>NW_027223752.1:42375902-42975902 GCF_028538775.1 Myotis yumanensis
TAGTTTTATTGCATCTATATTTACTCCTAAAATTATACATTTAAAAATTTTAGTTTGTTTTTTTTTATAACTTTATAAAAACTGTATTGTCCTGTAGGTAGTCTTTTTGGAACTTACTTTTTTTTTTTTTTTTACTTAATGTTCTATGGCCAAGATTTACTTACTCTAGCTCTTTTGTTTTGACTGCTTTTAATACTCCATTATGAAAATATATCACAGTTTATTCACTCAGTCTTCCTCCAGGCTCTCCTAGTGATTTGCATTTGGGTCATTTCCAGGTTTAGCTATTGCGAGCGTTGCTGCCATGAGTATTCTTTTTCATATTCTCCATTGTGCGTGTGTAGGAGTTTCTCTTGGGTATATACTTAGGAACTGAATTGCTGGGCCATAAGGTATACGACTGTCTGACTTTAGGAGGAATGGCTCACTGTTTTCTAAAGTGATTGCACCAAATTATACTCCCAACAACAATATATGTGAGACTATCCTGGGAGCTTTTAAGAATATTTTCTCAGGCTTAACCACTAAGGAGATTCTGATTCAGTAAGTTGGGATATGTGGAAAGCATGAAATTGACATTAAAAAAATTATCTCAAGAGATTCTGATGACCAGTCAGGCTTGCAAAATACTACTATCGTAGAATTTTTAGATTTGGGAAGTCCTGGAGCTAAATTTGGCTGCTCTGAACTTGAGCAGATTCCAGATACAGATCTAGGCTCTTACTCTTTGACTTGATTTTTCTTTTCTTTGACTTGATTTTTAAAATAGTCTTTGGTATACCATTTAATAAATTTTTGTTAAAATTTTCAATCTTTGGTAATAAATTAAACTCATAATATTGTTAATAGAATAAATGGGAGACTGAAATTTAAAAACGAAGTTCTGATTTGAGACAGTATATTTTCCTGCAAGATAAAGTGTTTGTCTTGGGTAGCTGGACTGATGCAGCATGCGAAGGGGGAGCTGGTTTAAGTGTCATTAATCACTTCTTGCTTAGAAAGTAAAAACACATGTGTACATTTCCCAAAATGATCATCTCTGGGTCAAGTCCTGTCTCTTGTGTTTGGCAGACCTAATGGACACAGTCACAGGGCCAAAAGAGGAGTTGTTCACACCAGTTTTGGGCTCTCCAGTGACACCCCCTGGAATAATGGAGGAGGCACCCAGCGTCGCCCCAGCACTTTCTGATTCTGAGGCATCCTCGGAGAGAAGAACCGTTGTTCCATCCGTTAGCCGTGTTAATACAGCTGCCCCATATGGCCTGGACCAACTTGAATCTGAAGGTACCCATGCTTTGAAGGGAATCTTTCCTAGGATGGATTGAATGAGTCACTGAGCAGTGATGTTTTGAGAAAAGAGTAAGACGTGGATTCAACCTGCAGTGTAGGTCAGGGGTCAGTAAACTACGGCCCAGCAAATGTGGCCTGCCATCTGTGTGTGTGTGTGTGTGTGTGTGTGTGTGTGGCCTGCAAGCTGAGAATGGTCTTTGCATTTTAATTTTTATTTATTTATTTTAAAATTTTTATCTTTATTATTGAATTTATTACAGATGTCCCGTATTGTCCCCCATTAACCCTCTCCTTCCCCTCCCCCCCTCCCCAGGCCTTCGCTGCACTATTGTCTGTGTCCATGGGCATGTATGCATGTACGTTCTTTGGTTAATCTCTTCCCCACCCTCTGAGCATCGTCAGTCTGTTGCATGCTTCCATGTCTCTGGAGCTATTTCGTTTGCCAGTTTATTTTGTTCATAAGATTCCACATATGAGCGAGATCGTGTGCTATTTGTCTTTCACTTACTGGCTTATTTCACTTAATACTCTCCAGGTTCCTTCATGTTATCTCAAAGGGTAAGAGATTCTTTCTTTTTTTTTTTTCTTCTACTGCTGCCTAGTATTCCATTGTGTATATCAACTTATCTACTGATAGGAACTTGGACTGTTTCCAGATCTTTGCTATTGTAAATAAAATCAAAAGAAGAATAATATTTTGCGACATGGAAAAGTTATACAAAATTCACCTTTCAGTGTTCCTAAAGAAAGCTGTATTGGAACACAGCCACACTGTTCATTTATGTAGTGTCTGTGGCTACTTTGGTGCCAGAGCAGCAGTGAGTAGTTGGGACAGACTGAATGCCCACATAGCCTCACATATTTACAACAGGGCCCTTTACTGAAAAAGCTTGCTGACCCCTGGTCTAGATCAGTAGTTCTCCACTACATTCGAACATTAGCATCACCTTGGGGAACTTTTAAAAACCCCCTATGCCTGAGTCCTTCTCCCAGTGGTTCTGATTTGGTTGTGTGGGATGGGATTGGGCATCCACATTTTATTATTATTTTTCTTTTTTTAAAAATATATCTTTTATTTATTTCAGAGAGGGAGGGAGAGGGAGAGAGAGAGATAGAAACATCAGTAATGAGAGCGAATCATTGATCGGCTGCCTCCTACACGCCCCACACTGGGGATGGAGGCCGCAACCTGGGCATGTGCTCTGACCGGGAATTGAACCATGACCTCCTGGTTCATAGGTTGACACTCAACCACTGACCCACACTAGTCGGGCATTCACATTTTAAAAGAGTGCTTGGGGTGAGTTTAAACATGCAGTTGTATCGAGACTACTGGTTTACATGGAAAACTTGAGTTTCCCCACCTGATTTTCTTGGATGGAAGTTTTAATGTGGATTGTATTTTCATAACACTGCTCTGGTTGTTCATGTTGGGTTGTTCTGTTTTATTCATAACATCTCCTGGTTAGGATGTCTCACTATTTGGAAAGAGACAGTCTTCTCCCCTGTTAAGACAGAAATTCATGCCAGATTATACTTTCCAAGACACTGGCGTTGAGCATGAAACAGATGCTTGGAGCACAGCTGCCCAAACAGGAAGCCTGGGAATATGACGAAAGGCTGTTTTATTCATCAGCATTTTTGGCAGGTGAATAGCTCCTGGCTGGAGGTACAGAATATCCAGAGATTTGCAGTGCTGAGCTTCTTTCTTTCTTTCTTTTTTTAAAAAAATATATTTTTATTGATTTTTAGAGAAGAAGGGAGAGGGAGAAAAAGATAGAAACATCAATGATGAGAGCGAATCATTGATCGGCTGCCTCCTGCACGCCCCCTACTGGGGATCGAGTCCGCAACCTGGGCATGTGCCTTGATCAGAAATTGAACCATGACCTTCTGGTTCCTAGGTTGATGCTCAACCATTAAGCCGTGCCAGCTGGACCCAAGTTTCTTAAACTAATCTGTAAGGCAGGCAACTTTTGGGCACTAAATTAGCCACGTGTTTGATGCGCTGAAGACATAGGCTGTGCTGTTATTTTGTATTCCATCTGCTCTACAGCAGGGAAGGTGGTTCAGCCAGGTTGCAGCAGACTCTGCTGCAGACGTTCAGGGTTACACTGTAGTTTTCTGACAGCGAAACATGACATTTTAGGAGTGACGTGGAGAATTCCATAGCAGAATGCTGCTTTAAGAAATGGATCAATGCGAGCTCAGAGGCTAGCAGCTCTTGTACTTCCCATTAAGATAAAAATCGTATGACTTTGAGTTCAGTCTCCTATTAGCTCTCTGCTCACAATGCCATCTGGAAACAGCCATTTTCTCCAAATTAACCTGAATTAGAGATGACAGCTTTACCCAGCAGGGCTCATTAAATCAGAGAAGAAAAATTGTATTTGTGAATAATCTATACTTGCGAAACTGCAATAATTTTCTAAATTTAGTAGATGATGGCAGTTGTATTGAAGTGTGTGAGAATTTTCTTAACTTGTTGAAGGTATCCTGGAGTTTTAGTTTTTCTACACAACTCAATTCCAACTTCTTTTTGAGAATATATTTTGTCAGTTTTTTAAAATCTAAATTATGATCCCTGTCAAGGCTTACAAATGACATTTTGGTTTGAAATTTCAGGAGAAATTCTTGTTTGAAAAACATGCCTTCATTCAGATGACTGCATAATATCTCCGGCTGTGTGGTGCCTCATAGTTGGTATTGAAGTCAAGGTGTTTTGTCTCTTTCTCTTATTGGTCAATTAGAAATGAATTGGGAAATGCATTCTTTAAATGGCATTATGGAGAAGTCTCAGAGATGTTTTTCTTTAATAGCTCCCCTGAGGATATTTAACTCATGTAATTTTTATGAGAGAAATGTTTGCTTTTCACCTGCACTTTAATTCAAAATATCAATTTTGGGGTTCTTCCCAGTATTCATTTTCAGAGAGCATTTCTAAAAGTATTTTCTCAATTCTCATATAACTTCTCAATTCAGAAGGCAGCTAGAATGGATGAATGAAAAGGAGCATTCAAAGTCTCATCTTGAGGCCAAGTTTATGTGATTTACCTCTGGGTGCTGCCATGTAGAATATGATATTAAAGATAAAGCAGAGTGTGGTGAATTTGAACTATCACTACTACTAGGATGAAGTTAAGGATGTTCACTTTAATTATGTTAAGAATGGGCACAAGTTTGGCCTTTGCTCTTAGAAATGCTTTGGATTAAATTTTGTCTCAATAGCAGAGCCACGGAAATGATATACAAGTGGGGAAGATGTGGAAAAGAGTACTCAATTCAATCTTTGCCTTATTTTCCAGTGTATTATGAGACAGACTATGAAACCCAGAATTGCTGGTGATTTCAGTTATTGATTGCCTTCTATGGTAAGACACTTCATCGTCTTGTCCTGAAATCATCATACTTTCTCTGGCATTTATGATAGATCTGTTCTTAACTACCCGCGTGCTCTGTAAGGATGTGCAGTAAATTTCATAGCACTCAGCATGGTCATCACATGTTTGCTTACACAGCCAGTGGTATTGTAAAAATATTTAAAGTCCATACTGTGATATACTACCCTAACGCTTTGCTTATAAAATTTTCTGTTGAAGAAAGATACCTAAGTTTCTTTATTATAAGGAATTAATTTTATTGGTATAATCACCACAAGTAAACATTGTTCTAGAGTTGATTCTTCTCATCATTTTTTTTGTACCTTTGTTGTCCAAAACCAAAAAATTAGCACTGCTTAGTAAGCTTGCCCATAGACACTCTTGAAATTTTACATAATGATGACAAAAGAATTTAACTTTGTATATATTCGGCAGTTTTATTTATTTATTTATTTATTTATTTATTTATTTATGTGTGCATTTTTTAAAAAATTGATTTTACAGAGAGGAAGGGAGCGGGATAGAGAGTTAGAAACATTGATGAGAGAAACATCCATCAGCTGCCTCCTGCACACCTCCTGCTGGGGATGTGCCTGCAATCAGTCCGCAGGCCGATGCTCTATCCACTGAGCCAAACCAGTTAGGGCTATGTGTGCATTTTATAATTATTTGGTGATTTAGATAACATAAAGAAGAAATGGGGGTAGATCTTGCTTTTTAAGGACTATAAATTTTAGTAGAAGTAAGACAGATACATAAATAACAGAAATGCAAGGAAGAAAGAAAAATATAACAGAAAGAAATACAGAAAAAGGACTTAGGGCAGAGGTTCTCAACCTGTGGGTCGCGACCCCTTTGGGGGTCGAACAACCCTTTCACAGGGGTCGCCTAAGACCATCGGAAAACACATATATAACTACATATTCTTTTTGTGATTAATCACTATGCTTTAATTATGTTCAATTTGTAACAATGAAAATACATCCTGCATATCAGATATTTACATTACAATTCATAACAGTAGCAAAATTACAGTTATGAAGTAGCAATGAAAATAATTTTATGGTTGGGGGCCATCACAACATGAGAAACTGTATTAAAGGGTCGTGGCATTAGGAAGGTTGAGAACCACTGACTTAGGGATTATAAAAGAGTTTAGCCCCCGCTTGGAGAAATAAGGAATTGATATTTATGCTTGTGAGTCTTTTGTGTGTTTGTGTTGTGTTTATATGTATAGACTTGTGTATATATATGTATATTCATAGTTCTATTGATTATAAGAAGAATATAAATGGTGACGAATCCAAAACTATGGAAAGCATTCTACACACTAGCAATCAATTATTTTATACATGTAACAAAGTAGGTTTTTCTGGTTTAGCTTGTTGGGTAGATAAATTACTTCTTAAGAATAGTTTTTAGAAACAGAAGTGGCTGTTTTTCAATGTAGCAGAGGCAACCAGGTACCTAGCCTTGGATTAACAAATACTTCATTTATAGGAAACCACTATGTCTGTCTTGAGGGGGATGTTCAGAATCCCAGGCAAAAGGATTGGTTAGTGTGGGGGCTTTTATGCAGCTGGTGAAGCAAACATGTAGCTTACATCCTGGGCTGTGGAGATTTCAAAGACATTTTAGATGTTTGCAGAAAATTAAGGCTTTTTTTAAAAGACATGATTTGTTTCAATCTAATGATAGACATAACTCCCCTTTTACTAGTGTAAACATGAGAAGTGTATTGCCTTGGAGTATAAACAATTAGAAATCTTAACCATGTATGAAATAATGTAGGATATCATCAACTGCACTTTCCCGGGCTGTGTTCATAACGTCACGTTGCTTTGGCATTAGATGACACCTTACCATGGACAGGCATACATACCCCAAAGGAAAAGACTGGAAGAAAAATACAATGCAACAATTTCAATGGCCTTATGAGATTTTCACATGTTCACACTTGGAGACATTCAATTTGTCCTGAAAGGTTTACATTGATTCTGTCTGCATTTATCTTCAGTGCCATTTCTTCTTCAGCCCTTCTACCTCCATCCTACATTGTTCGATACCTGCAAACGAAACGTTCTACGTAAATTTCTTTTATAAAAACAGTATAAAGAGCTTCCCACGGTTTTAGCGTGAGAAGGAGGTTCTCCAGGTACGCAGAGGGCCTGACCCTGCTCTCTCTGGATTTTCTCAAGGATTCTGCTGCTCATACCCTCGGAGTCCCCTTTCCTATTAAAACTCTACTGCAGATGAAAACTCTTTCACTTTTTTCAACTGAAATTTGTAGGAAATTTAAAACTATTTGGCTCCAACCTAAGGGAACGCAAAGCAATAAAATCAGAAAAAAGAAAAGAAACATAAAATGAATTAGGCTTAAAAGGTACACAGCCCCCTCTGATCTTACCGTAGTTAACAAGCTCCCAGGGCTCATTCCATGCCCCCATTCCATGCTCTGTCTGAGAAGGTTTTATATGTTCTATACCCAAAGCACTGGAACAACTTTTTCAGGCACCTTGTCGGGCTTTCTGGCTTCTCAGTGCCTCGTTGTTTCCTCCTCCCCATCCGGGCCTCCACATAGAAGAGGCAAGATCAGGATGTAAATTTCGTCCAGGGTCCATCACTGAGTAGGGACCCCCCCACCCCATATACGTATATTTGGAAAGTATATGGAAAGCATTCTAAACACTAACAATCAATTATTATGTATATTGTCTGTCCCGACTTCCCTGCTTGAAGGTCGCACCTGCAATCCCTGGGTAGTGGACAGCCAGACCACTTCGTGATTGACACCACGTACATCCCGCCTTTCAGAGGAAATCCCATTTCTGTGAAAAGCGAGGCATGATTCACGTCTAGGCGGTATCACACTGTTCCCACCATACAAGAGATGCGCCTGTATGCTAATAGGGTCCTTTTGTTACCGTCTATGGCAAATAATACTCACAGCTATACTGCTCCATAAACAGAGGGCTATGAAGTTCACGTTAAACAGATGGGAAGCAGAAATGGAAACAGTTCAGCTCAAACCCCTCTTCCTTTATGAAGCCTCTGAGACTCGCCTGCAGCGATGAGCAGTGTGGTGGCACTAGCTCTGGTGCTGGTCTCAAACGCGCATAACCGGGTTTGTCCTGGCACCATCGTGCATAAGCACTGCGGTCTTGATCCCCTTATGTACTTTCCTTAGACTTCAGTTTTTCCTTGTGAGGAAAGCAGGGATATTGGTGTGAGAATAAGGTGAAACCTTGTGTATGTAGTAAGTACATGCATGACCTGGGTAAATACATACTAAATACTAAATACATAATTAATATTGCATCATTTATAACTATATATATATATATATATCACTTGTCATGTACTACTGTGTATTAATTTTTTATAAAAAATTACCACTTATCAACCTTTCCTTTCTGGGCAAAAGCAAAAGGGAAAGAAACGGTTGGATTTTTCATTTTCCAGAGAAAATGGAATGAAATAATAGTTGTCTGCTGAGGGCTTGCTCTTTTCCAAACAGTGACAGAGTTTAATTCTCGCTTTCCATGCCTCCAGCCTCTGCTGGCTCCACTGGAGTTTTTCATCCTCTAACTTCTTTTTCTTCTCTGCTTTTTGTTCTACATTAAACTGAGCGATCTCTTCATTTTTCTCTGTAATGTATTTAAGCAGCGAATTACTCCTCCTGGCTAAGAACTTCCCATCTTCCGTGTTCAATGTGTTTGTAAGAGAATCGCTGCTGCTCCTCGACCCCCTCCCCCTTCCCCCTCTCCTTCCTTTGCCTCTGCCTCTCCTCCTTCACAGCGGATCCAGGCAGGGGTGCAGCGCCTAAAGAGGGCCACCAGGGTTACTTGTTAAAACAAAATATTCACATCCTCTCCTTGCAACCCTGGGTCTGGGGCAGGGTAGATAATGTAAGTGAGCAAAAAGGAAGGTTCCTAAGACAGGTGGGTGTGGTGCAGTAGGGAGCACACACTCCCTCCCATCCAGGCAGCTGCTCCCGCGTGGTTGCCAGGAGGAGAATGTGAGCTCAGTGATGCCAGATCTCAGAATTTTTCCAAGATAAGCTGAGAATTCTGACTTTTATGTGAAATATTCTGATTTTTTTTAAAAAAGTGTTGGCGATGAATCCAAGCGTCTGCCTGTCATTTCTTTTTATGAATGTACACACCCAAAATGGGTGTCTGCAGCCATTGACCATCAGTTTGTGCTCTCAGCTGAATTTTCTAAAACCCTCGTAAGGGCAGAATCAGATCTTTCTGCCTCGTTGTGTCCACAGTGGACACCTGATTGGGTAAATGATGATCAGTGATGGAGAACGTGGTTTTAGAAGCATTACTTTGTTTACTTGATGTGCTTCCTGTTTGACTTGCCCTATTTGTTGTTGTTCCATATTAAATCCAGTGCTTGCTTAGGGCCTGCCCTTGAGCACTTTTAATGTGAATGAAGCAGTGGTTCCCAGTCACATTTTGCTAGAAAGTCAATAGGAATTGGCTTAGATTGCTTGCATCCCGTGGTGGGGTTGAACATTATTTTATTTCTTTCTTGTTGGAATCCATACCAACCTCTGCACTCAGGCAGGTAAGGGTAAGTCAATAAACTTAAGTGATTCTTTCAACCCACTTTGGGAAGCCAGAGTGGAAGAGAGGGAAAGAAAGGCAAGGTGAGAGGAGGGAGACCCTTTTCTGGAAACATTATTGGAGCTAGTCCGTACAAAGGTCATTTTTCCCTGTGGGGCCAGCCCCCCACCCTAGTGTGACTAAAACATGTAGGCGGATTTTCCTTAAAAAGTTGGTATCTACTCATTGGAAGCATATGCAGAATATACATTAACAAGTATGTCGGGAGCCCTTAAAGGAATTATTACCTATTTTGAAGATGAAGATAATTAAAGTGCTGTTCATTTTATTTCTGCTCAATCAACTTATATTGAGGGCTTGGTTTGTGCAAGGCACAGTGCTTGATCCTGGGAGGTGGGGCATAAAAAGAATAAGACATGATCTCTGGTTTCCAGGAGCTAAATGCACAGAGGTATGCTAAAACAAACATGTTTCCACAAATTAATATGTGAATCTTATTTTGGATTAGTTGGGTCATGTTTTGAAGTTTGAAGGGGAAATCTACTTTCACATATAGTTTTGAAAAATTGGCAGTCAACCTAACTAACCTATAATTTATCTTTTGAGTAGATGTGAATTGTTATATACAAGTTCTGTATATGTTTGCTTTAAGCAAATATTCCTTTAAGGCTACTAAATTATTGAAGAGAAAGGTTTACTCTGCATGGTTCAGAATTTACAGATACAATATTAGTATAGCTTTTATGTTTCTCTCTATAGCTCCCTTGAGAAATAGAATAGTATTGCTGTAGTCTTACTTTCCGGAGGGGAATACATGAAAGGCTGTCATCTGAATCCAAAGTGAGTTGTTTAATGAACAGGAGTTAGGCCTTAAAACTTACAATTATTGCTCTAGGGCTGAATCCATTAAGAACTGAGTTTGATTTGGGGTGGGATTTATAGAAGTTATTGGAGAACACCAATTATATGGCATTGAGGCTGAAAAGGGATTCTGTCATGACCACTGAGGGTCGTTATGCACACTGCTCTTGTTCGCTTGCTAACCAGATATAGGAGATGATATCTAGGGCAGACTCCTCTAATTTAAAGGAAGCAACATTAAACAAAGTAAGGAAAGATTTAAACATCTATCTGAAATGGGGGTTGAATCTAAAACATTTTGCAACTTGTGTTTGAAGTGAACAGATTATCTTGTCTCAAGCTTTTTTATTTTCTCATGCATGTCCCTTTTAAATATTGTGAAGGTTAGAATGGAGGAAGTTTCTAGTTATTATATGTAGTATCATAGAGCTCATGGGAAGTTTAAATTTCAGCAAGAAGTTTTCACGAAATTTGTATATATTAATGTAGGAGGTTTTTAAAAAATCACAGTGAGGAGGAATTTAAAAAAGAGAGAACTGAATAAATGAACAGAAATGTTTAAAGCAGAATGTGTAATGAACAGTAACACTTGAGATGTTATCTAATTTTAAAATGCACCCCAGATTCCAGATGCTCTTATGAGTGTTTGAAATTGGAGAATTTGAAAGTGAAATTTGAAAAGCCAATAAGGGCTCTTACTCAGCTTGTTGGATGCACTTCAAATGCAGACGATATGGGTGCTTTTGGAAGCACATTATTTGGCCCAGTGGGTGTAGCTCCAAGGTTGAAACCAGGAGGTCACTGTTCGATTCTGTAGTTTGGGCACATGAGGGAACCTACCATAGCAAAATGAATAGATCTTGGGTAAAACATATGTTTTAATGAATGAGCTTGCACTTTTTAGCTTGACCCATCTCAAATGTGAGCTGAAACCCAAGGGATCCTGTATAAGAAAAGGCTGATATGCAAATCGACCAAACAACAGAATGACCAGTCTGACCACCAGGGGGCAGACGCTGAACGCAGGAGCTGCCCCCTGGTGGTCAGTGTGCTCCCACAGGGGGAGCATTGCTCAGCCAGAAGCTGGGCTCCTCACAGCTGGCGAGCACAGCGGTGGTGACGGGAGCCTCTCCTGCCTCCGAGGCAGCACTAAGGACATCCCTTGAGGGGTCACAGATTGTGACAGGGCACAAGCCAGGCTGAGGTACCCCCCACCCCCATGCATGAATGTCTTGCACCAGACCTCTAATGAACTATAAGGTGTAAGCAAACTGGAAATGTAAAGGGGCTCGAGGAGAAACGGTAATATCAGGAGTCTTCCCTTGGGTGAGTAGCAAAAAGAGGGACCTGGATTGAAATTCCCATATTAAGCCTGTGTCTTTTAAAGAGGAATAAAGTAGTTCCAAGAAGTAAATTGAACCCTCTTTGGAAAAAAATCATTCCCAATTGAGATCCATCGGTTTTCCACAGATAAAGACCAAGCAAATATAAACTTGTAATAAAATATCAGCAAACAAGGAACAAACAGCCATGACTGAGAGTCAGCAGAAAAGGCAAACAATTGATTGGCTTACTTCCTACCTAAGACCTTAGATACGAATGCTATCAGAATAGAATCCTATACTAATAAAAGACAAACATGCAAATTGACTGTACTTTCACTGCGCCTAAAGCCACGCCCACCAGCCAATCAGAACGACTATGTGAAAATTAACCCAACCAAGGTGGCGCCGGCAGCCACGGAGCTGGAGCAAGCAGGAGGCTTGCTTGCTCCAGTGATGGAGGAAGCCAAGCTTTCCCACCTGCCGTGGCCTGGCTCTGAGCGCCACTGAAAGCAACAAAGTTTCAATTATAGAAGGTAAATAAACTCCAGATACCTGCTTTCAGCCAGCTGTGGCCACAGAGCTGGAGCGAGCAGGAGCTGGCTCTGAGCTCCACTGAAAGCAACAAAGTTTCAATTATAGAAGGTAAACAAACCCCAGATACCTGCTTTCATCCAGCCGTGGCCACGGAGCTGGAGCGAGCAGGAGTGGGTTGCCCCTGGCGATGGAAGAAGCCAAGCTTTCCACAGGCCTCTGTTAAAGGCAACAAAGTTTCAATTATAGAAGGTAAATAAATCCCAAAATAAAAAAAAAGAAAGAAAAAAGGAGAGGCTGGGAGCTTACATCGCCAGTGTGCTTGGCCAGCCTGAAAACGGCCCTCAGCCCCTCACCCAGACTGGCCAGGCACCCCAGTGGGGACCCCCCCACCCTAAAGGGGGTGTGGCCAGCCTGAAAACAGCCATCAGCCCCTCACCCAGGCTGGCCAAACCTCCATGGGTTGAGGGTCCCCACTGGGTGGACATCCTCCGAGGGGTCCCACACTGCAAGAGGGCATAGGCCGGGCTGAGGGACCTCCCGAGTGCACAAATTTTTGTGCACCGGGCCTCTAGTATAAAATAATCATGTATAAAAGGTTTAAAGAAATACAAGATGAAATCATAAAAATGAGCAAGTCATAAGAGTCTAACAAAAATGATCCAGTAGATTTTTAAAAAGAACAAAACAAAACATAAAAAAATATAATCGTTGTGGGGGCGGGGGTGTATGTGGAAACTCTCAGTGATTAAATAGTTAAGTATGCAATAAGAAGTTGGTGACCTGGAAGACAAATTTGAAGATATCATAAAGAGTACAGCCAAAGGAACAAGTGGGACGACATGAAAGAAAAGCACAGAAAAGGCAGGACAAATAAAAGAATAAATTCATATATCAATAGTGATAGTAAATACAAGGGGACTAAATCTGATGCTGGCTGTGGGTTTTTTTTGTAGATGTCTTTGTCCGCTTGAGGGAGTTTGATTTTCAAATGCTAAAGCAGCTTTGTCTTTCTGGGATAAACCCAATTGGTCATGATGCATAGTCCTTTTTATGTATTGAATTTAATTTGCTAAAATTTTCAAACATAAAATTTAAGACAAAATGCATTGATGGACATATATAAAATACTTTATCCAACCATTACAGAACACACATTATCTTCAGGTACACATTAAGTACTTGCAAAAACTATTATGTACTTGTCCATAAAGCAATAAATTTCAAAGAATTGATACATGCAGGCCACATTCCCTGATGGCTGTTCAATTCAGTTAGAAAAAAAAAAAGATAAATTGTTCCATACCTTTTAAAAAAAGTTATGGATCAAAACAAAAATCATAGTAGAAAATAAAAATAATTAGAACTGAATCATAGCGAACTATTATATCAAAGGTTGTAAGAAGAAGGTAAAGGGATGTTTAAAGGGAGATATTTAGATATTCAAAGTTTTTGTTAGAAAAGAATAAAACCTGAAAATTAATGAGCTAAACAGCCTCCGCCTTAAGCTGTAAAAGCAAAAGATCCCCAAAGAAAATAGAAATAAGACATAATAAAAATAAGATTTTATTTTTCCATTTCATTATTTCATAGCAGGTTGACTAGCCTTTTGTAAAATGTGTATGGAAGAGCAAACGCCCCCCAGATAGCCAGTGCATACTAAGATAGTAAGACTTAGAAAACTCTCACTATTTCTGTATATATTCAGACAATATGGTCATGGACAGGGATAATGAAAATGATCAGTGGAACAGAATAAAAAGCATTGAAACAGACACTCCTATAGGTGTCCTTGACATATGATAGCGATGGCACTGCAGAGCTGAGGGGGAAGCCCTTTTTTTTCATAATAGTCTGGGACAATTGGCTGTCCATATGGAAAATAAATCAGATTGAATGTAACATGATACAAGAAAATCAGTTCCATATGGTTTAAAAACAGATGTGAAAGACAAAACTTAGAAATTGGAGAAAATTATAACATATATTTCTGAACTAACAATACAGAAGAATTTTCAAGATTTCTGATACAAAAATTGCTAACCATAAAAGGAAATATTAACAAATTCAGCTCTATTAGAACTAAAAAGATATGAGAAAGGTAGTGAAGTACAACTTCTAAAACTAGAGAAGATACTTTTAATACATATAACTAATAAAGGATCTGTGTCTAGAATAGAAAGAACTAAAAAAAAAAAAAAAAAAAAAAAAAAAAAAATCAGCCAGGTAGGTATGGCTCAGTGGTTGAGCATCGATCTATGAACCAGGAGGTCATGGTTAGATTCCCGGTCATGCCTGGGTTGCTGGCTTGATCTCCAGTAGGGGGTGTGCAGGAGGCAGTTGATCAATGACTCTCATCATTGATGTTTCTATCCCTCCCTCCTTCTCCCTTCCTCTTTAAATCAATAAAAATATTTTAAAAAATCAATAGGAGATGACAGTCAACCCAAAAGAAAAAAGGAGCAAACATATGACTAGGCATATTACTGAGTGACACAAACATATGATTAAAAGATACTTGACTTCAGAAGTATTAGAGAAATGCAAATTACACCTACAGCGACATATTTTATACACACTGCATTAAAAAAATTAACGTTTGACAAGACCAAAGGTTGGCGAGGATGTGGAGCTACGGAAATTTATCTAGACATTATTTAGAGCATTGAACACTTGCCCCAGCAGTTACACTTTTAGGAATACGCTCTGGAGAAGCCCTTGATCGACACACTAGAGATCGTCTGTAAGAGTTCAGAGCAGCACTATACATAACACGAAAAGATTGGCAACAACTAAATAGCCCAAATATTTACTGACCTGAGGATAAAGAAATAAATAGTGACCAATGTGTGTAACAGAATACCATACATTAGTGTGCAATAAACCAGTGTTTTGTACAAGATGTGTGAAACTTAAAACCACAAATCCATAAAATTAAATTAAATTAAAAAAAACAAAAAAAAAAACAAACCCACAAATCCAAGTGGAAAAAAAGTCCCAGAAAAGAACATCCAGTAATATTTTTATGGCATTAAGGGGAAGAAGTTGGTTAAGATGATAGGAGAATATGCAAAAACAGGCAACAGCATTAGCAATATTCCAATTCTGAAGTTAAATGGTGAGTTCTCTGGGGTTTATTTCACTATTAAGTTTAATAACATACATGTTGTATATCTTTCCTTTTGTATATATCTAATATTACATGGTAGAAATGGAAAAACACTTAGCTGGAAGGAATATTTAAGATGTTGGAAACATAATATAAGCCTATAAATTCTAAGTCAGCTTAACTTTGTGGGCTGCTGAACTTTGTCATTATTCAGAAACTTCCAGGGTTCCTCAACCCCTTATGATCCCAGAGCGCCACCTGCTGGAGAGTCACTTTAATTTTTTTCTTTTCTGGCTTTTAAGCTTTGTGCCCAATTTGATGCCCAAGTTAAAAAAAAAATCTGGAGAATAAAAGCTATTTCTAATGCTTTAGTCACTATTTATGTGTGGAAACCTTGCTACAGTGGCTTTTGGTTATATGGGCATAAGGGTTCCCAGGAAAACACATTGCAACTTCTTCTTTTAGAAATGTCACAGCCATTCCCTTTCGAGGGATAGTGGGAGAGAGGCTAATGCATGCTCAGCCTCTGCCCAGCGAGGCCACCCCGTCTCCTGTCTCTTTTCATGCCATCCTTTCTCTTCCTGTGCTCTAATTTATTTTCCTTAGAACGAATTTGAGATTTTGTCAAGGAAAGAAAAGGGCCACTCAAAGGACAGGTTTGGTGCTTAAAACTAGCAAATGAACAGGCAAAAGACAAGGGTTCAGATGAGTCCTTGCAGTTCCAAAGAGGCAGAAAGTACAGGAGGGATCCTCTTCTTCTTGTCAGTCCGGTTATGTTGGGGAGCAAGTATTGCTCCTGGGGTTCTTCCAGCTCCCATTGTGGAGATGACATGGTCTCCACCAAGGGTTCCCCTTTGACCCGTTAGTAATACTGTGGGAATTTGCAGCATGAATGGCATTATGGTAAGTAAAGTCAATCAGAGAGAAAAAAATACTGCATACTGTCACTTATATATGGAATGAAAAAAAAAAGTCTAACTCATAGAAACAGAGAGTAGAAAAGTCATTGCAAGGGAATGGGAGGTGGGAAAATAGGGAGAGGTTGGTAAAAGGTACAAACTTTCAGCTATAAGATGAATAAGGTCTGAGCATCTAGTGTAAAACGTGGTGACTACACTGTATTGTATAGTTAAAATGTGGTAACATTTTACAGTGATAACATTGTATTGTATAGTTAAAATGTGCTGAGAGCAGAACTTCAATGTTCTCACAAAATAAAAGGTAAATATGTGAGGCAATGAGTGTGCTAATGCAATGGTGGAAATCCTTCCACAATGTATGCATCTATCAAACCTCCACAATGTACACGTTAAGTATCTTACACATTTATTGTCAATCACAGCTCAATAAAGATGGGAACATATCAAGTTCAGAGCTAATAAAAGCAATGCAAAAGTCATCTCACTCCATTCTTTTGCATCCTGAAGACAGAGCAGCACCTGAGCAAGCCTAGGCCAACAAACAATGATGTGATTTGGAGGACACTGTTTAAGTCAACCTGTGTCATGTGTCGTAATCTCCCCCACACTCACCCACCACGCGAGAGCCTTCCTTCTCTTCCTCCCTGCCCTGAAAGGCCTGACAGGAGACTCCAACTCCAAGTCAGGCAATAAACCCGGGGAGCACTCTCTCCAGAAACACCCTATCAGAAGGCCCCTGACTGACAGGTTTCCTCACCCATAACAATACTGTGTACGTCCGTGGGGCTGTTCTTCTAAGGAACTCAGATAAATGGTAGGCATCATCTGCCAAGCTTGCATTGTTGGCTCAACAGAGAGCAAGTGTCATGAGCTCTGTTTTACTTACAGCCTACTTCGCTGCTGATACAACTCACTGTCTTGGGTGCTCAAGCATCACAGCTGAGCCTCCAACAGGTTTGTTAAACCTGGAATTTTTGACTCTAGGTCAGGCCTTTTTTCTTTCTTTATTGCAAACATTTCTTCCTGAGGTACCAACACGAAGAATTTTAACTTTGTTCAGGTCCAGGGCCATGGGTTAACTCCCAACAAAATCAGTAAAAGATATGGGAGGAAATTTGCCTTCTGATCCCAGCCTGAGTGATCTCACCAAGTCTGGTTGCCATTTAAAAGGCAGTTCCCACCGAAGGTGATCCGGTTTTCTCATTCCACTTTCTAAATATGATTTAGATATTTGTAGATTTCCAGAAGGGACAGAAATAGCTGGCTAGCATTCCCACAGTATTACTAACGGGTCAAAGGGGAACCCTTGGTGGAGACCATGTCATCTCCACAATGGGAGCTGGAGGAACCCCAGGAGCAATACTTGCTCCCCAACATAACCGGACTGACAAGAAGAAGAGGATCCCTCCTGTACTTTCTGCCTCTTTGGAACTGCAAGGACTCATCTGAACCCTTGTCTTTTGCCTGTTCATTTGCTAGTTTTAAGCACCAAACCTGTCCTTTGAGTGGCCCTTTTCTTTCCTTGACAAAATCTCAAATTCGTTCTAAGGAAAATAAATTAGAGCACAGGAAGAGAAAGGATGGCATGAAAAGAGACAGGAGACGGGGTGGCCTCGCTGGGCAGAGGCTGAGCATGCATTAGCCTCTCTCCCACTATCCCTCGAAAGGGAATGGCTGTGACATTTCTAAAAGAAGAAGTTGCAATGTGTTTTCCTGGGAACCCTTATGCCCATATAACCAGATTTTCTTTTTTTTACAGAGTGAATAATATTCCATTATATACATTAATATACATATAGGTACATTATATACATATATATGGTATATAGATATGAATAGACAAAGATGTGGTGTATTTATGTATATAAATATATATATATAAAGATGTGGTATATTTATATATAAATACATATATAAATATCTATCTATCTAGAATAATAAAATCATAATATGCTAATTAGACCAGACGTCCTTCTGGACAACCTTCCGGATGAAGCTGGGGCTGCGAGGGCCGAGGCAGCCACTGTAGTTGCCTCAGGCTGAGGCAAGCCACTGCAGCTGCAAGGGCTGAGCCCCTTGCACGAATTTCATGCATTGGGCCTCTAGTATATATATAAATATGTAGTCTATATATTCATCCATTGATGGACACTTAGATTTTTTGCATATCTTGGCTATTGTAAATAGTGCTGCTATGAACATGGGAGTTCATTTTATCTCTTTGGAATAATGATTTATTTCCTTTGGATATGCACCCAGAAGTGAGATTGCCAGCTCGTATAGCTCTATACTTTAAAGAGAAGGAGGTAACCTAACACACTGAGGACGGAGTGGAAGTTGTCCGTGGGGTGGTAGTGGTCAGACGACAGTGGTTCAGTGAGGAGAGCTGCAACTCAGGGCTCCGAGCTCTGGCTTTGCCTTTGGGTTCCCGGTATCATACTGTCACAAGTGCTCGGTCAGGTACAACCCTCTTCGGTTTGTGGAGAGGAAAGGTAACTAAAAACAATTTTATGATGCTTTAAAAATACATATATTTTAGCCCATGACCAATTTCTGTCTGCAGCAGGAAGGTCAGCAAAGCCATCAAATGGTCTTGGTGGTTTTCTCCACAATCCAGTGACCCCATTGCTTTTTCTCTATCAAACCTCCTCCTTAGCTTCTCTTTAATAAGAGTCCCTGGCCCTAACTGGTTTGGCTCAGTGGATAGAGCATCGGCCTGCGGACTGGAGGGTCCCGGGTTTGATTCCGGTCAAGGGCATGTACCTTGGTTGCGGGCACATCCCCAGTGGGAGGTGTGCAGGAGGCAGCTGATCGATGTTTCTCTCTCATCGATGTTTCTAACTCTCTATCCCTTTCCCTTCCTCTCTGTGAAAAAAAAAAAAAAAAATGGGGGGTAGGGGAAGCTGGGGTATTGTCAAGGGCGGGGAAAAAAAGGACACATATGTAATACCCTTTGTAATGCTTTAAGCAATAAAAAAAAAAAAAAAAAAAAGAGTCCCTGGCCTGTCAGTTTTCCCCTCCAGCTCTATTGACATATTTACATGTAACATAGGTAAGTTTATGGTGTACAATGTACAGTGTGATTCGATACATGTATGTACTGCACAATGATTAGCACAATATGGTTAGTTAACTTCCATTCTTTCCCATAATTACCTTTTTTTTGGGTACTGATAACATTTAAGATCCACTCTCTTAATACCTTTCAAGTATATGATACAGTATTGATAATTGTAGTCACCGTATTAAATTAGACCCCAGTTCTTATTCATCTTATTGCTGAGAGTTTGTACCTTTACCTGATCCATCTTTACAATCACTCGCCTCACACTGAATCAGCTACTTCTGTCTCCAACCCTTCCCCAAATGAGCTCTTTTAGCAACATTTGCTACTGGTTAAATCTCTCTGCTGACTCCACCCCTCCACCCATGCCTGCACCCAGGCAGCTGAATGTGGCTGCAGAAAACCACGCAACCATCTTCACTGCCTCACTTTACATTTACGCTGTCTCATCTTAGGGGGGCCCGTAGCCTGGTAGTCCGACCACATATCCCAGGAGAATCTACTCACGCATTTTTCAAGATGACTATTTCACACTTTTCTCCTCTCGCCTCAAATCACCAACATTTCTCTGTCCCTTTCCAGCTGTTTTATTTGACTGAGAAAATACAAGCAATACGAGGGTCACTTTCACACACTCCCCTCACCAGACCTGCCCAGCTGCCCGCTGCGCCGCTGCGGTGGAGGCACCTGGAGCGGCCGTGCACTGGCCCCCATCCCCTCGCAGTAACAGTAAAGCGGCCGCCAGCCTTATGGACGGGCCACTGTGTTGTAAATACCTTGTATGTCAACTAATGCCATCCTTACAGCAGCCCTGTGGGGTCGGAATCCGTTTTACAGGCGAGGCAGCTGAGGCACCGACATTCAGTCACCTTTCAAAATGACACAGGAAGTGTGCGTGGCTCCGAGTTCACGTGTGTGACCGCCCTCTCTCTGATGCCTCACCCCTCAGGACATTCCCGTCTCTTCTGTCTCCTGCACCATCAGCCCCCTCTCTACCAGATCTTCCCATCAACTTATATTCACGTTCTAAGAGCTCTTATCTTAAGCACCGACCCTTGACCTTCAGCGGCCCCTTCGTATCCTTCTCCTTTTCAAATTTCTTGTAAGAGTTATATTTGCTGTATCTACTAACGTTTTTCTAATATCCTTTTCAAATCCAGTCCTCCTTTTGTCCCTACGATTGCACGGAAACAACTTTTGTCAAGGTCACGAATGACCTCCACAATGTCAAAGGCAGAGGTACTGTCAAAGCCAGATGGACATTCTCAGTGTCTTACTCGGCCTCTCAGGTGTTTTATTCATTTGGCTTCCCTGACACCACTCTCTCTTGGTTTTCCTCCCACACAGCAGTCACTTCTCTCTCTCCTTTGCTGGATCGCCCTCTGCTGGCCAACTTCTAAATGTTCGATAATCCAATGACCCCATTTTTCTCTATCAACTTCCCTGTCTCCTAACACTTACTCTCTTGGTGATCTCAGCCAGTCTTAAGGCTTTAAATATTATTTATTAATTGGCGACTCCTAGATTTTAATTTCTAGCTTTGATCTTTCCTGGGCTTCCAATACTTCCACTTGGGTGTCACAAGAATAGCCATCACACAGTTATTGTCTCAAATAAAATTCTTTTTTTAAAAAAACCATGTTTTTATTGATTCCAGAGAGGAAGGGAGAGGACGAGATAGAAACACCAATGATGAGAGAGAATCAATCATTGATCGGCTGTCTCCTGCACATTCCATACCCATGCCAAGCCCACAACCGATGCCCTGACCGGAATCAAACCAGGAATGGAACATTGGTCAATGCTCAACCACTGAGCCACACTGGCCGGGCTCAAATAAAATTCTTGATTTTGCTCTTCATCCTTTAGTCCCTATTTTTGATAAAGTGGGATCTTCCTGCCACATTCCACATTGTCATCATCAGCAGGGCTCTACCTTCAAATTGCATCCCCGATCAGACCCCTCTCCCCACATCCAGGACTACACCCTTGTCCAGAGCACCATCCCTTACCCCCCGGGTTTTGGAATAGCCTCCTAGTGGGTCTCCTGCTTTGTCTCTTGCTCTGACATAGCCTGTTCTCCACCCTGCAGCCAGAGTCATTCATTATAAACACATGTCAGACCTGGCCCCTGCCTCCGCCGCCCCCCTCATTTCCTAGATGCTCTCTGTCCCTCGCTGCCCCCCACCCCAGCCCAATCTTAGCCATTCTCTGGATACAAGCACACATCTGCCTCAAGGCTTTTGCCCTTGCTGTTCCCTCTGCTTCCTGCAGCTGGGGATGCGCTTCCTAAATTGACCTAAATTAAACAAGAGAATTCATTATTTTGGTATGATTTCTGTTTAGACTTTCCCTTATCAGAAAAGCTTTCCCTGATCTTCCATCAAAACTAGAGCACCTGGCCTTTTCTATCTTTTTGCCAGTTTCAGTCGGGGTGTAATTTATGCCCTCTGTCTGTCTGTTTGCGTTCTGTCCCTTTGGGCGTCATATCGGCTCCACGAAGGCAGAGGCATTCTTGCTCTATGCCTAGTGCCTGGAACCAGGTGCTTGACAAATATGTGTTGAATTTTTGAAACAGTGGCAGGCCTGTTTTCTCTATAACGGTTACAAGAAATTTGAAAAGGAGAGGAACACTGGGGGGCCATGGAAGGGAGATATGAGGTCAAGGGGAGGTGCTTAAGATAGGCTCTGTTAGAATTTGCTTGTAGGTTAATGGGGAAGGTCTGGTCGAAGTGGGGGAGGGAGACTGATGGTGCAGGAGAGAGAGAGGAGATAGCTGCTGGAGGAATGTCCTGAGGGGTAAGGCATCAGAGAGAGAGAGCGGAATGAAAAATATTAGATGTAAAGTTTTTTAAAAGTAAAAAAACAACAAAACCAAACCCTGTAAATGATGGATGAGAAGGGATCTGTGTGGAAGCAGCAGAGTCTCGGCATTCCTCGGTGGCTCCAGGGGTCCATCCACGGTGAGCGTGGGGCCCACAGTGTTCCTAGAACATTAAAGTTGGTGAAGCAAAATGAAATGGAGATCTTATGTCCCCTAAACCTACCCCATTTGAAGCACTGAAAATGACAAATCGTGAATGTAACTCTTCTGATGATAGTAGCGAAAATGATTTTCAACCATGTTGCTTTTCTGAGTGTCCTTAATCAATATCCCATCTCCCAATTCCTTCTGGGTTAGACTGGAACATTGAGGTAATGGTTTCCATTTCGAGGGTCACTCCTCTGTAAAGAGAACAGTTTCAGGAGTGGATCTAGGCACCTCTCACTTAACATGATTGTGAGTTCTGCTCACTGATGCAGAAGGAGAATGAAAAGACAATTGTGCCAAAATAATGAATTTTCTTGTTTAGTATCTACAATAATAAAAGCATAATATGCTAATTCGACCGGACAGCCAGACGACCTTCTGGACGAAGCCGGGGCTGTGAGGGCCAAGGCAGCCACCGCGGCTGCGAGGGCCGAGCTCCTTGCACAAATTTTGTGCACCGGGCCTCTAGTTATCAGGAGTTGTGAGGAGATAAAGGGATTGGGACGCTCCTTTCAAATTCTGTTAGCATTTTAGTGTGCTTTCTGATGGATAAATCTTTAATGACCTCCAGAAAACAGGAAGAGGTTGTTTCCTCCCCTAGTAAATATAAATATAACTAATAAAAATTCATGTTACCTGAACTTTGACTACAAATAAACATGATGCATAATAATTATCTGACAAAACTGTGATTTAGGAAGTTTAAAATGTAGGTGAATGATGGGCACACATCAGTAGATGAGTGGATAGAAAAGCTGTGGTACATTTATTCAATGGCATACCACTCAGTTGTAAAAAAGAGGGAAATCTTTTGCAACAGCATGGGTGGATCTGGAGAGTATTATGCTAAGTGAAATAAACCAGTCAGAGAAAGACAGATACCATATGATTTCACTTATATGTGGAATCTAATAAAATATACTAACAAACAAAATAGAAAGAAACTCATAGATACAGAGAACAGATGGACAGTTGTCAGAGAGGAGATGAATTGGGGGGCTGAGTGGAAATGAAGAGATTAAGCCAAAAACACAAAACCATCATAAACACAGACAATAGTATGGTGATTACCAGAGGGAAAGAGGGGTAGGGGATATAAAAGAGGGTAAAGGGATAAATGGTGATGGAAGGAGACTTGACTTTGGGTGGTGAACACACAGTACAATATACAGATGATGCATTATAGACTTATATGCTTGAGACCTATATAGTGTTAGTAAAAATGTTACCCCAATAAATTCAATAAAACAATTTAAAGAAATGATGGGCACAAAATTTCACAAAACTCACACTGCTCAACTTGGCTATACAGTTTGTGTTCACAGGCCAAGCAGGCTTATTTTGTAGCGTTTGGGTCATTTAAAAGATTCATTCGCAGTCACTTTATCATTAATTTCTCTTTGTCCAGAGGGAGAAGAAGATGAGGATGAAGAGGATGAGGAGGAGGAGGATGAAGAAGAGGAAGACGAGGAGGAAGATGAAGAGGATAAAGATGCAGACTCCCTGGATGAAAGCTTGGGTGGTGACACTGAGCTGCGAGGGTTCACTCTCCCTGGCGTCACCTCCCAGGAGCCTGACTTCGAGCAGGAAAGCAGGGACCTTCTGGAGGGAGTCACCTACCCGGTGCCAGATGCCCTGGAGTGGGAGCAGCAGAATCAGGGCCTGGGTAAGAGTCCGGAGTGTTTCGCTTTCCCTGCTCCCTCCCCTCCTTTTACTTTTCTAAGGTGACATTGATTAGGGAGCAAAGTGAACATTCTGTTCACGGTGATGGGCTGTTCATTTGCGGGAAAGTGGTAGGTTTTTTCTTCAACATGTTTATATTTAATGCTCTTAAATCACCAGGCTAACACAGTCCACCTGCTCATTGAGAGCATGGTTCCCTGATCTTTGGAAGGAATTCCATCTTTCCTTCCCAGCCGGAGGACAGCTCTGGGCTTCGGGAGGACTTCCAAATGGGGAGGAAGTGTGTGTAACCAGTACAGTTAACAAGCGGTGTGAATGGTCTGGAGTCAGAGAATGATGTAGTCAGTCACTCTTTGCCCTTGTAGAATATACTCCCGAGGTGAAATTCGAGCCCAATGACTTTTCTGTTCACTCTTATGGTGGCATTCCATTGTTAGACACAGTATCATTTTAGCAGTCAGTGTCTGAACAAAACCCCCTTGCTTACTCTCTCTTGTGTGTGGCTGTGGCCGCATTTTATGTGAGAGACTCTGTGGGTGCAGGCTGACCCCCACTTGGCACTCTCTTCCCTGTCAGCAGGGAAGCTCTGCTGTCTGTCTTCTCTTGTTTGTTTTTTTGAAGAGATACTATTAAGGTTTGGGTGACTCCTTGAGGCCTCACTCTCTTGACCTGAGGCAAAGAGACTTCTCCAAAGAAATTCCCTTTGTCCTAGCAGCCAGTTCCATTGACGGTCTTCATTGTAGCAGGGGTTAGGTTTAAGAGTCATATAACTACCTGTGGGGGATTTCATTGAAAAAGTGGATGTTGGTGAGGGATGTTACTCTGGATATCATACTAGTGTGATGCCTGGTTGAAACTTCTAATTTAGAATCCTATTCTTATTTCTTTTTTTAAAAAAAATATATTTCATTGATTTTTTTTTTTTTACAGAGAGGAAGGGAGAGAGATAGAGAGGTAGAAACACTGATCAGCTGCCTCCTGCACATGTGCCCGCAACCCAGGTACATGCCCCCGACTGGAATCAAACCTGGGGCCTTTCAGTCTGCAGGCCGACGCTCTATCCACTGAGCCAAACCGGTTTCGGCAACTTCTTATTTCTTAAAGATCATTCTTCTCACCTTCCATGAAAACTGTTAGATCAGTGGTGAGAAAGGGTGAGTGCATTCAGATGAGTATGGAATGGGGAAGTCCCAGTGTCTGTTTATCCCAGGATTGGGCAGCTTAAAATAAGCTTTTTTTTTTTTTTTTTTTTTTTTTATTGCTTAAAGCATTACAAAAGGCATTACATATGTGTCCTTTTTTTTCCCCGCCCTTGACAATACCCGGCCTCCCCCACCCCCCAGCGTCCCATGTCCATTGGTTATGCTTATATGCATGCATACAAGTCCTTCGGTTGATCTCTTACCCCCCTCCCTCCTGCCCCCCAATCCTCCCCGACCTTCCCGCTGCAGTTTGACAATCTGTGTGAGGCAGCTCTGCCTCTGTATCTATTAAAAAAAAAAGCTCAAACTGGAATTGGTAAAACCTTTAAAGGTTTGTAATCTCAGAAGCAATCCTTTTTATAATCGCTAGAACTAAAGAAACATGCACGAGGATGTTTAAAGTCATCTTTTCGCCTTTATAGAAGTCTGTGATGAGCCATCTTTTAGATTTGGTTGATTACTTTTTCTAACAAACCTAATTGAGTACCTACTGTGTTCCTGGAACTTTGCGTGGCATTTGGAACAACAGAGAAAAACAAGGCAGTGCCTTTTCTTGATTAGAGCAGAGCCATTTCATAAAGGTTTCAATGCAGGGAGGGTTTCTATAGGAAAAGTAGGTTATAAGAGGGCAGAGCAGAAATGTAGAAGGGGGTTATTTATATTAGCTGGGAGTGAGCAGAGCTGTCACTTGCAGGATGGGTAGATAAGAGAGAGCGTGCAGGGGGAGGAGGCCAACGAAAGAGTATGCACAAAGGCATTGGAGGGTTGAAAGAGCATGGTGCATACACACGGGTTGACAAAGACATTAGTTTTATATCAGACGTTTTCATATTATAATAAGTTACCGTTTTCCTAAATGTGTCTTACCTTTTGCTGTCACTTCTTTTCCTGACAAATTCTTTTTGTCCACATGTTTTTAGTACTGTTTCTAGGAACCGAAACAAGGAGCAAATCTTTCTTTTTTTTTTTTTTTTTTTTTTTTTATTTATTTTTATTTTTTATTTTTTATTTTTTTTTCGCTTAAAGTATTACAAAGGGTATTACATAAGTATCCTTTCCCCCCCCCGCCCTTGACAAACCCCTACCCTCCCTTACCCCCCAGTGTCTTATGTACATTAGTTATGCTTATATGCATGCATACAAATCCTTCGGTTGATCTCTTACTCCCCTCCCTCCTGCCCCCCAACTCTCTCTGGCCTTCCCACTGCAGTTTGACAATCAGTTTGAGGCAGCTCTGCCTCTGTATCTATTATTGTTCAAAAGTTTGTAATGGTCTTTATTATCCATGAATGAGTGAGATCATGTGGTATTTTTCCTTCATTGACTGGCTTGTTTCACTTAGCATAATGCTCTCCAGTTCCATCCATGCTGTTGCAAATGGTAGGAGTTCCTTCTTTTTAACAGCAGCATAGTATTCCATCGTGTAGATGTACCACAGCTTTCTAATCCATTCATCTACTGATGGGCACTTAGGCTGTTTCCAGATCTTAGCTATGGTGAATTGTGCTGCTATGAACATCTGGGTGCATATATCCTTTCTGATTGGTGTTTCTGGTTTCTTGGGATATATTCCTAGAAGTGGGATCACAGGGTCAAATGGGAGTTCCATTTCCAATTTTTTGAGGAACCTCCATACTGCCTTCCATAGTGGCTGCACCAGTCTGCATTCCCACCAGCAGTGCACAAGTGTTCCTTTTTCTCCACATCCTCTCCAGCACTTGTCGTTTGTTGATTTGTTGATGATGGCCATTCTGACAGGTGTGAGATGGTACCTCATTGTTGTTTTGATTTGCATCTCTCGGATGATTAGTGACTTTGAGCATGTTTTCATATGTCTCTTGGCTTTCTGAATGTCCTCTTTTGAAAGGTGTCTATTTAGATCCTTTGCCCATTTTTTGATTGGATTGTTTATCTTCTTTTTGTTAAGTTGTATGAGTTCCCTATAAATTTTGGAGATTAAGCCCTTATCAGATATGACGTTGGCAAATATGTTTTCCCACGAGGTGGGTTTTCTTGTTGTTTTGTTGATGGTTTCTTTTGCTGTGCAGAAGCTTTTTATTTTGATGTAGTCCCATTTGTTCATTTTCTCTTTAGTTTCAACTGCCCTAGGAGCTGTATCAGTGAAGAAATTGTTTTGGCATATGTCTGAGATTTTGTTGCCTTTGTATTCTTCTAGAATTTTTATGGTTTCCTGTCGTACATTTAAGTCCTTTATCCATTTTGAGTTTATTCTTGTGTATGGTGTAAGTTGGTGGTCTAGTTTCATTTTCTTGCATATGTCTGTCCAATTTTCCCAACACCATTTATTGAAGAGACTATCTTGGCTCCATTGTATGTTCATGCCTCCTTTGTCAAAAATTAATTGAGCATATTGGTTCGGGCTAATTTCTGGACTCTCTATTCTATTCCACTGATCTATATGTCTGTTCTTGTGCCAGTACCAGGCAGTTTTGAGAACAGTGGCTTTGTAATACAGCTTGATATCTGGCATTGAGATCCCACCTACTTTGTTCTTTCTCAGGATCGTTGCAGCTATTCGGGGTCTTTTTTTATTCCAGATGAATTTTTGGAGAGTTCGTTCTAGATCTTTGAAGAAGGCCATTGGTATTTTAATGGGAAGTGCGTTGAATGTATAGATTGCTTTGGGTAGTATGGACATTTTAATGATGTTGATTCTACCAATCCAAGAACATGGTATGTTCTTCCATCTGTTTATGTCTTCCTCTATCTCTTTTTTCAACGTCCTGTAGTTTTCTGAGTAGAGGTCTTTAACCTCTTTAGTTAAGTTTATTCCTAGGTATCTTAATTTTTTTGGTGCGATGGTAAATGGGATTGTTTTTCTGATCTCCCTTTCTGAAAGTTCACTATTGGTGTATAGAAATGCCTCAGATTTCTTGGGGTTAATTTTGTATCCTGCTACATTGCCAAATTCATGTATTAAGTCTAGTAGCTTTTTGATGGAGTCTCTAGGGTTTTGTATGTATAATATCATGTCATCTGCAAATAAGGACAGTTTTACTTCCTCTTTTCCAATTTGGATGCCTTTTATTTCTTCTTCTTGCCTAATTGCAATGGCTAATACTTCCAGTACTATGTTGAACAGGAGTGGTGAGAGTGGGCATCCCTGTCTTGTTCCTGTTCTTAGGGGAAATGGTGTTAGTTTTTGTCCATTGAGTATGATGTTGGCTGTGGGCCTGTCATATATGGCTTTTATTATGTTGAGGTATGATCCTTCTATTCCCACCTTTCTGAGAGTTTTTATCAAAAATGGGTGTTGGATTTTGTCGAATGCTTTTTCTGCATCAATTGATATGACCATGTGGTTTTTTTCTTTCAATTTGTTTATGTGATGTATCACATTTATTGATTTACGGATGTTGTACCATCCTTGCATCTCTGGGATAAATCCTACTTGGTCATGGTGTATGATCCTTCTGATGTACTGCTGGATCCGATTTGCTAAGATTTTGTTGAGGATTTTGGCATCTATGTTCATGAGGGATATTGGCCTGTAATTCTCTTTCATTGTGATGTCTTTACCTGGTTTTGGTATTAGGGTGATGCTGGCTTCATAGAATGAGCTTGGAAGCGTTCCTTCCTCTTGAATTTTTTGTAGTAGTCTGAGGAGGGTAGGTTTTAGTTCTTCCTTGAATGTTTGGTAGAACTCCCCTGTGAAGCCGTCTGGCCCTGGGCTTTTGTTTGCTGGAAGCTTTCTGATGACTGCTTCAATTTCTTCCATAGTTATTGGCCTATTGAGGTTTTTAGATTCTTCCTGATTGAGTTTTGGAATGTTGTATTTTTCTAGGAATTTGTCCATTTCCTCCAGGTTGTCTAGTTTGTTGGAGTAGAGTTGCCCGTAGTATTGTTTAACAATCATTTGTATTTCTGTGGGGTCTGTTGTTATTTCGCCTCTATCATTTCTGATTTGGTTTATTTGGGACCTCTCTCTTTGCTTCTTGGTGAGCCTGGCTAGGGGTTTGTCAATCTTGTTTATCCTTTCAAAGAACCAGCTCTTGGTTTCATTGATTTTCTGTATTGTTTTTTTGGTCTCTATTTCATTGATTTCTGCTCTAATCTTTATTATCTCCTTCCTTCCAAGGAGCAAATCTTTCAAGCTGTTTATTTCCCTGTTGTGGGAAGACTGTTTGAGTAGTGTCTGTGACTGAAATTTTACTAGCTCATTAACTTTTCCTTGGAGTGTCAGGAGTATCTCCTCATAACTCAAAACCAGTAAAAACTTTTGGATCAATATTAATTGATACAATATCCTAAATTCTCTCAGATTAGATGAATTAAAGGAAAACCTCCCTACTTGTGATGAATTTTGTGGTAGGCTCCCCAAAGATGTCTGTGTCCTAGTCCTTGGACTCCGTGACTATATGACCTTACCTGGCAGAAAGAACCATACTGACGTGATTAAATGAAGGGCCTTGAGACGGGGATGTTATCCTGGATGATCTGGGTGGGCCCAGTATATCGTAAGTGTCCTTAGAAGGGGGAGGTAGGAGGGTCAGAGTCAGAGAAGGAGATGTGATGACTGGAAGAGGTCAGAGTGATGTGGCCAGGAGCCAAGGAATGCTGCCTGCCTCCAGAAGCTGGAAAAGGTAAGGGATGGATTCTCCCCTTGAGCTTCCAGCAGGAACACAACCCTGCTGACACCTTGATTTCAGCCCCTCAAGACCTATTTCAGGTTTTGACCTGTAGAACTGTAAGGTAATCAATTTGTTGTCTTGAGCCACTAAGTTTGTGGTAATTTGTTTCAGTAGAAATTAGAAACTGATAGAGATTCAATGAGTATTTCATAAGCAGCATCATTTTAGAAAGTAGAGTTGCATGACAGCTGTAGTCAGAGTGTGAACATAGTAAAATTCAATAGTTTTTCCTTAATGAATCATTAAAAATGCAAGCATCAAGACCCTTTAGAAAGTAAACCTATTTAGTATAACAACACTTTAATTGGCCAGTGTCTTCATTCCTATTTTTAAGTGTTTTTAAAATAGATTTTCATATTTTATTTTACAATATGAATGGTGTTCTAAAGCAAGTGCTAAAAACCCACATAAACGTTGAAAAATGAACAGATTGAAGTGGGTAGCTGGCATTGGCTAAAAATAATGCAAAGTCTTTGAGTAGATTATAGGCTCATTTCCTGAGAAAAGTAGAAAACTTGAATGACTTTCTAAGGTGATGCAGTAGATCCATGGCTTCAAATACTCACTGTCACAGACATATTGCCTCTAAAGCTTTGGAAAGAGAGAGCTCAGTTTTTGATTGTGGATTGAACTGTCTCGTCAAGATAGAGAGAATCAGGAGAGAAAGTTCCATGTTATAGGTGAGGTGGATGGATTGATTGGTAACATGCTAGTATCTTACAGGAAGCTCTTTATTCACATGTGCAGAATCAATTTCTTTTCTGATCTAATAAGTTCATTTTTAAATGTATTGATGAGAGCCTGTACAAAGAGCAGGTGCTTGACTGACACCACTTCTTATCCTGTTATATGATAATCACACAATTATCCTTTCTTTTTAGAGAGAGAGAGAAGAAAGGAGAGGGAGAGGGAGAGAGAGGGAGAGAGAGAGAGAGAAAGAGAGAGAGAGAGAGAGATAGAAACATGGATTGGTTGCCTTCAGTATGCACCCTGACCAGGGATTGAACCTGCACCTGGGTATGTGCCCGGACCAGGAATCGAACCTGAGACACTTCGGTGCAGACCTCATAGAAACCGAGCTCTTGATTGGGAGAAAATCAGACTCTTGCCACTAAAACGTGTCAGCTCTTTTCTTTTCTTCTCCTTGACCTCCTCCTTCTTATTCCTTTAAACCACTATGTAGCTAAGACTGAACACTTAAATATAGTGCAACATGGGCTGTGGCAGGAAAAAAAAGAAAAAGGAAAAAAAAAAGACAAAAAAGATGCTCAGCAAAAAGATAGTGGGAAGTGTGAGATTTCAAAGAACTCTTCATTGCAACAAAGGCCATTTTGATGTATAACATATTAAGCTATGGATTAAAAGGTTGCCAGGGAAGCTGTCGGGCTAACATAATTGAATGTGAGTATAGAGGAGAGTGGGGAATGAAACCTTAATCCAGTGTAACCAGCACAAAATGAGTGGTAGAGTGGCCAAAGCCTCCAGACCAGTGGCTCTCAGTCTTGGTGGCACATCGGAGAGCTATAAAAATGCTGATGCCTGGGTTCTACCTAGAGGACAGCTGTCCTGGACCGAATCCACTGGCTGTTCCCTTGGGGTGAGGCAGCTTCTGTTAATGCAGAGGGGGTGGAGAAAGAGAATTTTAAGAAGTGTTTGTATCTTCTATGAATGGAATCCCTATTAGCAAAGATTTACATTGCTTTTCATGATCTATTGTATATTGGATTAGTGTGTCTTAAACTTATTTTTTAGCTTTTTTTTTTTTTGCAGTCACACAGAGATAAAATTTAAATTCAATATTCATGCTTTAGTTTTCCCAGAAAGCCCACAGTCACATGACACACTGCTAAATCTGGTCATGGAGGTTGGTACCAAGACTCCTGCATCAGGGATGACTGAGCATCTCCTGGGATGAGTGGGCATCTTGCTAATTACCTGGGTGGGGTTCCTTCCCCTCCTGAAGTGGTCCCCAGTGTTTCTGGATTTGAGAGTGATACCATGCACTCTTTCTTTGGAAAGAACTGAATTATTTTTTTCCTAGATGGGAAGAGCAGAAGACTTGGGTGCAGACATCCTTTTTCATACAGGCAAGACCCTCTGGCACCAGAGTTTACAGTAGAGGCTGTGGTCCCTGCCTCTCCCTGCCTCATGAGGATGAGTGCATAAGGGAAATTAGGTCTGCAGAGGAGCGTGCTTTCCAAGTCCAAGATATTATCTCCTCACAGATCTTTCCATTTGAGCTGTTGCTGCTTGCAGATTAGTAGTAGTTGGGGACTTCTAGGGGAGAAAAATCTGTCCATATGCCTGTGGTGAATACTTTTGTCCTGTTATTTTGTCCTTATTTTTGTCAGAAGCCTTAAATCCTCTTTATAGCATGAGGTAGGCTATAAATAGGTTTCATACATAAAAATGAATAGACTCCCTTCCTGCTGCCCATTTCCAACTGTGCTCGCAGGTGTGTCCTGAGGACCACAAATACAGAAATTTATATGAACCAAAAAATCCAAACGAGAGCTGGCCATGCCTAAAGAAATTTAGGTGCTGGACTAAAAACACTTTAATGTACTCTGTTTCTTTCTTTCTTTCTTTCTTTCTTTCTTTCTTTCTTTCTTTCTTTCTTTCTTTCTTTCTCTCTCTCTCTCTCTCTCTCTCTCTCTCTCTCTCTCTCTCTTTCTTTCTTTCTTTCTTTTCTTTCTTTCTTAATCCCTTCACCCTTTTCACCAAGACCTCCCAACAGCCCTCCCCTCTGACAGCTGTCAGCCCACTCTCTATCCTTGAATCTGTCCTTATTTTTCTTGTTAGTTCATTTTGTTCATTAGATTTCACATATAAGTGAGATCATATGGTACTTGTCTTTCTCTGACTGACTTCTTTCACTTAGCATAATACTCTTTAAGCCCATCCATGCTGTCACAAAAGGTAAGATTTCCTTATTTTTTTATGGCCTTGTAGATCACAGCTTTTTTACCCACTCATCTACTGACTGGCACTTGGGCTGTTTCCAGATCTTGCCTATCATTATAATAAAAGGCTAATATGCAAATGGTCATGATGCTGTGACACTGTAATGTCTTAAGGACCCATCAGCAGGGACCTGAGGCTGCATGGCGCTGGGCCGGGGGACCTGATGTCACGCCTCCTGCCCCAGTGCTGGGGGACCTGAGGCCATGTTCCCCTGAGGCTGCGCCCCCCGCCCCGGCACCGGGCCATGGGACCTGAGGCTGCGCCTCCAGCCCAGGCGCTGGGGCTGGGGGACCTGAGGCCATGCCCCTCTGAGGCCGTGTCCCCTGCCCTGGCGCTGGGATGTAAGGCTGCGTTCCCCTGAGGCCGCATCCCCCACCTGGCGGGGCTTGACGGGGGTGGGGCCAGTCGGGTCTTGGTGTCGTCCAATGGGGGTGAGGACGGCCAGACACTTCTATTATAGAGAAAGGGCAAATAGCAATATTAAAATATGTCCTCTATTTTAATTTCCTTTTAATGTGCACGAATTTCATGCACCGAGCCACTAGTCTATATAATAAAAGCCTAAGCGACCGTTATGGCAGAATGACCAGAATGACCGGTCACTATGGTGCGCACTGACCACCAGGTGGCAGACGCTCAACACAGGAACTGCCCTGTGGTGGTCAGTGCGCTCCCACAGGGGGAGTACCACTCAGCCAGAAGCCAGGCTCACAGCTGGCGAGCGCAGCGGCGGTGGCACGAGCCTCTCTCGCCTCCGCGGCAGCGCTAAGGAGCAGCGAGCCAAGTGGTAAGGAGCAGTGAGCAGGTGGGCGGTAAGGAGCAAGGGGTCCCGGACTGTGAGAGGTTGCAGGCTGGGCTTAGGGACCCCCCCTCCAGTGCATGAATTTCATGCACCGGGCCTCTAGTTATAAATAATGCTGCAGTGAACATAAGGGTGCATATATTCTTTTGAATTAGTGTTTCAGGTTTCTTCTGTTTTTGCCTTTCATTTTGATGTTCATGACATCGCTGATGAACAGTTCTGTATATTGGCTACAGTCACACTTTCGTGTTCCTTTAACATAGGAAATGTTAGCTGTTTGGAAAGAGGAAAGGACTGATGGCCTGGAGAATTTTGTGGGTTGTGCTAAATTGTATTAAAGGCTGACACATACGTATTTTCCACAGCTCTTTGTTGGACTTTTGTACCATAATTCTCAGGCAGACAGAACTGAAGCTTCAGAAATTTATTAATTTCTAGAGTCATAGGCAGAATTCAAGTCATATCCTCCCTCCCTCCCTTCCTCTCCCCTACCTCCATACATACACACACACACCATTTACTTTTGCCCAAGTCAGCTGTAGAACACTGCAAATTTTCTTTTTCTTTTTGTCAGTTTTATTTTTGAGAAAATGAGAGAGAAGTCAACTTGTAAGTCTTAAACGCTAATGAGGGAAATCCATAAAATAATAGAGAGTGTGGCTGCAGCATAGCGGCAGCCACACTTTTGTATGATTTTGTATGTCCAGAGCATACAGCCAACTCCCTCCTGCACAAAGCCTCCTTGGGCTGTTCCTGTGTTGAGGGAGGGAAATCAGCCTTGGGTGTTAAAATAAAACGCTGCACCAGCTGGGTGCCCCCAGTACTGAAGCAGTGGATTCTGTGTGATTGAAAAAGAACTGCTAACCTCTCAAGCTGGCTCCAGGAAGCCAAAGGATTTGAAATTCTAAGGACAGGTAGTGAAAAGCAAAAATACAATGCAGCAAAAGTGAAGGAGGGATTAAATGTTAAAACAAGGAATCAGAGATTTAGATCAGGTAACTGGGATTGGACAATTCTTGGATAGGAAGCATTTCTTAAAAAAGTATTTGTCTCTTTTATACACACACCCCTGATTAATTGGTGGCTTAATAGAGACGAGGCCTTTGGTAGCTTTTATTAAAGAATAAAACAGCCACAGCATCACTTAGAGGCAAGTGAGAAGTTTATTCATCCTGATTCTCTCTGCCACTGGTTCATTGCTTCCCCCAATCAGGGAATTGTATCTCACTTTTGGCTGAAGCAAAATTATAACTATAATATAGCATTTTAAATGCTTTAGAGTCTTGGTTTGAAAAATATTTTCTTTCATGTCTTCAATGCCATGTAGCAGATCCTAGGTATTGGGTCCTTGTATTAAAGATTCCCTAAAAATAAACTTGAACTTGTTGATCAGGGACATCCTTATGGAAACCTAAACCCAAATATCTCAGCTCCAAGTGATTCATTTTTATTTCTTTTAATGATCTGTATGAGATAATGGACCTAATGCTTTTCAGAAGCTGGCGCCCTTATCGGTATTTTCATAATTAGGTTATGTTGAATTAGGGAATTGGAAAAAAAATCTCATTTCTTTCACTAGGAATGAATTTCTTATGTGAAAATTCAGCAGTCACTTTTCCTTTGGAGAGCTAGAAAAGGAGTCTTGGAACTAAGCCAGGAAATAATCTTTTTGTCAGCTACAGTTAATAAAAACATTAATAAGGAACATTACATCTGAGGAGAGTGCTGTGAACCAATTTCTTTGTAATCAGAATGCACTCATAGGCTCAGTTGGGAGATTATTATCATGTGAAAACATCTAGCAGGCTCTCTGAGAGTTAAACCAGAAGAAATACTGTGAGAACGGAAATTTTTCATAAAGGAAGAAACTAAAATTGTCCTCTTTGAAAATAAAGATGATGTTAAAAAGCTTCTAATTATGTTAAAACAAAACTGAGAAAGTAGTGTCCTTACCTTTTGATTTGAAAGTAGATGATGCTAAATTCAGGTTACTTAATTTGCTTACTTAATTAAGTTTCTGAAACTGTTAAGAATCTGGAACATTTGGAGTCTCCCAAATTTTATTTGTCTTTCTTAATCTGGATCAAAGAAAGAACGCAGTAAACTTTTGCATTTCAGAAACAAGGGTAATTAAGTGACTGTTCCCTTTCTCCAACTGAGACCATAGAAGAAGGATGCTAAAGCCTCAGTGCTAAGCTGAGTGAGCAGGTGAAGTTGCAGTCAGCCAGGGAACGTGGTCATTTCATTTCAGCATTTGAGAATTAAGAGCCACAGGGTTCTGATTTTCTAACTCGGAACTTCCCGCTTTTCTGTTGGACAGAAAGATTCTTTCACAGAACCTGGCACCAAATAATAGATAATATCGTCAACAAGGGGTCCTGGTTTCAATTCATGTGAAGCATCTTCAAAATAAACGTGACAAACATACCCATCCCCAAGACCCAGGGAAGGAACTTAAAACAGAGGAGTGCTCTCAGCTCAGGGGATTTTCATTTACACTTCCGTCTCTAAGTTTTCCTGCGGGGTCGAAATCTTTCTGAAAAGATGGGATTTGAATTTCAAGCTGCTTCTCTTGAAAGGAGACAGCAACTGTTTGGAACAGGATGGGTTTGATGGCTCCTTGGGGATAAATACCCCAAGTAATGTTGGTGACTTCCAGCTGCCTCAAGTGTGATGTGAAATCAGCCGTAGGCACTGGGTGAACTCCCACCTGCTTTGTGTATCACAGGCCTGATCAACTATTGCACATCCTGCAGGACCAAGGCCTCGGCTTCCGAGTCTGCTGTGTGGAAGGAGATGGGTGATGGAGGTCGAGCTCTCAGAGTTAAGTGGAGGTTGTTGCCAGGTAGGCCTTGCTATTTAAGGCTGAGCCCTAGAAACCACAGAGAGATAAAATGACAACTCATGTACTTAACCCATTGATCAGAAGGAGGTGGGGGCACACCCTGGGGAAATCATGATGCAGAGAAGTTTGTCTTCAGTGGAATCTTTCCTTCCTCCTTCTCCCTGGTCACCATCCTCATCATCCTCACTTTGCCCTCCTCCTTGGAGCATGAGTGACACCCACCCTGGTTTCCAAGTAGGCTTCAGTCTTCTCTTAATCCCTCTCCCTCTATCAGTACACTCTTTCTTGAAGACCTTGGTTTAAAGGTTTCTTGAGGGACCATAAATAACTCATAGTTGTGAAAAGATAAATTTTCAAAGAAGATAGCATCATGCTTCTCAGATACAAAATGAATGTGTGTCAGAGATGTTTAAACACTCACTAATTAATACAGGAACCATACAGATGCCACCACTAGTTCAAAAGAGAGATCAAAGGATCACACATTTCCCTGGAGTCAAGGCCTGTTCAAGTGAATTTACAAATGGATGCAGGACTCACTTTTTTCAAGGGTGAAGGCTCTCCTTCCACTGGGCAGTCAGTTTGCTTGTCTAGAGAAGAATCTACAATGTTATCTACAATGTAAAGGGTTGTAAAATAGTCTAAAGGTGGTACAGAGCCCTGATAGAATCAGGTAATTATAGCACATCATTAAAAGGATATCCAATCATCTCATTCTTATCCCAAAGTTTAAATGTTTTCTTATACATTAATGTAAGAATACCTAGGAACCCTAATTTGTTTGAACGCATTTATATTGTGAAAGAATATTTGTTTACTAAAAGAACCAAGTGGATAAGTGGACTGTATCTGTCAGGGAAGGTCAGTTGCTGTAACAAACAACTCCAGTGTCAGAGGCTTAACACAGTCGACTTATACTTGCCCTCCTCATAGTTCCCACTGTCACTCAGTTACACTTCCTCCAAGTGATTCTACCATCTTCGTGGGCCTAAGCCAGTGGTTGGCAAACCGCGGCTCGCGAGCCACATGTGGCTCTTTGGCCCCTTGAGTGTGGCTCTTCCACAAAATACCACGTGCGGGTGTGCGCATACAGTGCGATTGAAACTTCGTGGCCCATGCACAGAAGTCGGTTTTCGGAAAGGAGATAGACGAAACAAGTATACAAGACGAGTGTGGATGGGAGAGTTGGAAGGGGTCGACCTCAGCGAACTTACCTCAATCAAATTGAGGACGTTTTTAACAAAGGCCAGTTTAGGAGTACCCTAATTAAGCTAATAACAATATACCTACCTATATAGTTTAAGTTTAAAAAAATTTGGCTCTCAAAAGAAATTTCAATCGTTGTACTGTTGATATTTGGCTCTGTTGACTAATGAGTTTGCCAACCACTGGCCTAAGCAACTTCACCGGGTCCTCTGCATCCAGCCAGAAGGCTGGGGAAACAGAGAACTTAGGGAAGGCTGCTCGGAACTCCTCAGCCTGGAATGAACTCATTTTCCTTGCACTCAGATTCCATTGGTGAGAACTAGTCACAAGACCCCATCTGGGTGGAGGTGGGACAGGTGGTGGTAAATTCAGCTTAGCTGCAACAAAACCAGCTTGGAGAGCACTTTGCATTTTCAGGGGTCTGCTTCCAGGGGTGCACTTACCTTAAGAAGGCAAGTCCCAGAAAACTGTTTGCTGCTTATAAATCACTGCTAGATCATTAGTGAGGAGCAGAACACAGTGTCTGCTCTCCGGGAGCATGAGTCATGAGGAGAAAAAAATCTATAATGTGAGTCAGGATGTGTCAGATGCCGTGGAGAAAAAAAAAAGCTCTGAAAGTACCAAAGGTGAAATAATAATTTCAACCAAGGGGAACTATGGAAAGCATTGGAGACAACACGCAGGGTGGCAGTGGAGAGCCTAGAATCTGGAGTCAGGAAATCCAAGCCTTCGCTTTACCACCATTGACCCTGGGTGAACTTTTATCTTCTCTGAGCCTCAGTTTTCCTAACTGTAAACAGGGCGTAATAACTCTTAGTTCACAGGGTTGTTGTAACATTGCACGAGCAGATATATATGTACAAAGTGAAGCAGAAGCTCATTTCTATGAGACCTTAAAGGTTAGGTTGATTTCACCAGTCCGAGAAGGGCGAGGGGCCTGGTACAAAAGGCCCCTAGAACAGGGGTGGGCAAAGTTTTTGACTCGAGGGCCACAATGGGTTCTTAAACTGGACCGGAGGGCCGGAACAAAAGCATGGATGGAGTGTTTGTGTGAACTAATATAAATTCAAAGTAAACATCATTACATAAAAGGGTACGGTCTTTTTTTTTTTTTTAGTTTTATTCATTTCAAATGGGCCGGATTCGGCCCGCGGGCCGTAGTTTGCCCACGGCTGCTAGAGTCTGTTCCTTTCCTCAGTATGTCCTTAGGGAGCTTTGTTCACACATTGGGAGCTCCCAGTAAGACTGAATTTGAGAAAAGGGAATCCACTGCCACAATTCAATTTGAAAATTCAGATGTTCTTGAGAGCATAATAGTTGAACTATTTAAAAATCTGACAAGGATTTCTAGCAGCCTTTGCTGATTCATTCTTTTCACCATGACCCAGCAATTGTCTGCATAACACACAATTAGCTGTTAGGTTTAACCAGTGTAGTGGGAGATTTAAAGTGATCGCCTTAGAGACAGCATACATAATTGACTAGAGTTTTTCACTTTTCAGAAATTACTTCTTCAAGCTATTGATGAGGTTTCTGTGTCTTTTCTACATTTTTGCCTTTAAGGTTTCTCCCCCACCCCCCATTAATTATTTATTTTAATGTTCAGAACATGTAGGATGATTATAGAATTCTGTTAAGAAAGAAAACATTTATAACATGGGTACCTTCAGGATATTTAGTATAAAGGCAGTAGCCTTAAGCTATGAACTTGAATATTGAATGTTTTGTTGTACTTGGTAGCCTTGTAGCAAGTTAATATTCAACTTCTTTGCATGAATGTTGTAATAATTGTACACAGATGAACACAACCCTTAGGAAAAGGTGCTTCTTGAAGATTAACATGAATAAGAATCCTCTGGAAAGTCTGATAAAATGTGGGTTCTAACTCAGTAGGTCTGGGGTGGGGCATTTGCAGCAATTGGACAAAGTTTGCAGGAGGTGCTGATGCTACCAGTCTGTGGACCACACTGTGGGGGGCAAGGGGCCAGTGGACACACTTTTTATCTCGGAAATCGAGGAAGCCTCACTTGGGAGACTAAAGGGTCCAAAAGGTGGTTTTTAAAAAGGAAATTTTAGTGTCTGCTTTTATTAAAGCTGCAGCTGGTTGGCCCTCCCAATCCTCCATTAAAGACAGAATTCGTTAGACCCTAGACTAGCTAGTTTTGGTCCTGTTAACAATTTTTATTTATGTTACTAGAGGCCCGGTGCACGAAATTCGTGCACTGGGGGGGGGGGGGGGGAGGAGGTCCCCTGAGCCTGGCCTGCGCCCTCTTGCAGTCCAGAAGCCCTTGGGGGATATCTGGCTGCTGGCTTAGGCCCGCAGTCGGACGTCTTTAGCGCTGCCATGGAGGTGGGAGAGGCTCCCGCCACCGCTGCTATGCTCACCAGCCACAAGCCTGGCTTCTGGCTGAGCAGTGCTCCCCCTATGGGAGTGCACTGACCACCAGGGGGCAGCTCCTGTGTTGCGCATCTGCCCCCTGGTGGTCAGTGCCCGTCATCATGACTGGACGGTCTGCTGTTCGGTCAATTTGCATATTAGCCTTTTATTATATAGAATATTATTATTATTTTTTTTTATTCTTAATGATAGTGACAAGGGCATTTCATCCGTCTCTGTCTTCATGTCTGCAAAAGTAAAACTGGATGTTCCCAGCTGCAGAGAAGCAATGGGGATGAACTACGCCCCTCTTGACTACTGTGTAATCTTACTGCTAAATCTTCTTACCATGAACCCAGCTTCTCAGACTGATCATTCCCATGATTATTACTTTTGCTTATAAGAATAAATTGAAGATCAAGTTCATATATATCCATCCAGTAAGTGACAGAGCCAAGAATTAAACCCACGTCTATTTGGTTGTAAAGATGCCCCTCTTAACATGTACATCAACCCAAGTTTCTCTCGCAGTCCTGTGAGCTTTTCCAGTGCCATGCTGGAGCCAGCTTGTACTGAATTGCAAAAGCCGATTGTTAAAGTTCCAGGAATTTTTATAAGCCAATTGTTAGCTATAGCCATTAAAAAATCAAATTATATAAACTTAAAATCAAATGAATTATTTGAAAAAAATGCAGGTAAACATACTGAAAACTTTTCACTTCCCCATTATTTTACTTCTGTCTGTGCTCTTGAGTTTGTTTGCATTGCCTGTATCTGTATGGGGGAAATAACATCATATAATGGGCGCTGCTGGGCATCTTTCCCATCTGCATTCTGTGATGGCATATTGGTAGCTTGAAATTGGCTGTGGTGGGACTATTTATACCATAGGAATGGCTGAACACTGCCAACCAGGGCTCGGTTTATTGTTTCGTTGGTTGTCTAGACTTACAGTGATGGAGAAAATGTTAATAATGCAGATTAAACTTTTAAAAAAGTGTTTGTGTCTAGTGCCAAAGTCAAGAGCGGCTTCAGTTTAATAAATATAATTCGTATAGGAATGAGTAGAGCTGGTTGTTAAGCATTTACAGTATATCACCACCATCTGTACTTGTTGGGGCCTCTAGAACTGAAGAACATTTGCAACTATGCTATATGGAGTTCTCCCAAGGCATATGTCTTCTAAGCCCAAGTTGAAAAGTAAGTCTGTCTAAAAGTAGATTGAAGCTTTGGAAAGATGATTGTTTTTCCTAATGAAATCAACAAATCGATTCTTTCTCAGATCACACAAGGAAGTGAAGAGAAGTGACAGTACTTACTTTAAAACTCAAGGCAGTGAGCATGAATATGCACACACCGGGGTGGGCTTCTGTCAACAGAGCAGCCTGCTGAGGAGACAGCAGCGCGGGGTGGGTGGTATTCGACTTTTTACTTTATTTCAGGCAATAAACATAGTCCTGTGTAAAATTTGAAATTTTGTAGGCATTTGGGTGTACCAGCTTGGGATATGTTCATCTGTGATCACAAGCAGCGCTGCCTCTCGTATTGTTTAGCTTCTTATAGCCTAACCAGCAGATTGGCTTCAGCGATGCGCTAACACAGAGTGACTTCTTACATGAACAAGGGGCACTAGAAAAATAAGAGTAGATTATTTTTGCAAAATGGCATAAGGATGCTTCGTTATATATACTCTTCTAAGTCTTCCCCCCCCTCTTCCCCCATTCATTTAGTTTGGAGCTGCCACATTTTATGGGGCAAATTCCTAAAGAGGTGAGAATTTCTCAAAGCCAGATATAGACATAGAGGTGGCATTCAGATGAAGAGGAGCTGTGGTAGTGATGCATTTCCTCTAGCGAGGCATTTACTATGCCGAAGTCATGCCTTCTCATTCGGCAGGGCTCCCATGAGGAGCATCGTAGCCAGGAGTTGCCAGTGAGGGCTCTGTCCCTAATGTGCTGTGGGACATATTAATGAAACATGCAGTCAAGTTTTCTCTGTGAAATAGAGATAATGGTCTCTGAGACTTATTATACAGGTTGGCAGGGTGACTCCTGAATGCCCTGGAGTGTAGTCTTTGGCGCCACCTGCAATCAGCAAGTGAAAAGATGGGTCTTCCTCCAACTCAGCAGTAGATGTCGCTGCAGTCAACTAAAACCAGGAAAGCTCTGGCCAAACATTCCATTAGTGCAGCGGTTCTCAACCTGTGGGTCGCGACCCCTTTGGGGATCGAACGACCCTTTCACAGGGGTCGCCTAAGACCATCGGAAAACACATATTTGTAATTAGAAATAAATATTTCACAACATATAATTACATATTGTTTCTGTGATTAATCGCTATGCTTTAATTATGTTCAATTTGTAACAATGAAAATACAGCCTGCATATCAGATATTTACATTACAATTCATAACAGTAGCAAAATTACAGTTATGAAGTAGCAACGAAAATAATTTTATGGTTGGAGGTCACCACAACATGAGGAACTGTATTAAAGGGTCTCGGCATTAGGAAGGTTGAGAACCACTGCATTAGAGGAAAAGGAACATAGTAGCTATGAAACTTAATGGAGCACCTAGCTTTTTTCCCCACCCCAAACTCAAACCCTTTACATTATGCTACTATTTATTATTTTCAATAACCTATGTTATTATATGGACAAGTCTCTTTCAGAAAAAAAAAGGTTGATTCAACAAATCATTCCATTCCATCTTTCATTCATTTAGCCATTTGTTCATTCAAGAAATACTTACTGGGCACCTAACTAAGTGTGAGGCACTTGCCAGGCTCTGGGCTTACAATGATGAACAGTACAGGTAGTCTGGCATTATGGAGCTTCCTATCTGGTCAGAAAGACAGGATATTAAAAATATAATAGCAAAAATGAAGTAATTATAGTACAGAGAGGTTAGTGTAATTGTAGGGCATGTGCTAGATGAAATAGAAGCAGATGATCAGGGGACCTGGTTGAGTGGAGGGGTCAGGGATGAGATAAATGGTGTTTCAGCCCAGCGGGGATGGCTCAGCGATTTAGTGTCGACCTATTAACCAGGAGGTCATGGTTTGATTCCCGGGCAGGGCATATCCCCAGGTTGCCGGCCCGATCCCCAGCAGGGGGCATGCAGGAAGCAGCCGATCAGTGATTCTCTCTCATCATTGATGTTTCTCTCTCCTTTTCCCTTCCTCTCAGAAATCAATAAAAATATTGATTAAAAAATATTGCCGGGGTTCTTGTTCCAGCATCAAGAAGGGTTCAGGAATCTGGAGAAGGGTCTGTGCGTAGATAAGAGCGCGAAGACAAAATATAATTTTGAAAGGCATTGGGGGTCAGAGGAGCTTAGCTAAAGGAGCTAAGTTCTAAGGCCTTAAGTCTAAGGTCTTAGGTTCTCTCTGTCCCCAGGACCCCATGCTTTTTATTAATACAACTTGTCCTGAGGCAAGGCAGAGATATACACTTCAAAGGGTCAGGGTTTAGTACAGAGTCCATTGTCAGAATGGGGGAATTAGCCTACGGCTATTCAGGTGTTTGGCCAGTAGGAGGCAATAACATGTAGATTAACATGCCCTTTTAGCTGTCTGGCAGCCAACCAATTTAATGTATCCATTCAGGTTTGGGGAAATGCCTTTAGCCATTCCCAGATGCAGGGTGAGTCCCCAAGTCTCATCAACCTTTTGATGAAACTCTTGAAATTATGACATGCTGGAATTGGTCTCCGGCAAAATATATTTTTAAAAACTATTTTAGAAGGTGCCGTATCATGTGCCAAGTCATAAATGAGGAAGCCAGCGTCCGGATCCCTTCACTGTATTTAAGATTCTCACAGGTTCCTGCTGGGGTTCAATTTACCTCCTTTGTCATTAGCACCATTTAAAAGAGTACTTCCCTTCCTAATTTTACTTAGACAATTTGAAAGATCTAAGAAGTTAACCGTAATTGATATTGCCATCATTACATTTCACTCGAGATATTGAAAACTGCTTAAGTGTCTTTTATATGTCAGGTACTTTGACAAATACTCTGGAATAGTTTATTAGTGGGTACTGTATGGAAGATAAAACTGAATGGTAAAGCAGTCTGTCTTTTCTTACTTCTACTTTCACTCCTCACTGGGGTTTTGGATTAAACGAGAAGCTTCATATTCCCTCAGGATGTTGAAGTCAGCCTAAAGCACAAGAGGGAAGCACTTAGGGGACAGGTACGTTGCCTGGCTGGAGGGAAGGACTGTCTATGCATTAGGTCACAGACATTATAAGCAGATAATAAGGAATGAAATATTGATAAGGAACGCGAAGTTATTCTGTTCGATATTTGCTGTATCTCCTGCGACTCATGAATTGCATTTGGAAACCCTAAATTCAATTTATTAAGAGTCCCAAATATTGATTTTTGGATGAGTAAAAACAAGTTAGTAAATCTGAATGCCTCCTTTTAGGAGACTTAAAATTGTACTGCAGAGACAGCAGAAATGTCTTCTGATGAGTCAGTAGCAAATTTTTTTTTGCCTCCTTTTCAGTTAAGAAATTACAAAACTAAGTTGTTTTTTTAAAAAACTTAACTCTGGGATCTGTACGCATCTTTATTTATTTCATTCAAAAATATTTATTTCTCACATTATAAAAATCATGGCTTCAAGTCTAGTATGACTGTCTATTGATCTTTCCAAATATTTCCCTTAGAATAAAGAAAATAAGTGTTCCAGTATACCAGGTTATGAAACAAATTGCCAGGAGCTGGACATTCAGAATAATGAAAGGGATAGTTGTATACAATTTCTTTTAATTTGCATACAGGGCCCCTCTTCCATTTCCATGCTCAGGAAGTTAAAGTGTTTGATACTGTCCTTATATCTTAAATTGTGAAAGAAAACATCGTAATATCATGGGAGGAGCCCTGGGGAAACTTCTAATACTGCTCTGGCTTTGCTTCTAATGTGTGGTGTGGTCTTGGGTAACTCTCCTAATTGCTCTGAGCCTTAGTTTTTTCATATATGTGAAGGGGCCTTACACGGATCTGAGGTCACTATGTATTTTCCTCTGTGCTCATTTCCAGCCTATTTTTTTTTTCTCTCAAAAGAAGAGATGACCCAGCCCCTGTCCAAGTCTAAACCTTCCACTGGTGATCTGGATCCTATCAACCTCTTCTTCTTCTTCGAGCAAGTAGGGCTACCGAGCCATTGGGAATATTCACTTGTCTAAGTTAGAAGCCTGGCTGTGGTCTCTAATTCTTCTCTGTTTCACTCAGTTCCCACATCCAGGCAGAAGCAAAGTCCCATTCATTCTCTCTCCTAAGTGACTGTGGAGTTCATCCTTCCTTGCCATCCCGTCTTCCTTAGGCCAGACTATTGCGGGAGCCTCTGTACCGATTTCCTTTCTTGCAGTCTCTTCCACTTTCAGTCCATTCCCTACTGTTCTCAGTGATACCTTTCTAAAGCACAACTCTGATTATGTCTGTTGAGCAGCAGCAACCCTATTGAACAAATGCAGGATGTCCCCAAAAATGTATACACACTTTGAATAATTATATATTTCCATGGGTTAAATCTGAAAAGGAAGAAACATCAATTGAGCTATTAGCTGTTAAGTGTGTATACATATTTTTGGGACACCCTGTGTTGATATTGTGAGAGGGTGCTATGCCAGGTTCTGAGAGAGAATCAATTTGTATAAGACAGCACAGTGCCATTTAAATCCAAGCCTTGTTGTGTTGGCTGCCTCATTTACCTATGGGACAAAATGAGTTTCCTCTGCATGGCATTTGAGGCTGTGCACATTTGGGCCTCAACTCTGCCTTCCCTAAACATCTTCTACCTCTTCTCTTGCTGTGTGTGTACTTCACATCCCTGCATACCGAACTCTTCTCAAACTGAGCATGTAATGTCCTTTCGTGTTTATGAGATTTTGCATGTCCAGGTTTCTCTGTCTGGAATTTCCTTTTCCCGGTCTCCCTGTCTGTCTTTACAATGCCTATTCATTCTGCAATACAGGATGCAAACGTCATCTTGGGAGAATTCTCCTGGTTGATTGCTTCCTTGCCTATACTTCTATAGCCCTTCGTGCATGTGTTACATTGTATTTAACATGTTAAGCGCCATGTCGATCACTGGTGACTGAAACGGAAAGGAAGACAAAATAGTCTTGGTGTTTAACGTGTTAATGTCTGTCTTCCTTATAAGATTGTGAGCTACTTGAAGGCAGGGAGTCATGCCTTATTAATCTTTGTATTCCCTATAACCTCTCCTAGTTATAGCACCTTTTAGCGACTCAGTAAGTGGTTGGTGATGGACTAAATGAGTGAATTGTATGTGCATACATGAATGGATGGAAGTGGTTACTGCAGTATTTCCCAATGAAAATGTCAGTAACTGTGGAAAGAAGAAACTTGGAAGATACAATGCCTTGCTGATCTTCCAGGCAAGGCTTTGACATCTGCAGGTACATTCTGAGCTGATGGCCAGAGAATCTTTGATCTTTGATCTCTAAAGATCAAGTCCTCTTTAAGCTGTAAGAGTTGATAGCTTTATTTTGGCTATGCCACTTCAAATCCAAGAATTGGAGCACTTTCCTTGTAACACTTTTGCCTGCTGGATGAGTTGACAAGGGTGCTTTTGTTCAACTTGTCACTGGCTCTTAGTTCCCTGAAATTGACTTCTGTGTCCCTCTATGACAAATCATTAGGCTCATTCCCAAATGAATGGGTTGTCAGGGAGGCATCATTAAGGCTAGTGAAATATCTCAGTTTCAGCTGAGCAGGGCAAATATGATGCTATCTCCTCATGACAGGCATGGTGATGTGGTGTTCTGAGAAGCAAAGAACATCTTTCAAAACTACAACGTACCTCAAGTGTAGGCAATTACTCTAGTCAGAGAGTGGCAATCAATATGTAAAGCTTAAGGTGAGAACATTAATGCTTCCTTTAATGCAAAAGCATCAGCAACTAATTTTTGGGGGGGGGGGGGGAGGGGAGGAGAGTGAACTAATAATCCACCACTTCATTTCCAAAAGTGATTTTTATAATCAATTTGCAGGTATATCCATTTTCAGGATGTGAAACATAAAAAGAACTAAAAGCTTTTACAAGGTCTTTTTTCGGTATCTGCCTGCCTTATATTGTTACTTCCTTTTAGTCCTCCAGCACTGTCACATCCGTTATTATCCTGACAAGAAAAATCATTCAGGCCACTTAAATGATATTTCAGTGACATATAGTCTGTTAGAGTTCAGAAAAAGCCAGCACTTTCCAAAAAGAAGTGTGATACTCTTTAGTTATTATTTCTCTCTTTTTCAAAATTTATTTTTTCCATCCCCATTTATCCCCTCTATGCCCTTTTCTACCTCCACCCCGACCCCCACCCCCACCCCCCCACCCCCCACCCCCCACCCCCACAATCACCACACTGTGACCATGTCCATGAGTTCTCTTTTTTCTTTTTGGCTCAATCCCTCCACCAACCCCTCCCCACATTGTTCCTTTCCCCTCCCCCAGCGGTCTGCCTGCTCTCTATCTATGAGTCTGTTTATATTTTGCTTGGCAGTTCAGTTTGTTCATTAAATTCCACATCTGAGTGAAATCATGTGGTACTTGTCTTTCTCTGACTGGCTTATTTCACTTAGTATAATGTTCTCCAGGTCCATTCATGCTATTGGCTAAGGGTACATTTTTCTTCCTTTTTACGGCAGAATAGTATTCCACTGTGTAAATGTACCACATCTCTCTTTTTTCTTGACTTGAAGAGAATTTGCAGCTTCTCTTGGGAGTTATCATTTCATACATTTTCATAAGGTCATTATTTTTGCACCTAATGACCCCTCACTTCCTAAAGCCATCTGCTTGGTTGGCTAAAAGGAGTAAGGCAAGGGTTAATATTAGTTCACTTCCCCTGTTTTTGTTTGTTTATTGTGACTGTGAAGCAGTAGATGCTCAAAGCAAAAATTTTGGATGAAGTATATAAGCCTGGCACTATGCCCAGGAACAGCTGGGTAGGCGCTGGCTCTGCCCTCCTCCAGGAATAATCCTTACTTAGAGCACACCATAGACTGGGAGGCCAGGGAATGGTGGGAATGTTGTGCAGCCACTTTCATGGGGTTGCTTTTCCATGAATGGTCGGAACCCCTCTAGCTTGGTCTCCTCCATCTTCCTCCTCCCCATTCTCCCATTGAGACTCCAGCTTCATCCTTGATTGGAAGTGTCACAATCGGAGACTTTGCATAATCATAGTTGTCCCAGGCCCACCTCATAGTAGACCCTCAATATGTTTTTTTAAAAATTCTTTATTGTTTAAAGTATTATATATACTATTACATATGTCTCCTTTTCCCCCATTGACCTCTCCCCGGCCACCCCCACCCCCCAGCACATGTTCTCACTCCCCTAGTGTTTGTGTCCATTGGTTATGCTTATATGCATGCATACGAGTCCTTTGGTTGATCCTTAATAAGTTTTTATTGACTAAATGAAGTTGTCAGTGGGAAGTATCAACCTAGGCAAGCAAACCTCTCTATTGCTATTGTGCTCCCTTCTTATTGCAAAATGTTGGCACCTGAGGCCAGAGGCCCTCTTCCTACGAGGAGAAGATGGGAGGGCAAAAAGGAGGTGAAAGAAAAGGAACCCCTGACAGATCTTTGTCATAGATCTAATACATATATTTGCATTATAAACACTAACCGTGTTCATTATAGAAACTTTGAAGTTGTAGAAATGTAGAAGAGAGACTCACTCATGCTTCCACCCTCCAAAGACTGAGATTAACATCTTCACATATATTTTCTTTAAAAAAAATGTATATTTTATTGATTTTTTTACAGAGAGGAAGGGAGAGGGATAAAGAGTTAGAAACATCAACATCAATGAGAGAGAAACATCGATCAGCTGCCTCCTGCACACTCCCTACTGGGTATGTGCCCGCAACCAAGGTACATGCCCTTGACCGCAATCAAACCTGGGACCCTTGAGTCTGCAGGCCGACGCTCTATCTACTGAGCCAAACCAGTTAGGGCACATCTTCACATGTATTTTCATCTTGTTTCTTGTTTGGTGTGTTAATGTGGTTGTGGTCGTTCTACTTGTAATAGTGTCAATAATAAAAATAAAGTAAAAAAAAGGAAAGGAAACCCTGTCCTGCCACATTGCAAAAGTGTTTGAAGGAGATGGGAAAATTCACCCACAAACCCTCTACTCAGAGGAAACAAACGACCTATTACCTTCCAGACTTTTTTCCCATAGTCGGCATTATGGTTTTTCCATTTTATGTCACTGCATTCTAAGTTACGTTGTGGATTAGTCAAGTAGACTGTGTCCACTTAGACTAGTAGTAACTGTGTTTGTTTATGATAGTATTTTCCTTTGATTCTAATAGCAGTGATTTTCCCATTTTTATGCTTCTATAATCATGCATGACTATTACAGTCAATGTGTATTTTTTTTAAAGTCTGAGCTTGTCCTAGCATCAAGGTCCAAACCCACACTCTTCTTCTTTTTTTTTTTTTTTTAATATATTTTATTGATTTTTTTACGGAGAGGAAGGGAGAAGGATAGAGAGTTAGAAACATCGATGAGAGAGAAACATCGATCAGCTGCCTCCTGCACACCGCCCACTGGGGATGTGCCCGCAACCCAGGTACATGCCCTTGACCGGAATTGAACCTGGGACCTTTCATTCCATAGGCAAACGCTCTATCCACTGAGCCAAACCGGTTAGGGCTCAATGTGTATTTTTAATGGCAGTGGTAAATCTTATGATCAGACCTCTTAGGGTCCATGAATATAGTATGTATATGAAAACAGCATGTAGTACAGTTACTTTTGATTTTTCCTCAAAGGAAAGTGACCAGATTGACTTTCCTTTATGGTTCAAAAGATATTTCTCTGAAACCTTTGAAGCAGCAGTTGGTGACTGCTGCTCCAAAGGTTTCCTTAAACCAGCGGTGGCCAACCTTTTGGACCTCACGGACCACCCGTGGTCCGCAGACCACTGGTTGGCGACCGCTGCTTTAAAGCTTCCTGGATCTTTACTACTCTCTGTTTACTCTTAAAAAAAGTTTTTTTTTTAACATTAAATTTTTTTATTGTGGTAAAAGTCACATAACATAAAAAGACCATTTTAAAGTATACAATTCAATAGCATTTACTATAGTCACAGTGTTGTGCCAGCATCACCTCTACTTAGTTCTGAGACATCCTCATCACTCTGAAAGGAAACCCTGAACCCAGTAAGCTGTCATTCCTCATTCCTCTCTTCCTCTAGCCCTGGAAACCAGTAGGTTGCTTTCTGTCTCTGGATTTACCTATTTTCGATTTCTGGTTTACTCTTTTTTTTTTTTATAACATATTTTTATTGATTTCAGAGAGGAAGGAAGAGGGAGAGAGAGATAGAAGCATCAATGGTGAGATAGAATCATCGATCGGCTGCCTCCTGCACGCCCCACACTGGGGATCAAGCCAACAACCCAGGCATGTGCCCTGACTGGGAATCGAACCCTGATCTCCAGGTTCTTAGGTCAATGCTCAACCACTGAGCCACACCGGCTGGGCCCGGTTTACTCTTGAAGGTAACTGTGAAGAAAATGTTTAACTTTCTCAGGTGGAGGCAGAGAATGCACAGGCATGACTGTGACATGTTATAACACGTTTATTATACATGCTGAGATACTAGTATCAAAGTGGCCACTGAAAATATATATCTGCTGTTGGCAGTTGTAGAATTGTCCTGGGAATTTCTAAAAACTAACAGTCATTTTATGTAAGCTAAATAAACAAGCAAGACTACCACCATGGTAAGAAAAGCTTGTGGTGATGAAGTAGTGTTAAGAGCAAGGCGCAGCTTGGCTAGGTCTTCTGCCTCGGGATCTGAGCTTCCAGGTCTCGGCTGAGGCTGTGGTCTTATCTCAGGGCTGCACTGGAGGAGCCTCTGCCTCCAAGCTCACCTGGTTGATGACACAATACAGTTTCTTGCTGGTGGTGGGACTGAGGGCTTCGGGACTTGTTGGCTGTTGGATTATGGCTGCCCTCAGTTCTTTACCACATGGGCCTCACCATGAGCAACTCACAACATAACAGTGTGCTTCTTCAAGTCCAACAAGAGAGAAAGTCTGTGGGCAAGAAAGACATTACGGTCTTATGTACCGTGGACATTTTTTCCATCAGCTTTGCCATATTCGATTGATTAGAAGCAATCCATAGGTTCTCAAGCGGAGTATCAGGACACTCAAGGTCGTGGGTATTAGGTGGTGGGGATGACACGGAGCCACATTGCTGTATAAATGTGTCATCCAGGCACTCACATCTGCCTGTGGAGCTGGCTCATTTCCATCCTCTGTTGAAGAGTAAATTAGGGAAGGAAACAGGCTCATTCTAAAGGACACGTGGGCGTGAGGAGAAGCTCTGTGGAGAGCATGCTGTGTACTTGCAGTGAGGCACACAAACCACGACCCACCCTTAGTTTTGATCTCTCAAGGGAACCTGGAAACAATTGGACCGTCTCTGAGGAAGATAATAAATAGGGATGATGGCTGGCGGGCTCAGCCTAAGTGTCTGATTTGAGGTGTGTCCTGGAGCCTTGAGGCTTAAGGGAACCACACAATAAGAAAAAGCAAGTAGATTCTCTTAAATCAATGCCATTTTTTACTAAGAATTCATCCTCCAAGGTCCCGGGTCAGCTAGACTTATTCTGAAGAGATTCTGAAACCACTGAAGGGCTATATTTGATACACACAGAGTGAACTATACTTTGACTGGCAGCATATTTTTTGTGTGAAACGTTTTTTTGATCCCAAACAGCTTTACCTTGCTTAGTTAACAATGTCACTCATCTGATTTTGCTCTTGAATCTTTCAAAAATCAATGACACCCAGCACAACATCATGTATATGGCTGGCACTAAATAGCAATTTGCTAAATCAATGAATGCAAAATATTTTACACAATCTGGTAGTAATCATAGGAGAGGGGTCTTTTAAAAGTTTTGAGTAATAATTGATATTATTGGAGTAAATGGTAGCTTCTGAGTTGGTTGAATAGAACAGCATCCATTTGTATAAATAGTTGTATGTTTGTTTTACGAGCGTTCTTGCGTGTTGATAATATTGCTGTCTTCTGCCTCAGCTGGGAGTTGTCATTCTTGGCTTTCCAATACTGTAGCGACTACAGTGGTTGTGAGTTTAAAGAGCAAAGATGGTGAGAATCACAGGTGTCTCAAGGCATCAGAAACTGTTTGAAAGCTACTACCTGCTCATTTTTTCTAGGCGTTTTTAATTAGAGTTTTGCTCCATTTCCATGCTTAGGATACTATTCTAAACTAGTCAGGGAGGAGTGGATAATAAACAAGCATTTTGGGGGAAAGTTAATGAACGCATAAATGTTCTGAGTGGCAATTTATGTGATAAATAATTCTGTGCTGGAATGAAGGCAAAATTTTTAATGCTAATATTTTGGGGGTTGGATCAGCCTATTATTGATGTTGTAAGTACAGCTAATTCTTGGTTAGACATGTGTGGATTATCTGCATTGACCATCTACTCTCAAGCAGGCTTCCTTTTGCCAATCTAGCTAATTCTAGGCTACTTCTTGGACTCCTACTTGCATTTGATATACTGGTAAACTATGTTTTTATTTATTTATATTTATTTATTTATTTAAAAACATTTTTATTGCTTTCAGAGAGGAAGAGAGAGGGAGAGAGAGAGAGAGAAACATCAATGATGAGAGAATCATTGATTGCCTGCCTCCTGTACGTCCCCTACTGGAGATTGAGCCTGCAACCCAGGCATGTGCCCTGACAGGGAATCAATGAATGCAAAATGACCTCCTGGTTCATAGGTCGATGCTCAACCACTGAGCCATGCCGGCTGGGCTCAAACTATGTTTTTAAGTTGCCTAAGAAAAATATCAATGAAAACACCAACCAAATTCCAGCCAGGTGGCAAGTTTCTGTTTGTTAGTTTTAGTGTTTGCACAACTGCTGCCTTTGTTGGGCCCTTTGATTGAGAGTTAACTGGGCAGCTTGACATGAGCATTGATTCCACTTCCTTATTGATCAGGGGAGATGTGAGCTGGGGAGGATGTGATGGATGGATAGTACCAGAATGTTCTTGGCAAATGCTGCGAGGCTGTGTCCCTCTTCAACTCATCGAATCAAAGCAGAATATTAAAAATGATATGCCAGGCATGGCAAGCCTTTCTTGGGATGCAGATAATCAAATTTTCTGCCTATTTATAAAGAACCAGGACCTGCCTACCATTGTTAATAAAATGTTATTTTAAAAAAACAAGTAGATCATCTTTCTCTTTGACCCCCCCCCCCTTTTTTTTTTAACACATAGCTCCTTTTATGGGTTGAATTGAATCCTCCTCATCCCCAAATATGTTGAAGTCTTAACCCCCAGGACCTGTGAATCTGGCCTTTTTGGAAATACAATCTGTTTATTTAATCAGATTAAGATGAGCTCATTAGGATGAGCCTTAATCCAATCACTGATGTCCCTTTAAGAAGAGGGACAATTTGGACTCAGACACAGACAGACAAGGAGAATGCCATATGGAGGCACAGAAACACACAGACACACAGACACGGAGGTAAGGAGCCCTTCGAAGACTGAGGTTGGAGTGATGCTGCCACAAGCCAGGGAATATCTGGGGTTACCAGAAACTGGTAGAGGCTAGGAAGGATCCACCCTTAGGGTCTCTGGAGGGAGCACAGCTCTGTCAACACCGTGATTTTGGACGTGTAGCCTCCAGAACTGAGAGAATAAATTCCTGTTGGTTAAGCCACCCAGTTTGTGGCCCTCTCTTCGGCAGCCCCAGGAAACCAACACATCCCCCTTTGAGTTCCTGCTTTCTTTTCCCCCTTCCCTTCACAGCCCACCTGCAAGCTGGCTGGATCACACTACCCCACTGAAACTATTCTTGCGGAGGCCTTCAGGGGTCCCAGAGGCTAAGCCTGCAGACCCTGGGGCCCGCTTGCTTGAGTTTAAGTCAGCCGTGGGCAAACTACGGCCCGTGGGCCGGATCCGGCCCGTTTGAAATGAATAAAACTAAAAAAAAAAATAAGACCGTACCCTTTTATGTAATGATGTTTACTTTGAATTTGTATTAGTTCACACAAACACTCCATCCATGCTTTTGTTCCGGCCCTCCGGTCCAGTTTAAGAACCCATTGTGGCCCTCGAGTCAAAAAGTTTGCCCACCCCTGCTTTAAGTCCAGACTCCACTCCCTGCTAGCTGTATAAACGTAGGCAAATTATTTAACCTTTTTGTTTCTTAGTTTGTGTTTATTAATTAAACGAGCCTACCCTTGGGGACTGTTGTAAGGCTTAAAAGAATTGATACAGCTAGGCATTTAGCATAGTTCTTGACACAGAGCTAATACTTAATGTCCACTTATTTCCATTAATATCACTTCCCACATATGTCGTCCCTTTTCTGTTCCTATGCGGCCTTTCTGCGGCATTGCGCTCTGCTGGCCACTTCCTCCTCCAGCATTCCTGGGATCCCTTCCCTTTTGGTTATCCTCCCTGCCTCTGGCTGCTCTGTGAGGAAGCCCCTCCTAGGAAAACATTGTAGCTGGTGGACAGAGCTCAAGGGGTGGAATCTAACAGATCTGGGCTCAATTCTCAGTTTGTACTTAAGTGAGTGACTTTGGACGAACTCAGGGTTTTTTGGATAAAATGGGGGATAATTTGACCTCACTGGGCTTTCGTAATGAGTAAATGAGATGATGTAAACATAGGGTCCAATATAAGTTGATGCTGACTTTCAATGCCACCTCTGACCCCCTAGTCGAAAGCTTCCATGTAGGGTTAGGGTTAGCTCTCAGGGAAGTCATGTACTTGAAATAACATGTGATGCAGTAGCCCTGGATTTTTTGGTGTGGAGAGAGATCTGTGGAATACTAGTATGCTTATGGAGCTGGGAAAAGTCCTACCAGATGGACACTTCAGTTATATTTGATATTTGACCTTACTAGTCTCTACGTTCAAGGTTGCCAGGTCTCATGACTTTGATTCCTCCTATTATTTTTAGAAACATCCTCTCTTTGAAGAAAACAGACTCTGGCTTTGGAGGGGACAGTAGGGGGACCAGGCATGATGCCTGATAGAAATCAAGTCTCAGTCCTGATTTCAGCAATGATTGATTCTAATGCTAACCCATGGGGGTGGGGGTGGGGGTGGGGTGAGGCGGCTGAGCAAGGCAGAGGAAAATCCATGTGGAGTGGTTCACTTGAGATGTTCCGCAGAGATGGTTGTCACAGTAGGAAGAGGATTAGAGGTATTAGAATTGGATTTGGTGGGTGGGGTGCCAGGATTAAGCCTTGGAAGAGGGACTGGCACAAACCAGGCAGGATTTCAGTGAGCTGGGGCTTAGGGAAGATCTCTGGTCCTTGATGGGCAGTTGATCAGAATTGAGAATCTGGATGCTTTGGACTGAGCCTGCACAGGGCGAGGGAGTAAGTAAGGGCTGTAGGGACACTCAAGTCCATTGTAGGCCAGGCTAAACGTTCCGGAACCTTATAGGGTTGGAGCACAGTGTGGGATCTGGAATGTGAATTAACTGTAAGCCTCACCATATGGGAGTAAAGGGCTGAAGTAGGGCCTATTGGTGCAGGCTGACTCTGTCGCCATTACCTTGGGAACCAGGGTAGGCCCAGGCTGCTTCAGTGGTCCCAGCAGGGACGACTGAGAGAGGGAGAGACATGGGAAATAAATCAGACAGATACTCACAGAGGAAGTTTGGGAATCTGGACACTCTGAAAACAACTTCCTTTTGTGCATTTACTATCCATACTCTGTGAAAAGCTTCACACCAGCCCAAACACCCTGGAGATACCTTTCCCCCTGGTCTTGATGGCTGCGAACAGCAGTGTCCTCTTGCAGCCAGAGAAGTATTTTGTAAGTGATATTCTGACTCAGAAATGCTCTTTGTGGTTGCTTTATTTTTACAGCTCTTGCCACAGATGCACTGTGCAGTTCTATTGGGATAATCTACAAAATCAATGTCAGAGTTTCCAGTTATTCCTTGTTTGCAATATCTCAATATCTAGATCTAAGGCTCCCAAATGCTGTAGTTTTAGGGATCACACCATGGGTTTGGAGGGCCATCTGTTATTAAGGGGTAAAGATATTTTCAAAATCTTTATATCCCTACCAGACCATCACCAGTCATTGCTGATGGTAGTAAATTTATCTGTTAGAATTTGGACCAGATTGCCTTCCACAAGTTCACGGAGTTAGAATATCGAGGCAAATGAGTGCAGTGGGAGTACAATGCCAAGAACAAGCTTTTCCCTGTTAGTAACAAGGAGCTATGAGAAACAGCAGTAAAGCTGACCCGTTAACGCCGCTTTTACTCCCCTGCTTAGGAGACTCTGGAGATGAATGACTCAGGCTTTTCCGTGTAGGCAGACAGGTGGAAGCGTGAATAAAATACAGCTCAGGAAACGTTGCAGATGCCATTGTGATTGTATAAAGTAAGATTTAAAAATGAACCCAATATGGATTAAAAGGGACTATACTATGAAGACATTGAAAACATTTTTCCTTTTTGCAGATTCTGGGACACTTTTATGTTTTAGTTTGTCTGAATTCTCACTTTGTTTTCTGTGTGTTGACAACATGGCTTAAAACTGTAAACATCCTCCTGACACATCTCGTTACTTAGCTTTTCAGTTGTTTGAAATCTGGAGCTGCGGTCACAAGGGAGCCCACCAGTCTGTATAAAAACACCAGGGAACTCACCTATTACGCAGTATCCAGAGTTTTATATTCTGCACACACCAAAGGATGCTATCTTTGGAAAAATGAATCAGAATATAAACTTTCCCCTACGCATTAATAACTGTTGGCTGTCGTCATAGTCCATAGACTCCAGCTGGTCATTAATTCTCCATAAATGCCATACGTGGAGAGAGTTATTGCTTCAGAGGGTGTTCAGTGGTATATTTTTGGTGAGTGATGTGGTGTGAATGGGGGTTTGCCGGGTACTTTTGAGATGATTAGTGTCCTAAACATGAATTGAATCATTTCCAAGAGCCCATTTGCAACCTTATCTGTAAGCAGCAGCTAAAGAGATGTTTTGATCTACATTCCCTAGATCTTGGGTATGCAGATGTCATGTAAAAGGCTGGTAATAAATATTGACCTTAAAATTATTGCTGACTCTGTGATGAGCTTTAGCATCCTTGCCAGGAATCTCCTGAAATCTTGCTCCTCTTTCTACAGTGATCTCTCCGTCTAGATTTGGACAAAGTGTTTGGCAAAGTGACTTAGCATCTCACAGTCAGCAGGTTCATCGAGAAAAGACCGTCTGGATTACATGTACATGGGAAACAGGAAACACCAGGAAGGCTATTTAAATATTTTATGCAGCTTCTCTGTTCATGAAGAATCTTGTCCTTAATCTGTGCTAATGCAGCTCTTTTCTGATGCTCATTTATGCCCCACAGACCTTTCTCTTTGTGTCTCTAGGATGGGTTATGTGCCTCACTTTAAACTGACCGCTCTTTCTACCTCTCTCCACCACATCACACAGCATTTACAGACTCCTGCTATGGGAATCAGTCCCCTCTTTCATAAGCCCTTAGGGCTTATTTCTAACACTCTTCATAATTCTTCTCTTGCCCTTCTATGGGCCCTTCTATACAGTGTTCCTATGCTTACTTCTTGAATTTTATTGCTCTGTAAGCAAGGCTGCAATGAAAAACAGTGATGGAAGAGAACAAACTTTTCTATCTTTTCATCCTGGGACAGTTATTAGTACTGTCTTCCTTTGCTAAAGAAAAGTAAAGAACCAGATTTGAACAGAAAGAAGAGTCATAATCTATGACACTCTAAAACTCCATGCATTTGAGTTTGTGGGTGTATTGTGGTTGTTTTATATAGTTTGTTCAAATGTTCTTACTAGGCTGTTCCTTCAGAGCAACACAACCCTTATTTCTCTTGCAAGGTCTTCTGTTTGGTTTGGATTTGAGAGTAAAAGTGGTTGCATCGATGGTAGTGTGTGAGTGACAGCTGGGCCTTTGCATGTTTGCTGAAGGCTGTTAGAGCTGTTTCTTCTTTTTAAAAAAATGTTTATTGTTGAAAGTATTACATATGTCCCCTTTCTCCTCATTGACCTCTCCCCCAGCCTGCTCCCCCGCCACCTCCTGCCCCCAGGCCTTCACCACCCTATTGTCTGTGTCCATGGGTTATGCATATACGTATATGAGTTCATTGATTGATATCTCACCCCCAACCCCTCCCCCCTCATCTGATGATGGGCACTTAGGCTGTTTCCAAATCTTAGCTATTGTAAATTGCACTGCTGTGAACATAGGGGTGCATATATCCTTTCTGATGAGTGTTTAGAACTGTTTCTTCAAAGATCATCTGGTTCAGGTAACATTTTACCACAGAGGACACTTAGGCCCTGAGAAGATAAATAGCTTGGACAGAGTTACATTGTGCAAAAATCCCAGGTCTCTCATTTCAATGTTTCTGGTCACCATGTGTAGCCGCCACACTGATTTCATTCATTTGATCCCTGTCTGTCAAAATACACACACACACACACACACACACACACACACACACTATATAGATTTCAGAAAAGTGCACTGGCTTTAGAGTTAGTCATATTTAGGTCTGAATTCCACTCAATACTAGTTATAGATTTAATTAGCTCATGGCTCTAAGCCTCTTTTTTCTCATGTGTAAATAAGAGTACCAAGCTCATGGGGTTGTTGTGAGGATTAATTAATCTAATGTGTATGTAAGTTGTTTAACAAATCATCTGGCACCTGAGCAGTGCTGAATAATGTGTCTGTCTGTTTGTCCATTAAAATGTCTACTTTTATCTCCATCCATGTATACAAGCACTGAGCTGGAACAAGGAGTTAATGCAAAATGCTCCTTCTCATTAAAGTAGGAAAGCACAAGACTTCTTAACTATAGCTCTTATACAATTTCATTTAACCTCACTTTAGTTATATGATATTGGTTATAAGCTCTATTGGTTAGGTAAGGCTGGGCAGTTATAACAAAGGGACTCCAAAATGAATTCAGTGGCTCAAAGAAGAGGGAAGTTTATTTCTTTCTCACATAAAAGCCCGAGCAAGGCAAGCAGTCCAGGTTGATAGGTGGCTCTGCTCCATGGATGATTCAGGGATAAGGGTTCCTTCTAAAGGTGCTGCTCTGACACCCACTAGGGTATTGTTGATGTTGGTGGGAAAGGGACAGAAAGGGTGAAGGAGGCACATCTGGGCCTCAAAGTCATATATGTCACTTCCTCTACTTTTCATTGGCAACAACTTAGTCACAGGGCCACCCCTTTAACTCCAAAAGAATGAAAAACTAGGGCAGCTGGGCAACAGGTGCCCAGAAATGGTTCTGTTGCTGTAGACTGGAGAATGGATGTTGGTGACAACTAGCAGGCATTGTCTTAGAGCCCAATTTCAGGAAGCCAACACTGAGGAGGGGTGTGTGGCATGGTAGAAGGAGTTAGTTAGGAGCCTGGTTTCTCACTCTAGTTCATCAAGAGACTTGCAGTATGACCTTGGCCAAAGCGCTCCCCAGTGTCCTTGATATGATGAGCTCCAAGAGTCCTTCTAGCCACAAGAAGCCTCCCCGACCCCCTTATCTCAAGCGTCCTCTCTCTTCTCCTAAAGCAGCTCCTGTGCATCTCCTAGGCACACAACTCATACAGCTTTGTTATGCGCTTTTATTCCATTTCATGAAACTATGAGGTTTCTTAAGGAACAAGTGTGACTTTCTGCCCCGACCGCACTCTGCAGGTGTCAGAAGAGAAAAAAAATGTTTACGGGTTAGCTGATTGGTTAGTTGATAAATGGGAATCATTTGGAGCTCATTGGAAAAAGAAACTATAGAACCGACGGAAAAAGAAACTATAGAACCGAAATACTGCAGAATGGTGTTCTTGGGAGTGAAGCAGAGCTGAGAGAGCAGCCTCTAAGGCAGCGGTTCTCAACCTGTGGGTCACGACCCCTTTGGGGGTAGAACGACCCTTTCACAGGGGTCGCCTAAGACCATCGGAAAACACATATATAATTACATATTGTTTTTGTGATTAATCACTATGCTTTAATTATGTTCAATTTGTAACAATGAAAATACATCCTGCATATCAGATATTTACATTACGATTCATATCAGTAGCAAAATTACAGTTATAAAGTAGTAACGAAAATAATTTTATGGTTGGGGGTCACCACAACATGAGGAACTGTATTAAAGGGTTGCGGCATTAGAAAGGTTGAGAACCACTGCTCTAAGGTCTTTTCTATGTTCACATTTTATGATTCTGCGACTCAGCAGCTCCAGTTGGGAGGAATTCCATTTTTGTTTCCTTTGGTGACATTCCCTCTAACAGTTTTTCATCCTCAAGTTGAACTTCTGGATAAAAGTTTTCATCTCCTCTAGTGGCTTTTTCGAGGTCAACTTAATACACATTAAGCTTTAAAAGAAATTATTCTCACTTCTATGACTAGAGCTATATTTTTAAATCCCTTAGCGTTTCAGGCAAGGGTCTGAGTATCACAGATCATTAAAATGCAGGGCCATGTCATTTGCTGAGCTTTTGAATCACATTTTGTACACTCAAATTCTAAAACAAATCTCTCGGAAATTCACTTTAAAACAGTGTATTAAGCATTTGTTCTATAAAAATTGGAGTCCCTGTTTCGAAGTAGGCTTCCATCAGATTTGTTACTGGTGGGCAGTGACTGGGGCCCAGAAATGTAAAGCAGTGCTTCTCTAAACTTTACTGAGCGTTTGACTCATCCTCCTGACATATCTCGTTACTATGAATTATATCCAGGTAAGGTTTTCAAAAAGCAGACTATTGGAGTAGCACAGCCATTTAATCTTCATGCTTCATCTTTGATTGAGCCCATGACAATGATGTAGAATGTGAGAAGTGTTAGTTAGCAAGGTTCAGATTACAAGACAAAAGATACAATTGTCTCTGATGATGGATATGATTAAAGCGCAGATTCTGATTCAGTAGGTGTGGTGATGCCTGAGATTGTGCATTTTTGACATACTCCCAGGTGATGCCCTGATGCTGCTGATTCAGGGACCATGCTTTGTTTTTCTAATAGTGTTTCATTTTTAAAAAATTTTTTTTACTGAATTTATTGAAGTGACATTGTCTGATAAATTTATATAGGTTTCAAGTGTACAATTCTATAATATATCACCATATATTGTATTGTGTGTTCACCATCCAAAGTCAAATCTCCTTCCATCACTCTCTCCTACCTCTTCCACCCCCTTTCCCCCTGATAATCACCATACTGTTGTCTTTATTTATGAGTTTTTTTCTTAATACCTTCACCTTTTTCACCTAGCTCCACAAACCCACAGCTGTCAGTCTGTTCTCTCTCGGAGTCTGTTTCTATTTTGTTTGTCGGTTTGTTTTGTTTATTAGATTCCACATATAACTGAAATCGTGTGGTATTTGTCTTTCTCTCACTGGCTTATTTCACTTAGCATAATACTATCCAGGTCCATTCATGCTTTTGCAAAGGGTAAGATTTCATTCTTTTTTATGGCTAAGTAGTATTCCATTGTGTAAATGTACCATAGCTTTTCTATCCACTCATCTACTGATGAACACTTGGGTTACTTCCAAACCTTGGCTATTATAAATAACACTGCAATGAACATAGGGTGCATATATTCTTCTGAATTGGTGTTCCATGTTTCTTCGGGTATGTTATCAGAAGTGGAATCATTGGGTTATAAAGCAATTCCATTTTTAATATTTTGAGGACCCTTCATACTGTTTTTCACAGTGGCTGCACCAGTCTGCATTCCCTGCAAGAGTGCATGAATGTTCCCTTTTCTCCACAGCCTTGCCAGCACTTGTTTGTTGATTTGTTGATGATGGCCATTCTGACAGGCGTGAGGTGATATCTCTTCGTGGTTTTAGTTTGCATTTTTTTCTGATGAATAGTGACATTGAGCATTTTTTCATATGTCTATTGACCATCTGTATGTCCTCTTTGGAGAAATCTCTATTCAGGTCCTTTGCCCTGAATATACAAATATTTTTTTATTGATTTCAGAGAGGAAAGGAGAGGGAGAGAGAGATAGAAACATCAATGATGAGAGAGAATAATTGATTGCTTGCCTCCTGCACACCCCACTCTGGGCATACAGCCCGCAACCCAGGGCATATGCCCTGACAGGGTATCGAACCATGACTTCCTAGTTCATAGGTCTATGCTCAATCACTGAGCCATACCAGCTGGTCCTTTGCCCATTTTTAAATTGGATTGTGTGTTTTTTTGGTGTTGAGTTGTATACATTCTTTATAAATTTTGGATATTAACCCCTTATACGTCTCATTGGCAAACATATTCTCCCACTCAGTTGGTTGTCTTTTCATTTTGTTGATGGTTTCCTTTGCTGTGTAAAACTTTTTAGCGTGATTAGTCCCATTTGTTTATTTTTCTTTTGTTTCCTTTTCCCAAGGAGATATATCAGAAGAAAGATTGCTATGATAAATGTCTGAGATTTTACTGCCTATGTTTTCTTCTAGTATTTTTATGGTTTCATGATCTTACATTTAAGTCTTTAATCTATTTTGAGTTTATTCTTGTGTATGGTGTAAAAAGGTGGTCTAGTTTCATTTTTTTGCATGTAACTCTCCAATTTTCCCAATACCATTTATTGAATAGACTGTCTTTACCCCATTGTATGTTTTTACCTCCTTTTTCAAATATTAATTGACCATAAAGGCATTTATTTCTGGCCTCTCTATTCTGTTCAAATGATTTGTCTTTTTTTTTTTTTTTTGCCAGTACCATGCTGTTTTGATTACTATGGCCTTGTAATATAATCTGATATCAGGTAGCATGATTCCTCCAACTTTGTTCTTCTTTCTCAAGACTTCTGTGTCTATTTGGGGTCTTTTGTGTTTCCATATAAATCTTTGGAATATTTGTTCTATTTCTGTGAAACACACCATTGATATCTTAATAGGAATTATGTTGAATCTATAAATGGCTTTGGGAATATGGACCTTTTAATGATGTTAATTCTTCCTATCAATGAACACAGGATATGCTTCCACTTATTTGTATCTTCTTCAATTTCTTTCTTTAGTGTCTTACAGCTCTTTTCAATCCTTGGTTAAATTTATTCCTAGGTATTTTTTTTTTGATGCAATTGTAAATGGGATTGTTTCCTTAGTTTCCCTTTCTGATAGGTCATTATTATTTTTTTTTAAATATATTTTATTGATTTTTTACAGCGAGGAAGGGAGAGAGATAGAGAGTTAGAAACATCAATGAGAAAGAAACATCGACCAGCTGCCTCCTGCACATCTCCCACTGGGGATGTGCCCACATCCCAGGTACATGCCCTTGACCGGAATCGAACCTGGGACCATCAACAAAATGAAAAGACAACCAACTGAGTGGGAGAATATGTTTGCCACTTTCTATCCACTGAGCCAAACCAGTTTTGGCTGATAGGTCATTATTGATTTATAAAAATGCAACTGGTTTCTGATGTTTATTTTGTATTCTGCTACTTTACTGAATTCTTTTATCAGTTCTAGTAGTTATTTGGTGGGGTCTTTAGGGTTCTCTATATGTCATCTGCAAATAATGACAGTTTTACTTCTTCCTTTCCAATTTGGATGCCTTTTATTTCTTCTTCTTGTCTGATTGCTGTGGCCAGGACTTCCAGTTCTATGCTGAATAAGAGTGGCAAAAGTGGATATTCCTGTCTTGTTCTTGATCTTAAGGGAAGTGCTTTTAATTTTTGCAATTGAGTATAATGTTGTCTGTGGGTTTGTCATATATGGCCTCTATTATGATCTTGGGAGGAAGGGAAAGTAAGAGTTAAAGGTGACTCATAGGGTTCTGGCTGATGCAGTTGAGTGGGTAGTGGTGTCATTACTGAGATGGGTAAGACCAGGGTAGGATATGAGTTAGGGGAATTGCAGGAGTGGGGAGGAGGAGAGATCATGACTTATGTTTTAGGTACATGAGAGACACTTGCAAGAGAGCTATGTCTTAGAGAAGAGGCTGAGTTGGAGCTATACACTTTGCAGTTATCAGCATTGAATGGTACTGATGCCATGGGAGTAGGTGAGAATGCCTATGGAGTGACTTTAGAGGGAGAAGGCCGGGAAGAGGACTCTGGGGAAACTTTAATAATTCAAAGGGGAGATACAGTAGTAGGTAAGATCTCCCAAAGAAGCCTGAGGAGGAGAGATGAGAAGCATGATGTCACAGAAGAGAAAGGAAAGGACTGTTTCAAGATAGAGAGACTGGTTGACTGAGGGAATGCAGCAGAGAGGCAAACAAACAACAGTTCTGAAAATGCTTTGACAAAAAAGCTCTGAAGGTAAGAGACAGTTTCAATCAAGCATTTGTAGAATGGCCCCATGAGCCCTGCACTTCCCCAGCTTCCTTCTTTGTAAAATGTGACAGCAGTAGAGTAGTTTTGAGAACTTGCTGAGATGTTTGCCAAATACTCAGCAGAGCACTGGTGCCCAGTAAGCGTATAGTAAATGTTAGCGGGTATAATAATGAGCAAAGCAGTATGGTCCCCATTGGACTTGCTTGGACTGAACTGGATGCAACCAAGAGCTTTACTGCAGCCTTGGCAGACTTGGAGTAGGGTCTGTTCATCCGTGCCCCTTTCCACATCACTGCATCTTCAGGGTTAGACAGTGTTGTACTAAAGGCCATTAGAAAATCAAAGCACAGAGGTGAAGCCATCTGAAAAGTGCTCCACTGGAAGGCTACGGTTAGAAGGTGAACGCCATGCTGTGGGACCTGAGCTGGCACTGCAGACTGATGAGTGTGAAATCAGGTTTGAGTCTCTATGTGAGAACCTAGGTGGACACAAATCCTTTACCAGAGATGATTCTGGGTAGAATCATTCAATCTTTAAGCCATAGGAACGAGGAACCAACTAGGGATTCAGGATCAGAATTCAATGGTTGAGACTTAAAGAAAACCAGGGTTGCTCTTTTTCTGAGCCGCAGTGGAAGTGCCTGTGTTGTTGGGAAGGATGAGCTTAGGGTATGGCACCCTCGTGTCACTATCATTAACTTAGAAAATCCTCAAAGGGAAGCGAGTTCCTCCCTGAGTTCCCATAGAAGTAAAAGCACTCCTTAATTAATGCCTTTATTCGTTATTTGTGACAGACATCTTTGCCATCATGGGGACTTAACCACGTGCCTGATATTAATTCTTGCGGGGTCTTTCCTGTGAGTCATAAGCTCCTTGAAGGCAGGGACTGCGTCTTGATCATCTCTGTACCGAACCTCCAGCAAGTGCCATGTCATAGAAGAAGCTTAATGAGTTGTTGAACTGAGCCAGCACAGAGAACCTATGTAGGCTCATCAGATTCAAAACATTCGGCTCTTCTGAATCTACATCTTTGCTTTTACTTTATAACATAAAATAGATGTTCCCTTTGGTGCCAAATCATCATACATAAAACTTAGTGCTGACATAGACTGGGAAAGACACCCCCTAAAAAAAAAGAAATGTATCTACGTTAATGACAATTTTTTAAAGTTCAGAAATAAGTGTATCTTGCAGCAGTGAAAGATCATCTATTCTCTATGGCACAGTTTTCCTTTGATTTTGCTTATGTTGTTTTCTTCTTCTCTCATCAGTGAGGCTTAGTGCTATGTTGATCAAAAGTCCGGTGGGTTGATTTTCTTATCTCTGAAGTAAAAGGTTTAACTATGGGCACAAGGTCCAATTACTTTCTCTCTTCTTACTTAATGCCAGTCACTTAAAAAGATTCTTTTCCTCTCCCCCCTCACTCCTTCTCTAGCTTTCCTACATCATAAGTCTCATGTTACTCCTCTTGCTTTTACTCTCACATTTTTTTCAGCCTTTCTCATTTCCCATATTTTTCTTGTAATTTTGTTGTTGCTGTTCCCTTAAAAAAATTGCCCTTCTGTTAGAAAAAGTGGCAAGATTTCTCCAGAAGCAGACAGGCATGAAGTGCTGACTGCCAAGGCGAACGTCGGCTAATTTAAAGGGGAGAGGAAAGCCATGTTGGTCAGTATTGCAGGTACATTTTATCCTCACCACACAAACCCAGTTTTCCTTTTAGGTAGCTTCCTATGAATTATATCCAGATAAGGTTTTCAAAAAGCAGACTATTCACTGGAGTAGTACAGCCATTTAATCTTCATGCTTCATGCTTCATCTTTGATTGAGCCCATGACATGTAGCTTGCTGTCTTTCTATCTTTGGAATGTGAGAAGTAAGTATAAGTTAGCAAGGTTCAGATGGCAAGACAAAATATACAGTTGTCTTTGAGGATGGAGCCTTCAGTTCTTCCTGTAATGAGCTTTTATGATTAAAAAAATGTCCACACCCTAGCATATATTTTTATTGATTTTAGAGAGAGAGGAAGGAAGAGAGAAACATCAATTGTTTGACTCCAGTACGTGCCTGACAGGGAATCAAACACATGACCTAGGTATGTGCCCTGACCAGGAATCGAATCTGCAACCTTTTGGTGTACAGGACGATGCTCCAACCAACTGAGCCACCCAGCCAGGGCAGCTTTTATGATTTTCACTCTCCCGAGTTTCTAGTGTCACCTTTATCTATCTTGTGAGGACTGGGGTTCCTTTTTGCAGAATTCTATTGGAGCTAAGTTGGCAATTTTAACAGCTTCCTCCCTGTCACTCTCCAGGCTGCTGGCATTTTTCTTTTCTGCTTAGAGAATATTTCTAAGCTCTGTTTCACCAGCTTCAGACCTGCTCACTCATCTGGTTTCCTTGGTTTCTGTCCTATTGATACCTACCTGAATTTTTCCACTTTACCCAGCTTTTCCAGTTGGGTGCCTATTTGGGTGGTTTGCCTGGCTTTTTGACTTGGTGAGTCCCTAAGGCCCTTTTTTCCTAGCTCTATGCTGCACAATCTCCCACCCTTCACCCAAGCTTCTAATTACTACAACTCATGCTGGCCTGGATCCATTGCCTCAGAGTCCCGCTTGTTGGGAGCAGAGAGAAGCCAGATTCTACCATTAATCTTGGGATGTGAATCCATCACTTGACAAGTGTTTGTATTTAGTGGTGAAGAGCACTGGTTCTGGAGCTAGACTCCCTGGGCTCAATTCCCAGGTCTGCCACTTCGGAGCTGTGTGATCTTGGGCAAATTACTTACCCTCTCTCGCTCAGTTCTCTCATCTGCATAATGGAGCTAATGGTTGAACCTGCCTTTCATGGTTGCTAAAAGGAATAAACATCATCTTGTACACCATATAATGGGCTTAGAACAGTTTATTTGCTATACAGTAAGCACAGTATAGTGTTAACTCTACTAAGAAATTGAAACCCACATTTACTGAATTCTGACACTACCCAAAAGAAGGCAGATGGGTTAGGTCAAGGTTTATCAAAGGGAGTCCCACAAATTTACTATGAGGAACTTTAAATCTTGTGCACACATTTGGGTGAGAATGTGAACACGTTAGGATAAGCATAGTTTAGATGATTTGGATGACTCCCCATAGCTGAGCACGCCATGTGATTGGAAAGCCTGTGTTTGTGTTGTGTTGATGATCATGTTCTCCTGCACCAAAGGCCATGACATTGAGACAGGCTGTGGGAAGGCAGACCTGTCTGTGGTTGTTGGAGGGAAGAGCTGTGGGAATGGAGTTTCTGGGAGCACATGTGGCCTGAGCCTGCCACTTGGTCTTACAGCAGTGAAAGATCATCTAAAGTCCTGTAGCCGTCGTACAGAACCTGCTGGTGTCAATTTAGATTTTATTGAGATTCTGTTTAAGTTTAAAATTTGTTCTGGTTTTATGGTCATATAAAAGAGCTATAATAATTAGGTGATTTTAATAAAATGTAGGTTTAAAGTTGTATTTTAAAAAATCTTTATTGTTGAGAGTACCCCTCCTCCTCCTATTGTTCCCTCCACCTGGATCCCGCCCTACCCCAGGCCTTTACCACCCTATTGTCTGTGTCCATGGGTAATGCATGTATGCATATAAGTTCTTTGGTTCATCTCTTCCCTCCCCGCTCTTCCCTTTCCTCTGAGATTCATCAGTCTGTTCTTGTTTTTGTGCCTCTGGTTCTATTTTATTCTACGATTATATTTTTAAAGTAAAATTATAATAAAAATAATTTATTAGTACTGGAAGATTATAAGAAATTTAGTCTTGTAAAAGGGAACTTTTCATACACAGTCATGTGTCACTGATGATGAGGATTTAAAATCTGAGAAATGCATCATTAGGTGATTTCTTCATTCTGAGATCATAGCATGCACTCACACAAACCTAGACGAGATAGCCCACTGCACACCTAGGCTACATGCTATAGCCTATTGCTTCTAGGCTACAACCTGCACAACATGTTACTATACTGAATACTGTAGGCAATAATAATACAGTGGCAAGTATTTGTGTATCCAACATATCTAAACATAGAAAAGGCACAGTAAAATACAGTATAAAAGGTAAAAAATGATACATCTGTACAGGGCACTTAGTATAAATGGAGTTTGCAGGACTGGAAGCTGCTCTGGGTGAGTCAGTGAGTGAGTGTTGAGTGAATGTGAAGGCCTAGGATACTACCATACATGACTGTAGTCTTTATAAACACTGTACGCTTAGGCTACACTAAATTTATTAACAGTATTCAATAATAAATTAAACTTAGCTACTGTGATGTTTTTAGTTCATAAACTTAAAATTTTTTTAAACTTTTAAACTTTTTTATAATAACACAGCTTAAAACACAAACACATTGTACAGCTATTACAAAAACTATTTTCTTTCTTTATATCCTTAGTCTATAATCTTTTTTTTCTATTTTAAAAACTTCTATTTTTTTTCCTTTAACATTTTTGTTAAAAACTAAGACACAAACACACACATTAGCCTAGGCTTTCACAGGGTCAGGATATCAGTATCACTGTCTCCCACCTGCATGTCTTGTCCCATGGGAGGTTGCTTCAGGGATGGTCACATACATGGAGCTGTCGTCTCCTATGATAACAGTGCCTTCGTTTGGAAAACCTCCTGTAGGACCTGCCTGAGACTCTTCTTGAGGAGGTTTCAGTCATATTTCAGAAGTATGTCCATGGTTGTTTACTTGGCTTGTTACTTTTCTTCAACCGTAGATTTACTTGTAAGCAGATAAAGCACCACGGACATTTCTCTCTATTAATGACAGCTATGATGTTGCTAGGTGATAGGAATTTTCCAGCTTCATCATAACCCATTGGAACCATTGTCATGTATGTGGTCCATCGTTGACAAATGTCATAATCTTTCTAAAACTTGAGAAAGACTACACCACTCTGTGATTCCCAAATGACAGTTCACAAATTGTGTTAGTCAGGTTATTAAGCAAAATATTCCTTGGGGAACTTGTTAGAAATACATGTTCCTGGGCTGTGTCCTGGGGCTGCTGAGCCAAGCCGAGCCGAGCCTGTGGATCTGTGCTTTTGCTGAGTTGCTCAGGTGATTCTGCTAAACAACAGGTTAGGGCCTCTTTGGAGTCGATGACTTCGCAATGTTTTTCGTAGTCCTGGGATCTTAGAATTCAGTGTCTTCATCTTCAAAGTTGCGATAATGGTACTTGTCCCTTTCTTTCTGTACAGGAGAGCCATGAGAATTAATGAGGCAATTTTCATAAGTGTTCTTGGAATAAAAGTACAATTTAAGTGTAATATATTGGGGCCAGGACTGAACTAGGTTACCTCAGCATGCAAATTGTTCCCGAGGAACAAGGAGGTGACTCAGGTCCTTGGAGAGCATCAGCAAGCTGATTTTTGCTACCAGGGATCCAGTTCCCAAAAGTGTTGTCCATCTCAGCATGGAGTCCAGCCCCATGAAACCTGGTACACGACTGTGAGATTTGTAACAAAGGCAGGAAGTCTAGACAGGGAGGGTTGTGGTGGGGAGCCCTATGTTTATTACATTAGCTTGCTTGGGCTGTCATTGAACAAAGTGCCACAAACTGGGTGGCTTAAAACAAGAGAAATATACACTCTAACGGTTCTGGGCTCTAGAAGTCAAAATCAAGATCGAACAGAGTTAGTTCCTGCCTGAGGCTCTAAGGGGTAGTCTGTTTGATGCTTCTGGCACTATGGGGAAACTTGGTGTTCCTTGCATTGTAAATGCATCACTTTAGTCTCAGCCCCTGTCATCACGTGGCATTCTCCCTAAGTGTCTCTGTTTTACACGGCGATCTCATCTCATCTCTGTGTGTCTCTCTTCTTATATTGGATTAGGGCCCATCCTACTCCAGTATGACCTCCTTTTAATTAAACTAATTACATCAGTAAGCATCCTATTTCTAATTAAGTCACATTCTGAAGTACTGGAGGTTAGGATATTATCATGTCTTTTTGGGAGACACAATTCAACCCATAACACCATGTTTCTTCCTACGCAGGGAAACACGGGATGTTGTGTATTTCTGAGTGAATTCTTTTCCCCAAATGGATTGAAATGCAAAGGACACTACCCCTTAGAAACCATCTTATATGTTGTGATAAGGTCCTTGGGGCAGCCCATGACAGCTCTTTAGCTCACAATGTACCAGAAGTAGAATTTCTTCTTAGAAGCTGAGAAAATCTAACCAATGCACCAGAAAAGGTCTTGGAGGAAAAATATGTTCCAAGTTTCAAGCTGGGATGTTAAGAACACATTTCTCCCCATCAGCTCTTAGAAGCTTTGTATTTGTGTTTATTTCTCTCATCTTGATATTTCTGTGCTTATCCCAGTCCCCCTTTCTGGTGTGTTCTTGTTCCCTATTTTGGTTCCAGTATTACTTTTTAGGTTGTTATTCCTGCAGTCCCATGTGGAGTGAGTGTGCTCTCAACAGCCTCTGTCCCTTTTCCTGATTAAAATGTACTTGTCCTAACCCTGTTTTCTCAGCATCTTTTCTGCAATGCTAAGTTACTCATACCCATCTATACTAATAAAAGGGTAATATTCAAATTGGTCACAAAGCCCTCACAGTCACAACGGGATATGCTAATTAGTCATGACCAGTATGCAAATTGACCATCACTCCAACACAATAATAAGAGAGGGGTATGCTAATTAGCCCCGATATGCTAATTAGTCACAGCCAGTATGCAAATTGACCACCACTCCAACACAAAAGATGGCCGCCTCCATGTGGTCAAAGATGGCCTGCAGCGGAGGGCAGTTGGGGGCCGACTGGGCTGGCAGGGGAGGGCAGTTGGGGGTGACCAGGCTGGCAGGGGAGGGCAGTTGGGGGTGACTAGGCTGGCAGGGGAGGGCAGTTGGGGGCAATCGGGCCTGCAAAGGAGGGCAGTTGGGGGTGATCAGGCCAGCAGGGGAGCAATTAGGCGTCAATCAGGCTGGCAGGGGAGTGGTTAGGGGTGATCAGGCTGGCAGGCAGAAGCAGTTAGGGGCAATCAGGCAGGCAGGCAGGCGAGTGGTTGGGAGTCAGCAGTCGTGGATTGTGAGAGGGATGTCCGACTGCCCGTTTAGGCCCGATCCCTGTGAGATCGGGCCTAAACGGGCAGTCAGACATCCCTCGAGGGGTCTCAGATTGGAGAGGGTGCAGGCTGGGCTGAGGGACACCCCCCCCCCCATGCACGAATTTCATGCACCAGGCCTCTAGTCCAGTATATTGACTTCTTTATTGCGTATGAGGAGTCCTATCCCATAGTACTGAGTCAGAAGGATTCTCAAGAATGAGAAGCAGGGTTTCCTGAAGGTTTGACATTGTTTCTCCTTCAAATTATAGTGTTTAAACCAAGTCTTTGTGCTGGCTGCAGGTCTCAGCCCTCTTCTTTCTGTTCCAGGCTCCTTAATGAGCCATTGTCATCTGTGTAGGGAGGCTCGTCCTTGGTCTTAACCCTATATGACCTTTCCTTTAGCTGACAGAGTTAATGGGAAAGCTATTTTTTTTTTAAATTCTCTGTAAAACTCTTCTGAAATCAGGAAGTAGATATTGGTAAAGTGTTGTAAATACAGTGTGCCCAACAATCTTCAGAATAACCAGGTTTGAATCAACTCAGCTAAATAGAACTTTCTTTTCCTTATTAAAAGGAATTGTGTTCAGATTCTCTAAGAAGCAGAATCAAGATGGGATTATGTGTGCGGGAGATTTAATGGGAGAAACACCTGGAAGATCAAGGGAAGGGAGCAGGAGGAGGTTGGGAGAGCTTTGACTGCAATGCAGGTTTGGCTTCAGTGAAAGGAGAGGGGGACGGAAGAAAGACTGGGTAGGAAAAGACTCAGATGACAGCTCAGTTCTGAGAATGACTTGGCCAGGCTGACTGTGAATTTTTGAGCCCAAACTGCTCACTAGGGGACGCCCCCCCACCCCCGCCCCCGGCCCACAGGGATGGGCTGCATTGGCACCCCACCGTGCTCAGGTAGTCAATGTCTGAGAGCAGCCAGGGAACACATGGACACTGCCCAGATGTGGTTATGGATCCGGGAATCGGTGAAGGGAAGGCTAGTCCTTGGTCTTAACCCCATATGGCCATCTGTGTAGGGATAATAAGTTTTCTTCTCAATGTAAAACAAACTTATCCCTACCCATACTCCTCCACAGCGGGAGAGCTAAGCAGTGCAATTCCGCGGCTTTCACGAGCATCTCCCTTGGATGGTCACAATTACATCCTTATTTTCACTAACTTCTAACTGAATTTTAGTGTTTTTGTCTAATAAGTGTAGCCAGTATCCACAGCAGTAATAGCAGTGTATCTTTCTCACAACAAATATTACAGATAGTTTTCGATCACATTGTAGTTATCACAGATATCTCAATGTCACTTATGCTCATCATTACTTTGGGATTAGGGTAGTAATTAGACCTGCCACTAGATCTTCTTATTTAAGGAGAGAGTAAAAAGGCTTATTTTTACTCTAGTATCACAAATTTAAAAATAACTTGATAATGGAATTTAATCCTCACCCAAGGATATTTTTTCCATTCATTTCTAGAGAGTAGAAGAGAGGAAGGAAGGAGGATGTGCAGAGAGAGAAAGAGAGAGAGACAGACAGACAGACAGACATGGATATGAAAGAGACATATCGATTGATTGCCTCCCATTGAGCCAGACTGGCCAGGGTTGATAGTGGAATTTAAATATAATGGTTTCTTTTGCATTTTATGATTTTTTATAAACATTACTCCAAGAAGGAGTCCATAGTCTCATTGACAGAGGGGTCCATTGCACAAAAATGGTTAAGAACCCTTCCTACAGATAGTATTCAGTAGGACCATATTAGATATATTAGCTTTGTTGTCCTTTACCTGGCTCCACATGTGTACGCTTGGCCCCAGTCCTTGCACGAATGTGTTGTAATGGAAGATGAGTCATTAATTCAACAGAGAGTGTCCCCACCCTGGGCCAGGCTCTGTGTTGCTGGAGCTGCATCAGTGAGCAAGACAGACATATTCTCTACCTCAGAGGGTTGAATTGGCTAATTAGTCATTAAATAAGGACAATCATGATTATATTACATGTGGCAGGTGATATTAACAATAGAAGAACAACACGGTGCTCTGGGTGCTCCAGGAGAGGGAGCTAGTCTAGGGGTCAGAGTAGACCTCCCTGAATAGTACCCTAGAGAGTGACTAGGAAGGAGTGAGTTGGGAGAAGAGGCGGTGGAGACAGAAGTTAGAGTAAGTGTGAAGATCTGGAGAAAGGTGCATTGAGCTTGTTGTGAGAACTGAAATCATGCAGACCTTGTAAGCCATGTGAAGAAGTTTAGAGTATCTGCGCCCCCCCCCCCCCCCCCCCCGCCCGGGAATAGGAAGCTTTAAAGGAGTTTTAAGCAGGGGCTCTTGTGGTACTAAGATGAAACATGATGGCAGCTTCCTATGAAGTATGTGGTGGGAGGAAACAGTGACAGGGAAGACTATTCCAATTATTCTTGTTTGATTTCTTTTTGGCTCTCTGTAAATGACTGGGCCTTGACTTTCATTTTGTTAGTCTATCGTAAACTGCATTAAAATTTTGGAAGCATCTCTCTTAGAGTTCAGATGTTCACCGTAGCTGTAGTTCTCTGTGAAGTCTATTGAAGATGCTCTGCGTGAGCAGAAAACCTCACACACATCTTGGAACACTGTTTCTCCGTGATGCTGGGCCATGGAGAAAGTGGATGTTGTTTGCTTAGGCCCTCTTGGTGTTCATTTGTCACCTAGCATTGATGGCCTTTGACTTCTACATTAAGAAGAAAATAAACTTATTAATAATGTAGATGGTTATCTTGCAATTCAATGAAAGCTCTCTGGCTGCTTCTTCATAAGTAACTCATAAGTGGGTTCAAGGTCTGTTACTAGGTAAAAACAAATCCATTTTGGTTGATGGCTAATTCAAGGCCATGCGCAGTTAAATAACTCATAAAAGTGTTTGCGTGGAAATGAGTCTCTGGGATAATCACATTTATTTCTAGTGTCTAATCGATGCTCAGAGCTTTGGGGTTTAATTATGTCTGCTGAAAAAAATGCAATTCAATTTCTCCTCCTCTCTTTTAAACATAACTGCAGTCTTAATTTTAATTTATAAATATATAAGCCTTCATAGATATTTCCTGACACAATACTTGGTACCTATTAAATACTAAAATATATTGGATTCTTCTAATTAAATAAAAACATATCAAGTAAGAAATCTAAGTAAGACTTTGCTCCTGGTTCCTCTGTTTCTTGCCTGTCAGTAGACATTATACATTTTATGATTACTCCAGAGAAATAATCTAAGTGTGAAATGTTATATTTTGTATGTTTCAATAAGAAGAAACTCCTGTTTTCTAGTCAGCCAGGCAGGCTGACTTGGGTGTTTGCTCCAATAGGGAGTGCAGCAGGTGGCTGTCGCATGTGGCCTGAGGCACAATGAGTTGAGTATGTGTGGTTGGAATATGAATCCCATCCTTTCTGTTCTCTGTGGCATCTACCCAGCTTCCAGGAGGGTTCACATAGTACCTCGTGTTCTTTCACTTAGCATAGTGTTTTCAAGGTTCATCTATGTTGTAGCAAGTATCACTACTTCATTCCTTTTTAAAGCTTAGTGATAGTCCATTGTATCTATCTATCCATCTGTCTGTCTGTCTATCTATCTATCTATTTATCTATCTATCTATGCATATATGCCAAGTAACTGGAATGACCAGAACAACCAGAACGACCGGAATGACCAGTCGCTATGATGCTCACTGCAGCCGGCCAACTGGCCTGATTGGTGGTGGGGCTGGCTGGCCAACCTCTCGCGGCCCTTCCCCCCTGCCTGGCCCCCAATCGGCCCTGATCAGGGCAGGCCAGCCGGATCCCACCCATGCACGAATTTGTGCACCAGGCCTCTAGTATAATTATATGTATGTACCACATTTTAAAAATCCATTCATTAGTTGATGGACATTTGGATTGTTTTCACCTTTTGGCTATTGTGAATAGTGTTGTTATGAACATAATGGGACAAATATTTGTTTAAGGACCTGCTTTCAATTTTTGGAGTATATATACCTAAGAGTGGAATTGTGGGGTTATATGGTAATTTTATAGTTAATTTTTTGAGGAACTGCCAAATTGTTTTTTACAATGCTGCACATTTTATTTTTAAAAAAATGTTTTTATTGATTTCAGAGAGAGGAAGGGAGAGATAGAAACATCAATAATGAGAGAGTATCATTAACCGGCTACCTCTTGCATGCCCCACACTGGGCATATGCCCTGACCAGGAATTGAACCGTCTATTTAAAAAAGTTTTTTCCATCTCCATTTATCCCCTCTATACCCTCTTCCACTTCCACCCACTCCCTCCACACTGTTGTTCATATCCATGAGTTCTTTCTCTCTCTCTCTCTCTCTTTTTTTTTTTTTGCTGAATCCCTCCCCTGCCAACAATTTCCATCCCACCAGAGCTGCCTGCACTCTAACTTACCTTTGAAGTAATCCATTTAGATGGCAGAAAAGCTCTGTCTTCGAGTGTTAACTGCAATTCTCAGGAGCTCTTAACCAAAGATTTGCCCTAGTTTCTCTTGAGAGTGCATGCAGCTTGCTATTTGCCCATTATTTATGATGAGGAGTGACACATTATAAACTAGTAATTTGAACTTTGGGAAGCAAACCCTGAAGCTGCCTTGGAAACCACTCTAGGACTCACTGAGCTCTCCACTTCTAATTGATTTCATCAGTTGGCCGAGCCATGACACTAGCGAAGTGGGAGCTTCATGTAGATTACGTAGAATCATGTCGGAAAGCTTAGATAAAGGTCATCAGTGAACACGAGATTTCAAACTTACCTAGTCAACAGCCAGGCTTCTCTTTGCCTCATCCTACAATCAAGCCATGACGTTTATCAGTGAAAGCCCCAAGATTTATATAAAGAAGAGGGGTGTGTGAGGACCTGTCTTAAAGCTGAAGTGGTCTATAACTTTACATAAAATTGATAATGAAAGACTGAAGCTAGGGCTGATGGGCTTTATGGTTGTTAAAGCCTCACATGAGATGACAAAATGTAGATTCAGTGGATCTGGCAAGCAACTCACAGACTTGACCTTGCACTGGGAGCCTCATAATATTGCATTTCAGGAAACAGTAAACTTTCTATTAAAAATAAAGCCTGAATACTAAACTTTTTTCTTTTTCACCAATCAATTGAAAATTGGGTAGTGCAAATGTGAAGAGAGACCTGTCATGGTGAGTTGGGATGAATTTCAGGTCCCCTGGGTGTGGATTTGATGCTGGGGAGTGTAAAAGTGAGACCAGAAGCTTCAGTGCTCAACAGACTTTTCAAGGATGTCTTATGCAAAGCACAGTGACTTTTTGTTTTCATTTTTTTCCTCATCATCAGGTAAAGAGGAGGAATATTGACAAATTGTTTTTCCCTCAGTGAGCAATAGTGGATACCATGGTTCTCTTTTGGGGAAGAGAAAGAAACACACACTTCTTCATTTATGCACCCTGTATTGCCATTTGGTTGAAGTTCATAACTAGATACCTACTGGGAAGATGCAAAGAGAAAGTCTTGCACTCAACTGCATCTTCCCAGTAGGTATCTAGTATCATTCTTAGCTTGCAGTTAACGAAATATCTACTTAATGTTACTTGAAACTTGAGATTAGGGTATCGGCTTCTCGCACCCTTCTCTGTGAATATTAGTGCAGAGCCTTCAGAATTAATTGCTTCTTAGATGCATGATTACTGCTACTTAGCCCTATGCAGAGAAGTAGGTCATTCTATTCATCGGGATCTTGCTGTTCTGTAATTATGTGAAGAGCAAATGATTATAGATAGGGTTTCTGTGTGATTTTAAAGCAGGTAAATTTAGCATCATTAGAGACTAATCCAAAGCTGGAAAAACTCAAGTTCCTTTAAAAAACATGCAAACAATATTTAAAACTTGGTAAGTTTTATTATTCTTAAGTGTAATTATATAAATTGGAAAATAGCTTTGTCTGTTTCTTGGGCTAGAAGAGGCACTTATGATTATAAATAACAAGGTAGGATAAGAGCTGGTCTCCATTTATTTATTGATACTGTAGAAATACTGTAATTGAAATTTAGTTATGTATGCTTCAAGCAAAAGACTATGCTCTGATATTTTATTATTTATTTAGGTGGAACATACATTTCTCTTTTCACTGATTAAGATAAAAATAAAGTTTCCTATCTTATTAAAGGTATAAATGAGGTTGAAAATTTTATTATTAAAGAAACTGTATTTATAACCTTTTCAAAATTGAATGTGAGCTAAGTGGAACCACCTATGAAATACATCTTATACAATGCTATATGGAAAGGGTATATTTTACAAATTCAGGTAGCCCTTAGTCCTTCAGTTAAAATTAACTTAGATAAATAGAGATGGCATCTGCCTTGAGCTTGGCCAGCTTGCCTATCTTCCTTGCTCCTTGTGCTCATTCTAAGAGCTTGTTTTAATGTACAAAATAAATAAAATTCATGTAACACATTTTGTATAAAGTATATTTTATATAGTATTTAAACTAATTCAGATGAAGTTTTATTTCTTGAAAACAGTTCTTTCCTTTTGGTTTATTAGCATGTGTATAAACACAAATCACATGTTCATACATAAAGATAACATTCTTTTTTTAAAGAAATAAAATTGGCCTGGCAAAGGGAACACCTGCCTATGGTGGCAGAATTAGACGAGTATCTTCGTTTGACTTTTCCCTAAAAGCAAACTGGGAGGATGTGATTGACAATATTAACTTCCTCCCAGGTTCATATTTTTCATTTTCTTTTGGTTTTCAACACTGTCCAAGTTTTCAGCGAGACGGGTGAGTGGAGCGCCAGTAAAGGGGGTGTTCCTGAGTGGATTATTGCTGGGGCTCCTTGCTGCTGGGAATTCTCCCAGATGCTGTGTGAGACACGCCTCTGGGTGGGGAAACTGGGGAATTTACCTGGTATGATGAGGAGAATAATGCTCCCTGCAAAGATGTCTGGGTGTTAATCGCCAGTGCTTGTGAATATGTAAAATGAGGATGTATTTGTCTTGTTTTCTCCTTTTTGATGCTTTTTAAAAATGAATTTTCATTCAGTTTTATAGCTTTAAAAGTCAGGTGGGGATGAAAAATCCCACCACTAACTTTAAACTACTCTTTACATGGTCATTCTAACATGTCTTAATTTTGACTGATGCTTCCTTCTATCCTTGGTACATGTAATTCCAAATGGTTGTAAGAATGGTCTGTAATCCCTTCCAGTCGCCTTTTATAAATATTACTTGATTATTGCTTTTATTTTTTTCTTAGTGGTTAAGTTGTGATGGAATGGCACACTTTGCAAGCTAGATATATTTCAGAAGTACTTTCTGTTCCCTCACCTTTGGTCAAGTTTTTCTTCAAATGGGAAAGCCAGTGCTTCTCTTTGGAGCCAGTGCTGGGCCAGCCTGCCCTGCCCCTGGCCACTTCCTACCTTACTCTGCTCTGACATTGATTCAAGTGTAGCATTCCCGGTGAACTTAAAAACGGAAAACAGTGAAGAATGCAGCTCAGGAGAAAATGTCAGATAAGAAATGAACTTGATATTTTAAAGGTGATTTCCTCTCTCCTTCCTTAGACCTCCCTCTAAGGCATTTTATAATAATAAAAAATACATTTAGCAAACCAAAATATTCTCTGTTCATCTAACAATGTGCTTCCTGTCGCCTTTTTTTTTTTTTTTTTTAAATAAATGAGAATTGAGAACCAGGCTATTCTGTCCTTATGTGAATACTGTTGACTCTTTTACTATATTTCATACAATAAGGAATCATATCAAATTAACTTAATGCTATTAAAATGTTATTGAATTAACACAATGAAATATAAGTAAAATGATGGCTGTTTACATTTTATTCTCTTATTTTTCCCTAGTGAGAAGCTGGATGGAAAAACTAAAAGACAAGGTAAGAGAAGTATTTTCTTCCTTCAGATTTACCTTCGAGGACATGGCTTTGGCAGATACAAATACTTCAAAGTAATGGAGCTTTAATTCATTATTCTGATTCTGATAACCTAAGCAAAGATTCAGGACTGAGCAAAAAAGGTCTTCCTTGTAAGTTTCTTCTTGTATAACACTCTTTGGAGCACCATTCATTCTTTTTTATTTTTTCTTTGTTAATCCTCACCCCAGGATATTTTTCCATTGATTGTTAGAGAGAGTGGAAAGAAGGGGGAGAAACAGAGAGAGAGACATCAATTGGTTGCCTCTAGCATGCATACTGACCAGGGCCCAGGATCAAGCCTGCAACGGAGGTATGTGCCCTTGACCAGAATCAAACCTTGAAACCCTTCAGTCTGCAGGCTGACACTCTATCCACTGAGCCAAGCTGGCTAGGGCCAGCATTCATTCTTAAGGCAACATCTGATGATTGAGCATACCAGATGTTGCCTTAAGAATGAATGGTGCTCTAAGGAGTAAGTGTTATACAAGAGGCATGTTCAACTCAATACCATTGTCGACGTATCAAGGTGGAGTTCCTTCCAGGGAATTTCAGGACTGTAATCCCATGCTATTGGGCATTTCTGGTCCCAATGCAAGGCTCTTTTATGGTAAGCCTGATCTTCCTTTATGAGGAAGAAATATCTTAGCTTTTGGAAGGCACTGATTCTTCTGACCCATGGGCAGACTTGATTTAAAAATAAAAGTTTAAGATGGAATGGTCACCTTTAAACTTTAGTGGGGGGTGGCCCCAAAACACCCGGATACCTGACCACTCTTTTTAAACCCAATTTTATGTAGTCCATCGCAGTGCCACTACTTACTAAATGATAATGAGCTGGAATGGCCAATATAGAAAAATATTTTCCTCTCTTGCTTTAATTCTGCCATCCACTTAGTGGTTGACAATATTAACTTCCTTCCAGATTCATATTTTTCATTTTCTTTTGTTTTTTAACACTGCCCAAGTTTTCATTTTTGGTTACTTTGTACTTTTAAATTGGAATTTCCTGTGGAAATACTGATGGCGTCTTGAATTCCTTGCTGTAGCCTGCATCAGATCCCATTCCCATAGCCCAGCTCAGATTTAACTGGGGGTTTAGTTAAATGAAAATATTATCAACTGCCAGATATTGAGTTACCTCTAATTTGCTTATCTTAGAATATACTTCTGTTGATGGCATTCCATATCTTTTTTATTACTTGGGGTCAATTTTCTCCATATTTGAATGATTAATATTTATTTTGCTGTAGCTCAATGTTAAAGAATGCAAGAATAAAACTAATTGTGATTATCATGATAAATTATGGTAATTCTCCTCACTATTATTTTTCTGCCTCAGTAAAATTTAGCAAATATAGTTTTTGAGAATGAGACTATTTGTGTTTATAAATATTAGAAGGGATGTTGAAAAATGTTAAGCCTCTTGAGTTTAGTAGAGGCCATTTTGGCATTTGTAACACAGGGTCCAATTGTCTAGCCGTGGTCAGCAAACTGCGGCTCACGAACCACATGCGGCTTTTTGGCCCCTTGAGTGTGGCTCTTCCACAAAATACCACGTGTGGGCGCACGTACAGTGTGATTGAAACTTCGTGGCCCATGCGCTGAAGTCGGTTTTCGGCCTGGGGCGAGTCTACTTTGAAGAAGTACTGTTGATATTTGGCTCTGTTGACTAATGAGTTTGCTGACCACTGGACTCTAAGGGATGTCAATCAGGTAAGATGAACAAGATTTTGCAGGAAGAAAAGTTCACAAGTTTAGAGCTGTATGTATTTACATTGGTAGTGCTTCTTGTTATTTTTCAGGGAAAAATATGCAGTGAGAAGTAAACAGGCACTGGTAGTTTAATTTAGGAATCCATATGTCATTGTTTCTATAGAAAGTATTCTGAGTTACAAGAATGGACAAAAAATAGACTTAAGAAAACAAATTTTGGCATGTAGCCTGTTTTGAAGTTGGATATTGCAAAATTTCTTACCTGTATGTATATATAGCTTTGCCAGTCCAGTTAAAAATCTGTGCAGCTGTAGACAAAGACCATATGTTTTATTCTTGTGAGCACCTCCTTCTGATATTGTCTCAAAGGCCTGGCACCTTCCCTGGTCCTTTTCACCAAGAGAAATCAGTTTATGTATGGACTTTAGTTTTCTGGGTTATTTTGAAAAATTTTAGCCCTCTATTCATTTTCCCCCCCATAGTAATTGTTTCAACTATGTCTTAATTTAAAAAAATTGGAAGAAAAATAGTTGCGACTCCCACCATGGTTGACTTATTTAATGCCTTATATCTTCATATTTTGAAGGGACTCACTCTAATCTTTCCCATATATCTCCTCCTCCACGAGAAATATTATGCACTTACTTTATATATACATTCATATGTATACACATACATATATATGTAGTTCTTCCTCACTCCCTCCCTTCCTCTCTCTCTTCATCTAGCTAGTTATCACCTATAAAAGTCTTATTAGTCATTATCTTCAGAAGCTATTTAAGAACAAAACCATTGCCACTTTGAAGAAAGTCACAGAACATCTTAGAACTGAAAACTAAACTACATATTTAACTGGCTCTTCAGCCATCCCAGGACTTAACTTCTCAGTTTAGTTTCATTTAATTGTTCCCAATATTGGTTTCCCTGTTAGCTGGGCTCTAGAAAGGGTGATGTTTTTAAAAGTTCTGAATGTTTCTTTTGTTGTCATTGTTTGTTTATTAGTTGGGATTAAGATCAGCTGTGAGTGACAGATAACCAACCCCCAGTGACAATGGCTTAGCCCAGATAGAAGTTTGTATCCTATCTATGAGTCTGGAGGTAGCAGTCAAGGGTTAATGGGGAGCAACACTGTGAAGGCTCAGGCTCCTTCTATTTGATGCTCCACATTCTTACCTTCATTTTCAAGGTCATCTCATGGCCCTCGATGGCAGTTTCAACTTAGCTAAATCCATATTCTAGCCAGAAGAAAGGAGGAAAGGAGAGGCTAAGACATCCTTCCCCTTTTAAAATGGGGGGAGGGGGTGGCTAAAGTCTCTCCTCCCCTCTTTTAAAAAAATATATATATACTAGAGGCCCAGTGCACAAAAATTTGTGCACTCGGGGGGCGGGGGGAGGGGGGTCCCCCAGCCCGGCCTGTGCCCTCTTGCAGTCTGGGACCCCTCGGGAGATAACGACTTGCTGGCTTAGGCCTGCTCCCGGGTGGCAGAGGGCAGGCCCAATCCCTAGGTGCAGCCCCTGGTCAGGCTCAGAGCAGGGCTGATTGGGGAGTTGGGGCGCCGCCCCGTCATGCACAGAGCAGGGCGGATAGGGAGGTTGCGATGCCACCTTCAGTCACGCTCAGGGTAGGGCCGATTGGGGGGGTTGGGGCACCGCCCCCTGTCACACTCAAGGCAGGGTCAATGGGGAGGTTGTGGCGCCACCCCCTGTGACGCACAGAGCAGGGCCAATCAGGGGTTTGGGGCGCTGCCCCCTGTCACTCACAGAGCAGGGCCCATCAGGGGGGTTGGGGCTTGGTACCCTGTCACACACAGAGCAGGGTCGATCAGGGGTTTGGGGAGCTCCCCCGTGTCACGCACAGAGCAGGGCCCATCAGGGGTTTGGGGCGCTGCCCCCTGTCACTCACAGAGCAGGGCCCATCAGGGGGGTTGGGGCTCTGTACCCTGTCACACACAGAGCAGAGTCAATCAGGGGGTTGGGGAGCTCCCTCCTGTCATGCACAGAGCAGGGCCGATCAGGGGGTTGAGGAGCTCCCCCCGTCACTCACAGAGTAGGGCCGATAGGGGAGCTGGGGCACCGCCCCCTGTCACACACAGAGCAGGGCAGATCAGGGGGTTGGGGCGCTGCACCCTGTCACACTCAGGGCAGGGCCAATGGGGAGGTTATGGCTCTACCCTGTCACACACAGAGCAAGGCCCGTGGAGGGGGGTTGGGGCGCCACCCTCTATCACCCACAGAGCAGGGCCAATCAGGGGGTTGGTGTGCTCCCCCCTGTCAAACACAGAGCCACAGGGCAATCAGGGGATTGGGGAGCTCCCCCCTATCAGGCACAGAGCAGGGCTGATCAGGGGGTTTGGGAGCTGCCCCCTGTCACACTGATCCCGCTGCCGGGAGGCATATTACCCTTTTACTATATAGGATAGAGGCCTGGTGCATGGGTAAGAGCTGGCTGGTTTGCCCTGAAGGGTGTCCTGGATCAGGGTGGGGGTCCCCACTGAGGTGCCTGGCCAGTCTGGGTGAGGGGCTGAGGGCTGTTTTCCAGCTGGCGAGTGACTAAAGCTTCCAACCGCTCCTTGTTTTCTTTTCTTTTTTTTTTTATTCTGGGCCAGCTTTAGTGCTGAGGCCTCGCTGCTGAAAACATGGATACAATGTTTCGGTCCGCCTGGCTTTCAGTCCGGCTGGTTTCTGGTGTTTTGTTTAGCTTCTAATTTCAACATAGTACATAGTTTCTTAGAGTTGCAGCTTAGAGGCCGGCAAGTGAGGCGGGGAACGTTGGAGTCTGCAGCAAGCAAGCCTCATGCTCGCTTCAGTGCCTGGCTGCCAGCCACCATCTTGGCTGACAGTTAATTTGCATATACTCACTGATTAGCCAATGAAAAGGGTAGCGGTCGTACGCTAATTACCATGTTTCTCTTTTATTAGTATATATATATATATATTTTTTTTTGCTTAAAGTATTACAAAGAGTATTACATATGTCTCCTTTTTTCCCCCCTTGACAATCCCCCGGCTCCCCCTACCCCCCAGTGTCTTATGTCCATTGGTTATGCTTATATGCATGCATACAAGTCCTTCGGTTGATCTCTTACCCGCCCCGCCCCCCAACCCTCCCCAGTCTTCTGGCTGTAGTTTGACAGTCTGTTTGAGGCTGGTCTGCCTCTGTATCTATTTTTGTTCATCAGTTTGTAATGGTCTTTATTATCCATAAATGAGTGAGATCATGTGGTATTTTTCTTTCATTGACTGGCTTATTTCACTTAGCATAATGCTCTCCAGTTCCATCCATGCTGTTGCAAATGGTAAGAGTTCCTTCTTTTTTACAGCAGCATAGTATTCCATTGTGTAGCTGTACCACAGTTTTCTAATCCATTCATCTGCTGATGGATACTTAGGCTGTTTCCAGATCTTCACTATGGTAAATAGTGCTGCTATGAACATCTGGGTGCATATATCCTTTCTGATTGGTGTTTCTGGTTTCTTGGGATATATTCCTAGAAGTGGGATCACAGGGTCAAATGGGAGTTCCATTTCCAGTTTTTTGAGGAAACTCCATACTGTCTTCCATAGTGGCTGCACCAGTCTGCATTCCCACCAGCAGTGCACGAGTGTTCCTTTTTCTCCCCATCCTCTCCAGCACTTGTCCTTTGTGGATTTGTTGATGATAGCCATTCTGACAGGTGTGAGATTATACCTCATTGTTGTTTTGATTTGCATCTCTCGGATGATTAGTGACTTTGAGGATGTTTTCATATGTCTCTTGGCCTTCTGAATGTCCTCTTTTGAAAGGTGTCTATTTAGGTCCTTTGCCCATTTTTTGATTGGATTGTTTATCTTCCTTTTGTCAAGTTGTATGAGTTCCCTATAAATGTTGGAGATTAAAGCCTTATCGGTGATAACATTGGCAAATATGTTCTCCCATGCAGTAGGCTTTCTTGTTGTTTTGTTGATGGTTTCTTTTGCTGTGCAGAAAAAATGGGGTGGGGTGGCTAAAGGCTCTCCTCTCCTCTTAAAGAGCATGTCCTGGAAGTTACATGTGCCACTAACGTGTCGTCTCTTAGTCAGACTTATCACATGGTCATACCCAACTGCATGGAAGCAGGAAGATGTCATCGTTGTTCTGTATCCAGCTCCAACTGGAAGTGCTATTGCTCTAGAAGAAAGGGCAAATAGGTATTCAGGGACAACTGTTATCCTCTTTCCATCATTAACCTTCTTCCTAGTTAGTGTCCAAGTTAGTGGTGCTTGTTAGGCAAACCCTCACTTGGCTCCCTATTGATATATTTTTCGACATTTAAATTGCTTCTCAAAACTGAAGATGCATAGTTATGTACTAAAGACCAGCTGTGTTGTTATGTCACCAACACCATTCATTCTATTTCTTCTAGCTGTAGGGAATTGTCCAGAAAAGGGAAGCCCCAGACTATACTTCATAGCAGTGCTTCTCATGTGTGGTCTGGAGCAGCAGCGTTAGCATCACCGAGGAGCTTGTTAGAAATGCAAAATCTCAGGCACCATGAGTTGCAAACTCTGGGAATGGAGCCCAACAATCTGTATTTGGACAAATCTTGAAGGTGACTCTGATGCATGCTCAAGTTGACAACCACTGTTGCAGAGAAATCCTAAGAGCACTGTCAGTACGGTGTATCATTTGTTTTTTCCATGGCTTTCTTGAAGACAGATGTTTTTGAGCAAATACATTATCCTAAGGAAGGGTACCTTTCTCATAAATGCAAAACAAGCACAAACCAACTGTGTCTAGTACTATTTTGGCTTACAGTCTATTTAAAAATGTAAAACTTTATTGGAAAATAATGTCAAATTTACAGAAAAGATACAAGGACAAGGATATTATAAAGAATCTCTACTTTTTACCCAATGCGCTTGTTTTTAACATTTTACCTCATTTGCTGGTACAATGTAGATGTTGAAAATATATCAATAGGTAGCCAAGTTAAAATCTGTCCCCCCATGGTGAACCATTTGAGGAAAACATACATACATCATGGTGCTTGTATCTTGAGTACATCAGTATGTATTTCTTGCGAATAGGAACATTCTGTTAGCCCACATATACAGTTATCAATTTGAGTACTTCAACATCAATGAAGTACTTTTATCTAATTTGGCACCCATATTTCAGTTCCTTCAATAAATCCAAAATGTTCTCTATAAAAACAGTTTTCTCCTTCAGTACAGAACCTAGTTGTCATGATTCTGAAGTTTCCTTAAATCTGAAACATTTTTTATAGCCATCTTTTGTCCATGACACTGACATGTTTTAAGAATATAGTCCTTTTTGCCCTGGCTGGGTAGCTTAATTGGTTGGAGCATCGTCCCAATGCACCAGGGTTGTGGGTTTGATCCCCAATCAGGGCACAAACAATGAACAACCAATGAATGCATGAATGAGTGGAACAACAAATCGATGTTCCTTTCTCTCTCTCTCCCCCCCTTCCTCTCTCTTTAAAATCAATAAAAAATATATATTTAAACTTAAAGAAAAAGAATATAGTCCTTTTTTAAAAAAATAAGAATATCTTTTACTTAAGTTTTTTACTATTTCCTTGTGATTAGATTCAAGTTATGTGTTCTCAGCTGGAACATACACAGTGCAGTTGTGTCCTCAGGGTGTTACATGTACAGACACATATACAAGCAATAATTTTGAACCGAGAAAAGGTACTGGGCAGAAGTGATCACTTAGAAATTATGTGCATTTATCGTATTTGTCTTCATTTCTGCAGGAAACAAGTTATGGACATTTCTCAAAGGAGAGCTTATTTTCAGTTAGCTGGGTTTGAAAAGGGGTAGGTTGCTTTGTTCCCATCTTATAATTGGGGTTAAGTTGCGTAGCTTAAGGAGACCCACACAGAGAAGTTAGTCAAGCTGAACTTCCAAAAGCTCAGGTAGCATCCTTTGAATGTAAAGTCTAATTTCTGTGCTTAAAGTTGATCATGTTTCAACATGTACATATGTTTCCATGCACTGGGAATGGTAATTAAAAAAAATTCATAGTTGTGGTGAGAGTCCCAAAATTTTCAATATTTTCTTGTATGGAAAATTATAAAGTTTTTAAAGTAGACCTGGAAGAACTTTAAAAAAAGTTTGAGTTCATGCAAAGAATAGTGATTTGTTGAAAAATGACTGGGCTTTGTTTCTCTAAGAAGAAACTCTTAGTATGCTGGTGAACAATGCCATTGTTCTCAAATCAATGGAAACATTTTTATATTCTGCCCTAAGTCAAGACTGTGGGAAGCAGAACCAGTGAGCGAGCCAGCTGTGCAGAAGGGGGTGCACTTTTGCAAAGCCTTGTCTATTCCTTTCACTTACTCCTAAAAATGTTGGGGAAATGTCACCGACTGCATATTTCAGCACTTTTTAGAAAACTTTTGTTCTCTGTCTCTCTCTGTTCTTGGCTTCTTCTGAAAAATATTGAAAATTGTGCTATATTAGAAATTGGAGAAATAGTCAAATAAATGAGTAGACTCATAGTTCCTCCTTAAAATAGTGCCTATCTGATGTACGTATTACAGCTTAAAAGTTTTAAATTGTTCATGTATTTTGTCTGGGTAGCTTCCAGAAAGGGCCTTCTTGGGAGGCAGACTAGGGTCATGTTCCCCGTGAAAGGGCTCCAGTTAGTAATCCTCCTCTAGCCCTTGGGTGTCTTATTGGCCAAGATGCAGGGAGCACCCTTACTGTGATGGCCTTACCCTGAGCTTGGGTAGGTCTGGAGCTACTTACCCAAGCCCAGGGATGTGTGGAGATCACGTTGCTTTCTTAGGACTGAGGTATCCACAGTGACACCTTGGGGACATTGGAGACATGCATGGGTTTGATACCTGCAGGCACTTTCGGAGGCACCATTATTATTATTATTTTTTTAATGAGGAATTTTATTTTTTTTAAAAATTTTTATTGATTAAGGTATTACATATGTATCCTTATCCCCCCATTACCACTCCCGACCCCCCCCCCCCAGTCATGCCCTCATCCTCCTGTTGTCTGTGTCCATTGGTTAGTCTTATATGCATGCATACAAGTCCTTTGGCTGATCTCTTCCCCTTACCCCCACCCTCCCCTACCTACCCTCTGAGGTTTGACGGTCTGATCGATGCTTCTCTGTCTCTACATCTGTTTTTGTTCATCAGTTTATGTTGTTCATTATATTCCATAAATGAGTGAGATCATGTGATATTTATTTTTCTCTGACTGGCTTATTTCACTTAGCATAATGCTCTCCAGTTCCATCCATGCTGTTGCAAATGGTAAGAATTCTTTCTTTTTTACCGCAGCGTAGTATTCCATTGTGTAGATGAACCACAGTTTTTTAATCCCCTCTTCTGCTGATGGAGGCACCATTGTTATTGGCAGAAATCTTTATGCCCTTCTCTGCCACTTCCTTTCTTTGGGGCTGGGGACACTCAGAATTCCCTCCCAACCCCAACTTTGGTCTTGTCCACTGGGAAGATTGTCCCTTTCATGTAGATTAATCCGTCCACTCTCTGTGCACACTTTCTCCTCATCCCTGTCTTTGCTTCCCGTGCTCCAACATCTAACATCCTTCCTCTTTCCTCTGCGGGTCCTCCTCTTCCCGCTTGTTTCTAGGAGCCCGCACCTTGCACTCACTTACAAGCGCATTTCTCTTTCCTTTCTTGCTGTAATGCCACTAGGAGTGTGGGAGAGCAGCCCGCCAATGTCAAGGCTCTCCTCCTGCCCTCCAGGAAACACAGCATCCCAGAGAGCACTCTCTTCCCCCCCATCTCACCCCAGAGCTTGACTCAGGTTGACATTTCCAATTTATAGCATTTTAATAGTCCTGGCATTCTGAGAAGCTTACTTCATCCATCTTTAATACAAATTATACTAGTATTTCTGTCACCCAAACCTGATGTTGACAAATGTGCATAATCAAAGCTGGAGGTGCCAGTAGGTCTGGCTGATTTATGGTAATACTTCTAAGTATTGGAAATATCCCAAAATAGCCATCACGCCTCTCTCCCTTTGCCTTCTCCCCCCAAAAATAACTGTATTCTAAATGCTATTTTATTTTATAATGAAGCAGATGGGAGAATTCACGGTGTCTAATAACCTGTTGCCATCCAGCAGAAATGAGGAACCCAGGGCAGGGGTCTGTTGAGAGTCCTAATGCGGTTTCCTTCTCTCTACAGGCTGGCTATATGTCCGGGATGCTGGTGCCTGTAGGGGTGGGGATAGCGGGAGCCTTGTTCATCCTGGGAGCGCTCTACAGCATTAAGGTGATGAATCGCAGAAGGAGAAATGGCTTCAAAAGGCACAAAAGAAAGGTATGGAACCAACTACAGCAAAAACTCTTCAATTTCAGAACATTCTTTGCTTTTCTAATTTGCTTATTAAAGCACACGGGGCTTAATGAGGCATGGACGGTCTGGATGTGCCCAGTGGTTTGGGATTAGCTGCGAGAGTTGCCGCCTTGGCTTTGTTCACTCGCGAGTGTGTCTTTTCAAGGGGGCCCATCCCTCAGTGTTGCTCTGCAGCGGAAGGGGTTTTAATGCTTTTCTGTTTTCTTTCTCCAGCAGAGAGAATTCAACAGCATGCAAGACCGAGTAATGCTCTTAGCTGACAGCTCTGAAGATGAGTTTTGAATTGGACTGGAATTTAATCGGGATAGTCAACCATGTTATTATTATTATTTTTCATTTGGGGGCTAAAAAAAGAACAACATCCCGCCACATTGCTGCTGCCAGGCCATCAGTCTCATGATCTGCCGAGTAGCAGATTTTTCTTGCTCTGAGCAGGAAAGGCACGCTGTATACTAAATGTAACACGCAGTGTTGGTTCTAATTCTGTAGTGAATTTTCCACAACCACGGGCCACAGCTCGTAAATATGCAGGGTACATGTTGTTCAGTAGGAGTTGCTAGGTTAGGTAGAGTAAATCTTTTGTATTTTTCCCACAGTGTCTTTTCCTTGGTTTGGGTTACTTGCACTAAGTATAACAATTATTGCTACCAAGGCATGCTTAACTCTGAAATAGAAATCTTGAACAAAGAATAACTTGTGATGACTGTACTCTACCTACTTGAAGCCATAGGCTTGTGGGCCATGGTACATACCACATTTGCATCAAAACTAGCAGCAACTTGGAATGCAATCTTTTTGTTAAGAAAATCTTTCAGCACACGAGGATTATATGTAGATTGGTACGTATCTTGCAGTATGTATTTCAGTCTCCCAGTTTTGTTATTTTTTCTCTTTCTGGTTTATTCTTATTCTTGGCAAGGAAAAAATACACCATAAATAATACATTAAATTGACTCTCAGTCTCCATGTATGCTTGCTTTCTTAAATAGTGTAACGGAGTCCAGCAAAGTTATCAATAGATTCTTATGTGTTTGTCATTAAGAGATGTGAGATGTCTTTTTTGTGTACCAGTGGACCTTGTCAAGAAGAAATGGGGAAGAAATAAAAAAGAACACAAGGGGCCCGGCTGGTATGGCTCAGTGGTTAAACAACCATGAACCAGTTCAATTCCCTGTTAGGGCACATGCCCTGGTTGCAGGCTCGATCTCTAGTAGGGGGCATGCAGGAGGCAGCTGATCAATGCTTCTTTCTCATCACTGATATCTCTCTCTCTCTGAAATAAAGAAAAACATATTTTTAAAAAAGTAGGTAAGCTCCCGGAACATTTCTCTCTACCATTTGGCTCTGTGCCTGCACAGCCACTGTTCTGAATTATTCAGAGCATTGCTTTTCTATGCCTGTGGTCTTGGTCATGGAAGGATTGGCCCCCGTTGGTCCTTATTTGGCTTTATTAGGAAAACAGACATTTTGGGGGAGAAACAGGCTCCGTGGCCAGAGTCCTGGTATATAACCAAGCTTATGAAAACCAGCCTCTCTCAGGGCACCCCACTTCAGGGATGTTGGCCTATGGTAGATAATTTCTTATTCCCCTTGGGATGTAATTCCATGCCCTCTCTTTTGAATCTGAGTATTTGGGACTTTCACTAAGGTGAGTGTTTAATAAAGAGTAGGCTCATTTCCATGGAAGAAACAATGTTACTAACAACACTGTTCTTAGTGCTTTATACTCTACAGGACTTGTTGACATTTATTAGAGCCCGTTCTACTATATTTAAGGCAAGTTGCACAGTTATGCCTCATAGCTACTGTGTGAAGTAGGATGTATGTTTATTTTCCCATTCAACTGAAAACAGAGCCGAAGCAGAGCCATGAAATGATTATGCAGAGTTATATCCAGGAAGAATCAGGACTAGAACCCACTTGGACTCAAAACCATGCACCCATTTCTTCAGTTCAGTGCCCTTTCTACACACAGGAGGAAGCAGTGACATTTCAGAGTCCTAAGGAAATAGCTGGTTAGTCAAGGAACATTTCATACGAGTATCTGCCTTTGTTAAATGAACGATGCCATACTAAGTTCTCTCTTACACAAGTTCTCCTCTCCCACCTCAGCTATTTCCTTTACAATCACTTAAGTGTAAGTGTGACCTCTAGGGAACTAATAGATCTTTTCAGAACCCATTCTTGAATAATAGCTGGCTTGCAAGAATGTTTCCATCAAATAATTTAAATTCTTTTAGCTAAAAGATATAAGGAAATGTGTGAAATTGATCAAGAGAAAGAAAAGCTCTGTACAGGCAAGTAGAAATCAGCTCAAGGTCAGGTTTAAAAATAGAATCCAGAACCATGACACTCATACATAATTTGTAATTTCATGAGTGGAGACATCCTAATACTGCAGAAGGTATGTTTTCCTTTTCTAAGAGCAGCCCTTTGCTGTGAGTATTCCTAAATGTAGGAGGAGGCAAGCATGATGTGACATTACTGTCTTTTATTCTTGACAAGCTGTTTATAGGGGACACACAATAGGCCACTTCATTTAGCAATACATGGGTGATAGTAATGCCCCAGGCTCTATGCAGTCATGGCTAATAGGCTGAACCTCAAACTATCTATAATAATAAAAGGGTAATATGCTAATTAGACTGGATGTCCTTCCAGACGACCTTCCGGATGAAGCTGGGGCTGTGAGGGAAGCCAGGGTCCTGGGTGCCTGCTGTTGGCCGGAGAGAAGCCCAGGTCCAGGGTGCTGGAGGTAAGCCCGGGTGCCAGAGGGAAGCCGGTGCCAGCAGTCAGGGGAAGGAAGGCCACTGTTGCATGAATTTCGTGCATCAGGCCTCTAGTCTACGCTAATAAAAGAGAAACATGGTAATTAGCGTACGACCGCTACCCTTCCCATTGGCTAATTAGCGAGATATGCAAATTAATCACCAGCCAAGATGGCGGTTAACTGTCAATAAAGATGGCGGTTAATTTGCATATGTAGGCACAATGCAGGGAGGCAAAATGGAAAGCACAGAAGAAGCCCCCTGGCACTCCCGGGGGGAGCTAAGAGCCGGGGGGAAGGCCAAAGGCGGCCCCCAGGACCGCCTTTGCCCTGCCCCCCAGCCATGATCGGAGAATCCTGGCCTTTGCCGCACTGGCCAGTGATAGCAGGAAGTAGGGGTGGAGCCAGCAATGGGAGCTGGGCAGGGGTGGAGCCCGGGATCCCGGGGTGGCTGCAGCCGCTGCCCGGAGCCCACGGAGCCCACGATCAGGGAGCGGTTGCAGCTGGGTGGGGGGGGCGGCTGCAGCTGGGGGTCCCCGCTGCCCTAATGCCTCAGCCAGAGGCATTAGGCACGGGCAGGGGTGGAGCCCATCGGGGCGCTGCAGCTTGGGGGATCCTCTGCCCGGGCCTAAGCCTCCGCCAGAGGCAAAAGGCCCGGGAGGGGTGGCTGCAGCTGGGGTCCCCGCTGCCTGGGCCTAACGCCTCGGCCAGAGGCATAAGGCCCGGGCAGGGGCGGAGCCCACGATGGGGGGGCTGCAGCTGGGAGGTCCCCTGCCCAGCCTAACGCCTTGGCCAGAGGCGTAAGGCCCGGGCAGGGGCGGAGCCCACGATTGGGGGGCGGCTGCAGCTGGGGGTTCCCCTGCCTGGGCCTAACGCCTCGGCCAGAGGAGGTGTTAGGCCGGGGCAGGGGCAGCTGCAGCGAGGGTCCCCTGCCCGGGCCTAACGCCTCGGCCAGAGGCATAAGGCCTGGGCAGGGGCGGAGCCCACGATCTGGGGCGGCTGCAGCTTGGGGGGTCCCCTGCCCAGTCGCCTGGGCCAGAGGTGTAAGGCCCGGGCAGGGGCGGAGCCCACGATAGGGGGGCGGCTGCAGCTTGGGCTCCCTGCTGCCAGGGCCTAACGCCTCGGCCAAAGGCGTTAGGCCCGGGAAGGGGTGGAGCTCACCATCGGGGGTGGCTGCAGCTGGGGGGGGGTCCCCTGCCTGGGTCTAATGCCTTGGCCAGAGGCGTTAGGCTGGGCAGGGGTGGCTGCAGCTGGGGGTCCCCACTGCCCGGGCCTCACTCTCAGCCAGAGGAGTAAGGCCCAGGCAGGGGTGGAGCCCACAATCGCAGGCGGCTGCAACTGGGGGGGTCCCCTGCCCAGGCCTAACACCTCGGCCAGAGGAGTGTTAGGCTGGGGCAGGGACAGCTGCAGCTGGGGGTCCCCTCTGCCCGGGCCCAACGCCTCGGCCAGAGGCGTAAGGCCCGGGCAGGGGTGGAGCCCATGATCTTGGGAGGCTGTAGCTGCGGGGGTCCCCTTCCCGGGCCTAATGCCTTGGCCAGAGGCATTAGGCCTGGGCAGGAGCAGTGCCAGCGATCATGGGGAGCAGGAACACAGTCGCTGATGGTGGGAGCTTGGGGTCCCCTGCCCAGTCCTAATGCCTTGGCCACAGGCATTAGGCCTGGGAAGGGGTGGAGCAGGAGGTCCCTTGGAGAGCTGTGAGTCCCCTGCCCAGGCCTAATGCCTGGGAGAGAGGCATTAGGGCGGAGCGGTCAATTGCAGGGAGCAGGGGCCGAGTTGACGATGGTGGGGAGCTGGGGGTCTCTTGCCCAGGCCTAATGCCTTGGCCAGAGGTGTTGGGCGTGAGCATGGGCAGAGCCAGCGATCGTGAGCAGGGGCGGCGTGGGCGATCGTAGGGAGCTGGGGGTCCCCTGCCCACCCTGATCTGGGACACCCTTCAGGGCAAACCAGCTGGCTCCCACCCGTGCGCCAGGCTTCTATCCTATATAATAAAAGGGTAATGTGCACATGCAATTTTTTTCCCCAAATATATTTTATTGATTTTTTACAGAGAGGAAGGGAGAGGGATAGAGAGTTAGAAACATCGATGAGAGCGAAACTTCGATCAGCTGCCTCCTGCACACCCCCTACTGGGGATGTGTACGCAACCAGAGTACATGCCCTTTACGAGAATTGAACCTGGGACCCTTCAGTCCGCAGGCCGATGCTCTGTCCACTGAGCCAAACCTGTTAGGGCGGTTATGTGCAAATTGACCCTAACAGCAGAGCAACTGGGAATGACTGGTCACTATGACACATACTGACCACCAGGGGGCAGATGCTCAATGCAGGAGCTGCCCCCTGGTAGTCAGTGCACTCCCACAGGGGGAGCTCTGCTCAGCCACAAGCCAGGCTGAAGGCATCACATTGGCGATGGTGGGAGCCTCTCCTGCCTCCTCAGCAGCTCTGTGGATGTTCAACTGCAGCTTTGGCCTGCTGGCAAGTGGACATCCCCCAAGGGATGTATCACTGCCAGCTTAGGCACAATCCCCCAGGGAGCAGGCCTAAGCCAGCAGGTGGACATCCCCGGAGGGGTCCCAGACTGCGAGAGGGCACAGGCTGGGCTGAGGGACCCCCGAGTGCACAAATTTTTGTGCACGGGGCCTCTAGTCTATATATATAAAAGGCTAATATGCTAAGTGTCTGACTGACTGGTCGCTATGACATGCACTGACCACCAGGGGGCAGATGCTCAACACAGGAGGTGCCATGATGCACACTGGCCATTTACAGAGAAATGGCACCACGGACCTGGCACCCATAAAGCAATACTTGGCTTCCCCCAAGTGGGACACAGGCCCTGCCACCACCCCAGAGTGACAGCCCACCAAATCACAGCTGATGCTGCCAAGACCCCATGGCACAAAATGCAGCCCACGGCCCAGCCCAGCCCAGAAATAGTGGCTGTGGGCGCCAGGTAATGACATCATGTAGCAATGCCTGGCTTCCTCTCCCTAGAGACTAGCCTCGGAGTTTCTTTCAGCCCAGGAACAAGACTTGCTTTATAGCCAGGTGGAAACATTTTACACTTGAACCAAATGTCTGTGAAGTGTTTTCCCATGCCTCATCTCATTTGATCCTCACAGAAGTCCTGGAGTAGGTAGATAGAAGACTTGGTGGAATCCTATTTTCTTTTCATTAGCTGGAAAATGGAGATTTAGAAAGTTTAGAAACTTGACCTAACTGAAAAGAAGAAATGGTGGACCTTGAAAATGATTTCAGGTTTTCTCACTGAGCAGAATATAGTCAAACACTGCTGCAGTTAAATATTTTATCCTTTGTTCTCCTTGTGTGATCTACAATAATAATCTGCTTCGTGTTGATATTTACTGCTCTGTTGCTGACAATTACCTGAAAGAGAAGTTGGGGTGCTTCACTGCGCTGGAAAAAGTTTAGCTAAATCAGAAAGCAGGCCTAATTAAGCAAGTTTATTCTATATCTATAAAAGGCTAAGTTGACTCACACATGTGAGATACATATAAAGCTCTTGCTGGCGCCAATCGCACGTGTGTGTTTCAATCTGTCATTGTTGATTGTGAATTTAGTTGACACTTCTATTATGGAGAAAGGGTGAATAGCGATATTAAAATATTTCTTCTAATTTCCTTTTGATGTGCACGAATTCATGCACTGGGCCACTAGTAGTATAATAAAGTCACAAATAATGTATTTCCATTTTTCCAGAGGGCTATGGGGATGACATACATGTGCATTTAGGCCTAATCAGAAATGTCTCTGCAGGCCTTTTTGGAACAGGTAACTATTTAAATAAAAAGAGTTTATTTACATCACAGATTTTCTACAAAGCTTTTTGAACATCTGTGTTGAATGGAAGATTCTGTGGATGGTTCAACTGGTATGTTTGTTTGGGCCATTTTCTTTGCACCGGTGGCTGTGGAACAATGATTTTTAGTGGGTGGTTTAGATTACTCAAGAGCATCAGAATAGTCCTGTTCTTAACAAAACCGGGAATAGGGTGCTGCCACCAGAGGAGGTGCTGGCCAATATAGTCCAGGTTAAAAGTAGTAGATCAGGCCACTGGTGGGTTTACCTAACAGAATGGATTCATATGCTTATATGTGCACATTAAAAATAAGGAGTCAGCTGTTTATTCTCAAAACTACACTTAAAACATTTAACAGTGAAACAAACAGAGCTGTCTGGAAAGGGGAGGTGATAGTTGCAGCTTCCATTGCTGACACCTTCCTTCTGAACTGTATTTACTCTGTCATGACTGCAGGGGGTCCCACTGCAGGCCCAGGAACTGTGTATTCTCAGAGGGAATGTCATTCCCCAAACTCATAAGGAGGACCCGGGACACTTGTTAAACATACAGATTCCCAGGCTCGTCCCAGACCCTCTGAATCAGAATCTCCAGGGGGAGAAGCTGGGGATGCTCATGCCCGGGCAAGGTTGGGCACCCAGGGAGCAGAGCATCTACCCAAACAACTTCCATATTCAAGAGAATAGGGAGAGCAGGCTCCAGGTGGGGAGAGCCTTTCTCTAGTTGGCTTTCCAGGAAATTATACCTGGCAACGTGGAGAAAGGAAAACAAAGGAAAAAGGGCTTGGCCGGTGTGGCTCAGTGGTTGACCATGGACCTATGAACCAGGGGGTCACAGTTCGATTTCTGGTCAGGGCACATGCTCAGGTGGGCTCAATCCCCAGTGGGGGACATGCAGGAGGCAGCCTATCAGTGATTCTCTCTTATCATTGACTAGAGGCCTGGTGCATGAATTCATGCACAGGTGAGGTCTGGCTGGCAGTGGGGAGGGGTTGGCTGGCTGGCTACGCCCCCTGGTCAAACTCCCGGTGGAACTCTCAGTCAAGAGGACAATTTGCATTTTAGACTTTTATTATATAGGATGTTTCTATCTCTCCTTCTCTGAAATCAATAAAAAAAATATTTTTTTAAAAGGAAAAAGGATGGAAGAAACAAAAGAATGCTGGAATAGAGAGAAAAAGTTTCCTCCTATGCCCCTGATGTCTTTTTTCTCCAATTAGAAGATAGTACTTTTCTTTTAAACCTCTTTAGTCTTTCCTCTCCCATAAGCTGCTTCTCTCAGTAGCTGCTGGCTTAGTTTATATGCAATATTTGGAGTTAATTAGTATCCCAGGGACACAGATTCCATTAGCAATGGCTTAGCCTTGGCTTCTGCTCACACACTGCCTCAGAACCAGTCTTCCAGAAACATTTTCTTAAAGTGCCTGAGACTCTTACATAGTCAAAAATGGTGTGGGATATTTTTAAGGTACAATTTTAGAATATTTAGTTTTTGCATGGTCAATCAAAGCTGATGCTTTCATTTTTTAAAGCTAGGACTTAAGAATCAAACATTATAGAGATATCAGAAGATAATATAGAGCAATACAGAGTAGTCTGAATGCCCACTGCTTCTCTCCATGTGCCTCCAGATAATTCTTCATGTGGAGGTACACATGAAACCCTTATTTGGAATCACATCCATGGCTTGGACTAGAGTGTCAAGTCATCCACAAGCATTGGGTTTTCTGTGGATATGTGCAGTCCATTTTCTTACCAGCTGCCCAAAACATCAGCTTTTGAAGATATATGGGGTGGGCAAGAGTAGGTTTATAGCTGTTCGAATATCTGTAAACCTACTTTTGCCCCTCTCTGTATTATTTGGCACAAGGTTTAATCACGCGGCCTTGGCAAGATAGGCTTTGTTATGATTGCAAGAAAATCTGAAGAGGCAGGATTACCACTTGAAAAAAATCTCTATTTCACTCATATGGGATATAATGATCAACATAATTTGATGAACAAGAATAGATCTTGTTCATTTGTCTCTTGTTCATCAACATAATTTGATGAACAAGAGACAAATGGCAAGGGAGAGGGGGTTAGAGAACAACCAAAGGACTTGTATGCATGCATATTAACATAACCAATGGACACAGACACTGGGGCGATGGGGCTTGCCCAGGGTGGGAATGGCTGGGGGAGGGAGGTGTCAACTGGGGAAAAAGGAGACATGTAAAACTTTAGACAATAATAATAAAAAATAATAGCCCTAGCTGGTTTGGCTCAGTGGATAGAGCGTCAGCCTGTGGACTAAAGGGTCCTGGGTTTGATTCTGGTCAAGGGCACATGCCAGGGATGTGGGGTCGATCCCCAGTAGGGGCCATGCAGGAGGCAGCCAATCAATGATTTTCTCTTATCATTGATGTTTCCATCTCTCTCTTCCTCTCTGAAGTCAATAAAAATGTATTTAAAAATAATAAATAAACAAACAAATAAATAAATGGGTATAGAGTTTCAATTTAAAAAATAATAACAAGAAATATCTACTTTTTAGGTTATATGAAGGTCTGGTTACAAGGTCAGAAATATGAGTAGAAGATGGAAGAAAAGTCATAATACAAGACCAATGTGAAAATGGCACCAAATATTAGAAGTGCCAGAGGAGGCCAAAGTTCTGAATGGACCGATGCTTGGAAAAATGATAGAGAAAGTGAGAGAAGAATGCAAATGAGGTAGACCATTAGCTGGGGAAGGGACCGTGAAGCGACACCAATCTACACATGTCCAGCCTCTTCATTAAAGAAAATTACCTACTGTAGGCAGAGTAAACATGGGTGGGTGGGGAATGAAGTCTGAGAAAGAAGGGAGGTGAAAGAAGCTCGGTTACTTTAAATGAAATTAAGGTCAGTTAAATGCCTTTTTTAATTATGCAGAGTAAAGATGACAATATGCATTTGTAAGAATAGGAAACAATTTGAAAACAAAATAATCATGCCCTTATTTATATGTTTAGCACCCTCTCCCAATAGGACACACCTCCTTTTGGGGAGGAAGCTATTAGACTGATAAGCTGGGGGTGACTGAGGAGGGACATCTAATTATTTGCTTTGATGATTAACAACTTTGGCTGTCAGCAGAGCTGGGAATGTAGTACATACAGAAAAAATAATCAGCAATTATTTTGTAAGCCACTGTTGGCTAAAAATGCATTGGGCTTATCCCATGTTGGGTAATAGATATATCCAACTCCCTATTAATTTGCCCAACTTTCCATTAAGTGTGTGTAGGATAAAAGAGAGGAAGCAAGGAAAGAAGGAAGGAAAAAAATTTCCCCAGGAAACAGCAGTGAAGGTACAAAAACAAATTATATGCCCCCTTTTTCTAGTTTGCTTAAAAACAAAATAATCTTGGGTTAAAAAAAACAAGCCCTCTTAAATCTTTCACTTAGTAAAGCAAAGATCTATTTCCTTCCTCAAGAGGCAGCAGGAGCAGTAATACAAATGATAACCATTAATAATTTGTCATATAAATCCTCACCCTAAGATTGCAATCTCCAGATCTGGATGGAATTCAAGACTGATTTTGCTGAGAGGTGTAACCCTTTGTGGGATGAGGATGGAGGAATGGAGGAATAGAAGCAGAAGAATGCACTGCAGGAGGAAAGATTTTGTTCTTCTGAGAATTCCTAGGTTCAGGAAGACAGTGCAAACAAAAGAGAAGGGAAGGGGAGAACGCACTTGGACTATTTTATTATCTTTAAGGTAGAGAGGACATTTGTTCTGATCTTAAAAGACGGAGCCTGGTATCAGGCCAGGAAACGGGTTTTCATTAACCAGTGTCCTGTGCCTATCAATATTTTCTTCCTAGTTCACAGAGAACTTCAGGAGGGGACCAATAGCATGTGAAACTTTTGTGCCACGCAGCACAACTATGGAGTTTATGCAGTTTTGGACTTTTTTTCATGAGCAGACAGACCAAATATACACCTAGGAAAGTCTAAGTACAGTCTCCCAAACACAGAGAGATGTTTGGATACCAGATGATTCAAAGCTTTTCTCTTCCAAAAGGGAATTTTAATACAAAACCTCCAGTGATCAGCTTCCTCTATTTTCTTATTTGTGTAAGAGATAAAGGAAAGGAGAAGGAATCTGAAATGGTTCTGTAATTGAACTGATCAAATCCCATAGGTCTGTGTCAAGGGGAGCGAGGATGGCTAGAGATTGTACCTTTGGTAAACCAAGAGCTCTGTGATGTCATCGCTTCCTATTGAATCAGTATTTATTGAATGTCTTTCATATGTTTGGCAGTGTGTTAAGAGCTGTGGGTGAAGACATAGCCCATGGCCAGAAGGAGCTTATGGACTAGTGGGGAAGGATTAAAAGGGCCATTTCATCGCGGGGACATGATGGGATCCAGAAAAGGAACATTTAACCTTGCCAAGATCTGGGATGTTTCTCCACAGCCAGTAACATCCAACCTGTGTCCAGAAGGATGAGTAGAGATTAATCAGGTAGAGGGGAGAATGGGATAAATGTTTCAGCTAAGGGAACCACGTGCAAAAGCCAGTAGTGAGAGATCAGGGAAAATTCAATAGTTAAGAATGGATGGAGCGCTGGGTACCCTAGGGGAGTGACGGTTGGAGGTGTGGTTGGTGAAAGCATGCAGTGTGAAATATGAGTCTGAGTCTGAAGGGTCTTCTAGGGTCTTCTAGGTCATGCCAAGGAATTAGGAGTTTATTTTGAGGACAACTAGGAATCATAGAAGAGTATTATGCTAAGAAGTGATCTGATCAGGGCTGAGTTCATGAGAAGACTGGATGACATGGGTAAAGTAGAGTTAGGGGTACCAGTCAAAGGCCAGTGAAGCAATGCAGATGAGAGAGGACCATCGCCTGGACCACAGCTGCAGAAGTGAGTATGGAGGGGGAGGATGAGATCCAGAGGTGTTCAGGACTTGGGGGTTGGTTAGATGTGGAGATGAGGGAAAAGATAGTGGTTTAAGCTGACCAGGGTCATGACACTTTTGAGACCCTCCAGATATCCTGGAGTCCAGCATCCCATCTTCCAGAGGGACTGACCCTGTACGATCCCAGCATACCCAGCGTGAGAAAAAATAATCTACAAGTCTGACAAAAATGTGAGGGCAGCTTTAACTTTCTACAAAGTGTGTGTAAGTATGTGGTCATTCTCTGTAACTTTTAATAGTAGGTTGCAAAGAAATAACTTTAAATTTACTAAAACTTAACCATCGGGGAAAACCCTCCAAATACCTTCAAGTGATTGTTACTGTGGTTGAGCACCAGGTATTAGTTACTACCTAGGATCTGGTTGATTCTCTTGATTATAAAGATTAATATGAGAGGTTCTTATTGACATGAAAACCAAAGCTCAAGATCTGTGTTTTTTTTTTCTTTTTAAAAAATGAGATCATTTATTATTCGTAAGAACCAATTTTATACATTTTATGCATATGGAACAGTTTTCTAATATTTTCCCCCATTTTATTGTGATACTAGAGGCCCGATGCACGAAGATTCGTGCAAAAATAGGCCTTTCTTCCCCTGGCTGCCGGCACTGGCTTCCCTCCAGCACCCAGGACCTGGGCTGCTTCGCTCCAGCTGCTGCCGCCACCAACCGGGACCCTGGCTACTTTGCTCTTGCCACTGCCAGGCATCTGGGACTGGGGCTGCTTCACTCTGGTCGCTACTGCCACCCACCAGGGGCATGCTCCGAGCTCGATAGTTCAGTTGATAGTTCTTTCTGCTCAGTACAGGCCTCTAACAATGGTGAAATAGAAATGCAGTCCGTCTCATGATTGAGCTGGAAGTTCCAAGACAAAGGGGGGAATGAAAGGGCGAGGACTACGCCCTCCATCTTACCCTGTGTCCTCCATTTTGGGGCAGCCATATGCTTGGCAAGGAGCTTCTTCCCGGAAGTCTAAGCCTCTGCTAGCCACACCCAGGAACAAGACACCGACTTGCGCCTGGCCAATCGGCAGGGCCCACAGTCTCCTCTCCTACCCTGACTCCACCCCCCTATAAAACTCCTCTTCACGCCGGGCTAGGTCTCTCTCTGCCACCTGCTGCTGTGTCAGTAAGGAGGGTAGGGGAGCCAGACCTGGGTCTGTAATAATAATAAAGGACTCTCTGCTTTTGCATCAGACTTGGCTGGCTCCCTGTTGGTCTGTTGGGGATCTTGAAATCTGGGCATAACATTTGGGGGCTCGTCCGAGATCGGTGCTGGGAGCATGCTCCCACCCCTGGGGTGTGTCCCCTGGGGCTGGGGGCAGCACGCAGTCCCCTCCCACCCATCTGCGCACACAGCTCCTCCTGAGGGGTCGTGATGTCTGGCTAATTTGCATATTACCTGTATGTGTGTGTGTATGTGTATATATATATATATTTATATGTATTTGGCATAAAGCTCTAGAAGTTGGTGTCCAGCATGATAACTTGACTTACATATATTGTAAAATAAATACTACAATAAGTATAGTTAACATCCATCTCCTCGTACAGTTACAAAACATTTATTTCCTTGTGATGAGAATTTTTAGGATCTCTCTTAGCAATTTTCATATATATCACACAGTGTTTTAACTATATTATCATGTTGTTTATTACATCCCCAGTACTTATTTATCTTGCAGCTGGAAGTTTGTGACTTTACCTTCATCCAACCTCCCTTCCCCCATCCCCCAAGATGTTGATTTTCTTGAAAACAAATCCAAGGAGCTTCTCTCAAGGCTGGTCCATATGAGGTTGAGGTTGGGATTTTTGTGCAGCCTGAAGACTCATGAGCAATGCAGGTCCCATGTCCCAGTGCTGAGTGGTTTCTGTGGCTTTTTAATGGTTGTCATGGATGATCATCAAGTAGTTTATCTTCCTTAGCATATACAATAAAAAGCAAGTTTTCCACGGTTGCCATGCCAACACAAGGCTGGATTCTGGAGGGCCCAGAGCAACAATGTACGATTGAGGAAATGCAGGAAAGCATAAGAAGATAATTATCACTTTAGTCCCACCCCCAGAGATAACCATTGTTAACATTTTGCTCTATATTTTTCTAATAACTTTTTTCTGCATATTTATGATACATCATATACACATACACATATATGTCTATTTCTATCATATCTATTATCTATCTATCTATCTATCTATCTATCTATCTATCTATTTTGTCCCAAAAATGAATACGCACACTTTGAATAATTATAAAGGCAGTGTTTCTTAAAATACTTTTCATTTTCAAAATTGAGCTATCAGCTGTTAAAGTGCATATACATTTTTGGGGGCACCCTACATATATATACACACACTTTTATTTTTACACAAAATCAGGATTAAAACTTACATGCTCTCTTGTTATCTTCCTATAGCTACTATTTTTCACGGTTGCTTTAAAAAGAAGAAAAAGAAAAAAAAGAGCCTGTGAAAATCCTGAAGTTGTATTTAAATACAAAAATCTGTTTTATTCTCATTAAGATTTATTTGCTATTTGATCGCCTATGACAGCCCAGTTACCTCAAGGTGCTTCCATATGATGTAAGTGAAAACATAGTTGAAAGAAGAAAAAGCTCCATAAACACAATGCCAGTGAGCACGTCATGTTCTTGTGTTCTCAGGGGTGAGAATACCTTCTTGCTTTTATAATTAGATGGTATGATTGCATAACTATGAGTGTAGGTCATATGTAGTATTGTGAGAAATATTGGAAAGAATACACTTACAATAGTGATCAAAATTGATTAGAGGCCTGTTCAGGTCAATTCTTTTGAGTCCAATTAGTATTTTTGTGTCATTTATTATGATAGCACACGCATCTTTTCTATATTTGATTGCACTTGGCTAAAGATAAATAAGAAAATGTTCCATGTAATGTCCATTGTTTTCTTCTCTGTGTCAGTGTTTAAAAGAGGAATCACAGCTTTTCACACTCCCCCCACCCCCACCCCCTGGCATTTTCCACTGGACCATTTTCATCCAATCTCTCTCCATCCTTCTTATCTCTGAAGGGTCTGCAAATGAAAGTAAGCACAGCTGATGGAAAAGGACTTGTCTCACTAAATAATGTTTTATTGGAATAATGTTGGACTAAAAGAGAGAGAGAAAAAATCCTATCTTTTATTCCAACCATTGCAGCAGCAATCGGTTGTGCACAGGCTTCCACCAGGTTACGCAGGTACAACCTGAAGCACTTCATTTCTGGCACGCACTGCCCACCTCTACTTCCTGCCCGGTTTGCTCTGGTGTCCTGTGTGGGTTGATGGAGGGCCTTGCTGGGCACTTGTATATGTACAGCCTGGAAATGCAGGGGAGCTAACCTGGTGGGCCTTAGCCAATGGGGATGGAAGCTGATGGGTAAATGTGTCCACCATGTGTAGCTCATGTGGCCAGTTCTCACCTTCATTACATGAGGCTCCCCAGGATATATCTTAGGATGGAGCGCTGGCTGTCTGTTGCATTGTACCTTGAGAACTCATCCCCATCTTGGCTTTCTTCCTCCCCTGTTTCATGTCTCCCTGCACTCAAGACTTTGTTCAGGCTCTGCTTTCAGGGGAACCCGGACTGCAATAGCCGGGACTGGAATTTTGGAGTGGGATCACTGGTCACTGGGTAGAGATAATAGGACCCTATTATTGGTGGTAGGTGGAGTGGTGATACCTGGCCAGCAGCACCTCAGTTACTTTTGTCTGTGGTGGATGGGCATAAGGTACAGGCAGAAGGCAAAGTATTGGGTTGTGTGATAGCTCTGGCCGTAAACAGTATGGGTGCTGTGTAATTTTAAGGATTGAGTTGGATGGTGGTTTTAGACTGCTCTGTAGACTTTGAAAAAAGAAAATGACAGGCCCAGTCCATTTCAACACAAGGAATGTTGTGAAAGCCCCTGTGGTGAGGTTTTGGAGGCTCTCAGCTGCATGTTGTGCTGAAATTCTGCTACTCAAACTCACCCTCCAAGCAGGAAACCCAGATCAGCCAAGATGCCAGCTAAGGGCAAACGAACCTCAATGGGTGATGGAGAGGGATATGAGGAATATCATTATGGACTGGGGGTCAGCTGCAATAGCAGCAACTGATTTTGCAGAAATTATGGGTGGCCACCAGCTTGAAGGGGACTATGATAAGACAAATTTAAAGGAAGTCATAACAAAGGCAAGGAATGGATTGCACCATTCACCTCTCGGGCAACAGCCAAATCCTCTTGCTTATGCCACTTCGGTGGACAAAGGCTTCAATCAGCTTTGCACAGGTGCAGCCTGACAGAGGCGAGCCTGGTGCTGTCGCCCTCTCATTAATCTGAGGTTGGAGTGCCCTGACACCACAGCATGGGCACCAGATCAGTGCGCAGGACATGCAACTCCCAAATATGAGCGAGTTGACATCTGTGGGGCCACCCTTGACTAGTGGGATGAAGATTGACAGATAAATGCTTTCCTCTCTCAGGCAGACACTTTTGAGTTGTAATTTATAAGGCTTCTCAGAAATCCGGTGGGAGTGGGATCTCTTCACCTGTAACAGTGGCAATTTGATAAATCCATCCTTGATCATCTCTTCCCTCCTTCCTCTTCACTCCTTCCTCCTATACTCCTGTTCCCTGAGATCACATTTTCAAACAAACTGTTGCATTTAAGCCTTTGTCTCAGATCCTGTTTTTGGGGGAACCCAGACTAAGGCAGTGAGAGGGAGAGAGAAGACAATTTGGGGGAACAAAGCAAGGGAAGTAACTGATCTGGTATTAAACCGCAGGATCTTAAGGACATCAGAGCCCAATTTAGCACTATGATATCTCTAATAATGAAGATGACACATTTAGGCTGCAGGTTTCCTTGTTGGAAACTCTGGAACCAAAGGATATAGCACTTTTAGAGCTGAAAGCATCCCTGGATCTATTGGCCTCTCTTTTCCTGTCATTGGTGGCTTTATTTGGTGCTTTACACAAAGTAGGTAGCAATTTAAAATGTAGCTTGTGGAGTCAGACTGCCAAGATTCCCAATCCCAGCTTCGCCATCGTTAGCTGTGCTAACTTGACCAAGAAATTCAGTTTCTGCCTCAGCCAGGGTCCTGGCAAGAAAGCGATGGTGCACTCAAAGAATTTAGCTGAAGAGAGTTTGACAAAAGGAATTGTTTTCAGAGGTGTGGGGAGGTTATGGTAAGTAACCAGTGAGGGATAGTGAGGCCCCCAGGCACTGAGAGCAGGGAAAGCCATCATCACCTGAAGGGAAAAGAAGAGAAAACAGAGGTACCTGAATCCCATCCCCTGGTCTCCCATCTCAAGCCGGCCCCTCCCACCTGGCCCAAATCAACTGAAACGCCTGTTGATGCAGTCACAGAGGCCCGTCTCCCAGGGACACAGAGCAGTGCTGAGAGGGAGCAGAAAGATATGGAGAGTCAAACTCAGCATTACCAGCCCAGCTTCTAAAGGACTTAATGTTCTCTCCTGGGCAGAGTGATTCAGGTTGTGAAACGTCATCCTATGCATTTAAAGGGTGCGGGTTCGATTCCCTGTAAAGGCACATATCTGGGTTGTGGGTTTGATCCCTGGTTGGGGCATATGCAGAAGGCAACTGATGGATGTTTCTCACATCGATGTCTGTCTCCCTCCCTGCCTCCTGCCCTCCCTCTCTTTCTCCCTCCCTCCCTTTCTCTAAGTACGTTCTCTGGTGAGGAAAAAAAAAAAGTCTTAATGTTCTCATGTGTAAAATGGGATGTTAACAGTAATGGCACTTCCCTCATGGGGTGGTTGTGCATATTAAATGAAAAGGTGCATGTAAAGCTCAGAGCGCAGTGTACATGCTCCATGTTGTTAGCTATCACTGGCATGTTAAAGGTAATCACTGGGCTGCAGGAGAGGACACTTCTTTTGTGGATTGCAACCCTGATTCCAGGAGGCCCCACCCTCTAGGCCAGCCGTGGGCAAACTACGGCCCGCGGGCCAGATCCAGCCCTTTTGAAATGAATAAAACTAAAAAAAAAAAAAAGACCGTACCCTTTTATGTAATGATGTTTACTTTGAATTTATATTAGTTCACACAAACACTCCATCCATGCTTTTGTTCAGGCCCTCCGGTCCAGTTTAAGAACCCATTGTGGCCCTCGAGTCAAAAACTTTGCCCACCCCTGCTCTAGGCCAAGAAGCTCCTTGTTGCAGAACAACCCAGGCAGGCTTGTGTCTGGTGGCTGGTGAGTAATGCGCTGAGTCAGAGGAGGGGCAGCAGCTCTCCCTCACTCTTTTGAGCCTTGTTGACACTCAATATGTCAAACTACACGAAGGCTTAGGCTGTCTGATGGAGGTGACCGGCTTTATTTATAGACTCAAATTCTCTGAGGTGAGCAATCCCACGGGTAGGGATAGATAATCTCTTTCCTTCTCGGCTGGATAACAAATTGGTGTGTTCGCAGAGAGTCTGAGCCAGGCCAAACTCACAGATCCAGGCAGCTGTGGCTTTGAGCTGCCAGTTTTTCTCACATGCCCTTTGTGTTGATACGGGAACTTCTCCTACCCCCACCTTCCCCAGAACCTGGCCTGGCCAATCATAACACCGTACTCTTGGACCTGAATTAATATAGGGGCCCAGCGATGACAGCTTCCTCTTTAAAGATAGGAGATGTACAAAAGTAATCTCTCAGTCTTTTCCAGTTCTAGAGATTCTGGAAGTTAGAATAAACACCTAAAAAAGAAACTCTTAGCTTAAATACCCCAACGATCAACCATAGGTCTTTTATTTCACTAGAAGCAATGCAAGCATATTAGCTAAGAGGGCAGGTTTTGGTGTCCAAAGGCCTACTGTCCAATCCTGGCTTGTCAGTGTTATTCTCGGCAAGTTTCTTAGTCTAGGCTCCTCTTTCCTCATCTGCAAAGTGGGAATAATTATTGTACTTTTTTCCTCAGAGCTCAGCAATGGGTAGTAGTGTAGGGGTTGGAGTAGATGGAGCATGGAGGGCATGCCGCCCTGGGGAGCGAGTACCTGAGATCATGTAAGGAGTTGCTTAACACAGTCCCTGTACATGGTAAGCTCTTAAAACGTTAGCTAACATTGATCGTCTCTGTATTTAAAGGACCTAAAATACATAGGCATCTATGGGAGTGTGCAAAGCCTTTCCCAGCCCACAAAGTCTATGGGGGTTTACATGGCAAAGGTCACAGAGGTTTCTGCTTCTCATCTTCACCCCCAAAATAGAGTCGAGGCCAGCGTTCAGAGAGTGACTACAGCTTCACTCAGGATGCAGCATGAATCAAGAACTACACTTATCCAGGTCAGAAAGAGTCAGCCAGAGAATGTTTTGCCTGATGAAACGTGTCTCTGATGTAAGACAGAGGAATGAGTGCCTGGGTCCCGGAAGGAAATAGATCAAGGGGAGCTTAGTCCTTCTGGTGCGATGGCTTTGAGAAAGTCATGGAAGCGGGTTTGGCTCTGATGGGCAGAAGTGGGTGAGGTCTGCGTCTGGTCACACACTGGGGAGGCTCTGGTCGTGTTACTCTCACACTGACTGGATGTCTCGTAGCCTCTGGCTTTCACTTGGAAAGGAAAGAAGCTCTGTCGCTGAGCCACGACCCAGGAGAGGCCACCAGCACCGGCTGTAAGGCCTATCCCTCTGCATGCGTGCGATTCGTTTGTCTTCCAAATGAGTGCATCACTCAGTTGAATTATTCTTAATGCATAGCTGCTAAAATTGGAAAAAAGGAAATAGAGAAAGCCATATTCACCCCACCCCCACTGCTATAACCTGAATATTTCATTGTTTCTTGTTCTCTTCTGGTCTTTGTTCATATGACTATGGGGTTTTTATGTAGCAGAAACCATCACAGAAATTCCATTTTGAATTTTTACTTCATTAAGCTTTGGAAACAATACCTGGAGGCTTCTTATTCTCCACATTAAGAATAATGTATAGGCCACTGCTAGACCCCACCGCTATACTCACTCATCTCAATTAGGAGAAACATATACAGGTGGTAGCCACAGTGGTACCAGGACAGGAAGAATGGTGTCCCTTCCCTCCTTCCCTGGGGAGCAGGGCCTGAGCGGCAGGTCATCTCGGTGCAGAGCCCCAGCATTTCAGGAAGCCAAGATGTTGAACAGAACCAGCAGCAGCTGGGGTGAGGGTGGGTATCCACCTATTTCCCATAAATGGGGAGAGAAGGGGCTGGTTTGGGTTAGGGCTCCAAAAATACTTCATGGGGCAAGGACCACACACATGTGGGTGGTACCCAATGCTCTGACTCTTCCAGTACCCAGGGTGTCCTCCAGAAACAAGGGTATCGTTCAAAGAGAGCAGGCAACATCTGCGTCCCACTACAAACCATTCTCTCTCGTCATTCAGCTATCCCCACCTGCCCTTTGCTTCCGTTCATATCCCGCTCCTTGGCTCTCATTGGCTTTTCTGAAGCAGAGGCTCATGGAGCAGTCCTGGCCCAAAACAAGAATGCTGCTTGGTCAGGGAAGCTGGGAAGCTGAGCAGCCCTAGACACAGCTGGTGCCTGGAAGCCCTTTCTGCGCTGTCCGGCTCTGTTTTTGCTGAGTGTAAGCTTTTCGGGAGGCAACACCTAGATCTTTTTAGCCACAGAGAATCATCGGAACGACACTTAGCTGCTGTTGGCTGGAGGGGGGCTCTGGAAGCCGTTTAATCAGGCTCGGCCAGTTCCTACTGCCCTGCTTCCGGCGACTCAGCATTCCCCAAGCACACTCCATCTCCCCAACCGCACGTTAAAAATATCTCCCCAAGAAATAGCAAGTGTCTTTTTTGACCAGGGCTGCTGACATGGTTTTTGATTTGGGAAAGAGGGCGAGGAGCCACGTGGAAGCATCACTCTCTGGGATGTCAGAGGCTCCTTGGAAGAGCCTTAATTAAGGACTCAGGATGATTGACAGGTGGGGGAAGCGCATGAAAGTGCACTTGACATGCAGCAGAAGTCAATGTCTGAGTTGCAAATAAATAAATAAATAAAATAAAAAAATGTGGCAATTGGAGACCTTGAAAATCCTTTGCAAGTAATACTATAATTTTGTTCTTTAGTATACATTTATAAAAAGACTCTGAAATGGCTGCCAAATGAACCCAGCATTGACATGCTTTGACTCTCTTAAGGGAGGTGTAATGTATCGAGGTAGTAAGTTTATTATTTAAGATTTAATGGAATTTATTTTCTGTACTGTGCTGTCTTGCTGAAGTACCATCGTTGACTCTATTGTTTTTGGAGTTAGGAATCTGTGAACAGGGAAATTTGATTTACTGCTGAAGGTAAAAAAGGTTAATGAGAAATTCCCCCCCCCCCCACCCCCCTCCCCCAAAAAAGAGGAAGGGATGGAGAAAAAAATGAACACATGCAACATTCCTCCTGTGCTCTGTATATCCAGCCATTCCATTTGGGAGTAAGAATAAGGTCACGTTCCTTTTCATATTCAAACTACACGACTATGAAACCCGATCTATCAGCACAAGAATAGTTTTCTTCCCAGCCTTACCACTGATGATCTCAGACTAGTTAATCAGGCTCCCTGAGCCTCAGTTACCTCATCCCTAAAAGAGGGGTAATACTAATAGCATCCACTTCTTAAGGTGGTTGTTCTGTGAAAAATACACGTGAACAACTTACAAACTCACTGTAGCATGGGAAGAGATAATAAATGTTATAATTCCTCTCTATCACAATGGGCAGATGCTAGTTACATGTGCTCAGAGGACAGAAAACCAGAAACTCAGCTCAGGTCTTTAAGGAGAGGGGATCTTTTAACTTTTGTTGCTTTTGCTGCCACAAGGTGTCACTGGTGGTCCCAATGGTTAGTGCAGTTCTCCCTGGCTTCAAGGGGAAGAAGGCCGCTCAGAGGTTCTGCAACAACATTCCAAGTGTAGGGAATAGACACATTCAGCTATGGTTGTCCCACGACACTCTAGACCTGGGTTCCAACTGCTACAGGTCTTTCACAGCACCATCCAAAAGAACTTTCTGTGTTAATGGAAGTATTCCATATCTGTGGGGTTCAATATGGCAGCCACTAGCCACATGTTGCTATTGAGCACTGATTACTTTTTTCTTTTCCCCCAAGCTTTATTGAGATATAATTGACATATAACATCGTGTAAGTATAAATTGTACAATGTGATGTTTTGATATGGGTATATATTGCAAATGATTACTTACTACAGTAAGGTTTATTAACATACTAGAGGACCTGTGCATGAAATCTGTGCACTTGTGGGGGGTGTCTCTCAGCCCGGATTGCAAGAGGGCACAGGCCAGGCCGAGGGACCCCACCGGTGCACGATCAGGACCAGGGAGAGATGTGGGAGGTTGGCCAGCCACAGAGGGACTGTGGGAGGGCTCCAGGGCATGTCTGGCCTGTCTCACTCAGTCACTATTGGCTGGACCCCAGCAATAAGCTAACCTTTCAGTTGGAGTGTCTGCTCCCTGGTGGTCAGTGCATGTCATAGTGAGCGGTTGAGTGGTCTTAGCATATCTTTAGCATATTACACTTTGATTGGTTGAATGGACTACCGGACACTTAGCATAGTAGGCTTTTATTATATAGGATCCATCATCTCACATCACTCCAGTTTTGTCATTTTGATGATATCACTCCTGTAATTACTTCCTACTGAGAACTTGAAATTTGGCTATGGAACCAAGAGCAACATTTTATTTCATTGTAACTAATTTAAATGGTCACAAGTGGACAGTGGCTACCATCTTGGACAGTGAAGCTTCCTCATCCTAAAAGACACGTACATATTCACATACACATCTAGCCATCTGGCTGAGGCATATGCCCATAAAGTTAGTGGAAATAACAGAGGGTTTTCAAATTCAATCACATGCTATTCTTGAAATTAACTCTCTATCAATTTCAAGGAATCAGCTCAAGTTCTTTGTGCTCCTCCTGGCTGGGGCTAGAGTTTAGGCTTCATAATACCTGACAGAGGAACAAGGAGGATGAAATAGTCTAGCAGCCCTGAGGTACTGCAAGCCCAGCCTGCCTCAGTAGGATACCACTGGAACATTTGTCACTCAACCTCTCCAAGTCACCCTGTCCAGGAACAAGACAGGAAGCCGCTCTTGTTTTCTGCTTCAGGATGCTTGGTAGTTGAATTCTAAAGTACTATGGTCTCATGGTCCTTAAGAGACAATAAGTTATATAAAACCATTTCAAGTGGGTAAATTTTCCAAAGTCTTGGCTGTTCAGTCTTGGCGATAGTCACAATACTACACTATGATCCCATTAAACCTCTTGACACCACTATGAGGTAAATATGTTTCTTAACCTGGACTCTTGTGAAAGCAGAATCAGATACAAAGGCCTATGTGCAGGTAGTTTATTTGGTAATGGAATTGGAGTAAGCAGGTGTAAGGAGCAGAGGGAGTGAAGAAGGAAAGAAAAAAAGCCGTAGTGTGTTGATAAATGTTTATTAACCAGGTCTCTGAAAAAACCCCAGGAACACCAATTTGTGATTTTTCAGGGCCAAGTTCAATCCGAAATCACTGAATGTGGAGTTAGGAAGAGATGAACACAATGAGCTCTCATGAGTCAGTATGAGGGAAAGCCAGTACAAAGATGTGTTCACGAATTGACCGTTACTATTGGTGACTGCTGCTCAATCCCAAAGACACTTCTGAGGAATGCTGGAAAAGTTCATCTCAGAATTGGCTTCTTAGGACAAAAGGAGGAAGCGTTTATCTATCTGCTTCCCTCCCATAAGGGTCAAGGATAGCCACATGGGCCTTAACTTCCTTGCACTTCTGGGGTACACTTGTATGAACATGGAGTAGATTTCTCTGCAGGTTCCAGGAGCTTCAAAGAAATCCTGGATCAGGAAATGAGATAAAAGAGTTTTGTGGCCCAAACCAAGGCATTACTGGGTTGTTCCTGCATGGAGTTTCTTGGATTCTATGTGGGATCAGTCACTGTGACAGCAGCAGGAGTGAAAATTGGGGCTGAGAGAAAATAAAGTCTTCAAAACAACCTATCTCTTGGATTACTCATATTGGCTTATCTTCTCCCCCATTAAACTCCCTCTATTAGGGAGCACCCTTCAAAGTGCCAGCCATTGACAAAATCTGCAAAGAATTCAAGGGGTTAGTAGAACAAGCTATGGTCTCTGCCGCTGCATTGTTTCAGAGGTCATATTTGAAACCTACAACTTCCCTCTGCTATCTCCCATTCTACATTGCCCCCACTCAGCTAGCCTTCAGCTGGTGTAGGTTGCTTACCAGGTGGGATAATTAAGACAGATGTCCATTCCTGGGGAATTGAGTTCTCATCGTACTTACCCTTGTCCAGCTATGGTTATTGCAGCAGCCCATTCACAGTATCACAGTTAATAAAAGCAACAAGAGATGCACGGTGAATCGTGGGTTTCAGACATACTGCTCCATATTCCCATTGTATAGTAGTAACTCTTGCTCTTTATGGTATTCAAGGTTAGTTATCTCCCCAGTCCAGTATCCCATTTCTTTGCCTGCTGTCTACAAGGAGGAGGAGCATACGATGACCAGGAGGTAGCCTCCACTCACACTCTATGGAACCTTTACCATGGCCCTGACTTCCATCCCAGGGGATCAGGATGTACATTTGTGAAAAGCCTAGGTTTACAGGAAACATAGAGAACAGAAGTGGTCCTGTGCAAACAAGTGGCTGGCAGGTCTCCTAAACGGATGGTGCTCCCCAGAGGGCTCTGTGTCAGGCTTTTTTCTTAGCAGGTTGACTTTCAATAGTGAAGTAGAACAACCTTGATGAGGAAAACCATCTTGTTGGGCCCACACAGAACTCTATCCCTGTCAGCATGAACCATGTCTTCTCAGCAGTGATGTTCTCTGATGGGCATTAATGTGAGAGACAAAGATTTGTATACGTTCATAGGTTTATCTACATGACTTTCCCCTGGACTTTCTTGTCTCTAATCTTTCATTCTTGCTCCTTCTTAGGCTCTGAACAACCAGCCAAACCATTTGCCACGAGCCAAAAGTGCAAGTATATCAAGTATATCCATACCTCAGACCACTTCTTCCTCTGCACACAGTGAACCACCAAGAGTTGTATTTCCAATTCTGCCAATCTGCCTTTTAAGCCCACCCCTGAGTGAGAGTTTAGGGCAGAAGCAGCCTATTTATAGCTGGGACCCATACACTGAGGAAACCCATCTGTGAAGGGGCCTGAGAATCCTCTCCTTCCATTGGTGTGAATCAAGAGAGAGATGTTAGACAAACAGAGGTCAGGTGCCATGTGTCAACTATTCATACAATTTATTTCCTCCTTTGGAACCTACCTGATCCTGATCCTGAATGTATAGTTTCTATAGCAATGGACTGCTGCTGCACTGCTGACCATATGATTTGATCAATCTAATCATACCCAGTTCATGATGGGCAACTCTAGTCACATACTCATTCAGTTTCTACCAGTGCCCAGTAGTTCTTTACAAATTGTTTTTTTTTTCTCAAAAGGCAAATATTTCTCTGGCATGGCATCGCTCCAGAACTCTAGGTTCTCCTACCAGGTCTTGTCAGATTCTAGACACCATCCTTATCTTCTATGGATATTTCTAGTCTATTGTAACCATATGGTCCATTAGATCATATGGCCAAATGGAAAGACAGCTTATACCACACTCTTGATGTTTAGCAGTCTTCTCTGAATGTCGCTCAACACTGGCAGCTTTTTAATCACTTGATGTATGATGCCGGGGTTGTTATTCCAGCATCAAGAAGGGTTCAGAAATCTGGAGAAGGCCGTGTGTAGATTAAAGAGTCCAGGGACTAATTAAGAGTCTGGAGATGAGATACAATTTTGAAAGGCATTTAGGAGTCAGAGGAGCTTAGCTAAAGGAGCTAAGATCCAAGATCTTAAGTCTAAGGTCTTAGGTTTTCTCTGTCCCCAGGACCCCATCTTTTTAGTAACACAATTTGTCCTGAGGCAAGGCAGAGATATACACTTCAAAGGGTCAGGGTTTAGTACAGAGTCCATTGTCAGAATGGGGGAATTAGCCTATGGCTGTTCAGGTGTTTGGCCAGTAGGAGGCAATAACATGTAGATTAAGATGCCTTTTAGCTGTCTGGCAGCCACAATCAGTTTAATGTATCCTATTCAGGTTTGGGGAAATGCCTTTAGCTATTCCCAATAGGTGACTACATGTGTGACTCAACCCTGTTGAGTCCCCAAGTCTCATCAACCTTTTGATGAAACTCTTGAAATTATGACATGCTGGAATTGGTCGCCGGCAGTATGAGTTGGAACACTATTCCCAAGAACCATATATGTTGCCTCTAAAATCCAAAAAGGTCCACTATGTATAGAAGCACTCTATCTTTTACTTAGTGGTAGCAATTACAAAGTACTATAACGAATCCTTCACCCAAGGGAGGATTTGCTAACATATCCCAGACCATTGTCCCTCTAAAAACTTCATGGATGTGGCAGGCTCCTTAATCTTTGTGGAGATTTTCCTTCTACCTCCTGGCACATTTTTTAAGTTAGGGAATCTAAAGTAGTTTATTTCTTACTCCATAGTTAAAATTGGCTTTGATATTATCAGTATGATGGACAAATGTGATGTGTGCAGAATACCAAGAGAACAGAAATCTCTGCATACTATACTGCAAAGGAGAGCTCTTAGACAAGGAAGAGTGAATGTCAGTGCTCCCCTTTTCATATTAAAAAAGTGAACCTTTTGACCCTTTTTATGGATAAAGTTTGAGAAGAATATTCTTGTCAGACCATTGGCATATACTAAGTGCCAGAGGTTGTGTTGATTTGTCCTAGTGAAGATACTATATCTGACACAGCTGGTGAAATTTGGGTCATCACTTCATTAAGTTTATGGCAGTTCACTGTCCTCTGTCATGGATTCATCTAGTTTTTGCTGGGGGCAGCCAGGTGACTCGATGAGGATTGTCACTTATCTATGATCTAAGTCTTTGATGATGGCTCTAAGTTCTGCAATTCCACCTGGGATGTGACATGGCTCCTGGTTTATTATCTTGACTAGATGTAGGAAGAGTTTCAAGGGCTCCATATAACTCTTCCTATTATTCTGGCTTTTACTCCACAGTTCAGGGAATCAATGTGACAGTTCCACCAGCTATTCAGAATATCTATTCCAATTCTACATTATAAACAGAATTCCATTTGTCATCTGGCACACCTCCCCTGTCTTCTGCTCTAACTACAGGAATATGATTGTATTTCAGGCGCACAGTATTCCTATTTCTCCAGTATAGTTACACTAGCAGGTAGACACATGTACCTTTAAGGGAAATAATTACTATACTTATAGTGTTGCTGTAGATTCCTTCCTCAAGCAGACTTATCCCCATTAAATCAATGGGTTCTGGACTTCTGTACTGACTTAGGTGTGGAAACAAGGGGAAGGACCATGCTTTTTTATTATTGTAGCTTATGCATGTCTCTACTCTCCAGTTTTTTTTGTTTTATTAGTTTTGCAAGTTAAGTAATACCTGGTCTGCTCCCCATCGATTATCCCTCCTTGCAACAGTATGATTGCTACAGACACCTGCTGCTCAAGCTCCCTGATTGCCACTCCAAGTCTTGCTGACCAATAGATAACTACGTCCACCTTGCCTCTGACAGTTCAGTGCTGCCATTTGCCATTACAGAATCCTCTTAGTTCCACTCATTCTATGGAGCCCAGCTCTAATACTGACCTTCAGAGGCCAGCTAACCCAAGCTTTTAAAATATTTCCGAGTCTTCTCAGCAATGTATTCTTCATTGTCTAACTGAAGGGAGTGTCTCTGGGTCCTCCTGGCTTATAGTCACTTGGTGGGTTTTAGGTCTCACTCAATATGCCCTTTCTACCGTTTCCACCTCACTCAGCCTTTTGATCCTGTCAGCACTCTGCCAAGGCAGTTCCAGCATCTCTTCCGCATTTACTGGAGGTCATTGTTCTGCTCAAGCATTAAGGAACCATCCTAGAACCAGGTGTTCTGTCAGATCCGTGTACCCTGAGTTACAGAAAAGTGATGTATGAGCTTTTCATATCGGTGGTCTTTGTCTTTAGAAATGAAGATTGATACCATGGCACCTGCGAGTTTGTGGGGCCTTGAAAATCTAAGGATGGAACCCAGAAAGTTCACTTTCTAACAAGCAGAAATGTCCTCTAGCTTACTAAAGGATATGAGGTTTGACATCAGGCTAGACTGAGCAGTTGATGGCTGTGGAGGCAAATCCACTTGTTCCTACTCCATTGGCTTGTAGCAAGACTCCCTGGGACTTTGGGAATTGCAAGAAAAATGGTCAGTGTCACAAAATGGTCACCTCAATCACCAGTTCATTCCTGTGATTCATGTAGGGACAGGCACCTGAGGGCTTTAAAACGACATCATTGTTTTATTATATAACACATTGAAGTGAAATTTATTTACTTTAAGAATCTTGAATAAATTACTAATGGTAATTTGCATGTGAATGAAGTTGAGTGGTTGTAAAGCACATTTCTTTCTTCCTTTGCTTTCTATTATTGTCCTGAAAAATCAGCCTCTGAGAGCTAAATTTTGATGCCTAGCTAAGAATGATGAAGATGATGATAATGATGAATTCTAATAGGGCACTTACTATGTGCCGGGCACTGTTCTAAGTGCTTTACACATCTAAAATATATTCAGTCCTCACAACCCTTATCCCCTCTTTACAGATAATGTTTTTCCATCACTTCTTGAAACTAGGGCCCACCAATGAAATGAGCAGGATCGATGGGGGCCAGCTCTCCCACCTGAGCACCTACAGAAGCTCCATCTCAGCCCATCCTGAGGCTTTGCCTTCCGAGTCCCCACACCATTGGTCAGATGTTTGTTTCCATTTCGCATTTATAGCAAGCAGTAAATATTTGCTTAGAGTGGACAGTTGTCTAGCAACTTGGCTATGGGAGATTAAAGAGGCCACAAATTAATTGATACTCCTCTTATAGAGAGGCAGAGTCCAATTCACCTCCCCTTGAATCTGAACTTGCTTCAGTGACTTGTTTCACTAGACAGTGTGGTGGAAGTGTTATTCTGAGACCTCTGAGCCTAGATCAAAAGAAGCCTCGCAGCTTCCTTGAGTTTTTGGGGAGCCCTGAGCTGCCATGTAAGAAATCTGACTATTCTGCAGCAGCCATGCTGGAGAGACCATGAGTAGATGCTCAGCTGACAGTCCCAGCTGAGCTCAACCTTCCAGCCAACCAAGGCACCAGACCTGGGAGTTAAGTCGTCTTGGGCCTCTGCATGAGCTCATTCAATTGCTGGCTGTCATCAAATGACCTCCAGCGAAACCACATAGAAAGGAAGAGTCACCCCTTGAGCCCTGCCTGAATTCCTGACCCACAGAAATCTTTAAATTTAATAAAATGGTTGTTTTAATCCACTAAATTTTAGGGTAGTTGTTACACAGCGTTAGATAATCAGAGCACTCTTCAATTTTGAAGACTGACAGTGGTGATGGTAGGGGATGATGAGGGGAGAGGGTATGGTGGGACAATATGGGTTTTGTGGAGTATGTATGCACATATGTTGGAGTTTGCTATTACCTTTGTGACTATGTTCATCACTGAGGTTCTGGCAAACCAGCAAGAGAATTCTGGCAACTTTCAGTTCCAGGCATGAGTCCTACGTGACTTGTTTGAACTTCCTTTTTTGGAGCCCTGAAATACTCCAATCCCTTTTCTGCTTCAGGTGGTTTGAAGTGGGATTCTGTTATATGCAAGCATAAGAGCCTGAATGAAGACTCTGGAAGGCCCCTCATAGCCCCCATGTCCTATGACTAATGGGGCTGTGATTAGATCATGACATTGATGCCCTAGGAAACAGCATTTGCTCTCCATGCCTGATGAGAAAACTCCAGCAGGGAAATAGAACCACAGGATGTCTGCCCCTTTATCCTTAATCTTTCTCTAGAAAATTGCTACTATAATTTTGAGAAGACGCTAAGGTGTGTAGACCCAGTTGAAGTGGTGATTAGTGGTTGAAATCTGTAATTACTCCTGGAGACGATGAAGCCTAGTGATTACAAGCAGCCTCCTGGGTTCTGTGGCTGCTTGAAAGTTGTCTTTCATATCCTGCAAGGCAGTGCTTACATAAAGACTAATTATTTCCATATAATTACCCACAGAAAACTTCCTGGCATGCAGCTAAAAAAAGAAAATATCACCACCACGCAACAGGTAATGTGAGAAGAGCAGAACAGATGCTGAGGGAGCAACAAGGCACCTGAGCTGTCCCCAGCTCAGAGCTGGATGTGGGAGCTGGACAGTCTGAGGACAATGCACAGTGTTCCCGGGGCTCAGGGAACAGCTTCTTTAATATTTTGTGCCCCATTTTCCTTATAGAATACAGATAATAGTGTGATAATAGTGCCCAACTCATAGGATGGTTGTGTGGATGAAATGGTCAGGTATGTGCAAAGCATTAAGATCAATGTCTGAGGCCTAGTAAAGGAACTAAAATTAGTCACTACCATCCATGTAGTCCATGTCCGTGTCAAGGACTGAGTGATATAATTTTGTCTACATTGGTGGGCAGGGAACTATTAGTCCACGTGACCAGAGCATCCAGAGGTATGAGGATGGAGGGGATGATGTGCTGTGAATGTGGCATTCTGCAAACACCCTACTCTCACTCACCTGCTTGGGGCCAGGGGGGTGGTTTGGCAGCTCTGGGGAGAGGGAGGGAAATGAGTCCACCAGACCGAGGGCCAGGACACTGGGTTTGGGTTCTAGCGCTGCTGTGAATCAGCCAAGTATTTTGGAACCATTGCTCCTACTCTTGGCCCTCTATTCTTTTTTTATAGAATGACTAGAGGCCTGTTGCACAAAGAGATTCATGCAAAGCTTTCCCTTCCCCTGGCTGCCGGCACGGGTTTTCCTCCGGCACCCAGGACCCAGGCCTTCTCTCCAGCCGGAGCCGCCTTCCGTCTTCCCTCAGCCGCTTCACACCTACATATGCAAATTAACTGCCATCTTTGTTGGCGGTTAATTTGCATATCATGCTGATTAGCCAAGGGGAGGCGTAGCAAAGGTACGGTCAATTACCCTGCTTGTCTATTATTAGATAGGATAAGATGTTAAGGCTCCATTCTGTTTTAGTACAGTATGTTGACATGGTCTTTCCTTTTATCTCCCTGCATTACTTTAATTACTGAATGTTCTTGTAGTTTGTCTCCAAAATTTAGTTCAAATCCATTCACATTCTGCTACCACATTCTTCATCTTTAGAATTGGAGAAACTCTACTTATGCTTATAAGTCTTTAAGGATATTCAGGGCGGACATGAGGATGTGGCATGTTCTAATCTCAATAGAATGGCCCTGAGAGGTTCCCCAACCCCATATTTGCCCAATTACTCTTTGTGATTGATGTATTTTTTTCTCCAACTGTCAACTATCCTTATATGACATCTGGGAGGAAGACACTCTTAGAGGTGTTTCACTTTGGACAGTTGGCTTTTCCTGCTGGATGTCTAAAAAGCCAACAGAAACCTAGGCCATTTTAACTGCAAATATTATGTTGCTTGAAGCCAAGTATCACTACCTCCCCAACACATTTCTGAGATCTTTATGTTAATGAGTGAAGTAATGGTGATTCACTTTACACAAATTCTGTTTACAGAACATATTTTCAGAAATCTGATATCTACTTCTTATTCATGTCTACACCATTTTTTAATGCCATTTTTTAATGTACTGAAATGGGTCTTTAGAAGGATGGGCACCCTTCTGTGGTTATTGGGGTGGGATCAACCCAATGACCACCCTGAGTTCTTGTTTTGAGTTGAGCTGTTAAAGCTTTAATATAATTTATAAAATGTTGCTAACCTTGCTACTTAGAGAACAGGTAATGCTGTTTTCTCATGATTTTCTAAGGGCTCAGGCAGACCAATTGCTGTCACTCACCAACTCCTCAGCAGAGACAAGACGGGTTTCAAACTCCCACTATGGATTTGGTTTCTATTTAATTTAATGCCTAAAATCTCTTTCAAGTTAAGATTATTTCAAAAATTCTCTTTCCTTATGCCTCTTATAATTTTTGCTCATGGGCAATGAATAATGCCTAAATACAGTATTCTGAAAAGTTGTGCTGAATTTTAAAAATTAAGATATATTTCACATACCATAAAATTCATCATTTTAAAGTGAATTTTAACCACAATTCACTTTATTCACAAGGTTGTGCAACCATCACCACTATCCAATTCCAGAATATTTTTATTACCCCCAAAGGAAGTCTCACACTCATTAACAGTTACTTTTCATACTCCACGCCCCCCCTCCCCCCCCCGCCTCCCCCCAACCCTGTCAGGACTCACCTACTTCTGCCTCTTTGGAACTCTGGATTAATTCTATATCTATAATTTTAATTACAAACAACAAAGCTGATAAATAGCTAGAATCAGCTTTGAGTCAAGTTCTCTTGTGTGGTAACAAGATTGAGAAATAAGGTTACTAGCAAGTGCTGAAAGTAAAAATAAAAAGTTGAGAATTTGATTGTCAAGCACTTCACAGTGGAATTCAATAGAGTGGTGTGTTTATGACAGAGAAGAAGAACCCATCTTTTACGTTATAATTTTTTTTATTGATTAAGGTATTACATATGTGTCCTTATCCCCCCCATTGCCCTCCTACCCCCTCCACTCATGCGCTCTTCCCCTGGTGTCTGTGTCCATTGGTTAGGCCTATATGCATGCATACAAGTCCTTTGGTTGATCTCTCCCCCTTACCCCCACCCTCCCTTACCTTCCCTCTGAGGTTTGATGGTCTGATCGATGCTTCTCTGTCTCTGGATCTGTTTTTGTTCATCAGTTTATGTTGTTCACTATATTCCACAAATGAGTGAGATCATGTGATATTTATCTTTCTCTGACTAGCTTATTTCACTTAGCATAATGCTCTCCAGTTCCATCCATGCTGTTGCAAATGGTAAGAATTCCTTCTTTTTTTTTTTTTTGTTACCGCAGTGTAGTATTCCATTGTGTAGATGTACCACAGTTTTTTAATCCAATCATCTGCTGATGGGCACTTAGACTGTTTCCAAATCATAGCTATGGTAAATTGTGCTGCTGTGAACATAGGGGTGCATATATCCTTTCTGATTGGTGTTTCTGGCTTCTTGGGATATATTCCTAGAAGTGGGATCACTGGGTCAAATGGGAGTTCCATTTTTAGTTTTTTTTGAGGAAACTCCATACTGTTCTCCACAGTGGCTGCACCAGTCTGCATTCCAGCAGCAGAGCATGAGGGTTCCTTTTTCTCCGCATCCTCGCCAGCACTTGTTGTTTGTTGATTTGTTGATGATAGCCATTCTGACAGGTGTGAGATGGTACCGCATTATTGTTTTGATTTGCATCTCTCGGATGATTAGTGACTTTGAGGATGTTTTCATATGTCTCTTGGCCTTCCTCTGTCCTCTTTTGAAAAGTATCTATTTAGGTCCGTTGCCCATTTTTTGATTGGGCTGTACGTTATAATTTTTGCTAATGATTTTTCAGTTCATAGAGAAATTACTAAAGTTCATCAGTTTGGATCCATTTAATTCAGGATCTTTTATAATTTAACGGGATTGAGTTGAGCTAAAACTTACTTACAAATGTGGAAGAAAAGTTTTGCCAAGCAAATTTATAGTTAAACAAGATTTCAGGAATACAGCTTATCTTATTAAAGAGAGGAAATGATTTTCGTATTTTTAGAAAAATCTATGTGTATCCTAGTAATAATTGTGCTCATTTCAGATGCCCTATCTCTTAATTCTAGAAGACCCTAGTCTGGCAAGGCCTGGCTTGACAACACTTTGGGAGTTGCTAATTTTGTTTTGTTGTAATTGCAAGGTGAGATAACTCATTAATTGGCAACCCATTAACCTGTGCATGGCCCATCAATCAACACAAAGGAGATAAGAGCAGAGGCAGGCAAAGTCATCCCTAACAGGATGGAATGGTTCCCAGACCAACAAAGCCTGACTGGAAATTGATTTAAGCTATTAACATATCCGAAGGGAAAAGTGTCCTTCAGAAGGGAGGGTTGGCCTTGGGAGCAAGGAAAAGTAAAATCCTCAGAGTCCAATGTTAGCAGTGTCATTCAGGCTCCATCTAGAGCAGCAATTTTCAACCTTTTGTACCTCATGGCACACATAAACTAATTACTAAGTTCTGTGGCACACCAAAAATATATTACATTTTTTTTCCAATCCAACACAAAAGAATTAGGTATAATTTTGATTCATTCACACCGGATGGCTATTGTTGTGTTGGCTGTTGTCTTTTTTTTTTTTTTTTTAAATTGAACAATCTAGGACTACCACTACCCAGCCCAGTGAGCATGGAGAGGATGCTTAACTTCTGTGGGATCAGTCCTTCCATGTGTCAGATGATCTCAGACTATGATCTCTCAAGACCTCTTTACATTATATAAATCTTTAAATATAAACTTTAAACTCAAATGTACTTTCCCCCATTCTAACCTTTGTCAGATAACATATTTGAGTTCTGAAACTAGCCTTGATATTTTCTAGACAGGTTTAATGGAGTCATAACTGTGGGAACATTTTCTTAAACAGTCAGATTAATATCCTAACATTTCTGACATTTCATCTTTACGCTCGATACTTTGGGAGGCTTACTTTTGGGCCCTCAAAGAAGGGGCTTCCTGTGTTCCGCAGCTGCACCACTCTGCGTCTGCAGTGAGGTGATTCTCAGGGCTAATGTACATTAAATCCCCCTGAAGGGCTTGTTAAAACACAGATTCCCAGGTCTCAGCTCCAGACTTTTTTATTTAAAAATTATGGGGTTAGATCTGAGATTCCGCATTTCTAATAAGTTCTAGCTGATGGCAATAACACTGTTTGAGCCACTGCTCTGGAGAAATGCTGTGTAGCCCCACAGGCATGTAGAAGAATGAGTATGCCATACTTGTTGCACTAGTAGGAATTGCAAAGTGTTAGAAACCATTGAAATGACTTTCAGCAGGTGAATGGTCAAATAAATTGTGATCATAATTATCCTATGGAATATTATACAGCCGGTAAGAAGAGCAAGGTATATATATATATATATATATATATATATATATATATATATATTTCTGCCATTGTGTAGGGGTTAAGAATGTTAGTAATCAGATTGTCTGTTTGAAAGCAACTCTTCAACTTTGAAGAAATGGAAACTCTACATTATGATTTTAATTTAATATGTTAGAATCATTTGTTTATTTGTAATATAACTTTTTAAAGGAAGAATGCCTTTAGCTATGTTCCTAATTTAAAGTGGCTCTGCACTTGCTGAGTTAATTAGGACCAGATTAGTGAAGTCAGAGTTAGTGGGCAAATCACCATGAGGTCAAGGGAGATAGTTTCTATGATAAATATGCTGACAAATGTGTATATATATTTCTAACAAGTGTTCATGATCTCAAGGTTATAAGTCAGTCCTTGGCTTTATTAAAGCTCTTTGCCTTTCATAACAAACAGACTAACAACTTAAAATGCATGCCATCAAGATGCAAAATAATTGCAGATTTATTTGACCTTTTTGATAACTGGAATTTAAATATTTGCTAACCTTCCCTTTTACCTATCAAAACAAAGACTAATTGGTAATTCATTACATTACATTTGGAAAGGACTTTCATCTGAAGACTCCCACTGTTGGAGCTGATAATTTCTTGTCTCAACATAATTTTGGTCAAAGATAATTTAACATACTTGGGGCTATCATTTTTAACTCTACATTGACTACTACAAGCTGTGTGACTGTGGAAGCGTGTTTCTTTTCCTCTCTCTGTGCTTACAGTTTCTCCATTTGTGGAAATGATGATAACAGCATCCACTGTAAGGAGTTGCAATGAGGATTAAATTAGATAATATGTGTCAGAATTTGGAACAATATTTGGTTCACAGCTGCTGCTATTAAGCATGGCAAGAGCTCTCTAAGGCATAGTAGGTGAAAAAAAACAAGTTGTAGAAGTATATGTGTAGTATGACACTATGTAAAAAAATGCTCAAAATGATTCTGAATGTTTCTAATGGGTACATGTTCATATATGTGAACACCAAGAATAAGACCTGGAAAAGTATTTTGCAAGCTGATATCTGTATTTACCTCTGGATCGAGGAGGAAGGGATTGGATTAATTGGGAATGTGGTCAAAGGGGACTTTAGCTTTATTAGTAATATTATTTTTATATTTACATGATGGGTTTGTTCAGTAATATTTATGCAATTAAAAATTATCAAGACAATCTATTTGTCTTTTCTCAGAGAAAGTTACCTAATGGGTAGATTAAGGATTATAAAAATAATTAACATTTTGAAGTCAAAAGTGAAAAAAGTAAAGGGTTGTTACTTATAAAATATTCTTACCTAAATAAAACTGAATTTTGTTCTTTTTTATGGTTAATAATTCAGACCACTGTTAACATTTAATTATTTATTTTAATTGTTAATGAAAAATGCCAATCTGATCTTAAATTTTTTTCTCAGACTTTTGCCTTTTCTCCCCTTTAAAACTGTTTTTAATTTTGTATTAGTTGTTTTGCAGAAGTGATACAATATTATTTTCCTTTTGTACTGCATTTATTTGCAGCCAGGATCAATCTGCATAAATCAACACTGTCTTTTTTTAAATATTTTTTAATAGTTTATGACAATTTGTGAAATTATGAAAGGTACTTTTGGTCTGCTAGCTCCACTAATGAATTATACATCAGTCAGTTTTCATCTTGTTGGTTAATAGTTAAGATATATTAGGGAATTCCCAGTTATAGACCATAAACACACTGAGAATACAATGCTCTCTCTTCTTTTCTCTCCAGGCAGGAGAATAAACTAATGAAAATATGTCTGAGAATCACAGTAATGATAGAACATTGATTAGGCAAATAGTGTATGGGAGCTGCTAATAGCTGAGAGAGGCTACACATAGATAAGGGAGTTTTTAAATAGTGGCTGTCAAGCTTTAGTTTGCATCAGAATTAGCAAGGATCTCTTCAAAATGCAGATTCCTGAATCCCATTCCCAGAGGAAATTCGTCAAGGGATTTTGATGCAAGTAGATTGTGGGTTGTACATTGAAAAGCATTACTGGGGCCCCTTTGGTAGTTATCTGCTTGGCTCCTAGACTTGCCCTGGTCCAAAGTGAATCCATTTTCTTCTTCCTCTGACCAGAGATTAGGAAACAAAAGGATACCATGCTGGGGGAAGGCAATCAGGATGCCTGGGCACCCAGAGCTTCTGGAATGGGTAGTTCAAATATCTCCAGGTTAAGAACCTTTGTGCATTCTTGAAAAATGAAATAAAGAACAGGGCAAGCAGGTTTAAAGACTGACTTTTTGTTTTCTTTCTCACATTCCCATGGTAAGCACTGGGTCTCCATTAGGATTTACAGCTCTTTATATACTCAATGAAATGGTCCTTTTCATTAGAATGTATCTGGCCTGATCCACAGGAACTCAAGTTCATGCATTCTTCTGGATGACAGCTAATTTATTTGATAATTTATGATTACCTCTTCTAGGTACTAAATCTGCATGGTAGGTGTGGTTGTCAGAATAATGCCCCACCCGACAACATCCATGTCCTAATCTCTAGAACCTGTGAATGTTATTTTACATGGCAAAGTGGAATTAAGGTTGCAGCAGAAATTAAGGTTGCTAATCAACCAACCTTAAAACAGAGGTTATCCTGGATTATCCATGTGGGCCCAATGTAACCACGTGTCCTTTAAAATAGAAGAGAGAGGCAGAAGAGGAGATCAGAGTAATGTAATTCAAGAAAGATTCAACCTGGCAATGCTGGCTTTGAACATGGCGGAAGGAGTCCACTAGCTAAAAAGTGCGGCAACTTCTGGAAGCTAGAAGAAACAAGGAAATGGATGATCTCCTAAAGCAGCAGTTCTCAACCTGTGGGTCACGCCCCCTTTGGGGGTCGAACGACCCTTTCACAGGGGTCGCCTAAGACCATCGGAAAACACATATATAACTACATATTGTTTTTGTGATTAATCACTATGCTTTAATTATGTTCAATTTGTAACAATGAAAATATATCCTGCATATCACGTATTTACATTGTGATTCATAACAGTAGCAAAATTACAGTTATGAAGTAGCAATGAAAATAATTTTATGGTTGGGCATCACCACAACATGAGGAACTATATTAAAGGCTCGAGGCATTAGGAAGGTTGAGAACCACTGTCCTAGAGCCTCCAGAAGGGAATGCAAACCTGCTGTCATCTTGATTTTAACCCAGGGAGTTCTTTGTCAAACTTCTGACCCAAAGAACTGTAAGCTAATAAACCTGCGTTGGTTTGAGTCACTAAGTTTGTGGTAATTTGTTACAGCAGCAGTAGGAAACTAATATGCAAGGTAAGGCCCTTTGGAGAAATAGCACCCTTCTCTAAAGCAATGTGTGTGTTTTTTCCATGGGCACATCAGTCATTATGGAAGACAAATTTGGGAGATACCTGGAGGCACCTGCAAGCCGGTGATGGTCCTCAAATCCCAGCATATATGCTAAGGACAGTAACCCTGACCTGCTCCCTGGGCTGTAATTTTCCTCCCCACAGCCAAGCTCTCTCCAATGCACTTCATCCTTCACTTTCGTGGTTGACTGTGATTCTCAGCACCCTCCACCTTCCCCACCAGCAGCCTTTTACATGCTCCCAGTGTAATGTTTCTGCACCAACCTCCTCTGTTCAAAGGAGTTCTACACAACTTCTTCCTATTTCTCCCACAGGGACCAAAGAAGACCCCTTTCCCTCAAGAAAAATGGTAGGTTAGGTTTGGTGAGGTCAGACAAAAATGTGAAAATCACCATTTTAACCTTCTCGACTCCCATGATAAACTTCCAGATTTGGTGTTTGCTTGATTAAGCTTGGAAAAGTAAGCTTCACATTTGTAGATGTATTGATTCTAGTTTTTCTGTAAAAGCTTTCACATTTAAAAAGTTCTAGAGTCTTGCTTCCATGTTACTCTCTCCCTCTGCTCTGTTACTTCTGCAGAGAAGCTGGACATAGTGGTGGGTTAGTGGCCTGTTCCAGGTGGATTGCCCTTCTCCCCTGGAGCCCTTCACTCACAGCCATGGCTGCATCTCCTGAGCTGTTGGAGAGCAGAATCACATTTACCAAGAAAATGATTCATACTTTCCAAGTGAGGAGACCAGAATCTCCCCAAAGTCTGCCTGTTCCAGGAAATGCTCATGTCCAATGGTTCCCTCTAAGAATTAAGGCCACCCTACATAAAGTTACAGCCCCTGCCAGTGTCTTTGGCTCTTTTCTCACTTCCTGTGTAGGACTGCTGGCAGGGCTATCCAAAGTTTATTGATTTTGTTTATGCCCATTGCTCCTCTTAACTGAGCATTCTTAAATGACCCTAGATTAGCGGTTCTCAACCTGTGAGTCGAGACCCCTTTGGGGGGTTGAATGACCCTTTCACAGGGGTCACCTAAGACCATCGGAAAACACATATATAATTACATATTGTTTTTGTGATTAATCACTATGCTTTAATTATGTTCAATTTGTAACAATGAAATTGGGGGTCACCACAACATGAGGAACTGTATTAAAGGATCTCGGCATTAGGAAGGATGAGAACCACTGCCCTAGATAGAGACCAACAGAATAATAGGGGGGAAAAAGAGAGAACTGGGGAAATCAAGAAACGTTCAAGGTCAAACGTTTTTCAGAAAGGTGGGTCTCCTGAAAAGGGAAGAGGACTTTAGAAGTGTCCTGCTGGACATGCTGACTGGATGCAAAGCCCTTTGTCATGTGACCTCTGTGTGATGAGAACATTACTTAACTTTTTGGAACCTCAGTTTTCTCTTTTGTAGCCTGGGTCTAATTCCACCTTTCTCGCCTGGGTTACTTAGAGATCAAAAGAGATAATGCCAGACTTCCTAAATTTTAGGCACTCATGTACTGCCTTTATGATTTTTGTCATGAGTATTCTTAAGTATAGTTATTTAAGATTTTCCATAAATTTATTAATTTATATGGATACACATAGTGCTCAAATGTAGCCAAATATTCTTTTTGGCTGGTCAGCAAATTCTACACTTTGAGAAAACCCATAAGGAAGTCTTGGTGAGCCTGCAATTTGTGGCAAAGCAACTTGGCTGGGTGTCATGGCTGTGCCAGAAGCCTGGTGTTTGAGGCACAGCTTTGCCATTTATCAGCCGTGAACATCTGGACAAGGCATTCCACTTATCTGATCCTAGTCTTTTTATAAGGGCAGTGATGACAGCAGCTGCCTCTTAAATCATTGTTTTGTGTCACAATGGGAATTCATTTCCACTTGGGCAGCAACTTCTTTTTTTGCTTAGCTCAAGGCAGAAATAGTAGCTTTAAGGCTCTGCACTCTGGCTGTCTGATAATTCATGGACTCATGGTCTATTTGCAGAAGCACGCCTTTCAGCAAATGGCCATTTTAGCTGGGTGGTGTGTCACGAGGGCCTCAGGAAGCATGATTTTGAAGAGTTATAATGAATATAGGTGAGAAGGTGGGCAGCCCTGATCAAGAGAGGGATTCGGGAAATGCAAGCAGTAGTGTGAGAGAGTGGGAAAAGGGTGGATACTCTTTTTAGAAAATGTTTTATTTTTTGATTACAGCTTACGTTCAACACCATTTTGTTTTAGTTTCAGGTGTACAGCATAGTTCTTAGGTAATCATATACTTTACACAGCGATTTCCCCCCTAAATTTACTCACCTGGCACCATACATAGTTATATAACATTACCAACTCTATTCCCTATGCTATACTTTATAGCCCCTAGACCAGCGGTTCTCAACCTGTGGGTCGCGACCCCTTTGGGGGTTGAAGGACCCTTTCACAGGGGTTGCCTAAGACCATCGGAAAAACACATATATAATTATATATTGTTTTTGTGATTAATCACTATGCTTTAATTATGTTCAATTTGTAACAATGAAATTGGGGTCACCACAACATGAGGAACTGTAATAAAGGGTCGTGGCATTAGGAAGGTTGAGAACCACTGCCGTAGAGCATTGTGTAACTACCATTTAGTAATTCTTAATCAAAGGGTGGATATTTTTAATTAGAAAACAAGAATGTATAAAAGATTACTTATCAAGTGGAGGAGCACTTGGTAGGACTGACTATTCAGGAAGAAAAGCTGTGTTTTCAATGCGGGAGAAATTATTGGGTTCACTCAATTGCAGGTGAAAGGTCACTTATAAGGGGCTTAGTGTGTGGTCATGGATATCTGAGGATATTTGTGAGGATGTTTTCTCGGTGGAAAGAGAATGAACTGGATCAGTAGACCAACAGTCTTGGCTGTTCTGATACTGGGTGATGCAGGGAGGACTAAGGAATTTAAAGAACAGTGTTGGCTTTTCTGCAGCCACAAGAGGGAGACAGAAGCTGGTATGGAGGTTGGGGGGAGTTTGTGCAAAGACAATACCTGAGCCCATCTTGGAAGGGTTGAGCTGTGATGTGTGCTGGAGATTTCCTGGGCATGGTAGCTGCTGCCATATCTCCTGCTGGCAGGGTCCAAAAATGCAGAGACAAACCAAGTGTTTGTGAACCTGTTCGCTCTCTTGTTCTGCCAATTGTCAATGATCTCTCAGGAGGGAAGGAAGGGCCAGAGGGAACAAAGCAAGGAGTTGGTACCGAGTGACCCCCTGGAAGACAACCCTTTGGGGATGTTCACCAAATATCTCCAACATCCTTCACCAAACGTGGGACTCTTCCAAGATTTAGAATCAGAAGCAGCACTGGCAGTTAACCAGATCAAAGACTAGTGTTAGGGAAGAAGTTCAGCCGGGTCCCTGTGTGATCCACACCGACATCAGGGCTGGGACATGCAGAGGCAGTGGGATAGCATGAGGAGCAGAGCAAGTACCAGGTTGGGGAAGAGTCTGTGACGTCCTGGCAATCTGCAGTAACCCGGGCAGGGGGGGCGAGGCTCTGTGAGAGGAAACTCCCTGGGATACACCCTGCACCCTGCTAAGCACAAGCCCGGGGTAGGGAAGCTATTAACTACAGGAGAGAAGAAAAGGAAATCCAGGAGCTAGAAAAACCACAGCAAAGGGGCTATGGCAGCCATTAAGCCTTTCTACCTTTGGAAAGGGTACAAACACAGTGCAGGGGAGAAATGTACTTAGTGAAAAGAGATTGAGGAAGAGCAGGAAATTACAAGTCACATCAGGAATACGACAGGAATCCCACTGCTCTTTGCCGAGCCTTCAGACAGCAGCAGCTGTGCAGATAGACGGTAGATGGATAACGTGAAACTAACCTAGTTCCGGCCCCTGTGTTTTTCATGTGGCCGATTTCATGCAAAAACTGTTGGGGGCAGCGGCTAGACCGGAGGGCATAGTAACTCTTCCTGCAAGACAAATTGCTTCAGCAATACTCTGAATTATTTTTGGTGGTTTAATGCTGTTCGTGAGGGACAGGGATTAGAAGCATTGGCACAGAAGCGAGAGGCTACAGTTCCGGCTTTACATAAACTGGATTCAACCCTCGTCTGTGCTTTCACTAAAGATGTGACCTGGAGCCAATTCCTGAAACTCTTAAATCTCAGTTTCTGAATTTTTAAACTAGAAATAACAATATGTAACTGTCCCACCCTTCGCATTGGTCGTTGGAAATACCAAATTAGATAAGGCCTGCGAAATGGCTTGGCAAACGAAACATCCTGTCTGTACTTTTGTTCTAAGAGCGATAACCACGCTTATCAAGAGCAAGTGTGAGCAGTGGCTTCGAAGTGCACAGTGACAGTCCTTGAGTACATTTCTCATTAAAATTCTTCTTTCAATAGCTTATCTGGCTTTGGGGAACCGAGTTGTATGAGTTGGTTGGTAAACTTGTACTGAAATCCTGAAAATGCCACATCATTGAAACAAAAGACCAAAAACCGCATTGGAGCTGGAAACTGTTAGCCTTACCCACAGCTGAAGTCTGTGCTCTTTCTGCTCCCAGGGAACCAGAGAGAGAGCAGGGAGTCCACCTGTGAGCCTTATTACAAAGTATGACTTCCGGGAAGGCCAGGGTGAATGGGCCAGGCAGTGCTCACCTTTCCACAGATGTCAGGAGCTCTTTCATTTGCTGCAGCAGCTCCTCGGGGGTAAAGTGTCCAGGTTTGGGTGAGCCAGATTGAGGGGGTCCAGTTCCTGTGGCTTCATTGGGGCTGTCCCCCTTTTCAGTCAGGCAGCTAAGTGGTTGGTGGGACATGGCAGCAGTTCCAATGGAAAAGTTATAAACTGAAAAATAGCTGTCCCCTCTGCAGAGGGGTCTCCACGCACCCCCCAAATCCATTAACAATTGCTAATAAGTATTCCAAGAGTTGTCTACTTTCTCCCCAGTTATATTGGAATGTTCATGAGTCTTCCTTTTAAACAAAAAGGTATATTCTAGCTTCAGTGTGTATGTGGATGCATGTGTACATCTGTGTATATTGGTGTGTAGAGGGATGCAGTGAGAAGCTGGGGTATGGAGAAGGAAGAGAGGGTGTGAAATCATGATGATCAGGAATCCTAACACAAGTCATTCAAGAGGGTTTCCATATATATCTATTTGTAGACATGGGCAAAGTATCCCCATGCAAATCTTTAAACTTAAATCTCCATATTTTGGGTGGATTGTATGGTATGTAAATTACATCTCAATTATCTGCTCATAATCTCTATCCCTCCCCCCCTCCCCCCAAGAACTCATTGGAGCCTGTCTTCACCCAATATTTGCCTTGGAGATGATGCTTATGATTAATAAAAGCATAATATGCTAATTAGATCGGACAGCTGAATGACCTTCTGGACGTCATTCTGGACATCCTTCCAGACAAAGCCGTGGTGGCGGGAGCCGAGGCAGAGGTAGTTAGGGGTGATCAGGCAGGCAGGTGAGCAGTTAGGGGTGATCAAGCAGGCAGGCAGAGTGGTTAGGGGCAATCAGGCAGTCAGGTAGGCCAGCGGTTAGGAGCCAGCAGTCCTGGATTGTAAGAGGGATGTCCGACTGCCAGTTTAGGCCTGATACCGCAGGGATCCCCAGGATTGGGCCTAAACCGGCAGTTGGACATCCCCCGAGGGGTCCCAGATTGCGAGAGGGTGCAGGCCAGGCTGAGGGACACCCCCCCCCCCATGAATTTCATGCACCAGGCCTCTTGAAAAATATATAAAACTCAAAAAATGTTTGTAAATCATCTCACCTATAATCAGGTTGGGTGATAAAGAAAGCGACAGGGTTATGAAAGAGACTTCAGGACTTGAGGAACTGAATGAGCTACAAAATAAATTCAGCCCAGAATCAGGGCCTGTGGATAAGATTCAACTTATTTCAGGAAACTCAACTTTGTTTTCGGGTTTGAATGAGTTAGCCACCTTGTACTGAGACAGGGTTATTTGTTCCTCGCAATTAGTTGCAACCCTGCATTTTAAGGGGCTTAACATTAAACTGGAAGCTTCTCTGAAAGAACATGCACGTTTTGCAGGGAGGAAAATTTTGATAATGAGATGCTGACATCACCCACTCTTGAGGCAAGATATTTCAGTCAGTGGCATCTCTCTAACCAGGATAGCAAAATGTGCAATTTTAAGTTGAGAAAAAGAATGGCACAGATTCCTTACTAAATTTCAAAGTATTGAGACACCGGAAAGCGTTTTCCAGCTCACAGATGCTCTGCAACTCCTCGATGTACTGATCACCCGGTGAGATGCAGAACCTGCAGCTGCCTTTGGGGAGGGGGATAGGGCTGGTAACCACGTGCCACTAAATACTTATATGGTACTAGAAATGCATTTGCCCATTCATTCAGACCACAGAGATTTATTAAGTTCCTAAATACCAGATACTTCGCCAGCCTCTATCATAAATTTTTATGAGGTATAATCTCTGCTCTCAAGATATTTATAGGCCATATATTCTCGCCCCAGGTTCCTTTTTAATAGTCTTAAACAGGCATAAACATTTTTTTAAAAAATTAAGGTGAAAGTCGATAACATAAAATTAACCATTTTAAAGTGAACAATCCAGTGGCATTTAGTACATTCACAATCATGTACTAAATGCCACTACCTCTGTCAAGTTCCAAAACATTTTTATCGCTCCCAAACAAATCCTCACACCCATGAAGCAGTTACTCTCCATCCTCTCCTCCCCGCAGCCCGAGGCAACCTCGGATATGCTTTCTGTCCCTATGTATTTACCTATTCTAAATACTTCATATAAATGGAATCATACAACATGTGACCTTTTATGTCTGGTTTCTTTGACTTAGCATAATGTTTTCAATGTTCATCCATGTTGTAGCAAGTATCAGAGCTCCATTCCTTTTAATGGCTGGGTAATATTTCATTGTATGGGTATCCCACATTTTGCTTATCTTTTCATTTGTTGATGGACATTTAGGTGTTTTCACCTTCTGACTATTGTGAATAGTGTTAGTTACTATGAACATTTGTGTACAAGAATTTGTGTACCTGCTTTCAATTTCTTGAGTATATGTCTAGGAGTGGAATTGCTGAATCACATGGTAATTCTATGTTTACATTTTTGAGGAGTCACCAAACTGTTTTCCAGAGCGACTGCAGCATTTTGCATTCCCAGCAGCAATTACAAGGGTTCTGATTTCTTCACTTCATCGTCAACACTTGTTATTCTTGTTATTTTCCACATTTTTGATTATACTATATGAGTGGATGTGAAGTAGTATCTCATCATGGTTTTGCTCTGCATTTCCCCAATGACGTTCAGTATCTTTTCATGTGACATTAAGTATTTTTCCAAGGTAACCAAGATACCTATAAGAAATGATAACAGGTCACCTGCAAAACATTATCATCTGCCCTTGGGAGGGAGTAGAGCCTGAGATCAGAGAACAGAGGACTAGCAAATTTTGATTGGAGGGGAGAGGAGAAGGTGGAGGAGGGAGGTAAGGGCAGGCCTGGGGCACTGCTGGAATTTGGGGAAGGGGAACAGTTGCATAAGAGCAATTGAGAGAGGAGACTCCTCGGCAACCAGGGACTGACTGAGGGCTTTGTGTACCGTATTTGTGAGCTTGGAAGGATGGCAAGATTAGCTCGTGTGATCCCAGAGAGAAACATGTGGGTGTTAAGGACCAGGCTCCCTACTTCACAATTTCTCTAAGAGCAACTCCTCTGCTAATGAGCAAATGATTACACTGCTCAGGGAGAAGAAGCAGAGCTATGCTCTGGTCATTAGGAAGCCTCTTCACCTGGGAGCATGTGAGAAAGCAGCCTTTACCTGAGACAAGAGAGGAGGTGGCATCATTTGAGAACATCAAGAGTCCTCTTAAGATTGTGAGGGGGTGCAGGCCTCATCTTTAAAACCACAACTTCGGGGGGGCCAAGATGGTGGCGTAGGTAAATCTGGTACTCACATCCTCCCACAACTACATCAAAATTACAACTAAACCACAGAACAACCGTCATTCAGAACCACCTGAAATACGGCTGAATGGAACCCTGCAACTAGAGAATTAAAAAGAAGCCACACTGAGACTGGAAGGGGGGTGGAGGCACTGAACGGACTGGTCTGAAACCCACGTGTGATATATATATTTTTTTAATTGGGAGGGATATCTTGGCTACAGAGGCTCCCCATGAGGAGCAAAGGGTCCCAGCCCCACATCAGACCCCTCAGACCAGGGTTCCAGTGCTGGGAAGAGAAGTCCCCATAACTTCAGGCTGTAAAAGCCAGAGAGGATTCTGGCTGAATGACATGGAGGGTTGCTGGAGTCCCAGGGAGTTCCTCTTAAAGGGCCAGTGAATGGACTTACTCAGACTCATTCCCTTTGAGCTCCAGTGCTGGGGCAGCAACTTGAAAAGATCCAGGGACATATGAGAGGAACTAAATTATCTGGCACCAGAGCAAGAACTTGGGGGCAGCTTTCTCCCAGACAAAAGTGCTGGCAGAGGCCATCGTTCCTTTGCTGAGCCCTCCCTGACACAGTGCCAAAGGCAGTAGCTGTATCTGAGTCTCCATCAACCTGGCCCACACTGTTTGTCCCCACCCTGGTGACTCTCTGAGATCCTGCCCCACATAATTTGCAGCTCCCCCTCCCCCAAGCTGTTTGCAGTGGCTTTTCCATTTATATCTGAAGCCTGTCCTGGTTTAGGCTTCAGATTTTCTACAATCTCTTAAACAAGCAGCAGCTGGACTCAGTCTTCCCCATACCTCTTGAAAGTGGTCCAAGCAGCAGCCTGCCTTGGTTCACAGGTTGGCCTCTCCTGGGTACCTTTAAGACTAACACAAGTAGCAGCCATCTTCAAATCTCTCTATAGCTCCTGCTGGGTGGCCCCAGGCCAAGCACAGGCAGTAGCTGACTTTGCACCTCCCGGGAGGCCCCAGAGTCAGCACGCCAAGTGGTCAGTTTCAGACCATGCCGGATCACAACCCTACCACATCCGTGAATGACGCACTCAAGGGGCAGACTTGGTGAGCACCAAAGCCCCACTGAAGCAAGTTCTGCTCCACAGGGGCATTTCCTGCACAGCAGCTCTTGTTGTAGTCACAGCTGGTCCACACAGCCAATTGGCCTGGGGGGTCAATTCCTCTTAGTGATGCCAATAGCAATCAAGGCTCAACTACAACAGGAGAGTTAACACAGCTCACACAGGAGCACACCTGGGGATATTTTTTCCCATTGATTTTCTAGAGAAAGTGGAGGGGAGGCAGGAAGGACAGAGAGGAAGAGAGAGAGAAAGAGAGGGAGAGAGAGAGAGAGAGAGAGAGAGAGAGAGACAGAGAGAGAGAGACATCATGTGAGACAGACACATTGATTGGTTGCATGCACCCCCACCAGAGCCGGGGTCAAACCACAACCCAGGTACATGCCCTTGACTGGGAATCTAACCCTCAACCCTTCGGTCTACAGGCAGATACTCTAACCACTGAGAAAACTGGCCAGGGCTCAATCACTTTCTATATAGCAAGCATGTTGCTAATACTTTATAATTTGTTGTGTGGTTGCAAATTTAACTCGCTGTATAACCTGGATGTTTAGAAAAAAAAAGTAATATCTTTATTTTGTTTCTAAAAAGTTTGGCCTTCTTCTCCAGCCCCAACCCACTGGGGAAAATTACTTAACTGCCCAGCCCAATTCCAAATATAGTCCAATCCCATAAATTAAATAGCTCCCTTAGGTAGCATCGGGTCTCTCTCTGTTGGAGAAAAATGCTCAGCTTCTCAGAGATCTTCCCTCTCTCCTTCTGCTCCTTCTTTTTTACAATGTTGTTTAGGGATATGCAGGGAGGGCGTGACTTTCCATAGCCCTAGGGCAACATGAAAGAACCAGGCTCCTTAGGGGTGCTATCCCTTTCTCTTCTGGTCTTCAGGCCAATGTCCCATGTCCATCTGCTACTTGCTCTGCTGACAAAGATGGCCAAAGTTGGTGGATGTTCTCTTGGCTTGGGCAGGCTGTGTCACGCCCCTTGGGCAGTGTAGCCTCCCCTCTCCTCTAGCTGATGGAGGGACTCCTTTGAGATCTAGCTGGCCCTAGCTCAGGAGGTCTTGGGGTCCTTCACCACTGGCAAGGAGATTCTTTCTGAATAGCTTCCATGTCAGAAGCTCAGCTATTATGGAAACCTACCAAACTCCATTCTCTCACTTATCACTCTGAAGTTGCACTGGCCTTCTTTCTGTTCCTTGAACATCCAAAGCTCAATCCCCTCTCATGGCCTTTGGAATGCTCTGCCCCCAGCTCTTCTCATGACTGGCTTCTTCTGGTCATAGGGGTCGCAGCTCAAATGGTTGAGAAAGTCATGGTATTAAAGTAAATTCTTGTCCTGGCCGGTTTGGTTCAGTGGTTAGAGTGTCTAGGGGTTGCGAGTTGTATTTCTGGTCAAGGACATGTACTTTGGCTGCAGGTTCCCCAGCCCTGGTCGGGGAGCATGCCAGAGGTGTCCAATTGATGTCTCTCTCTCCCCCTCCTGTCTCCCCTCCGCTCTCTCTAGAAATCAATGGATAAAATGTCCCCGGGTGAGGATCAAAGTTAATTTTTAACATCAAAAGTAGATTTAGAAATAAGTTGGTATTAAGTCAGCAGTATCCTTGGAATAAGTGTTGGGAACTATGAAAACATCTCTGCAAAGATCTCCATATTAAGTTTTAATTTGTTCTTGACTGTATTTCTGAATAACAGACATGCTGAATGCAGACTTCAATTTAAACTCATTTTTCCTTTTTTGAAAATTCTGTACCAAATAGATATTCTCCAGGGAATGCTCATCATATGACTCTCTTCAAAGGCCAGCCTTTGGGAAGCTGAACCACTTCATAGGTAGGTGCAAGAGCTGTGAGTGCTGGGAGTTTATGTCCACATGACCCTCCCCCAGCCAGCCCTGATTGGTGCAGGAAGCCCAGCTCTTTTGCAATGAGTCCAGACAAACTTTCAGTGTCAATTCACACCAGAGCTGCTGTGCGATCAAACTGAGGCTGGACTCTGCCTCAATTCACACCATTGCACGGCTTCTTCCAAAATCTCACTCCATGTCCTTCAGTCTCTTACTGGTTTCCCCAGGCAGTGTGTCCTTAATAAATCATCTGCCCGTGAATCCTAGTCTCAGGATTCACTTTTGGGGAACTTCACCCAAGAAGTAGAGATTGCTTGTTTGGTTTGGTGAGAAGGAAAGTCCTTCCTGAGAAGATGCCATTTGAGCTGAGACCCATATGACTGGTAGAAGCCAGTCATGAGAAGATCTGGGAGCAGAGCATTCCAAAGGTGATGAGGTAGGAATGGGTGTTGGGTGTTTTAGGATTAGAAAGGAGGTTGGTGCCACTTCAGAGTGACTAAGGGAGAGCATGGGGAAGAAGCACCCCACCGGCTCCCCTTCAGTGCTGGAGGCCAGCTTGCATTTGGTACAATCTTCCTCATCTCCACTTGGCAGAGGCATGAGTTAGGGGAAGTTTAGTTGCCTTTCCTCCCCCAATATTCCAGCACAATCTATGGAGAGAGGCCTAGAAGTGGGAAGCACCCATCTAAAAGATCACTGACTCTAAAGAAAATTGAGGCCAGCTTGTGTTTTCCTGCTGTAGTGCTCGAACAGCATCTTCGTTGCATAAGAGTCACATGCAATGACCAAATATATCCAACAATTAGATGGCAATGGAGATCCCAGGAGATTCTGGCTCAGTTTCTGCGCATACTTGGTGCTTTCATCAAAGAAAGGCCTCACTGCAGTGCCTGGGAAGAGATTGATGTAATAATAATTTCCATGTCTTGGGAATCTTCTCATTTTGTGTGCCAAGATACTTCACAAAGTATATGAATGTGACGCTGGCCAGGGCAGTGAAAGGAAGCAGATGAGAGTCTGGATGGCCCTGTTAGGAAACCTTTGCTGGGTAGATGGGCAGATGGATCAAACCTATAAAGCTGGGATCCAGACAACACTACTGTGTGTTTTGGCTGGAAGAGAAGAGCCTTCCTAAATGAAAAGTAGGAAGGAAGGGAGCTTTTTTTGCCTTGACCCTCACTGGGAATTGGTTAGTAAGAACACTCCAAAGTCTCACAGCATAGCAGCCCACCTCACTTGACCATGAACTCGGCCATGAAAAGCCTCATCCATCCAATTAATCTTCTTGGTTGATTCTTTGTCAGAATGAATCACTGTTCATGCAATTGAACTTTGACTTAAATTTAAACAAATCAAAAATGACATAGATGAAGACTGAGGACAAACCCCTAGTACCAATAGCACAAATAGGAAAAATATCATATTCTTTAAAGAAACCTATCCACTCAAATTGTTAAGGTCTTTAATTATATCTTCATGCCAAGACTTTATTTCTTGCTTCAGGTGCACTCAATGAGCAATAACTGGTGCCATTTCTTCCTGATCCATGTTATGCTTTGTACTTAATGAAATCTTAAAAGGAAGATTTTAACAGAGTATTGATTATCTAGACCTAAAATCCCTTAAGACCCCTCCTCCCCCAATTTGGTTCTATTTTGTTTTGTCAATATTTGTGTTAAGCAATCTGCATTGATTTGAATGAGGAAATGTTATCCAGCGACCTTTCTGGCCATGTTCCAGAGCAAAAAGGAATCTTCTGCCAAACCCTTCTTGGCTGACTTACCAATTCAACCAACTGACTGGCATCAGCGTTGTTCTCTTATTTTCAATATGAGAAGTGGCAGCATACAATAGGGAAAGGGACCTCACGGATTAAACATGGAGACCAAGTAATGGAGACCAAGCTTTAGTTTCCCCATAGCTTAGGGGCTCTGTGTTGTAAGTAATGTGCTACCCAACTATTTGTAGGATGTCTGGGTGAGATACCAAATGTACACCCCAAAAGTAAATAAGAGAGAACATTGCTTCATTGGCCTGAGATTAATACCAGAAGGAAAAAAGAGGAAGGTCCTTTTCCCAAGGTAGAGAGGATGAAATAGGTATTGTATCTGAGGTGAAGAGTTTCTCTATAATCTACATCCATGAGTTTCTATTCAGTTGTGAGTTCTATACATTTTATTATGTGCTTTTCATAAGTGTAGCCAGAGAAAAATCAAGCTATGTGTGTGTCTTGAGGGGAGAAGTAGGTAGGAGAGGTGAGGACTGGTCATGGTGGCTACCTGGTAAGGACCCACCCCAGAAACCAAAACATGTTTGTCTCCCAGAAGCCTGGTTCAAACCCACCCATATCACCATTCTCTAGATTTACCAGTGAACTTGCTTCTTCTTTTATCGCCCTTATTTTTCTCTCTTGCTTATGTAAGAGGAGAGAGAGAGAGGCCAAAAATGGGGGTTGGGGTTGGAGGAGGTAGTTCTCTGGATCATACATTTCATGGTATTGGCAGCTGCTACATACTTTTTGGTTGTTGCTATTTTTAAGGCACATAAATAAGTTGATAACTAATAACTGTGGTAATAAAACTTTAGCAGTTCAGGAATTCTAAGCCTTCAGTCTTATATATCATAATAAATTGGAAAGCTTTGGCTAAACAAACAAACACTGCCAAGTCTGGCAAGTTGACATGATAATTCTTGTCTTTGAGTTACATGACTGGGAATTTGGGGGAAGATGTTATAAAGAGGACACATTGCCCATAAATGATACGAATATTTTAACCATGTCAGCAAGGCAGTAAGACGGACCAGAGAATGAAAGAGACCTCCTTCAAGGACATGGGGGACTGGCAAAAGTAAATGAGTAGATTTGGGGCCGTTGCTGATCCTATTCCTATGTAACTTTAAGTCTACCCCGCAAATGATCATTTACTTCTCTTACTTCACATGAAGAGTTTTGCATATATTGTGGGGTGTAGGGCAGCAACTGGGAAGATTAAAACTGGCTCTTTTACTCAAGCTTGAACACTTTCCTTAGGGCATTTTGGCCCTCTATTGAGTTGTGCTTTGTGGTTCATTTAATGTGAAGACAGAGTGGGCTTTGGGTGTTTTCTTTGATAGAGAAGCAGCTGTGAGATCATCGGTGACCAGAGGTCAGAGGAGCCATCGATCTCTAGCAGTTGGAGCTCTCACAGGCAGGACAACACGATATAATGTTCAAAGAGGAGGATGGGTGTCCCCAGTTTCTGTTTGATGCAGCAGATTGTTCCCTTCCTTCCAGCTACGTGGAAAGGACTAATTTCATTTTTATGTGACTTGTTATAATTTCTCATTTCTAATGGGATATTTTCAAATCCACATCACCAAGCCAGCAGGCTGTCACATCTGCACATCCTTTTTATAGACTCTACCTAGCCCTGTGCCCTTCTTTTTAGTTCGATCTTTGTCAGTCAGTAATTTGTCAACATCTACTAGAGATCCTCTTTTAACTCCATAAACAGAAGGGATGCATTTAATTATAACAGATTCAAAATTTGAGCATGATGATGTAAGAAGTATGGATAAAAGCAATGGAAAGTTATGTTTCTCATTTCTAGGTATCTAACCAGATACAGGTGTCAGGGGGCTGTCCATGAAATTGGACACCACCAATAAGGTGTACTAGAAGGAGCCCTGGACTGGAAGCAAGTAGACCTAAGATTCTGGTTCTGATGGCGATTCACTGTGTCACTAGAACAAGTCTCTCTGGGCTTTAGTTTCCTCCTTTGTAAAATAAGACAGTTGAAAACAGTTGATCTCTAGGGTTCCCTTCAGGTATAACGTTCTCTATTATTTTGATACTTTGTTTTCCTACAAAGTGAAAAAAAAATCACAAAATGATTCCTATTTAATATTTTTTCTCTTTTTTTTCCTAATTATCACTTCAGTTTCTCTGGAGGAGGTACCACTTTGGGTCATGACTCTTCCTTTCGTCATGGTTAGGGCAAGCAATGTTAGACTCGAAGCATGAACAGATTAGGAGATTGCCTTTTAAATGTCAGTTAAGTGCCACATCTAAGTATTTCTCACATAGGCTTGCCTCTGAAATATGAAATTCCACCCTCAAGACTTTGTTTCCTGCGGGTAAGGCACCTGCACTCAGTTAGTATACATGTGCCCTGGGAGAGCCAAGGCATCATGCTTGTTTCAGCTTAATTAGAATACATTTATCTCCGTTTTCCCAATGAGCTGGCTAACTGACCACAGCATCTTGGAGGAAAAAAAAATGGATGGACATTTTTTTTATAGGGCAGAAGGGTGAGTGATACATAAAAATTCATGACATTGCCTGGTGTTGCTACCTGGTGGGAGACAGAGTCAGAGACAATGAGCTAGGAAGGGGGCAGAAAGGGGGGTTAATGGAACACTGCAATGCAGGAAGTCCTGGACAGCAGTGAACAAGGAAGTCAGCAAACACAAGGACGAATTTTCCTTATGATTTTCCTTAGCCTGTGTCTGTCCATGTTCATTTGTATGAAACTCAGGCAGTTCCTCCTTGCCCAGTGAGCACTTGAAAGCAAGAAGGCAAGGAAGGTAATCACACTATATTAACTTGTGACTCTAGTCTTTCTCCTGGCTCCTCCAGAATCTCTTTGTTTTCATTTTGCCTGAATTTCAGATCTATAATTAGAGTCGAGAAGAGGATGTTCTGCACAGGGAGTTTTGTTCACATCACCGTTTTTGGGAGAGGAAGTTCTTACAGAGGTGAAGAATACGGTAAATCTTCCCCATCCCTTTATAAAAAACTCTCTCTTTTAAGAAGGTCAGAATGGTAGGTTGCTGCAGTTTGTTTCTAAAAGAACTCATTTCTCTTTAGGGGACAAAAGACAAATCGAGACCCCCTATCAATGTTGCTAGTGGCCACCCTGAAGCTTCCATGAGAGTGCAGGGTGGGAGGTGCATGCTGGGAAATTCACTTTTTTTTAGTGCTATGCTGGCTGAGGGGAGATTTCATTTATTTGAAGTGTGTCTTTGTTTCACACTGTTCTGACATTTTATAATGTGGCTTTCTTCTGGTAAAGTAGATTATATAGTGCTTTTTCTTGCTTCAATAATTCATGTTTTTAGCCTTACAAGTGACTCTAGATGTTATAGTGATGGAGTGGTTAAGGAAGTTTAGTGAAATGTTATACATCAAATCTGTGTGTATCCTAAAGAAGTAGTAGCCATGAGAGGATTTTGAAAAGGTCAATGCAAAAGTGAGGAATACTAGGTGTACCAGTTAATAATGTGAATTTTTTTCAATAGATGGAGTTACACATATATTGATATATATGCGATTTGATAGGTATGCTATTTTGTTGTATTGACAGCAAGCTTCAAAACTTCATATGTCAAATTTGCTAAAGGTGTTAACATCATAGATCTTTTTACACTTAAAAATGTCGAATTTCATGCCAAAAAAGAGCATTTGTGGGAAGTTTTAATTCATTACTTTATTTTGAAGAAAAAGTTATTGTATACTTTGGGAAGCTTATGGTGAACATGCTCCATCTCAAGATACTTGTGAACACTGGTTAAAACACTTTAAAAGTGATGATTTTGATGTGAAAGACAAAGAAAGTCCAGGTCAACCGAAAAAGTTTGAAGACCAACAATTACAAGCATTATTGGATGAAGATGCATGTCAAACTCAAAAACAACTTGCAGAAAGATTAAACGTTGCTCAGCAAACAATTTCCGATCATTTACAAGCAATGGGAAAGACTGTAAAGGAAGGAAAATGGGTGCCACATCAACTGAACGAAAGACAAATGGAAAACTGAAAAGTCATTAGTAAAATGTTGCTTCAATGGCATGAAAGAAAGTCTTTTTTTACATCAAATTGTGAGTGGTGATGAAAAGTGGATTTATTTTGAGAATCCCAAATGTACAAAACCATCGGTTGATCCAGGTCAACCATCAACATCAACTACAATACCAAATCGCTTCGGAAAGAAGACAATGCTCTGTGTTTGGTGGGACCAGGAAGGTGTGGTGTATTATGAGCTTTTAAAAGCAGGTGAAACTGTTACTACTGATCGATACGAACAACAAATAATCAATTTGAACCACGCTTTGATTGTGAAACGACCAAAATGTGCCAGAAGACATGGAAAAGTAATTTTGCTTCATGATGATGCACCATCACACACTTCAAAACCAGTTAAAGACACGTTAAAAGATCTTGCCTGGGAAGTATTAACCTACCCGTTGTATTCACCAGACCTTGCTCCTTCAGATTACTGCTTGTTCTGATCGATGGCACACACACTTTCTGAGCAGCACTTCAAAACATAAGAAGTGGAAAATTGTGTCTCTGAATAGTTTGCCTCTAAACAAGGAAAGTTCTATTGGGATGGTACCCACAAATTACCTGAAATATGGGGGAAATATGTAGCTAGCAATGGACATTACTTTAAATAAAGCACTTTTGATGTTTCTCTTGAAATTATCGTGTTTTCTTTGATTACAAAATCCGCCATTATTAATGGGTACACCTAGTACAAATGACAGATAAACACATGAAAAATGTTCAACATAATTAAGAAAATGAAAATTAAAGCCTCAATAAAATATAACTACATATCTATAAGAATTGCTCAAATAAAAAAATACCAACAACACCAAATGCTGGGAAGCTATGGAAAAATGGAATCAGTCATTGGTAGGAATGTAAAATGGTACAACTGCTCTGGAAAAGAGTTTGGCAGTTTCTTGAAAAAAAAAAAACACCTCAACATGTAACAACCATCCAACCCAGCTGGCACTTATCCCAGAGAACGGAAGAGTAATCCTCACACAAGAACCTCTACAATAATGTTTACACCAGCTTTATTTATAACTAGAGGCCTGATGCACACAATTTGTGCAAGGGGCTTGGCCCTCACAGCTGCGGCTTCATCCGGAAGGTCGTCCAGCTGTCCGGTCTAATTAGCATATTATGCTTTTATTATTATAGCTAACCCCAAACTTGAAACAACCCAGTTCTTCAGTGGGTGAATGATTAAACAAACTGTGGTGTATTGATGTCATAGACTACAACTCAGCTCGCCCCCCCCCCCCAAAAACAAACAAACTACTGATATACAGAACAACCTGAAAAATTCTCCAGAGAATGATGCTTAGTGATAAAAAGCCAATCCCAGCAGTGTATAGGTAGTATGATTCCATTTATAAACATTCTTGAAATGACAATTGTAGAAATGTAGAACAGGTCAATGGTTGTCAAGAGCTAAGGAGGGCGTGGAGGCAGGAAAAGAGAGCTGAGAGTTGTGGTTATAAAAGGGCAACAGTGTAAGATCCTGGAAGTAAAGAACTGTGCATATGCGAGTCTTAATAAAACTGCAGGCTTACACTAAGGCAGGCATTATTATAATCAAGTGTTAATAGCTCCCACTCTTCCAGGGGGGTTGTGCAATCCAACAGAAACAGAACAACTGGCAAAGCCTGAGCCACAGGCAGGGGCTCACTTAGCCAGACCTTCAGATGTAATGCTGGTGGGTGCTGCTTGAAAGGCCCACCTCTGGGGCAGATTACACCAGCTGCACCTTTAAGGAAGGTTCAAGCCAATGTCTTTGGGGATGCTGCCTTCATTCCCCAGTCTGGTCACTTGGCGGTATTTCTTTTTATTCTCTGAGTTTGTGGCAAATTTCAGCATTGCTTCTCCTCTACTCAGCAGGACAAAGAGAGGCAGCTGTGAAATCTCAGCAGGACTTAAACAGTCTCTGCTGGAGGTGAGCATGCAAATGGAGAACAAGTCTTTCGCCTTCTTGTCTCCTCCCAAGGCATCATGTGCCTTTTGCTACATATCTCCATCCCCTCTCCCACTTTGTTGTTACATTCCCCCCTTTCCACCCAAGAAATGGTTAAGGATGTATTATCAACAGAAGGAAATCATATGAGTCGTTCAGTTTATTAGGGATTTCCCATCCCACACTTTAGGTCTGCAAGACCAGCGTGCATCCCATGTAGATCTTTCCCCTCGTAGATTTCCCCCTAACATGCTTTCTAGCATCTGGATGCGTTTCCATCACTGCCTTGATCTTTAGAAAGCTGTTTCTCCCCTTATTAAATGTACATAAGTCTCACTAGCAGTGGCTGGGAGCAGAAAAGACTGTGAGTGTGTTTTTGTGATTTTGTAAGTGATGGGGGAAAAGGTGCATGTGGTGTCTGCTTGTAAATTTCCTTAGCGGAAGTTAGCATCAAAATTCCTTCCTCAAGAAGCAATGGAAATATCCTAATTGTTGACAGCCAGAGCACAGCAACAGCAAGCATTTCCAGGTTATGTGCTAAACACTGGGAGAGGTGCTGAGGGTATAAAACTGTTAGTGACACAGGTCCTGCACCAGGGCTTTATGGCTTGTTAATAAAAATGGAAAAAAAAGAGAAGGGGGTGTAAAGGAGTAGCTGCAATGTGACAGTCAGGGCCTTGGTAGCATTACTAAGTGCTCTCAGCCATTCGGCAAGGGAGTGAGAACCAGTCCAGCTTCCCACATATGAGAACTGACACTCAGATGAAAGAACTTGCCCCGGCTCACTGAGCTAGAAAATGCTGATGTTCAGGTATGAGCCACCTCTGCATATGCCATACTGTCTCCAAACAGAAAAGAGAGAGAAAAAAATCAGTCAATGGGCAGGTGCTAAGTAAACACCCTTCCCTTTCCTGGAAGTGGCAGATGATAGAGGCCGTGGGATACCCGAGGAGGGAGAGATGGCTATGCCAAGAGCGAGCACTTCATGAATATGAATGGCGAACTCTGTCTCATGTCTAAGCTGGAGGGTATTTTTCGTTTTGGCTTAATTGGATGTGAGAGCTGTAACAGCAGGCCAACGCAAGCACATCTGTACACTTGGAAAAGTGACACAAATTATCCTGTTGATAAAACATGAATAAATGCTTTCCTACCATATTTATTAAAAAGAAAAAAAAATTCCTTCAAACTTGTCTCAGAGCTTTCCACTTGGAGAGGGTTTCTCTCTTCTGTTTACTCCAGGACACTCCTGCTGTCTTCTTCCTTCCTACCCATTTCCCAGGAGCATGTTCTTGCCCAACCTTTGTCTTTGAAGTGAGCCGGTCCTCCAAAATGCAGAAATACAGAGTGAGTGCTAACATACACTAACAATACATCATTATTCAAGGAAACTTCATTCTTTGTGACTTCAAATAGGATAAGGAGGAAGTATGGGGAAAACAAACGACAGACCAACCCAAGAGCTGCGTTAGGACAGAAGTGGTTAACATGGGAGTGTTAAACAACCCACGTCCTTCCAACTCCCTAACAAGCCTCCAATGATGAGCTCAATTTCCCTCTTCTTCCCCGGAGCTAAAGAGGGATGATCTTTTCTTGCCTCCAGACAAGCTAAGTCAATTGACTAAATAAAGAATGGGGAGCAGAGGAGAGGGGAGAGGGAGATAAAGGCATCCAGAGGGAAGCGTTGGAGTGGATGTGGAATGGGAAAGCAGTGTAGTTGGGTGGGATTACGTATTTAGATCTCCTTTCAGATTTTAAGTCAGCTGAGACGGGTGTTAGAGCAATTTTGTGGTTGTTGGTGGATAGAATTTCTACATTTTCGGGAGCCAGAGCCACTTCTGAATGATGTGCCAAGCTTACTACGTCCCAGGACTTAGAGACCAGCAAGGATCAGCTCACCTGGTTCTATGGGTGGTTGGAGGGAGGTGGGTGAGCAAAGAAAAGCAACTCGAGAACAGCTAAGGTGCAAGGATTACCTGTGAGTAAACTACTAGGTTAAACTTTTGAAACTGCTATATGTAATAGAAAAAAAAAGTGGAATATTGTCAATTTCATATGATTTGCTCTCATACAGTCTCCTCATCTTAAATCCATTTCTAGAATGTTTTAAAAGGATTTTGAAACTAAACATGTTGGAAGGAGTGGACACTGGTGCCAAAAGATATTTGAATTCTAGAGCTTTTTCTTATTTGACATATGATCTTGGGCAAGTTAGCTCAACTCCTCTGAGCCCCAGTGTTCTTATTGAGGTCTTCATCTTTTATTTGCTTGAAATGTTGGACAACATAGTTCATCTATCTGGATTTTCACTACTCCCAGCTCTCAGAATCAGTGTGTTAGAGGAATAAGGAATCTGATAGCTCATTAACCTAATGCTGCATTTTACAAATGTGGAAATCAAAGCTTGGAGACATTTCCCTGGGTCACAAAATTAGCCAGTATCAAGATCCCTGCTGGTCAGGTCCAAGTTGCCAGTTCCAGAGGCTTGATTAAGTTGCTCAAGGTAGTTGTTCTGACCTATGGTTTCACTATCCTTTCATCCATCCAGCAGAAAATCAGAGTGGGGAGTAGAGGGACAAAGAGAACCCTGAATGTGCTCTAAGGTAAACTTTTCTTTCAGGCTCTTTTTAAAAAAAATTGAGATATAACTAACAGATAACATTATACTAGTATTAGTTTCAGGTGTTCAACATAATGATCTGATATCTATATATATAAAAGCCTAAGTGACCGTTGGAACAGAATGACCGGAAGGACCGGAATGACTGGTCGCTATGATGCACACTGACCACCAGTGGTACCAGGCGTGGGTGGCGGCGGATGCAGGCAGCGAGGGAAGAAGGATGGGGGGAGGTGGAGAGGCGGGGAGGTGGGGAGGTGAAGAACCTGATTGGCCCTGATCACCGGCCAGGCCTAGGGACCCCACCTGTGCATGAATTTCATGCACTGGGCCTCTAGTTTATATATATTGTGAAATGATAAGGCTCTTGCGTAGACTGTGTGGCTCCCAGGAGACTCAGAGCTGCTCTCAGCCTTAGGTAGGAATGGCAGATTGATTTAATCTCATGACTGATTCTTAGTAGTTGCCAGGGAGCTGTGTTAAGGATCATGTGATCATTTCTAAGTTCATCAAGACAGAGTTTTATGATTGATTAATGATATCTTCCTTGAGTGTGAAAGGGGAAATTAGTAGCATGAATTTCTAGTTCAATGAGATGAATAATCTCTTGAAATAAACATGATAATAACTGAAGACATGAAAGAAGTACAAAGTATACTATTAAGATGGTCCACGCTTAAACTATTAGAAGAACATGTGAAGATGAAATCACCTATAATTTTTTTCCAGTAATATCATTGTTTATATTGCTATGAAAAGAGTTTTGTAATCTCTACATTTGTTGTAAAAATGTTCCCAGAGCCCTCAGCTACTGTTTCTTGATGCTGATGGGATCCTTCACAGACTCAAGCCATTGGAAGAGAAGGTATCCCATAAGGGTTATAACCCTGATTATAATGTATTGCTCTATTTATTTTTATCGACCCACGCATATTACAGTTGTTAGCACATGACCTAAGAGCCCAGGCTGCTCCTTAGGGAGGGAAAATGGTGACTAGATTAATTGGACATAGTCTTCCAAAGGCTTCCAATCATGGGAAGTAATTGGTCTGATTTTTATAGGTGGCCATTAGTGTTTTCTATCTGATTCAGGGAATATAAAGTCAGAAGAATTTATACCAAAGGCAAATGTAGAATGAGTCTGTTCATAGTAATTCAATTAAGCAAACATGGCTAAATAAACATAATTGGCTTTTTGAAGACATACACTTTATAGAGTAAGGAATATGAGCTTTTAATAGAAAGATAAGGAAACAACATGAAAGTATTATGCTTATATCACATGTTTTACATGGCAGGCTGAACAGGGAGGCTCACTTCCCAGGGTGAAAGCAGACAGGAGAAGAGTTAAAACTTGTGGAAGCAATCTGAAAATTGGTGGAGAGGCTTAGAGAGGCAAAGAATGACCATTTGCAAAAGAATCACCCTTTTCTCACTGGGCCTTTTTTCCACACGAAAGCCTTTGTCACATGGTGCTCTGTCCTTGGAATGAATCTCCAATGCCTTCCTCTCCCCAGCCTTCCACACTCTCCAAGGGGCTGAGGCGTCCCCCTGGAGTTCCCACTGGCCCTTGGACAGGACACCTGGCCTCTCACTCCGCCTGGTATTGTAGTTATTTGGGAATACTCTCACACACAGGCTCTACAAGGACAACTCCTTGATCCAGGGGCCTTAGTTACCGGCCCGCCCACCTGGGAATGTGAAGCCTGTTCTTCAGATTAGCCTGCAGAGGGATCCAGTTTTCTCTTTGCTGCTTCCTGACCACTCCCCACCTGCAGAACTCACATATGATGGGAAACCAGGGAACAGAGGTAGAACATTTACTCTGAGACACGAGTTTGTTCACACCCTGACATGTGTTAACTGCTTGTTAAAACCTTTTCCCCAACTGCTTTTTCCTTCTAAGTGTTGTGAGTTAGAAAACTTCCATTCTCCCCCCCCCCCCCCCCCCCCCCCCACTTCTTAGCAGAGTTTAGGGAGTAGATTCTTGCTCCTTATTCCATGAGTGTAGTTCTCTCTCTCTATTAGGGTAAAACTAGCTGCTATAATTAATAAACCTCAAACTTTTTAGTGGATTCATACAAGATAAATTTGTTTCTCTATCATGTAACAGTGTGATGTGTGTAATCCTGCTCAGTATGAGGCTTTCTTACTTATGGTCATTCAGACACCCAGGTTACTTCCATCTATGGACCTTCTGTCTTATGCTTCCAACTAATAAAAAAATTCTGAAAATGGCACATATCATTTCCACTCACATTTCACTGGTATGAACTAGTCATGGTCATATGGCCAAACCTGGATGTAAGGGATACTGGGAAATAAATCTATGACTGGACATTTACCTTACAGCAACATATTCACACTACAGAAGAGGGAGCATAAATTTGGGGGGTTACTAGCAGTCTCTGGCACACTACACTACGCTAGCATGAGTAAGAACCATGGTGTTAACTTACCTATTCCCTCACTCCAGCCCAGCAGGCAGCATTTCCAAAGCTGTCCTTGAGTTGGGCTGGACCCCAGGACTGTTTAATCACCACCAGAAGGCACAGGCCAAGTCTTTGATGCTTTGGCAGAGCAGGAAGTGGGCTGTTATAGAGGTGCTGGCAGCAAGTGTGGGCCAAGATCCCAATCACTGCCTGCAGCTCTACCAGCCCTTCCCTATTCTGTAACTTTACTCTGGGTAGTTACAAGTTTGGACATGGGTATGGGTATTTCTTACCCTATTGGCTTTGCTAAAATAAATGTATTTTTAAAAGACCATGCCTGGGTATGCTTGTTTCTCTTTCAGCACTTAGGACTGTTTCAACAGTAGCCCTAACACAGTGCCTTGCTCATACAGGTTCTCATAAATACCAGTATATGTTGAATGACTGGACAAGCTAATGTTAGTGACTTAACAATGTCAAAGGGAAGTTGTATATCAGGGTTCTAAACATTTTATATGCCAACTAACTCATGGTCCCAAATAAGAAGAATAAAACTTAATGTTTACCTCAGATGGGGACCACCCACATAAGGGAGCCACCCCAACCCATGTTCTCTGCTTTCACTGCTCATGAAATAATGCTTTTGATGGGTCTTTTCTGGTTATTATTTGCGAAGAAGAGAATTTGCGCCCCCCACCCCCACCCCCGGCCTCTGATGTAGATAGTTACTTAAGATTATAACTAAGTATATTGGTTTTATAAATTGGGCTGAGGCAGTGTGAATCACTCTACAAGAATCTTAGTTGCTCTGTCCCTGAGCACCTTGGCCAGCCAAACTCCTGTCCCACAGCTGATCACATCAAAACCCAGTACTCTCACCATTTAAGGTGGAGCAGCAGAGACCATGGTTGTCAGCCTGGGTGCTAGTGGGCTGGGCTTGAGGGGAGGGGACTATGGAGTGGTAGTATCCTTAAGAGTGAGAGAAATGAATATTGAACGGGTGCGTGAATGTCTCCCTGGAATTCAGTTAACAAAAGTTATGACCAGATGGAGAAATGGGTAAGCTAGAAGTACAGAAAGTATTTGTGAGAAGAAAATAACATTGGGGAAAACATTCCAATTATCCTGAAGCTTGGCCTAAATGAAATTTTAACCTATTTACTAGTCCTCAGATCTTAGTAAAGCAGAGCTGCCTTTCCTTCCTTTTAAGCCTTGATTTGCAGTGAGGTCCTTGGAGGAGATTGATTGCACTTAGAGTGCAGTCTTTGCATGAATTCAGGAAGGGGTGCAGGTGGGGCTGGGGCTGGGTTAGGGCCCCGTCTAGCTGTGCTTCTCTGCCTGGGTGAAGACTAGAAATCTGTGGAGACATGTACAGAATTGCCTGGGTGAATATATTGTCTGGCTCATCTGACATTTTACCCTGCGCTATCAAGGCTCTTTCTCAAGGCGTGGGATTCTCTCCATAACATACTAAGCTTAGAACTATTTGAGAATAACTTATTCATACTATGAATAAGCTGATAGCTCTTGAGTTGGCCTAGAAGTTAAGGTAATTATAAATATCTAATGTAAAATACACACAAGCAAATTGGTACAACCTTTTGTGGAGGCACTATCTATTAAAACTTTGAATGTGCATATTCTTTGATTCAGCAATCCTACTTCTGGATGTTTCCCCAGAGAAATATCCCCTCAGTTATGCAAGGCTATTGCATAGGATGTTTCCTTGGGTGTGTTTCTGGTGGTGAATAATTAGAAACAATCCACGTGTCCTTTTGAAGGGGGTTGGTTAAATAAGCCATGCACCGATCATAAATACCAAGAAACTTAAAAAGAATGAAGTGTTTCTATAGTAACTGATACAAACAATGTCACAGCTGTATTATTGAATAACATAGAAAGTGCAATACAATACACACCGGGCAATCGTATATATTTCTCTACAAGGCTGTACAGTCTTGGGAAAGGTCTGCAAGGACATACACTAAACTGTAAGTGATAGACATCTTTAGGAAATGAGAGATTCTACTTTCTGTTTTTATTATTTTTGTACTGTTTGAGTGTTCAATAATAACATGTGTTACTTTTGCAATATATATATATATATATATATATATATATATATATGCCCAGTTCTAGTTCTGTGTCCTCTTTCTGATCTCCCACCCTCATGCTGTGCGGGTGCTCTGGGTACAAGGTCTCCTTCATACTGACTCACTGCCAGGGCCTGGGTCTCTTGCAATTTGATGCCTTTGCTTCAAATCCTTTTAAATGTGCGTTCCCTTCATCATGTAACCATCCCTGTCTTCCATCTTCATTGCTTTCTTTCTCCCTCCTGCAGTTTCCAGTTCTCTACGTTCCACTCTCCAAAGTGTTTTTTACATGGACTTTCTTTCTCTCTGAAGAGTCCATCTGCTAAAAGCCATCGAAGTCCTGCTGTTTACTGCCACCCACTCTGAACCACGTAGGAAGCTCTCTCACCCACTGCAGCTGAAGGTCTGAGCTCACTGTGTGCAGCTGCTGGGATGCCCACCAGCAGTTTTGCAGTAATTTCCTGACTCTCTGACTCTGTACAAAGCCATTGACACACTGTCACTGGCCTAATGCAATGTACTAACTGCCAGAGGAATAGCAGGAAGACTGAGGTGATGAGCCTCTAAGATGCCCCCCAGGAAGCCTCACCTCCTGGTTTTCACACGCTGTGTACCCGCCCCCCCCCCCCCCCCCCCACCCCAGGGTAAATCAAGGTGGAGCTGTGTGATTGACAGAGTCCTGTGGAAGTCACAGTGGATGACTTCAGAGGACAGATCATAAAAGACATTGCAGCTTCTCCCTTGGTTTCATGGATTTCTCGCTCTGGGGGAAGCCAGCTCTCAAGCTATGAGGATGCGGAAGAAGCCCTAAGGAAAGGCCCACATGTAGAGAAACTGAGGCCTCCTGCCAACAGCCACATCGCCTTGGCAGCTACTGGGTGAGACCCCTTGGGAGTAGATTCTTCAACTCCAGTTAAGGATGCAGCTGGGCGAAGTCACATCAGACGTCTAACCTTCCATGAGATACTCAAATCAGAACCATTCAGCCAAACCATTGCCAAATTCTTGACCCACATACAGGGGTGGGGCAGAAGTCGGCTTACAGTTGTAAGTATGGGAAACAGTTTATTCTTGTATTATTATTTATTATATGTATTTTTCCATGTAAACAGCTATAAACCTACTTTTGCCCATCCCTATTTATGGCACTATGAGGTAATAAATGATTCCACTAATTTAGAGGGTGATTTGGTTCACAGCATTAGATGAATAATGCAAGAACCAAGTCCCAAAGACACATAATAGCTTTTCTCCGAACGGTCTTTCTATGTTTACTTTTTGTAAAGTCGGGCTGTAGCAAGAAGTAATTAAGAGCATAGATGTTGGTGACAGACCCGGTCCATATCCCAGCACCATCACTTTCTACTTTTGTGACCTTGAAAAAGGCTGTTTAACCTCTCTGAGCTTCAGTTTCTTCATTTTTAAAATGGGGAGGTCCTAGGTGGTTTGCCTTAGTGGATAGAGCTTTGGCCTGCAGACTGTAGGGTCCCGGGTTTGATTCTAGTCAAGGTCACATGCCAAGGTTGCAGGCTTGATCCCCAGTAGGAAGTGTGCAGGAGGTAGCTGATCAATGATTCTCTCTCTTCATGGATGTTTCTATCTTTTTCTCCCTCTCCCTTCCTCTCTGAAATCAATAAAAATATATTTAAAAAAATAAAAATAAAATGGGGGAGGATGATGGTATCCATCTAGTGGAGCTGTGGATTAAAGATGGTTATATATAAAATAAAAATACCAGATGTTGATACAGAGAAAATGTTTAATAAATATAATCTTTTAAAAAAGGCAGAGAGAGCCACAATAAAGGCAGAACTCCCACATTGTTTCTCCTATCAACTCTTTTTCTTGACAGATGTACATGAAGTTAACAATTTGAATTCAGTTCAACTGTACTTTGCTATTAAATTCATTGTTCATTCACTGCCTTGCTTTTGTGTGAGTGAAAATATCCCAAGCCTAGAATGGAATACTGGAGTCCATGAGGTTTCTTTGAACAGTCCATTAAATCAAGAGAAATCTGAGAATATTGCCTGTTTTCCTTTATGGATATAGCCATACTGTTCATATTTTAATTATGAAAATGAGCACTTTCTGCATAGATTTAGCATTTCTCTGCTTCAAAATGTGAGAGACACGTTGTTTCACCTATTCCTACAAATGCACATTAGTGGAACTTTATCGCCAATAGATACATCTTCCAGGGATGCTGGTAGATTTATGGTGGAATGAATAATTCAGAGCTTGTGCAGACCCCAAATTCCAGGCTTCAATTTTTAATGAATTTATCAGTGTGATAGATTGATACAGTCACATCAGAATATAAAACTACTAAATATTTATAGTGATTCTTTATTCAAAAGCCAAGTGATTCCACTTTCTCAAGCTAATAACTTGAGCTGTAAAGGCAGCACTTTTTTCTTTGCAAGAATATTTTCCAATCTCCCAACCAGTTAAGTAAGTTGTTTAAGAATAGAACTTATAAAATTCATGTCAAATGGCAGAATCAAAGACTTATTGAAATGGATTCTATGCTCAGGAATATCTATTACTGGGTCAAAAGGAGGTCTGTGGGAATTAGTTTTAGACAACCTAGTAGGACAGATCTCCAGCACCACTGATAAGCATTCATTTTATTCAGAGTAAATAATTTGAGAAGTTTCTACATAATTACCTTTCTTGTCAGGAATTTCCTGTTATCGCACTTTAGACTTCTGCCTGTAAACCTTGTCTTTTGGGAGTAGACTAATACTTAAACTCGACGTTAATTAAATTATATTAGGTTTTCATGATGTGCAGGCTTTTAATTTTTTTTTTTTTGAGACAAAAGTAACCCAGTAGTGGACTTTGGCAGACAAGCTCAATCCACCACACAGATCATTTTGTATCAATCAGGGTTCAATTAGACAAATAAAATCACAAGGGTATATATCTCCATAATTTGTATACATATGGTTTTTAAATGGGGATTTCATAGGATACAATTGTGGGAGCTGGTTAAACAGTCTTTGTAGGGTTGTCATCTCATAGCTGATATGGTTTCTGAAGTCTGCATGCAGACAGTTGGGAAGGAAAGATGGGTGGAAAGTGAGGAAATAAAGGACCAACTAGAATCCAGGAGCATGAGCTAGGCCCAGGTCAGTTCTCACTGCCTCCCACCTTGTGGGGTATCTGCGGGAGAAGTTGGTTGCCTTCATCATAAAGCCTAACACATCCTTGGCCAGAAGTGGGAGAAGATGCAGGAGGATCCAGGGCAAGGTGGAGTGACTCTGGAGATACCTTGTCCAAGGGTAAGTTATAGGCCTAGTCACTGCCTCACATTAATGAGGTGAGCCAGCAGATAAGCAACACGTGTGAACTATAAAAATCCTGCCTTCACCCAAGCATAAAAAATAAAAATGGCCACTGCTCTACTTTTACCCTCCAAATCTTGCATGAAGTATATTTTTTTGGCCCTTTCAAACTGGAAACTTATGTGGATGGGAATTCTGAGCTATGTGGTTCAGCCTGGCCAAGTCACCATATTACAAAGCCACCGCATCCGCATCCTATCCCGTGGTTGGCAAACTGAGGCTTGCAAGCCACATGCGGCTCTTTGACCCCTTGAGTGTGGCTCTTCCTAAGCCTTAGGAGTACCCTAATTAAGTTAATAACAATGTACCTACCTATATAGTTTAAGTTTAAAAAATTTGGCTCTCAAAAAAAATTTCAATCGTTGTACTGTTGATATTTGGCTCTGTTGACTAATGAGTTTGCCGACCACTGCATACCATTTGTCCTTGTGCCTAGCCTCCCTACCTGGTTTCAGAGGGCGTTGGCCACTATCAGCCAACAACTGCAACTCTTCTTTTGAAGAAATAAGCTTGGGCTACTGGAGTTGCTTTTGAGAGTGTCTGGGAGTTTACTTCCCTGCAAGGCAGACCTTGGCTCATGACTGACGAGTGTATCAGTCCTCCGTGTACCCCAGGAACTTGGATCTTTGCTTTGGATTTAAGTTTCTCAACAATAAAATTGTTCTCTGGCATTTCATATGGCCCAGTGGCTAAAAATCTCCCCTAGAAACTTAACTTTTCTATGGTAAGATCCTTGAGAACACACACCTCTGTGTCTCTCTGAGGTTGATGGCCTGACCTATACCTGATTTGATAGGCACCCTAGGTCCTAGGTCCCCCATCCTTTCCTTGTGACCTAGCTATCCAGGTCTGGACTCACCATAAGACGTGTTCTTCTCATGTATCCTTCCCAAGAATATCAGCTCTGGCCTGTGCTTATATGTTCAGAACTTGGCCCTTCGCCCCACCAGCAGGCCTTCTGGATCTGCTTGTCAGAGCCTTCCCCAGACTGAGAGCCCTGTTTCTGACCCCAAAAAAGGAGTTGGAAAAGTAAAAATTTTTGATAAGTGAAAAAATATGGAAGTAGAAGCTTGAAGAATAAGAATCAAGACAGGAAAAAATATTATTCAACATTATTCAGGGTATTGTTCTAGAGATGATGGACACATTGCAATGAACTCACCCAAGCCCCTGACCTCATGGAGCTTATCTTCTCATGAGGAAGAGAAAGACAAAATAAATAAATATTTAACATTCGAGGTAGAAATAAGTCTTAAAGAAAACAAAGCACAGGAAGGAGATTAAAAAAAGAACAGTGAGATTAAAGAAGACTGATTTACAAAATCAGTCTCAGGGATACTATTTAGAGAGAGTGGTTTGGAAAGTCCTCTCTGGTGGAGTCACATTTGGGCAGAGACCTGAAAGAAAGGAAGGAGTGCATCAAAGGTATTTGGGGAAAAGGACTGTCCATGCAGATAAAACATAAATGTGAAGGCCCATTAGCTTGCGAGAATAAGCAGGGATTTATTGCAGCCTACATTAATTGATTAGGAGGCATCTGCTAAGCACTTTACATATATTATCTCTTTGAATTCTAAAATGGTGATGTTGTGATTAACGTTGCTAGAATGTTTTTATACACATGAATTTTTCTTCATTTATTTTAATCATTTTCATAGGATAAATTCCTAGGAGTAGAATTGGAAATCAAAGGATATGGACATCTTTATAGCTCTTTATATTTTATTACCAAACCAGAGGCCCAGTGCATGAAATTTGTGCACAGGTAAGGTCCCTAGGCCTGGCCAGCAAGCAGGACCAATCTGCAGTCACCTGCTTGCTGGCCCCACCCCCCTGCTGCCGCTTCTGGTCACCTCCCTCTGTGGGGTGACCCATGGGGCAATTGGGGGGCCCCCCTGCTGGCACCCGCCTTGGCTGGCCTGGGACCTGCGGGCTGGGAGCAGCTCCTGCATTGAGCATCTGCTCCCTGGTTGTCAGTGCACATCATAGCGACCGGATGTTCCATCAGTCATTCCACCACTTGGTCGGTTTGCATATTAGGCTTTTATTATATAGGATTGTCTTACCAAAAAACTGTACTAACAACTTACATTACCACCAGGAATGTCCAATATAATAAAGAAGTATTAGAATGGCATGTTTAGTTGCAAATGTCAACACTCAAAGGACAATTTAATGTTTCCCCAAAGTATAGGGTGGGAAGACGTTTTCTGAATTGTTTGTTGTTAGTAATACCTTCTTTAAAGCAAATTTGCTTCCAGGGCACATTTAATCAAAACCCACAGTATCAAACCTAACCAGCTTTCAGAGTAGTGAATTGGAATCAGAAGAGGTTCTGGTTCTGGTACTGCCTGTTATCTAGATGGCTTTGGGTAAATCTATTAACTATACCGAGACTCAGTTTGCTCATCTGTAAAATGGTGATTTGTACTTGGTAAGGATATAATGAGAATAGAATGACATATTGCATATGGAAGCACTTTATAACTCTGGAGCGTTCTACACATATCAATTAGCTAACACTATTTACTAGGCTTTCTCTGTCATCGTTTTTCAGACAAATAGGAAGAACAGTGTTTATTATTAAAATAGTTAGTGAATGTTTTTCTGTGTGTCTTTCTTTTCTGGTAAGAGAGCCCCAGTTTGGGGCATCCTTACCCTCAGCCCCACTCCCAGGCCCAGTCCACTTGGTATGTGGGAAGCTGACTTGGTTCTAGGCTCTAGAAGTGAACATGTGATCCAGAGCTAAACCAATCAGGATATCAATCCACCCAATGACCCCAGTGATTGGTTGAGGGATGAAATAAGAATTAATCCTGGAATATTTGCTATAGCACCTAGGACAGCGCCCTGCTACTGAGAATTGATTATTTTGCCTCTGTGAGAACCTGCATGATGATGCAGCCACAGCAGAAGTGCGACAAGAGACCCAAGAAGAAAACCTTGACAGCATTGTCTGCGACCTTGAGTTTAGTCCTGCTTGTCTTGGACTTGCCAGCTAAATGGGCCAATATATTCTTTTTGCTTAATCCAGTTTCAGAATGATGTTCTGTAATTTGAAGCCCAATGATTTAAGCATTATACAAAACCTACACATTTGTGTATGTAGCACTCTTCATTTCCCAAAGTGTTCCACATATTATACGTTTACCATTGGTTTCTCCCAGCGTCCTTGTGACATAAGCATGGAAAATGCTATTATGCAATTTTTAAATGAAATATGTGGAGCAGTGTGTGTGGTGGTCCTGAGCCAGTCAACACTCAGGTTTAGACTTGCTACATCCTCTCTGTGGGACTTGGGACACGCTACTGCCTTCTCTGAACCACAGATTTCTTTTTAAAAAATCTTTAAAAATACATATATATATATATTATTGATTTTTTACAGAGAGGAAGGGAGAGGGATAGAGAGTTAGAAACATCAATGAGAGAGAAATATCAATCAGCTGCCTCCAGCACACCTCCTACTGGGGATGTGCCCACAACCAAGGTACATGCCCTTGACCGGAATCGAACCTGGGACCTCTCAGTCCACAGGCTGACTCTCTCTCCACCGAGCCAAATCAGTTAGGGCAAACCTCAGATTTCTTGTCTTAACAATTGGGGAACTAATGCTGGCCATAGGGATTTTTCCGTGGATTGGCATGAGATGGTGAGCATGAAGTGCTTATGGTAGTACTTGTGGTCATCTACCAAAAAAACCTACTGGTATTGCAATTTCTGCAAAATCTGAGAGTTGGTGAATGTTAGTGCTATGACCCAAACCAGACCATAGCCCACTGTTTCGCATACCTCACAGCTCTCTATTATCTTTCCATGGGTTGTATACCCATGAATTACCACAAACTTTCCTGAGTGCTTGATTTTTGGGAACTGTGGAGTAATAGAGAAGTGCTTTGTTGGCTATTAGGAGCAAATGAGGAACAAAATTCACCCAGAAGGCATAGGCTTGTTCTTCTGGAGTCCCCCAGCCTTTTCCCAAGGTGGTTTTAAACCACAAGTTCTGACTGATAGAAATATTGAAGACTATTCCTAGAAAACCTATTAAGGAAATTCATAACAAAGATTAATCTAATCAATATGGCAATATGGGGAAAATATATAAGTAACTGGATATTTATTTCCAAATTGAATAAGTTGTCAAAGAGCCAACAGGGCTCTTATGGAATTTGCTGACCTCATTTCTTTTTCCTTTAACATAATACAATGTGAACATGCAAATTGAGTAGAGGAACAACTGCCAGCTATTTTAAGTGTGTGTTGCCTCATTTGAAATTGATGGATAATTGCATCATATGTCTATAAAGTTGAAGAGACAGGAGATGTTTTCCTGGGGTCTGTTTTCTTCTGGTTTTGCCCAAGAAACTTATTAAGGTTTGTGTTTAATGATCTTATTGAAGCACCCACGCACCCAACTGGTTAACTTAGTTATTAACTTTCCATTTCCAACGCAATAAAATACTCCAATCCCATGTGTGTTACGCCTGGAAGAAAAATCACTGTATGTTCTCAACCTGAGGCATGCCATGAATAGTGTTTAGTTTGCTGCATTCAAGCGTTTCGACATAGTGATCCAGCGTAAGGATAGAAAATGCAGAAGAGGCAACATTGTTATGAATCTGGTACACTTGGATTTGTTACTGAGATAATTGCATTTTTACTCTAATCTTGTTTTACTAGTTTTGGTTCAAGTGTGAGGGAAGCCCGAGATGATATAAATGCTAACTGTTATTTAGTGTTTATAAAGTTTCTTTTTACAAAATCAGTCTCAGGGATGCTTCTGGCAACATTTTATGTATGGAGATTATTCATGATTTTGCAGCACTAGTTCCTTTGCTACCGGAAGAAGGTATATTCCAAGCCATTTGAATCTCTTAGCACTTCAGTAGTCATCTCCTAACCTCCATAGAGTCAGTATTGTTTTTAATATTGGGGTTATTACTGGTGACTTTAAATGAGACTCATTGGAACTCATTCCAAAACTGAAATAGTCAAAAACTGATGGCTTATTCTCTGTTTACAAATGTCATCGGTGGGGGCTAAATTTAGAAGCAAGGCAGCAGTACCCTGGGTGAGTGCTCTCTTGAGATAATTTTTCATTGAAGAGAAGTAACCGAATTATTTTCCATTTCAAAGATGTTTATATTTGTGAGCAAAGGCAAAGGGGATGCACAGAGTAAGAAGCTATCTAAACACCATCTCCCCACACAGGGTGGACAAGGTGTGCTTCAATGAGCCCCAGGAGACCTGGTTGCCAGCAGAGATGGAACTGCTGGAGCGTGCATCACTGATCTGTGATCACACATCAGGGCTGAGGGGTGACTGCTTGTCTGCCTCTCCTGTGCTTGGTCCCAGGAGTTATAGTGCAGTCTCTTTGTTCCCTCCCTGCAAGTGAAAATTTTATGATAAAGGATGGTTTGTGTACTCGCCCTTCATTCTTTTGGGTTCTTCTGGTTTTATGACCACAGTGTTTCACTGTAGATTTTCTCCTGTCCTAATGCCTTCTCTTTGTCATTTATCATGCTGGCAGTTTAATAGAATTGCAAGCCTGGCAGATGGTGCTGGGACGTCCTTTCCACACAATGCTAAGGAGCTTTAACCCTATCAGGGGGCTCTTGACACACGATTGCACGAAATGGCACTAACGATCCTGATATGACAAAGCAGCAGCCAGGAAAGTAAAAGTGTACAGACATCAATTGCACGTGGTTTTACCGTCAGTGCTTCTGAGGAAGGGCCAATATGTAGGCAGCTGAGATCATGCACTTAGTTCGTAAAACTCATGAGAGGAGGTAAAGGGATGTTTGTGAAAATACCTTAGGAGGGTACAGCTTCTCTTCCAGATAATAGCAAGGACAGCAGGATCTAGCAAGGCAGAAAGAATATGAAAACAGTTACAGCCTAAGCAACTAAAGAGAAAACGTTGAGAATCCCAGACAAGGATCTCAGTGCTTTACATACATTATTGAATGTAACCGCTTGCCAACCTTTTCAGGCACTTGTTATAACAGCTTTACTATAGGCCAGGCACTGTGCTAAACACTTTGCAGGCATTGGCTTATATTTTTCTTCTCAATGACTTTACCTCTTAAATATCTCTCCTAAATCTATTCACTCCTGCGAATCTGTATTGCCACCATCCTAGGCCAGGCCACCAATACTATTTTAAAATCTTTTTACAGAAAATAAGGAGATTATGGGAAAGATCACAATACAGTAGGGAGTCCACATTTAAGGTGCACATACATACACATCCCGAGCAGACTGCCCTGATCAAGATAGGGGACATTTCTAGTGGTTTCCCTCTTCCCTTCTCAGTTATTACTCTCCCAAAAGAAAGCACTATGCTGACCATTATCACCATAGGCTGTTTTTTCCTGTTCTTGAACTTTATATAAATGGGATCACACTGTATATGTCTAGGGCCTGGCTTCTTTCATGTAACACCGTGTCTATGAGATTCATTCAGGTTGCTGCATAGATTAATAGTTTGTTCTTTTTCACTATTCTGTAGTTTTCCATTACATGAATACTAGAGGCCCCGTGCACGAAATGTGTGCACTGGGGCGGGGTCCCTCAGCCCGGCCTGCGCCCTCTCGCAGTCTGGGAAACCTTGGGGGATGTCCGCCTGCCAGACAATTTTGTATATGTGAACAGGAGTTTCTGTTCTGAAGTGCTGAGAATCAGGTTCCTCAAATGTATTGCTGCCAGGTGACAGGGCTTGGGTCCCTGCAGTTCTGTAGCTTCCAACTGTGTTCAGCGCACTGCACAAATTAGGCATGGAAGACATAATTTTCAGTTTGATGTGATGGTGAAAAATAATAAAAGGCTTATGTGCTTACATTAGAATAGAATAGGTGTTGAAGAGAAGACAAATGGTCAGTTCCTTGTTTACATAATACGTTATTTTTCTTTAGATGAAGCCTGGTAAGTCTGTCTTTCCCTGGAACTCTCAAATGGTTTCTTATGTTTTTTCAGGTCCTGTGAAGAAGAGGCTCAATTTCATGATTAGGTTAAGTTTCCCAAGTGGAACCATATAAACATTGAAATGATTGATTAGTTTTATTTAGCATTAGTTTTGGGGAAATGATACATTAATTTTTTATTTCCATGAATGTAAATGGTTTTGTTCTGAATTTGGTAAAAATTCAGCAATACATTTTAGAAGTTTGTTTATTGATGTATTTACAGAAAAATACACAAATCATATACAGCTCAACAAATCATTGTAAGGAGAACATGCCAGTGCAAAGTTGAGCACTTATACATATTTTATATAACTTTTTGTTATTGTTCTGCTTTTTTTTTTTACTTAATGTTATTTTATATAACTGGGCACTAATAGAGTCTAATGATCTCTTTCAAAAGTTATGTTATATATATATGTGTGTGTGTGTATATATGCATATATATACACACACACACATATATATTAGAGGCCTGATTCACAAAATTTGTGCAAGGGGCTTGGCCCTTGCAGCCACGGCTTTGGCCAGAAGGTTGTCCAGCTGTCCTGTCTAATTAGCATGTTATGCTTTTATTAATATAGATAATAGCTTGTGCAGTGTTTCTTCTCTTGTTTGCTACTTGAGTTTTTATCCTTTTGCTTTTTAAGTAGTCCTTTTAAAAAGACTGTTTATACAATTGACTTCTTTCTTTCTTCTGAGCTATTTTTCTGGAACATGAAATTACTTCTTCAAAAGTCATGAATTGTTTAAAGGCTCTTTTTACTCACTTTCAGATTGCTTGCTCTAATGTCAATGTATAGTACCTTGAATAATACTTATGTTTACCTGCACACTGATGGCAAACATTGGGTTTTATAATTTTAATTTTTAAAAAAATATATTTTATTGATTTTTTACAGAGAGGAAGGGAGAGAGATAGAGAGTTAGAAACATCGATGAGAGAGAAACATCGATCAGCTGCCTCCTGCACACCCCCTACTGGGGATGTGCCCGCAACCAAGGTACATGCCCTTGACCTGAATCAAACCTAGGACCTTTCAGTCCACAGGCCGGCGCTCTATCCACTGAGCTAAATCGGTTACGGCTATAATTTTAAATCTATATTATTTTGTTTCATAGGAGTTTACATGTATATATAAGAGACTTATTGTGGTCTATCTCCATCCATTATCTTCCTATGAGTGGGCTAATAAAACTGGCAAATTAATGCAGGACCATCTTCTACCTCTATTTAAGTTTGTGGGTGTATAATATAGTTAGTGTTAAGTTATTTGAATTTAAAATTAAACCATAGTACTTCAAAATTTTCATTAAAAATATCCTTCCACAGAGCTGCTAAAAAGTTCCCATAAGCAGGTTGCAGAAATCTGACCTGGGATTCTGAACTGATCAAAAGCATTTAGACTCATGACATTTTTTTTTCTATCTTCAAAAGATACAATACCATCCTTTGGGTGTCTTTTTTACTTTATATAGAAGAAGGGTAATGTAAACTAGATATAACCTATAATAAACTATTCATGGAACTTTCTGTTTTTACAAGTCAAATTTTAGAAGGCCACCTGTCCCCACAGGTTTTCAGGCTGTTAAAACCTTAGAGTGGGCACAGGGAGGAGATTTGCTATTTGTGGGAAAACGACGGGTCCCCATTCATCACTGGATGAATATGACTGGGGTCTATAACTTTTGTAAGAAAAAGAATACCAATCGTGGATACTACCTCTAATACCAAAGTGGTAAGCCAAGTCATTTTGTGTTGCAAACATTGCAATTCATGCTCAATCCCTCACTAGAGGCCGAGTATTGATATAATCAGTGTTGAAACTTCAAACGAATTGTTCCCGTAACATCTGCCAGGCAGGCTCCTCTCCTGCCAAGTGGTTCTGGGAGCGATGGGCAGGAGAGTGGAATTATTTTCGGCATACCTTTTAGCTGCCTGTAATGTGTTAATGGACTCGGTCGATAGGCAGCCATCCCCTTTGCATGCCTGTCTCGGCTGTGCAGCCAGAGTGCCACTCCTGGAGTCCTCGGGGAGACACGTGGAAAGGATGTGAAGGTGCTCTTCTTCTCATGAAACCAGAAGTGACACCTGACTAATGTGTCTAGACACAGATCTTCACCAAACGGGAAGCCCAGGTCCTGCCTCCCTTACGGCACGTGGGATTGCCGCAGGCTGTTCAGGCCACACTACACGTTCCTGACCCCTTTCCTCATTGACTAGAAGTGAAAAGGTGAAGGAAAAATGCACTTAGGGACACGGAAAACACCTCCTAAACTGACTTCATCTTAAAATGGATAAAATGTGAATAGTAAATGAATACATGGATTTTTGGAAAAAGATCCTCAGATTCATATTCTTGTTCATTTAAATTCTTGGAGTTCTTTTCAAAACTCTGTAAATTCGTTGTCTTCATTATAATATGTGTAAGAAACCATAAATTCATAGACCTTTCCTATAATAACCTAAGCACTATAGATCTAGAAAGCGTCTTAAAGCATTCAGTCCAATTTACTGTATTTATGTTATTATTTTGCTCTCAATCAGCCATGCTTGTGATAGAGTATAATCTCCATGAGGGAGGCGATTTGCCTAATTTACAGCAGTATTTAATCTGAATAAGAAAGTGCCAGGCATACAGTAGATGTTTTAATGAAATTTTGTTAAATGAATGAATGAACATCTATTTTTAAAATAAAAGGTACCATCTTAGTGCAGGCATCTCAAAGGGAACTTTAGTTTTCCCATTAGATCCATTGAGTTTTGCTTCATTTAATCTTTTTTGATGCTTACGGGAGTCAACAGGGGATGTGGTCTGTGGGGTTTTCACTGCATCAGAAAGATCCACAGTCTGGAAACACCAGGGACACAGTGATTGGATACATTCCCCTGATTTCGATCAGGCCCCAACCGCCCCGCTATCTTCATGGTAAACGGGTTTACCAGAGGAGCTGACCAACCTTCCCTAGAAAAGTGTTTCAATTGGTATTCGTCTCTCCTGCTTCTAACCTAGAACAATCCTGCGAAAACAGCTTGCTTGTTTCTGTTTGTTCCTTCGTGCAGGAGAAAAATAGAGTTTGTCCATATATTTTATATGTATATTTTTTGGGGAAACTGTTATCTTGGTCCTTCAATTTTTCTCTGCTAACATCAATCAACCATATTTACGGAGTCTCTGTCTCCAGCCCAGCAGTCTGATTTCCCATGGCTTTACGCCTTGTTTACAAGACCTTTGGTAACATTTCTCATTCTCTTCCGAAGCTCCAATTTGTTCACCGCTTGCTTAAAAGACGAATCTGCAAAGCTAGGCATGCAACAGCAAGTGCATTGGGAAAAGCAGCTTGTGCGCTGCTTTTCCAGGGAGCCCCAGGTTCCCCTTTATCCATAGCCAGGAAAAGGGATGTTGAGAAATGAAGCCTTCATGCAGATGTGGCAAGGGGAGGGGGTGACAACCATAGAGACAGGGTAAGAAACTTGATGCTTTCCAAAACTTCTCCTCTGGGCTATTTTTTCATATAAAATAAATAGCACCTTATAATCAAACTTTCAAAATATTGGACATTTTCTTGCATTATTAGTCTCTGCGTTAGAGAGTTATTGCTACCATTATGTGTGTAACAAACCATCCCCAAACTCAGAAGCTTATAGAATCAAGCTCTTACTCTCATGCTCAGGAGTCTGCAGGCTGACTATAGTCCATTGATTCAGCTGCTCCAGGCTGTCCCATCAGGTGGGTTTCTGTCTCCCCCACATGTTCTCTCATCCTCCTTGGGCCAGTTCTTAGGAAGAGGGACAGGAGTGCAGGAGGCGAGCATGTTGAAGGCTTCTGTTCGTGTGTCATCTGCTAATGTACTTTTGGTTCAAGCAAGTCACACGTCCAAGTCCAGTATCAATGGGGGAAGAGAAGGATATGGCACCCACCATAAGAGGAGGAAGGGAGTGAATATTTGCTGAACAGTAATCTGAGTAATCACCAGCCCATTTGATTGTAAAATTTACAAGGACAGGCCTTCTGTCTATTCTGCTCATCATTGTATTATCCCCAGGGCCCTGCGCATGCAGTGGCTCAATGAACATTAGTTGAATGAATGAATGAATGAATGAATGAGGAAGCCAATAATACAGATTGGGCAATAGCAAACTAAGAATAGTATTAATGGCATCTGAGGAGGATATTTTCTTTAAAACAAAAGCATGCATTTTAATAAAAGATATGTTAAAATGTATGACACAATTTGTACAAAGGTAACTGTAATGTGCACGCAAATATATTCCTGTGTCTTGTGTATTTGTCCCACTGTCAGCGAGTGTAAGAGCCACTCTTTTGACCTGATGACCCTTCCACACAGGATAAGCATGGGGGCCTCCTGCGACTCCCCGCGACTGCTGAGCCTGCATGACCCATGAGCCGTTCTGCCTGGAGCTGCCCTGACTGACCAGCCCAACCCGCCTGCTGAACATGAATCACCCGCTGCGATCGCTGCAGGCCACTTCCCAGGTTACTGTGCCCCACCAGCTGGGTCACACGGTTTGAAGCTGTACTTTAGGCTTCCCCGCTGTCTGCCGCAGTTAGAGTCAGCCAGGACAGCTCACGCTTCCGGACCTCCCTGCTGTGGTTGATCCTGACACCTGGCACCGATGGCGGAGCCCAGCTGCCGCATCACCTGCCACGGCTGGTGGCCCTGCTTGGGTCACGGACACTGTGGTTTCCCGCAGTCACTGATGAGTCGCCTTGGGAAGCCAAAGAGTTTATCGGGGCAGATCCACGTCTGGCTGTTAATAAAAGGTTGAACTATCTTAAATTTGCTCTGGATGGAAAGTTCATGCAGAGTGTAAGTTTGGGGCAAGCAATTTGTCTGTCCTGTTCAACATTATCCTTCCAGTGAGCTGCACAAGGCTGGCTCATGACTTACACAGGGTGAGGCAAAAGTAGGGTTACAGTTGTTTCTCTGGAAAATAATGCAATAGTTAATGAAGAATAATGCAAAAATAAACTGTTGCATGTACTCACAACTGTAAGCCTACTTTTTGCCCACCCTGTTTTCAGTTAGTATTCTGTGAATGTATGAACCGAAAGCCTATGCATTCTCCAAATCGTATTTAGCTTTACAATAAAATGTTTAATATGCTATAATATGATGTTATCAAATGAGTGATACTTTAAAATGAAATACATTTTGCTTTCAGAGTTCTACATTTAGAGCAGTGACTGGCATATAGTAGATACTATACAGTATTTGATAAAGTAGAATAGTTCAAAACAAGCATGAAGTGACTTCCCTGTTTTTTCCGATTTGGAACCAAGTACAAATAATCTAACTTCTGTGCCATGACTCCCTCTTCTCCCCTCAGAGAGATCCTATCACTAATATGATGTTAATGATGACGATGACAACAATAAGGTAATAATGACATCTAGGACTTATTGAGCATTTACCATGCAGCAGGCACTGTGCTAAGTGTGTTGCATGCATTATATCATTTAATTCTTAAAACAGATGGATGAGGTGGAGCATATTATTATTACCTTTTATCAAAGGAACCCATGGCTCTCTCAGATAGAAAATGATGAAGCGGTGTTTCAGATTTTAGTGTCCGTGCCTTTCAATGCTGTTTCCAACAAGGAAAGGGCTGTAGGTGGAAGTCCTCTTCAGTCCTTGTTGAGATGTTGATATCACGTGCTAGCTGAAAGAAGTGACAGGTTGTTTTGTTTTTTTAATATATTTTATTGATTTTTTACAGAGAGAAGGGAAAGGGATAGAGAGTCAGAAACATTGATGAGAGAGAAGCATCGATTAGCTGCCTCCTGCACACCCCCTACTGGGGATATGCCCTTGACCGGAATTGAACCTGGGAACTTTTAGTCCACAGGCTGACACTCCATCCACTGAGCCAAACCGGTCAGGGCAGTGACAGGTTTTTTAAAAATGCCTCTGAAAACTCATCTTTTCTGTCTTGAGAGAAAGTAATTGAGGTCTGTGGCCTTTTAACATGTTTTTTAGTAGTTTGGCCTGAACTCCAGAAAGAACCCAAATGTCCTTTCCTCTGAGGTCCTCCTTGGCTCAGACTGTCTTAAGCAAGTATGAAGAGAGATGATAATATCGTCCACAGTGAAGTTAATGAAGCACATTGGTTCTTCTACAACCAAGAATTCCAGGGAGGACTTTTTAAAGAGTTTCACTGAGATGCCAGAGGCTACGGTGTCTCTTGGGTCAAAGAATCTACACCATCAGCATCCCTGAGAGGCAGTAGAAGATGTGACTTCGTATCGCTCTAGGGAAGGGGATGTATTGAGGTTCCCTCCCGAGAACGCTGCCCAGAAGGGGCTGTGCACAGGCTGACAGCAGCTCTGCTAATCCTCCGTGCCTCTGACACTTTCCTGGATGGATTCCGTTGCTGAGCTCTGTAAGCAGCAGTTCCCTTGAGAACAGGGGAGAGAAAGGGGCCCGAGCTTACAGCTCTCTGATCTCCGTGAGACTCCTCACGGAAATGATGGGGTGCTCATCCTTCAAGATGACACCTGTGAAAGCCACATTCATCACTCACAGAAACGCTGTCCAGTCAGGGGGCAACGTGGGGCTCTGTTTTCCTGTTCTCAGCCTTAGCAGACGGCACACTTACCCAGGTGATATAATAGCATCTGCTTATCAAGGTCAGTGGGACAGTTGGGAGAACACTGTGTATCACCTGTAGAACAGTGACCAGGCCTAACTCTACCATTTAGAGAGTGGGGCAAGTCTCCTGGGCCCAGAGAGCCTGAATGTAGCCCAAGGGGCTTGCCTCCCTCCCTTCAAGGTCACCTTCCCTTACTGTACTTGATGAAAGGGGTTGTCAGTTCCTCTGGGTGGCCCTTAACCTGGCGCTTAACATCTTAGTCAGCATTACCCTGTTTTCTGCTCAAAATGACAGGACCGTGTGCCTCCCTCCATCGGAACCTGCTCCGCAGTGCTGTTCCCCCAGGAAAACAATAATTCCCTTTACTACTTTATCCTTAAATTACCCACAGAGCCCCTAACTGAAGGCTGCTGCGTGTACAGACTTTTAGCGATGGTTTTTGGGCAACAGGGGTTTTGTGTCCCACAGCACAGCATGAAACAATAACACTGGAAATGGAAAAACAGGCGACTACTGAAGAACACGCTATTCTGAAGTGTCTTGACCATTTATAGGGAATATTATTTTGGCTTCCTTACCTTGTTGGGGGTCTGCTCTCTTCTCTTCTCTTCTCTTCTCTTCTCTTCTCTTCTCTTCTCTTCTCTTCTCTTCTCTTCTCTTCTCTTCTCTTCTCTTCTCTCCTCTCCTCTCCTCTCCTCTCCTCTCCTCTTCTCTCCAACTTCTAGATGAACCTGCAATACCCAGTTCACTCTGCCTTTATTATGCCTTTATTATGCCTAGTAATTTAGTTTTCACATCTCCCTTCTTCATCCCAAATAGTTCTTGACCTGCTTTTGTGTGAGCAAAAGCTTAATAAGTAGTTTGGCTAGAGACAAGGCCTTACACGCAGGCCTCTACCCTCAACTATATAAAGAATGAGCAGGAACTTTTAAGTCACATTTCCCTCCTTAATATGGAAAGGGTCAAATTCTTTTGGAGGACCCCTTTACCGGTTTGGGTAAGAGAAAAAAATGGTGAGAAAATATATTAATTTCCACTTTCTTTCTATGTCCTTCCTGCAATCTAGAAGAAGCTCCCAGGAATAAAATTGTATCCCCTACCTCTGAGTTACATTAAGATGTTGACTTTAAAAAATTCCTACTTAAGCTTAGGGTAGAGATAAACCTTATTGAGGATATTACTGATTCTAACCAATTCTGGAAAGAAATTCTGCCAACAATGATATTAGCAAACGCGAGTGCAGCAGTTATTCTGTGCCAGGCATTGTTGTAAGCATCTTCCAAACTTATTTATATCATACAACAAAACCATTATCTGTGTTACCTGGAATACATCCCCAGTATTATCTGTGTTACCTGTAATGTATCACTTACATTACAAAGGTTCAGTGTGGTCCAGCTGACTTGTCCATGGTGACATAATTGATGACTGGTTGCGCTGGGCAGACTGGGTCCAAAATCTGTTCTTTAACTTCCGCATGATATTGACTTTCATACAAACAGAAAAGGATTGTAAGGTGTGTTTGGGCAGGGGATCTTCAGTTCTCCACACAGATCACTGTCTCTGTATATATTGTAGAAGTGAAACACTTTCTGATGGAAAAGAAATGTCAGAAAGTAATGAATAACAATTGCATATCGAATGAGCTGTTTTTGAGAAAACATGTATTTATGCCCAATTGTATCCTTTGGAAAGTCTTTGGCCTTCCTATTGTCTATGATATCCTCACCAAAGCATAGAGGGAGAGGAGTTTTCCAACACAAAAGGTCACAGATTCTTTGCTTTGCTGAAACTTGATTGATCATTTAATAATTGTTTCCATGAACCTGGAGAGTCAAGGGCGTAGGGCACAGTATTATTTGTTATTTTGTGCTAGTCACAACAACAAAACACTCTTTATATAAAATCTCAAAACTTTAAGAACTGCATTCCTGATTTGCCAGGGTAAACAATAGGTGCTTAAAGAGGTTCTCTCTTTGCATTGGCATGCTCTAGGTAACACATGAGGCTCCATGAAAAGAAGTGGCTCCTCTTGTTATGTATTTTTACAAAACTTGTAACACTAAAATATCTCCTTTGGAGGGGTGGTTTAATGTCAGTATCTCCTGGGTGAAAGGAAACTAAATGTTAAAGAGTTCCCAATCCATTTTGAGCATTTCCACCAAATTGTGAACTCAGTGGAAATTTGGAGATTATACCACCAGAGGGAGTGGGATTACATTTTTAAAATATCGTAATCCCATCACTAAACACTGCACTGGTTGATTTAGTGCTACTGTTAAAGGTGATTTCATACATGATTAAAAGCCAAAATCTGTCGAGGAAGAACAGATGCTCTGATACCTTTGACGCTGTATAATTGGATTCCTGAAACGAAGAAGTTCCTGGAAGAGCTGTTGTCAGTGCTCTGATATAAAAGACTTCAGGGGTTTGTCACTATTATCAGAATGTCAAGGAAGTGCTAAAGTGGTAGCTAAATTTAGAACACTAAGTGGGGGGGAGAGGTAATGGGGAGATAAGGACACATATGTAATACCTTAATCAACAAAGAAAAATAATCATGTCTTACAAAATATCTACTATCAGAAAAAATAGCAAAAACATATTAAGAGGAAAAACAAAACATAGTACTGCATATACATTTTATCCTAATTTTGTAAAATTCATGTATAAAAAGCACAGACAAGGAAAAAATAATTGAATTATCTAAATGCTAATAGTGACTATCTCTGTTAGTGAGATTATAAGCTATTTTTATCATGTTTTATAATTAAATAAAATTTAAAAGAAAAAAATATAAAACCAAGAAAAGCAGTTAAATTGTAAAAGAACCTGGAACTATAATTGGAAGTTATTTTCATCCACTTTTGTTTTTAATGCTATCACCTCGCTTGTTAGATGGAGAAATTTTCTTTCTTTTTATATATGTGATTCCAAAGTTCAAAATTAATTAGAGCTTGCAAATAACACAGACAACCAAATAAAATTCTACCTAAAAATTTAGAAAGAAATAGATGATCCTAGAGAGACTAAAAGGAAAATAGCTGAAATGAAAGCATATTAGTTCATTCAATGGGGTCCAGGAAAGAAAATGGTCAAGTTAATATAAACCTGATTTTCCTCTTTGCCATCTCAATCCTGTTGCACATTAGAATCACCAGAGAAAAAAAATTAAAATACCAATGATGAGCCCCACCCAAGATAATTAAATAAAAACTCTGAGGATGGAGATTCAGTCAAAACAGAGAACCTACTAAAAATTACATCAAAAGTATTAAGTCTACTTAAATGATGTGGTTATTTGTGCCCTGTGTGTGAGTTAGTTAACTTTTTTCTCTTTTTCGCTTCCAGAATTCAATTCACCCTTTTCCATCGAAATTAGAAGGTCCCTCCCAATTCCAGGGCTTAAAAGCCTAAAACGACAATAGTACTTCGTTTCAGAGGTTCAATGCTCAAATGACAATGGCATTTTAAGACTATGTTCTCCTGGTGCTGTAACTGTTGAGTGACCTGGCTACTGAAGAATGACCACACATGTAGTTAGTGACAAAGTCAGGATAGAATCTAGGTCTCCTGACCTTTCCTGCTGTTGCATGATGAGATGAGGTTCTCAAACCAATACTTTCCTGAGAAGTACAATGTCAAATACCTTGAAAGTGTAGTGTAAGCTTGGAATGTAAGTTTGATAACACTCACTTCAAAGTTTTCCCCACACTAAATTTATGATAATGTTTGAAGGGTATAAGAGGTTGGGGCCTCAATCGCCATACATCATTGTTTAGGAGAGAATCATGACTTGTTTAGTGAGGGATATTTTGACCCTACCTGGATGGAGGTGGCAGAGGTGGTATGTGCTCCAATGTAGGCATGAGTGCTGTCAACATTCATTAGACAATGTCAAAAATACCTAGATTTATTGCCTGTTAAAGAAGGTAAATGGATCTTCTTTTAAGAAGTAACCCAGAATATTTGGCTACAAGGACTTGTCTGTCATAACCAATATCAATCGATCAATCAATCATGCAGATATTCACTAAACACTCTGTGTCTGACACTAGGCTATCCATTGGGAATACAGTGAACAAAAACAGAGCCAGGAGATGCCCTTGTGAAGCATACAATCTATGAGGGAGACAGACAAATAAAGAGGGCTTTTCTGAAGAAGCGGCTTCTAGCTGAAGATGTGGAGAAAAGGGCACAGACAAAGGCTGGGGCAAAGGATTGGGGGATAAAAGGAACAACAGCACATTTAAAGAGCCAGAGGTGAGAGAGAGCATGACTTTTTCAATAATCTCAAAGAAGTCCATTTGAAACAGCTGGAATGAAGGGAACCGAGAGTTGCTGGAGATGTAGATGGAGGCCAAAGTCTGTATTCAACAATTAGGGGTATGGAATTCATGGTAAGAGCCCCAGGGAGCCTTTCAGGCATTTAAAGCAGATGTTTGTTCTAGAGAAAGTGGACGGGCTGTGGTTTGGAGAATGGATTAGAGTAGGGCAAACCAGTTTGAAAACTGTGTGGTAATCCAGGTTAAGAGGGGGAATTGCCTGGCCCTGGGAATGAAGAATGAGAGAACAAGACCAATTGGGAGCTACTATCTACAGGATTTGGTGATGTCTAACAGTTTTCATTTGAGAGAATAAGCATTTGTGAGACTGAAGGATAGATATGCCTGAGACTCCAAACTTTGATTTGGGGCTAGTTGAGAAGTATAAGAGGGTGCTGCATTTGAAGTGCATTATCAGTGTGATCCTACTCAGTAGTGCTTTAACAATGCGCCATCAGGCTATATGTTTTTGAATCTTCCTGTGGATGTGCTTCAGGCTATTGTTTAGAATGTTGCATGGAATCCTCCTTAGGAACATCCTGAAAAATCCTACTCTGAAGGCACACACCAAACGACTGGTGCTTCTCCTGACTTGTGAGCTCTGACTGTGATGAGCAATGACAGGCCCACACCTTTCTTTTTGGTTGGTGTCTGGAAAACCCCAAGTCAAATTATTTCTGCTTTTACAAAGTGAATTAGGCCTTGTGGCACTTACTGGCCTCATTCTGGCTTCATTTTCTGGTTTCTATTTTTAATTTGACTTTCTTCCCAGCTCTATAGTTGGTTATTATTATTATTTTAAACCATGCAATGTAGTATATTTATAAACCACTTCAATTTTTTTGGAGTGGAATTGAGTATAAGTAATTATTATAATATAAAAAGAACTTCTTTGTGCCAGACAATTAGGAAGCTAATTTTGGAAATATACTCCTAAGTGTTTAATTGTGAATTTGAAATTTAGAATCAAGTTGTTTTTTTTTAAAATCTAAGCGTTTCTCTTCACTTAAGAAGCAAAAACATGCATTTCTTAATCCTCTTTCCTCGGGATTATAGCTTGAGCATCACCAACTTCTTCCTTCTGAGTGAAGCAGAATTAGTAGTGTTTCTGTATTTGTAAGGAGTAACTTATCTTGTAAATTACAGTACTTCTGTAATTTTTCATATGCAAGAACATGAGTATTTTCAAAGCTTCATGAAAAAATATAAATGTGGTTATATTAGATTAGTGGTGTTCAGAGTCACAGAAATAACAACCTCTTTCCTTTCCTTCAATAGCCAGGCTCTGAACTACATACTAGAAATATGGATTTAAAAGATTTATTCTTGTCCCAGAGAAACTAGAAACCTAGGGTAGGGGGAGAGGGAGTCAACTGTATCTTCACTCTGCAGGGTAAGTGCCACCATTGGGGTAAGCACAGTGAACGCCTTAACTTTCCAGGGCTCCACTTTTTGTCTTGGTTGTGAAAACAGCCCTGCTAAGTCAAACTCACTGCATTTCCTTGTTCTGTGTCTCACGGTACCAGTGTTATGCAGACCCAGCTTGTGTGGGTGTCTGACTTCTTGCTCCCATTTTGAAGTCAGAAGGTTTGGAATTGTATGTTATGCTGCAGCTTCTATTCAGACAAAATCTCATCATTGCGGGTAACCTTTTAATGCCAGATTTTGCTTAATGAAGTTACTTCTACCACTACCTCTGTTAACCTAAAATTGGAAGATTGCATTGCTGATCTGGATTCAGGGAATTCTATTAAAGGATAGATTCTGCAGAAAGGAAATTCTCATCTAGTATCTGATAAATCTGTGTAGCAACATTAGCATTGACTTACATTGGTGGATGTGATAGAAATTAAAAAAAATGGCAACAGTGTTTTTTGCACAATCCCATCAAGAGGCAGAATCTATTTTCACCCCCTTGAATCTGGGCTAGCCTTGCAACTTGATTTGGTCAAGAAAATATTGCAGAAACAATATAGGACTAGTTCTGAATCTGGGCCTCAAGAGGCCTGCCTTGCAAGCTTGATTCTCACTCTTGGGACTTTACTGCTGTTTTTGAAAAAGCCTGGGCCAGCCTGCTGGATGATGAGACATGTGGTCCAGTCATCTCTGTCTCCCATGCACTAGAGATATGAAAGAAACCATCGTAGACTATTCAGTACCCAGTGGACTCATCTGCTGACCACAGATGCATGATCAGCCAAGCCTGGATAGACCAGTAGAACCACCCAGCTGACCAGTAGGTCATGAAAAATAATAAATGGTTGCTTATTTTAAGCCACTAAGATTTGGAGGTGTTTGACATGCAGTAAAATCCAGATAGTAGATGAGTATTTTGATGTTACTGCAGTGGAATGCAGGTGCTAGTGAACTGCAGAGCAGAGAAGAATGAGTGAAGGAAGGGAGTAAAAGAAAAAGGAAAAAGAGTAACATGCACTCACCACCTTCTATATGCCCAGTTGATATTTCTTTAAAACCTAAATCAATAAACAACTCTCCTGAACATTATAGTAGGAGATTACACATAAAGGAGGAGGTTCAAACCACCTAATTAATTATGATTGCCAAAATATTTGTTAAAATGAGCCCATGATATTTATAGCAGTAAATTTTAAAAATATAAGGCCCATAATAAGAAAATATATAATTCTATTCATTTACTCACAGCTAAAGAGAATATACATCCTTTGTTTATTTTGTCTTCCCCCTACTACCCAAAAGATGAAGGGTAATGTTTCAATTCAACTGGATACCAAATTGGATAAGTAGCCAGGTCCCAATTATACCAGAAATATAAGTCATATAATCTCTAGAAAACAGACTTCTTCTTGGGTTTCAATTTAATTTAACAGAGCCCTTGCTGGGTGTCCTTTCTGTCTGCTGAACTCAGGGTTCAGCTAAGGAAAAAGAAAGAAGAGGGAGAAGAAAAGTGCATGATCTGATTAGGAAGGGTGGGTGAAGGGATGGAGACATCGGATAGATTTGATCTGATTTCAGAAAGCCACATAGAAGGTGTCAGGGAAAGGATGATGTACTGAGAATGTAACCAACTTACCCATGAACCTTTGAACCATTGACATAGGCTCTCTAGCCTCAATTTCCCAGTTTGCATTGGGTAAGTTGTTAACTTTCTGTTCTAGAGACAAGCCAACCTATCCGGCCTGAGTGAGAGTTTGTGCCTCACACCTTCTTAAAAATAAAAATGATCCTAGTTCTTGATGAAAGGTTTTATTTATTACAATGATTCTTTCAACCCTTACCATGTTTTGATAGTTGGGTGTGTGCCAGTCCCTGCCAGTGAAAGACCCAGGTATTGTGTGGAAAAGACCACACATGGTGGGAAGAACTCTGGTGGGGTAAATACCTGACCCTCTAGGAAGGGGCGGTGCTCAGAGAAGACTACCCAGAGGAGAAATCCCTTTAGAAATAGCTGAAGGATGAGCTGCAGTGGCCAGATGAAGAAGCATTTGTTAATTTTCAAACTTGTCTCCCCCTCCCCCCTTTACATGGAAGGCAAGAAGAAACTGAAAAAAGAGGCAGGGGACTCCACATTGGTAGGTGGCAGGTTCAATAATCAAGGCTTGATTTGGGTGACCACAGGACCAATAGATCTTTGCACCTGCCCAACCAGAATCTTTAAAGTTTATATGGAGGCCATAACTGGGTTCAATCATGTATATCATTCAGATGGTCTCAAAAACACATTCCTCTCCCAAGGCTGTATTCTTAAAAATGGCTCCAGCCGTGGGAATGGTGGGCAGACCCTACATTCCAAAGACAGGGGAGAGGGTGGGGAGCCTTTGATTGCCCAGGTCCTGCGCTCAGGTCAACCGGTGGTCACCTCCTCCAACAGCCTTGTGACAACTATCCAAGCATGAATGGTCTTATCACTTAGCTCCACTGCATAGAACCAAGTGTTACTTATGCCCAGATAACTGTGCACTTTGAGTACTTTATTAGCTTAAGAATTTGAGGATTTCAGGACTATTATGAGATGTTACAAAATGTTTATGTACCCGTTGTCATGGAGTCCTGCTTTATAATTTAGAAGAACATGGAGAGCCAGAAGAATTCGAGACCTTTAGTCAGACTTCATCACATTCACAGGAAAGGAGACAATTGTAATCACAGAAGAGATTAATGTGCAGGCAGGTGGCACTCTCCAGCACATTGCACACACAGACCTAGCTGCACTGGAGAATAAAGGGCTAGAAGAGGTTTCAGGGTTTGGAGTGTGTGTGTATTCATCTTGAGGTTAATAAAACCATATCTCAGGAAGTTTGGAAAATGAAAGATTATTCATAATCCTATTCCTCTAACAATCACTTTTTGAATTTTGAATATCTTAACAACCTTTTCCCTAACAATACAAAGGCACGTTACTGAGTTGACCATCCTTACAAGACTGACTGATCTGGCCAATTGCTCTGTCTTGTGGGGGTCAGGCTGCATAAGTGACAACTTTTCAGGGGAGTCTGTTCAGCTCCTTTCTCCCAGGATCACACGTTTGTCCGCATTACTTCTGTCCCTTGCACGTTCGGGTTGCACATGCTCGATCCAAGCAGGTGCACTTTCATGTCTCAGCATCAACAGGGTAGCCCTGGGGCAGGAGGCTGGAGGTGCATGGCATTGGCAGGATGTGAGGCGCTGCCTGGCTGGGTGTGTGGAAGTCCATGGGAACCCACACAGAGTTGGTCACTGCAAAGGTGAAACTGGAGGAAGTGAATTGGAGCATAAAAGGTCTTGATGCAACCTTTTACCTTCTCTCTTGAAAGATGGACTCTTTCTGGTAAGTTAGGAGCCTCTTCTAAATCAGCTGGGGAGTCGGAAAAAAAAGGGAAGACAAATATCCACTTCAGTACTGATGGTCTGCATTTTTTCAAGTTATTTGAAGAGCAAGTTTTATTAAAGGGTATCACTGACACTGAAAATAATGATGAAATAAAACCACATGAACATATTTCTTGCAAATTAATCGTTCTTGAAGCTAAAGGCAAAGTCATTCTTGAGATTGCTTTTGGCAGTAGTTATTCAAGATGTAAATGTATTGAACATCTATTCAAGGCTCTCTGTCTTATTGATGAGTTTTAAATTTTCCGTCCTCTCTGATTTTTTCATACCACCCATCATGTTTCTTTCCAACAATTTATTTTGTTTTCAGTGTTGTTTATTGATAAATTGCTGCAGGAACTGCTGATACTTAAATATGCATAATACAGCCTTGAAAACAAAGGATAAAGAGAATAAGATTTGAAAACTAAATGTAGTGTTATGAAAGAAATTCAAACTCCTTTTGATTTTAATTTTTTAGTAACTTTATTTTTTATGTGTCAAGGTCATCTTGAACGTTGATGGTCGTCCTGTCAGAAAGAGAATTCCTAGTGTCATGTATCAGCTCTGGCCAGGATAAGATAATTGTTTTGTTCAGAACTAGAATCAGTCACATGGCCCTCACATAACCACAAGGAGGCAGGAGGTGCAATCCCGTGGTCTGCCTGAACTGCGGGAGAAACGTAAATGCATATGACCACCACAGCAGGTTGGCATTTTCAAAAAATCTTTATTGTTGAAAGTATTACATATGTCCCCTTCCTCCCCCTATTGACCCCTTCTACTCCACTCCACAGCCTACTCCAGACCTTCACCACCTATGTCCATGGGTTATGCATACAAATTTTAGTTGATCTCTTCCCACCCACTCATCCACCCCCACCTTCCCTCTGAGATTTACAGCTTGGCATTTTTAATAGGTAACGTTACAGAAGCCTTGTATGATAACAATATGCAGTAGGTTTGAGGTTGTGAGTGCATGGTGTTTTTAGATGTTTAAATTATAGTCTTATTTGTAAAATGAATATACAGCTGGTTTGAATGTATAATCACCAACAAACAGGGCTGCTCAAAAAGGTTATAAAATCTTTATTAGCTTTATATGCTATGAATCTTACTCTGAGCCCCTGTCCCTTATAGGAATAGTGAGAAATTCAATCTCAGTATTTCCGGGACTCTCTGTTGCAGGGTTATGCAGTCAGGATCTTCAGCTAAGCTCAAGCATCATGGAGACATTCTGGTCTTGAGCCCCCGGTCACTGTTGAGATGTACACTAGTCAGGCTCACATTCCATCCCTCTGGGCCAGTGGCTCTGCTGCCTGTGGGCCAAGCATGGGGGCACCAGAATCTCTGCTGAGGTTGGGAAGCCCAGGGGTAATGGCTCAGTCTCCCTCAGGACACCACACTGTGATCCCTCTGAGGCCACTCCACTTCTCTGGGACAGTGTCATCTAGCAGGACCCAAGTCCTTCCCATGCCTGCGGACCACCAGCCTTTGTCCCATTCTCAGTTTGAAGCAAACACTCTCTGCTCGCAGGTCTTCTCAAAGAGAAGAACTGCTGACCCTCGGCAGCTTCTCTTTCCACAAAACCCTTAAATTGTGCAGCTCACCTGTCTCATTGGCCTGCCAATGTGGTTCCAAGATCTGCCTCAAGTGATTATTGCCATGGTTGAAAGGATTAAAGGAGACTTTCTAAAGTGATTGCCACAAAGAAATTCCTAGTAATGTGAATGAAGTGTTAAAGTGTGAATTAACTTTAGTAATAAATAATGGTCAGGGCAGGGGTGGAGTGGGAGAAGAAAATGAATTTTTGTTGCGTACCTACTATGTGCCAGACCTTGGTAAGGTATTTTCATATATTATCTCACTTAACCACCACGACAACACTATTATGAAGAGAGTATGAGCCCATTTTACAGAGGAGAAAACTGAAGCTCGGAGAGTTCTGTGCATGCATAAGTCAAAACAATAATGGTAGCTAGCTTTTATGAAGCTTATTATATGCCAACCAGGGTTATAAGCTCTTTATGAATATAAACTCATTTAATCTTCACAATAGTTCCATGAGGTAGGTACAATAGCTACAATATTCCTATTTTACAGATGAGAAAACTGAATCATAGAAAGTTCAGGAGACTTACCTAAGGTCATACCCCTAGAAAATGGTGAGATTTGTCCCCAGGCAGAGTGGCTCTAAAGTTTATGATCTAAATCACTGTGTTATATGACTGAAGGAGAGGGAGGAGAAGAAAAGAGAAGAAGGGAGTTACAGAGGGAGGTTGGCAAGAGAGAGAGAGAGAGAGAGAGAGAGAGAGATAGAGAGAGAGGTTGAGGTTATAAATAATTTCTAGAATTTGAGTGTATTCTTTGAAATTAAGACTTTCTCCAAAGAGGTTCAATGCATTTCCAGAGTTGGGCCTCAGAAACAGTACTCAAATGAAGTCTGACTTCTTAGATACGGAGTGCTGAGCTCCCAGCCCCTTTCAGTCCTACCATGAGCTGAAAGGTAAATTAACAACAACACCTACCATTGCCTAAGGTTGGGATCAAAAAGCAGTGTCAGCATTCCACGTAGGCAGCTGGTTACTTGGCGGTTGAATACTCAGAATGGCTTTCCTGAAAATAGAATATGAAGACCATGTATTTCTTTTTTTCTTCCAAGATGTCAGTGCTTATCACCTTGTTGGCTAGGTGCCAGATGCTTTTAAACACCAACTGTGCAAACTACGTGGGGTCAACTCTTTATAAATAGTGTCGATGATTGTACAAAGCAAAACCTGGCCCTTTGGTATTAAAGCTTAAAAATTCTTGGCTCTCCAAACAGCCAAGTTCCTCTTGGCTCAAGGAGGGAGGTACATTATATTAGTTTCCCAGAGGGGAAAAAAAGGTCATATTATCTTCTTTCAGCATCTGTCATTGGTAACTCCAAACAGGTGGTTGAAAAGACTCAATCCCCAGATTTTCTGACTCCTAGTTGCTAATCAAAGTAAGGAAGACTAGATTGCATGGATCTTATTTTACTAACCCTTCCAAAGTATAAAGGCGATGTGGTATCCTATGACAGACTATCTATCCTGGAATAGAATTTATACCCAGTGATCATATTTAGTTTCTAATGTTATTACTTGGTATAGTTTTTTTCAGCATCAGACACAAATACTGTGACTATCACATGAGCTATTTTGTAAATGATTTGGCATTTTTTACAACACAAAGAGCTCAGTTCTGTATACTCAGTATAAATATCTAATCTGACTAGAACAGACTATCAAAATAAATATGGTCCAGATATCAAAAGTCCCTTGAAACCATAGACAGCTGCCCAGTGCTTACTGTATTAAAAATATTCCTGTGAAGTTGCATATAAACCAAATTTTTGTAGGTCAACTTATGATTTATGTAGGAAATTGATTTACTAGGGAAATTGGCCATGTAACTCTGGCTACTATAGGGAACCATTTTGTTAATCGAATAACTACCTTCACTCTTCATTTGTTTAATTGTATTTTTCCTTATTTTTCAGGATAGGTTTGAGGCATATTAATAATTTACATTTTGTAAACTGGAATTTTTGTATTTGCACTTGTCAAAACTGGTAGACTGAAGCAAACATATAAAAATGTTTTTTAAAATTCTCCTCTCAAAACACTTTCTATAATTTTTAATCTAAAATGACATTTGAAAGGCTAAAAACACTTTTATCAAATGTACCAAAGAGTCCTCATCACTAACAGAAATTTGCTTTTTAACGTATAATTGTAGAATTTCGATTTCATTTAAAAAAAAGTGTGCCCTAGAGCTGTCAGAGGGGAGATGGGTGAGGGTTGGGTAAGAAGGGTGAAGGGATTAAGCAAGAAAAAAAAAAAAAAGAAAAATTCATGCAGACAACAATAGGGTGATTGCCAAAGGGGTTGGGGGTGGGGAGAGGTAAAGAGGGTAGAGGGAATAAATGGTGATGGAAGAAGACTTGACTTGGGGTGGTAAACACACAATACAATATACAGATGACGTATTGTAGAATTGTATAACCTGAAATCTATATAATTTTATTAACCGATGTCACCCCAATAAATTCAATGAAAAATAAGAAAAAAAGTGTGTCCTAGAGTATAGCATCTGCTTGAATTTACTGTTTTAGTCACCCTATTATAGATGATTACAGAGACATTTGTAAATGCTCTGCCATTTTAAAATTAATTTCTAGGTCGGTCTGAGAATTTTTATAATTTCTTTTAGAAACATAGACTCTCATGGGTATAATATTTACTTTTCTTAAAAATATGTTGAATTTGCTGTTTGTGTGAATGAAATCCAGTTAAATACATTTCCACTTACTCTGGAAATTTCTGTAAACAAAGCAAAACTTGGGAAGAAAGCAAGAACTTATATAACAAGTATAATTTAGAATTTACATATATTAATTATGGTAAGATAAATTATAAACATTAATAGGACAAAGCCACTTGTCTTTAAAGTCTCTGTATATTTATATTACTGTTACATTAGAAGGCTTTTGCTTAAATTGTTTTTTAATTTTTTCTTATTGAATTTATATGTTAATATGCTACTGATTATGATGTTATTAAAACACATATTAGATGTAATATAGGCAAATTTGTTTTACAGAAACTAAATAAAAAAGACATCGATTAATGGGATCAACCCATTTTACCATGTACAATGCATACATTTTATATAAGGTTTGCCACAGAAATAAAAATAATAGAAGTTTGCTGAAAATTGCTTCAGGTGTGTGTGTGGGGGGGAGGGGGCAGGCAGTGGAAATGTAGAGGCATTATCCTTTCATTTTTGCTCTAAATGCTCAGCTCCCCACCATTGCATAGAGTTGCTTTTTCCTTTAACTTTATTTTGACCTTTTACTTCCTTCGACCCTTCCATCTTTCCTAGCCCAGAAGGCAGGTGTGGGAGGAAATTGGTTTCATTATGACCTTTCTCCCAGGCACAATTGTCTCAAAATCACTCCACTCTCAGGAATCTGTGCTAGGCTTTGTGTCCAGATAAAAACCCTTAACACATTGTGAAATGTAATACTGCATTTTATTTATTTATTTATTTATTTACTTACTTACTTATTTATTCCCCCTCCCCCTTGGCCTCTCCCAGCCCATGTAATACTGCATTTTTACATGTTTACACCTATTCATCTTTTTTAAAAAGTTTGCATATTTCTTCCTTCTGAAGGACCCACACACAACATGGAAAATGCTTGAAGGCAGAATGGTGTGATAGATTCATTGGCGGTTTCGGAGGGGACACTGAAGACCACATGCTTTTATTCCTCCCCCCTTTAGAAATGTGAAATCTGGCAGGGATGTCTGCAGCTGGCTCTGGATGGAAGGTGGACATAATGACCTCTAAGCTGATGAGCTGACACCCCACCCCACCCCACCCCCTCATACACCTTTAGTTTCTGAGATGAATCGCTGAAGATTATTTTTCAGGAGCTGTGACTGCAAACCACGAATGCAGAAATCATCCCACTGCTCTCTGACTAGCCGGTGGGTTTCCTGCCAAAGCAGAGTCACAGCCGAGGGGAGGAGGGGCGGGTGCTCACTCTGAGCACGGCCTCAAGGACGTTCTGGACTCGGATGGAAAGTGTGGAGGCTGTAGCTAAAACTTTCCCCGGCCCAGATAGTCACAGTTAGAAGGGCTTCCCCCTGATTGTTCGGCAGTAAAGAAGAGAATCGTCTCTCCTCGGGGCCTTTGGAATGGCAAAATAAACATGCCGTGCGCAGGCAGCTGCGTCTCCCGAGCCTGAGACGTTTTCGTTGGGAGGATGGAGGGCCCCTGGCCCGGACGGTCAGACCTTCGTGGTGGCTTGATCTCTTAAAGTCCTTGTGTCCATAATACCTGGATAACCACTCCATGCACCACCTGCTGGGCCTCATTTTCTTTTCATGCCCGACTATAAGACGCTGTCCTTTGGGCAAGTTTCAAGAACTGATGAACGCTCAGGGTGTAGACGTTAATCTTGCACATCAGCCTGGCCCAGATGGTGTAGGCGCCCCCGGGATCACCTCTCCTAGCGACAGTGTGCATCTCTCCGGTGAACAGCCCTTTCCCCACTTGAATCTCTCTCCCGCCCCCGACCCCACCCCTCCCCGCTGAGGCCCTACCACCATCTCACCCTCCCCTCCACTCACCCTTCCACTCCCCTCACCCTTCCACTCCCCTCACCCTTCCACTCGCCTGGACCAAACACCCCTCAGTCAGGTGGGTCGGGGGATGTCTACTCTTCCGGGAAGGGGCGCAAAAGGGTTAATGATGAGAGTCGGAGGCCCGGTGGGGCGCCCACACCCGCCCGGCCGCGGTGGGCGTCGGAGGTGAGGGGGCGCTGTTCGGGCAGCGATGCGCCGGGCGGCGGGCGGGAGAGCTGCCAGGCTGACGGAGAGGACGGCCGGAGTGGGGGCCGCCGCCGCCGCTGTGATGCGGAGCCGGTGCTGCGCCGGGCGGTGCAGTCAGAGCCCGGGCGCCAGAGCACCAGCTGCAACCTCGGCACCGGAGGCGGAGGCGGCGGCGGCACCTGCGCCAGCTCCCGGGCCCCGCGCTGCCCTCTCCGCCCCGCCAAGCCCGGGGCCGCCGCCCGGCGCTCTCTATGGATGTCAAGGCGGCCCCCAACGGGGTGGCCACCATCGAGGACCGGATCTTGCGAATCACCGGCTACTATGGCTACTACCCGGGTTACTCCAGCCAGAAAAGTAAGACGCCGTGGGGCTGCCCTGCTCGAGGCGCGGGGACGGGGGGAGGCGGGAGGGAGCGCCGTCCGGACACCTGCAGCCTTGCTGCGCCGCGGTTGCCACAGGAGCCACTGGGTGAACCGTATGTGCGCTGTCCTCGGTGCTGAACCATGGAAGAGACATGGGGGCCCCGTGGTTCGCTCCTAGGAGTTTGCAAACAGTCGCAGCCTTCGGGGCAGAGGCGCGGAGGGGACCGGGTGAGCTCTCTAGACGGCCGGCGGCCCTTCACCCCTGGCTTATTTACGACCCGCGGAGATGAACATGGCTGTTTACTTAGCGGGAAGTCAGCCCTTGGAGCTGTATTCTCCGAAAGCCCCTACTGGGTGTCGGGCTGCGGGCGGGGTGCCTGGTACGCAGGTGGATAGGTTCGGGGGTGGAGCCAGCCGGGCGGCGGGTCCAGACTTGGGTTCTGGCGCCCGCTGGGTCTGCCTGCTCTCTCCGGCTTGCGGAGACGTAGCCAGCGCGGGAATTACTCCGGTTAAAACGCCTTTGGGAGGGTCTCTATCCTGGGCAGAGCCAGAACCTGCTCAGGTCTCGGAGTCCGGAGTCCCGGAGCTGGGAGCCAGAGACCCGGGCACACGACGGGGGCGGGGGCGGGGGAGGGGCGGGGGCGGGTAGAGGCGCGACAGGGCCACCCGACCGCGCTGTCCTCCGCACGTCGCGGCTTCCTCTGAGCCCCATTCTGTTCGGTACCCACTCTCTTCTGGCTAAACAGGTCCTGCGGCGCGGGTGCTTTCCCGGTTCCCGAGCAGTTTTGAGGGGAGGGAGATGAGGTGCGCTCTACTCCGGCCCCCTCCCCCAACACACAAACCCACTGGCTGTATGTACTGGGATTAGTTCTGCCAAGCGACCGAATTGGAGCTCGCTTTTTGTTTCTCTCTTGGGGGAGTAAGCTGCGGCTTAATTCCCATGCAAGTGGGGTTTCACTTTTTCTCTTTCAAGGCATTTCTGTCGCAATGGATGGAGCTTAATTTATGTTTTTGCTTACTTTTAACCAGAAGGCTTGGAAGCTCCTGGAAGCGTTTCTGAGTTGTATTTTTCTGTGACATTTTGGGGTACAAGCAACATTGCAGTGCATCTGAAGCAGACAAACCTTGACCCATAACCAGAAAACACTTTTTTTTCCATGTAACTTTCTCCCCCACTATGCCCCATCTCTATTGAATAATAATTCGACAGCTTTCTTCCATGGGCTGTCTTTACACAGATATTTTCTATTTTAATATTTCATTTGGCTTCAGGAAAGGCCTATCGGATTTGGATGGTTTCTGTCTAGTAGCTGTTTTTAGCATTAGAGGCTTACATTATTCATTTTCCTACAAAAGTAATTATATAGTGTTAGAATTTTCTGGAAAGAAAATAACATACTGTGGAATGCGGTTTGAAGTCTTTGTACTATAGTCTCAAAAACTCATCCCTCCCCCCCCCCCCCCATTGGCAAAGGGTTTCTTTTTTAACCCTAGACACTTAAGTGAAGGCACTAGGATACCATGTGGAGGTTCTGTAGATGTCACCCATGAATATTTTAATTAGGAACCATGGATTTTGGCTTCTTAGAGAATGTAGAAGCTATCTGTGAAATTACAAAACTCAGGGTAGTATATTGTTATGATTTGTATAACAATGGAACTTTGGTTAATAAAAAGAACAAACAAAAAAGGATACTGGAAAAGTGACATTTTAAATAAAGACATGTTCATATTATCTTTTCGTACTTGCTGAAATAGGGACACAGTGTTCCATTTGCCCTACAGTAACAAGACAAAAAGAGGGATGGGCATTGGCCAAGACAGTAACCGAAGCTAAAAGGGATAAAGATGGGTTTGGCATAGTTATTTGGGATGGGCACTTAACCTAAGTTCAGGCCACGGAGTTCAAACAGTGAAGGCAGAGAAACTCACAAGGAGAGAGAATTGCATGATAGTCAAATGACTTTTAGGTTTCTTGTGCTTTCAGAGGTAGAAAGAGATTGCCATTTTGCACTGTGAAAGAATAGGAGAGGAGAGAACTGGAAGAAGGCCAGGCAGCCGAGCACCATGAAATAATCCAGCCCTTAATTCAGGCTTTAACTAGTAAACAAACACATTGAAGCAAACCAATACAATATGGTCAACTGATTTAGCTATTACCAGGAATGATCAACAGCTTGGGAGATGTCTGTGGGGATATATTTATGAAAACACGGTGGTGAGGAATATATAATATGTAAAGGCAAGGTGACTTTCCGGTTTTCTGACTGCTCGTGTATGAGGCCTTAAAGATGGGATGCTCTCCTGATACCCATGCTGTTTACCTTTTTAGAAGTAGGTGGGGACTCACCTGAGAATATGCATCAATGATCAGCTTTGTGTTAGTGCATCCTGATGCCACCCCTGCCAGTCAGGAAAATGAGTACTTGTCCAGAACAAATTCTAGTAGTCAGGCTGATATAAATTACATATATTTTATTCTGATACATATAAATGGTACGGAGATGATTAAAGCACTTGTCTAGCCTGGAGTTACTTATGGTCTGCTAAGGGAAATAGATCCTTCCTTCAACAGGTGTTAATTGAGCACCTCCTATATGCCAGGAATACATCAGTGAACAAAACAGACCAAAGTATTTTCCTTTTTAGAACTTAAGTTCTAATGGGAGCAGACAGACAAATAACAAACAAATTATCTAGCATATTTCAAGGTGGTAGCTGCTTTAAAAAACTACAACAGGGTAAAAAGGATAAAAAAAAATTCTGAAGGGGGTAGTGAATGTAGCAATTTTAAATAAGATGGTAATATAAGGCCTCACTGAGGAGGACACAATTGAGCAAAGACCTGAAGGATGCGAGGGAGTTAGCCATGTGGGCATCGGGAAGATGACATTTCAGGCAGAAGAAACAGCCAGTGCAAAGCTCCAAGGTGGAGGATACCTGGCATGCTAGAGAAAGAGCAAGGAGGCCTGCACGGATGAAATGGGGTGAACAATTGAGGAAGTGGTTGGAGATGAGGTCACTATGGATACAGGGACTTAGATGAAGCAGGGCCTTACAGGCATTGTAAGTCCTTTGGCTTGTAAGTCTTTGCAGGGTTTTGACAGAGGAGTGATGTGATTGGACTTATCTTTCAAAAGGACCAATTTGCTCTACTGGGGCAGGGGTGGAAGCAGAGAGAGTAGTTAGTATGTTTTTGTATGTTAGTATGTATTACTTGGGTGAAAGATGATCATAGTTTGAATCAGAGTGATAGCAGTAGAGGTGGTCAGATTCTGGATGTACTTGAAATTAGAGCCAATAGAGTTTCCTGATGCATTGGATATGGTATCTGCAAGAAAGAGAGGAGTAAAAAGTGATCCCATCTTTTCTGATTGGACCAAGTTTGAATTGCCAGTGGCTGCAGTGTGGAAGGCTTCAGAGTAGAGAAGTTTAGGGGGTTAGAAGCTAAGGATATCATTGATAACATTTTGGGAAGGTTAAGTATAGTTGGAGATATTGAATAAGCCTGGAGATGTCTGAATGGAGATATAAAGTAGAGATTTTCCAGCATTTGGATGCTATCTAAAGCCTAAGACTGATGAGATCTCCAAGAAAAGAATTATACAGAGAAGAGAAGAAGAGCAAGGACTGACCTGAGGGGCACTCAGACATTGAGAGATTGGGGAGAAGAAGGGAATCATTAAAAGAGACCAATAAATACCACAGGATCTCACTCATTTGTGGAACATAGAGAACAACATAGACTGATGAACAGGGACAGATCCAAAGACAGAGAAACAGCGATCAGACTATCAATCCCCAGAGGAAAAGTAGGGGAGGGTGGGGGTAAGGGGAAGAGATCAACCAAAGGACTTGTATGCATGCATATAAGCCAAACCAATGGACATGGACAACAGGGGTATGAGAACATGAGTGTGGGGGGGGGGGAGGTTGGGGGTTAATGGGGGGATGAAGACACATTTGCTTAACCAATAAAGAAATTAAAAAAAAAGAGAGACCAAGAAGGAGCTCCCAGGGAGGTAGGAGGAAAACCAGGAGCTGTGATACCCTAGAAGCCAGAGAAGGGTTTCAGAGGGAAGGAGTTAGCTGAGACCTTTAGCTGAGTGCAGAAAGGTCAAGTAAAATGAAGACTGATAACTGACCATGGATTTGGCAGTGGGGTGTCATTGGCTACCTTGACAGAGCAGGTAAAGTAGTATAACATGGATTAGAATGTGTTTAGAGAGAATTAGAGGAAGGAATTGGAAATGTGAGCATAGACAACTCTTCAAGGGTTTTTGTGCAAAGGGGAACAGGAAGAAATGGGGATAGTAATGTTAATAAGGTTTTTGTTTTTAAATGGCAGGTATAACAGCATATTTGCATGCATGTGAGAATGATTCAATAGAGAAAGAAAACTAGTGATGTTGGAGAGATAGGGTATCACATTTAGTGCACAAGGGAAGGGACATTGCTTTACTTTAGATGGATATAGGGCAGAGTGTGTGGGTGCAGGTTCTGGAAGATGGATAGCTGAGATGGTGGGAGTCTGTTGAGGTTTTCTTCTTGTTGCTTTAGTTTTCTCCAAATAGAAAGCAAGGTCATCTACTGAGAATGAGCATTTGGGAAGTTGTGATAGGGGTTGGAGGAGAGAGAAGGCGTGAATAGTTAAATAAGGAGAGTGTACAAACTGGGGAAGTACAGTAAGCTTATCTGGCTGCCTTAAAGAGCCCACTTAAAAGTTTCTGGTCACAAATTTAAAGTGAAACTAGCCACTAGGTTGCTGTATTCATGGACACAGTGTAGGCATGGAGCAAGTGAGGAGAAATATTTATCTAGAGTTTCAGGGGGTTGTGAATGTATGTAAGAAAGATATTATTATAATGATTGACCACAGAATTTAAAGCTGGTTAGTAAAGAAGAGAGGAAATAAAGGTGATTAGGGAGAGTGAAAAGTGGTTGGATCAATAGATTGGGAATCTCTGTGGGATCAAAGGCTAGTGGAAGTTAGCTGAAAGAAAAGGGGTAGTGGTTAAAAAACACAAGAGGGTTGTATACTATAAGGAGTCATTTCCTTTACTCAAGTCAAAGGATAAATCCATTTTGTTTTATTGTATTTCATTATCGATATATTTGGGGTGAGCCTTCTTCTTGTGTTTGTATAGGAGGCGGTATATTGTGTAATAAACTAAGCCATAGTGGTTAGGAAATTGACTCTAGTGTTAAACCATCCAGCAACTGGCTCTGAGACTTGGGACACTTCTGGTAGACATCAGTTTCCTTGTCTGTAAAAAAGAGGGTAAAGTCCCTGTCTCAGAGCAGCCATGCAGCAGGTCAGCTTTGACAGCCTTCAAAACATCTCACCTTGTGCGGAAGAATCGTACCCAGTAAACTCTAGTAGTATGTTGCCTCTGCGCACTCGACCTTTTATCTCAGATGGTGGCCAGTTGCCTCTCTGTTTTATGTCAGCCTTCTGTTCTTTCTATTCCCCAGTAAGTGACCAGGTTCTGTGGTTGTTTCCTATTGGTAGTTGCATAGTTATGGTAAAACCTTTTCTCCTTGCACTGATCCTATCTCTGACCATCTCATGTCCAAAAAGAACTCTACTAACTTCTGGCTCCTGTGGCTCTCTGAGTTCGCTAACTGCTGCTATGACTTACCATTTCCCAAGGTTCCAGCTTCAGCCATTTCTTCTCACTCTTTCCTTTCCCTGAGTGAGCTCATTCAGTCCCATGCTTCCATGTGTCTGTATTTCTAGGTCCACTTTTTCTGAACCCAGACCCGTATTTCAAGCTACCTACTAGAATTCCCACCTGGATGTCCTCCAGGTATGTCACACATAAAACTAAATTTATCATCCTGTTCTTAAATGTGCCTTTTCCTTATTGTTATGTTTCTTAGCTTCTAATATCTATATCCAACCAATTGCCCAGAAACCTGGAGTTATCCTCAAATTCTACCCTTTCCCCATATCCCATATTCCCTTAACTGTACTATATCTATCCTACCCAAAATAAGTGCTTTCTGTCACTATTGTGACTGCTTTAGTTCTATCCATCACATCTCAAATTCTTCTAATCCAGTGTGTACACCTTAACAACATTTAATTCCCTAGAATGCAAATCTGCTCACCTCATTTTCCTGATCAATTTCCTGAAATAAATTTTCATTTTCTGTGGACTGAAGTCCAAACTTTTGAGCATACCACAATCTGAGTCCATCTTACATTGTTTTATTTTAGTACACATTCCCCGCCTCCCTTCCCTCCAATTTCCAAAGTAATGCATGCTTAGTGCAGAAAATCTGGAAGGCAGAGAAGCAAAAAGAGATTAAAATAAAATTACACATAATTTCACCACCCAGAGGTGATCAGTGTTAACATTTTGGTTAACAGTATCCTTTTCTATATAGACACATGCAAATGCTTTTTATTTCATGCCGAACATTTCTCTTGTTGGTCTATATAATAACAATGTATGCATAGTCTTTCATATATTTAAGCACCTTAATAAACTTAAGTTGATGAATTTTTAGTCCATTTTTCCTTCTTAATTTCATATCCCATGTGTTCCCCTCCCCTGCCCCCAACCCTGGACATAGTCTCATTAAACAGCTCATTGTTCTCATACCCTTATTGTCCCCAATGTATTATGACCCCCAATGACTTCCTCTCCTGTTTCCTTCATCACACTCTGGAAAGCTCCTATTTATCTTTAAAGGTTGAATTTAAATGGGCAGACCTCTGTAAAGCTTCCCAATTGCCCTAGGCTGGGCTAATCCTCTCTGCCTGCTTCTGCAATACTGTGTCCTCACCTCTGCTCCAGCGTTTAGCACACTGTTTTGGGCTGTTTGCACCAGGCTACCTCACCCACAGAGCTGGGGAGGGCAAGGACTTATTTTTACTCATTGATTTTCCTCTTAGGGGAAGTGACTAGTACATTCTGAGTGTTCAATAAAGTTTATTGTACTAGTGAATGAAGGATTACAGTTGCCTCTGAAGAAATTGGAGAGCTAATTATTTTCACACAGAAAAAAAGAGTACAGGAGGGTAGAGATTGGAGGAAAATAAAAAAGTTTGCTAGCTATGAATGAATCAAACAGATGTGCCTATTCAAAGAATGAGATTACATCAAATGGTATTTTATGATCACTTTACCATTGTGGTAGTAACTTCTGCATTTGTGTCTTTCCTATTCTATATAATAAAAGGGTAATATGCAAATTGACCTTAACAGCAGAACAACCAGAACGACTGCTGGACCAGTCACTATGAGGCACACTGACCACCTCTCAGTCTCTTCCCCTGGCCGGCAGGCTCAGATCACCTGATAGCCACCCACTGCAAGGGCAGGGCCCGCAAGCGGGTGGGAACAGCCGACCTCTAGGTCCCTTCCCCTGGCCGGGGCCATGAGGCACTGATCACCCGATGGTGAATGGGGAACCAGGGTGGGCGGCGGCAGGGGGTGGGGCTGGCTGTGGGCAGCTGGGGAAGATGGCCCTGATTGCAGGCCAGGCCTAGGGATTGTACCTGCACATGAATTCCATGCACCGGGCCTCTAGTTTCCTTCATAATGTTTTCTGTACTTGAATGAGGGGAAAGTCAACTTTTAAAAATACAGAGTAGTGCCCTAGCTGGTTTTGCTCAGTGGATAGAGCATCGACTTGTGGACTGAAGGGTCCTGGGTTCGATTCTGGTTAAGGGCACATGCCCAGGTTGTGGGCTTGATCCCCAATAGGAAGCATGCAGGAGGCAACAGATCAATGATTCTCTCTCATCATTGATGTTTCTATCTCTCTCTCTCCCTCTTCCTTACTCCCTGAAATCAATAAAAATATATTTTAAAAAATACAGAGTAGTATAAAGTTACTATAATTATAATAAATAAAATGTAACCCCCCCAGAAGTGGTTATTATTGGTCTTCATGGTAACAATATTTATATAAGCTTTAAGCATTCTAACTGGAGTAAGTTATAAAATTGTCTTTTACTGATGAAATGAATACACCAAACATGTCTCCCAGTTCATATTCTGTTTATACCCTAATAATAAGCTTTATGTTTCTTTGTATATATAGGTAGCATTTTGTAAACAGTTATAATTACCATTAGTATGTAGTATTGAGAAATTTTTGTAACGAAGTTTTTAACTATGACATATAAGAGCTATGTTGATCCTACATAGCATTGTACATGCTATTGATGTTGGAAAATGTGGTAGTTTCTACAATGTTAATTTTTATGTGTATTTTTCATTTAAAATGTAAATTTAGATATAACTGGGTATTTATATTATAAAATACTACGTCTACTACTAGCTAACAGGTGGGTTTAACATTAAGTTCAGATATACTTTCTTCAGACTTGTTTGAGGCCATGAGGTCTAATGCAAAGTCCACCAGACTCTGCTGTGATACCTGCTAGCCTTTTAAATTTATGTAAGTTGATCTCTCAAATCAATAATTTTGTTCCTGGAAAATGGGAATAATAATAGTTGTTTCACAGATCATTGGGAGGATTATGTAAGATAATGTATATAGAATGTCTGGCACAATGCCCAGTTTAATATGGAAGCTGTTATGATTATGGAGGAAACTAGTAGAATTGGTTTCATAATATCTAAGAGCCTTACTCACTTTTTTTCTCCATATCCAATGTTGTTCTGTGAATTGTTGAAAATTGTGTTACAATAACTTGAAAGATAATTTACTAATTACTCAAGTTCAAAATGGCTTTTATTTTTGGATATTGCCTTCCAGTCCTTACTCATATCTGGCTAGCCTAGTGCTGTAACTGAAAGGGGCAGTCTTTCCTGGATTGTCCATAGGGATAGTTTACAATTGTCTAGAGGCCATTTGTGATGAGGTTATTTCCATTGGTCCAAAAAAAAAAGGAGAGAAATCTAGGGCCTATGGATGAAAGATGGGTCTGTATGTCTGGAGATTTAGAGGGGAGTGCAGGGGTGAGGGATGTGGGAAAATGAGGTGGGAGGGAATGGAAGAGAAGAAGGGTAGAATCCCAACTGAAGATGGGTGGCATGGGATGGGGTGGTTAGGGTTAGATAGGATTGGGAGGAAAAACAAGTGGAGAGGAAGTGAAGGCTGAAGATTAATTTGGGATCCTTCTGTTGGAAATTGTATTGTTCCTTTTATATGTGGAGTCTTAAAGGGGAAGTTCCCTGTTTAGTTATTGATATAAATATAAATAGGATATTTTATGTTCTACGTTAAAAAATACATCCTTATGTCATAAACACATTTATATATTTTTCATAGTCTTAAGTGTAATAGTTATAATTTTTTAAAAGATTTTAAATTGATTTTTAGAGAGAGAGGAAAGGAGAAAGAGAGGGAGAGAGAGATATCAATGTGAGAGTGAGACATTGATTGCCTCCCAACATGGGCATGTGCCCTGACTGGGAATCAAACTGGCAACCTTTAGGTGCAGGGGCGACGAAACTCAAACAACTTAGCCACACTGGCCAGGGCAATAGTTATATTTTTTTTATATTATAAAGTATTTAACTAACAGATACAGAGTAATATAGATAAAAAGAGAAATATTTTGTGACCCTAACACAGCTAATGTTATTTTGGTTAATTTCCTTCCAATCTTCCTAATGCACATATAGCTTCACTCCTTGACAAACAAGTGGAGAGGAAGTGAACTACAGTGTAGTCATAATTCTGATATGTATACAATTTTGTGCCCTGCTTCTTTTCCACTTAACATTTTAGGACAAGCATTTTCATGTTTTTTAACTTAGCTGCTATGAGAGGTTGGAATTAGATTTTCCTTTTAGAGACCTTGGATTAAAAAAATTGGGCAAGCTGGTTCTCATTTATTTGAGACTAAATGAAATGGAGAGACTGGAGTGTTAGTGAGGGCTTCTTTATTTTCTAGTCACAGGATTGCACTTGAACTTGTGTAAGCAAAAATGGAAGCCACTGGAAGGATGCTGGGGTCTCCCATAGATTTTAAGGGCAGGGATAAAGAAAAATAAAGTAAGATAATCCTGGCTGGGTGGCTCAGTTGGTAGGAGTGTTGTTCCATACACCAAAAGTTGTAGGTTTGGTTCCCAGTGAGGGCATGTACCTAAGTTGTGGGTTTGATCTCTGGTTGGGGTGTATATCGGAGGCAAATGATAGATATCTGTTTCTCTCTCTCTCTCTCTCTCTCTCTCTCTCTTCCTTCCTCTCTCTCTAAAATCAATAAAAACATATCCTAGGGTGACAATAATAAAAAGGAGGGTAAGCTTGCATAAGTTTCTAGGGGGCTGTGGTGAAAATGGGAAGCCCTTTTCTCTGCCTCTCATCTATTTTTATGGCACACGTTCTCCATTCTTCTCTCTTGCTACAGGCTGGTTTTCTCTCTTTTCTTGTCCAAATGTTTGAAAATAGCCTCTGCCAGCAGTTCCAGTGCTTATACGTCCTTTACTCAAGAGAGCAGACAGATTGAGCAAGAGTCTGGACTTAGAAGTAAGTCCAGATTCCTGGGGAAAGGGACCTGACCCAATCTGTGTCAAGTGCACACTCTTGATCCTATTGACTGTTGCCAGAGGCTCTCTCCTGTAACCGTACTGACTGTGGGGGAAGAGGACATTAAGGGAGAAAAAAAAATGATGGCCTGGACAAGATAGTTACCTAAGTAGCTATTTGGTTCACAGAGATTTGCATAGAAAGTTTTTCATATCAAATTGTAGGCTTCCTTCAAGATTGATCTTTTCTTTCCTCTGGTCCTGATAGCCCTTAGATTGTACCTAAAAATCATGCAGTGAAGTTACAGACACTGCATTCCTACAAACTGAGAAAATCCAAGGGCCTGTTTAGTGTATACAGTTTAGTGTCTCTAGGGAGTTCTGTTTAAAAATTACCCAGCCAGTACTGCAGTCTGCTTACTAAGTTTCATTGAAGTGCTATTGGTTACCTCAAGTTTGGAAGAAATATTTCCTTTTCTAGGTCAGATAGGGCAACACATCAGTTTCTTTAGACTGTCAAGGCTGACGTTTAACATTGTATATTTGAAACAGGGATTGACATTACACTATTCTGTAGTCTTGCATTTTATATATTTTGTCTTGGACTAAGGCCAAGATGGCAATAGTGAGGTGTCAATAACGGTTTGATGGTCCTGAAAACCAGGCACACGAAGAATTCTTTATCCCTTGAGAAAGCTGTTTCCTTAGGGTGTGAGAGCCTGCAGAGTTCTGCTGCTGACATCTTGCTAAGCCCCAGGTCATGTGATTTGGTGTCTCTCGTGTTTGTGTTCATTCCCACATTAAATCACAGGCATTTCAGAGGAAAGATCCAGATCGAATGAGTTGGGTGCTGCATGGAGCACCATCTTCCCTCCTGAGTTACGGCGGCAGTTCTAAGGAATCCGTGTACACACCTACTTCTTAGGGACTTTTGAGAATGAATATTAGAAGTTGAGAACTTTTAATTTCTTTTTTAAAAATTTATTGATTTTTTTTCTGAGAGAGAGAGAGAGAGAGAGAGAGAGAGAGAGAGAGAGAGATTTACTTGCTGTTCCACCCATTCATGCATTCATTGGTTGCTTCTTTTACGTGCCCTGACCAGAGACCAACACACAACCTTGGGGTATGGGAACGACACTTTACCAATGACCTACCAGGCCTGGCCAGGGTGAGAACTTCTAATTTCTCCTTCATTTTTATAGCAATTGTGAGCACTTGAAGCAGGAGCTTCTTATCTTGCCCCTTTCTAGTCCTCATCCACAGAGCAGCCTTTGTGATCTTTTAAAAGCATTCATTGAATCATGCCATTCCTCTTGGTTAAAGACCTTAGTGACTTCCTGTGTCTCTACAGGGTCTAATATGGCCGGGTTCTTCAGGTGGCCCCGCTCTCCACGCCCTCATTATGCTTTGCTCATACTGGCATGTGCTCCAGGCCCCTTTTCTTTCTCTGAGCTGGTGAACAAGCTCCCCTCTCTCCCTGGTGTTACCTGGCTGGCGCCTGGCCATCTCTCAGGTCTCATTTTAAGTGCCACTGCCTCAGAGAGACTTCTTTAGCTTTACGCCCCTCATATCTCATGCACGTTTTTTGTAGCACTTACTACAAATTGCAGTTGCTATTTATGTTGCTCTTTTTTGGGTAGCACTTACTACGAACTGCAATTACTATTTTGGTTGCTTTTTGTGTCTTTCCTGCTCCTTCGTCTCTTAGCTCCCTAAAGGAAGGGATGGGTCTATTTTCTTCAACACCCTGTACCCAGCACACAGAACAGTGCTTATACACTCTATAAATAGTTGTTGCATGATTAACCTTGTTAAAAATTCAGTAGACTTTTTAAAAAATCAAACACTTTGTGGGGAATATTTTTAGACTTACAGAAGAGCTGCAAAGATAATAGAGTTCTTGAATACCCTCACCCATTTCCCCCATTTTTATCACTACATTTCCAATGTGTATTTGTCAGAACTGAGGAACTAATATTGGCACATTACCACTAATTAGCATCTAGGCTTTATTTATATTTCCCTTGTTTTCCCATTAAAGTTCTCATTCTGTTCCTGGATCCAGTCTGGGATTCTGCATTACACTTAGTTGTCACATCTCCTAAATAGGATTTTAATACATTGAACTTGAAAAGATAATTTCAATTTTATAGGAACTTCCTGGCCTAATTTTTAGGACTTGGATCAGTTCACATTTGAAAATTGAACTGCTAGTGTTCAAGGTGACATTGATTAAATTCATGTTTGAAATGACCTATGACTTAACATGGTAATTACATAGTATCTTAAAGGACTGTTCCATAGTACAGAACAATGATTTTTAACATTTTGGGAGACCCAGAAATCTTTGAAATCTAAATAAAACTATAAATTATATCCCCCCATGCACATATATGCCAAACATTTTTAAGCTCCTTATTTTATTACACTAGAAATTTATTACTTCACAGGAAGAGGCTATAGAATTGATAATTCCAACAAGTTGTATCTGTTTTATTTTATTTTATGACGGGAGCAAAATTTAATGGCAATGCCTGAAAAAATTAAAAGATTTCAAATTTTTTTAACTAAAATAAACATAAACTCAGTTTTATTCAGAAGTGAATTTTAGTAAGAACACTCTTGCAGTTTGGCCTGCATAAGAAACTGAAATTTTGGAGTGGTCTTAGGCATGGGAATATGCAGCTCATCTTTGACATCCAGTTGACTTCATCTTGATTAAAATTTTAACACCTTCTAAAAACTCTAATTTACAAGGAAAGAGGTAGCAAATAAAGTTAGAGATCCCATAACTTATTTTGCAGGAAGAGGGTGAATTTGTATCAAGAAACACCAGCATTCTCATAAATTCTTCAAGTTGAATTAATGCCACATCCTTTCACTTGTTCTCAAGTCAATGAAGTCATCTTTTAGGTGAGATCTACTTCATCCGTGCTGTCTTTGTTGGCAGAGAAAGGACGATGGAATCATGTTTCAATTTTAAGGTGGCCCATGCAGAATTAACCTTCAAATATACCCTGTAGTGTATCCAGATGTCTCCAGATTGTTCCTCTGCACAGGTGTTCTATGACATGTTGTCATTCTGGATCCTTATTTTTCTGAGGAGCTGAGTTTCCAAAAAACCTTGTGGTTTTCAGCTGCATAATAATAGTGACTTTAAAGTTTTTAGTGAAAAAAAGTGTCGTGTTGTTATCTATAAAGTAAGCAAAGTGAAGAATCAACTTTTCCTGAATGAACTGACTTCTACAGATGTGTTTTCCTTTTCTCTCTGTTAAAGAAACAAGATTCAACTGAGTAAATTTGAAGTTTTAACTGGTTTTATTCAGCTATTCATGAGTCAAACAACATCCTACCTAGCAACTAGAAAGGTGCTCTGAGGGATTGTACAATACAGAAGGTTTTTATAGTAAGAAGGATAGGACAAAGGAGCTACTATCAAAAGAAAATAAAGGATTATTTTTAGACCAGAACATCTTTTGGAGGGAATGGCAAGGGTTTTTATCATTTATAGTACCTCTTCTTTCTATGGAGGATGGAGAGGGCTCATGTGACAGATTACTGGTGCTTGACCAGAAAATTCCAGACTGATTAAGATTACATTTCCGGGAGAGGGCGAAACTGCAGTTAGATCAGATATTAAATCTAGGTTTGGTATCATGGGCCTTTAGCATGAGTGATGCCATTTTGGCCTGCGATTTTCCCTTTAACATCTCAAAGGTGATACAAATGCCTTCCCAAATGTCATTCAAAGGTTTCAAGTCAGGGTTTCTGGAAAGATCTTAGCTTACATGTAGTCAAGGAAAACGCGCATTCTGTTCACTGGCTCTGATGGAATTGACTTTTAAGGCAATAGAAAAGGTTTCTTGTGGATCATTAACAATATTTTGAGTGTCACTATGTGCTTATGTTTAAGGTAGCAAGTTACACTGATATGCAATCTCCAGGTATAGTTTGTTAAACATTGCAACCTTTCATACCTCCTAAAAAAAACCTCACAGAATGGGCATACTCTGTAGATGACATTCATACACAAATAACAGAAAACCAGAAGTCGGAAGCAGTGTGAGATATACAGTTATTTGCTAAAAGGACAGAGCATAGTTGCTGAAATCTCCAATATTTGCATTAAAATTATGGCAAATGAGCAAGTTTGGGGAAATGACTTTATTTCATAAAGGCACTGATTCTATTTTTATCTCCTGCTGCTGCCCACAGTCTAGTTTATCTTTTTCCAAGGCACCCTGGTTCTCAAGGTCTCTCCAGGATGCATTTGTCTGCAAGTGAAGAATGCTCAACTTATATTGGCTTAAGCAATAAGGAAATTTATCTCCTTTTATAGCAGGGAGTTGAGAGGTGGGATGTCTGGCTTAAATGGTTTATGTTGTAACAAATTACTAGATTTTAACTTTTTCTTTCCTATTTTTCATCTCTTTGTTTGTGTGTTCTACTTGGTAAGATATTTTCTTAATTTTCAAACTCTTCTATTAAGTTTTTCACTTAAAGTTTCATTTAAGGTTGTAGTAGCTATCTTGTTTTCTGAATATTCCTTTAAAATTACGACATCTTATTTTTGTTTTATGGCTAGGATAGCTTCTTTTATTCCCTGAGGATTACTAATATTTTTTTAAGTTTCATTATTTTGAAGGGGCTATTTCTTCCCAGTTACTTTTTGAAATTTAAATATTATTGGCCAGTATTCTTGGATGATGGGTGATTTTTGTTTATCTGTTTATATTCTAGACTAGTATAGGGCTCTAAAACTACTCAGAAATGGTGAAAATGGTAGAGGAGGTCAAGAAATATGAAGGGTCTTACCCCATTTTCATGTAAGCCCTCTACAGTTCATGGATCCTAGTAGAAGACATGATATTCCAGGGTCAGATACAAAGGACTTTATTACTCACAGTTAAGCAAATAGCATTAGCTTCATGCTTATGGCCCCCCTTGCTCCTCAGCTACCCCAGGGACTTCCTCACTATGTAGTAGTTTTGAGTCACAGCTGAGGAATCCTGAGCTTAAGGAGTCCTAATTATTTATAACTAGAGGCCTGGTGCATGAATTTGTGCACAGGTGGGGTCCCTTGGCCTGGGGCCGATGGGGGCTGGCTGGCTGGGTAGGGACTGTGGGAGGGCTCCAGGGCATGTCTAGCCCTCTCACCCAGTCCTGATCTGCTGGACCCCAGCAACAAGCTAACCTACTGGTCAGAGAATCTGCCCCCTGGTGGTCAGTGAGTGTCATAGCGACTGGTTGAGTGGCCGACCAAATAGTCGATCAACCAGTTGGACACTTAGCATATTACTCTTTTATTTTATAGGATGGCCTACAACAAACTACCCAACCTTTGCTCCAGACATTAGCAGAAAAACCTGCCTTCTGTTCTAGAGGGAGACACTATCTTGACCTTCCAAACTGTTCATCTCAGGGTCTTGAAAAGGTAGTCCAGAAAAAAGCCCCAGATCCTGCATGAGATGTTTAGAAATGGAAGAGAGACAAATTGTCCCCCAAGAAAGGCTTGTCAAACAGCTGGGCTGTTTCCTTGGGAACCTTCAATATCATTTTCTTAACATCAGGTCACTTGGATCATAGAAAGCCTTTCTAATCTCCTGACTAGCTGCTAGCATTCTGGGAACCCAGTAGGAAAGAAGCATTGGCACCTCAGTGAGCAGTGTGCATAGATTCACTTAATTTGGTGTGGTACCCCAACATTCAACCATACCCAGTGTCCCTGTAGAGTGTAGACCAGGGGTGGGCAAACTTTTTGACTCGAGGGCCACAATGGGTTCTTAAACTGGACCGGAGGGCCGGAACAAAAGCGTGGATGGAGTGTTTGTGTGAACTAATATAAATTCAAAGTAAACATCATTATATAAAAGGGTATGGTCTTTTTTTTTTTTAGTTTTATTCATTTCAAATGGGCTGGATCTGGCCCGCGGGCAGTAGTTTGCCCACGACTGGTGTAGACTCTTGTTGGGGTCACTCCAGAGAATAAAGCACTGGCCTTTGCCAGAGTGAAGGGAGGCATAGTCAAATGCTATACAGAGTGAGGGTGGAGATTAAGAAGCCTTTAGCCTTCTTCAACAGACTAAACCAAGACCACTGATTTTAGGCTCCCTGTCCTCCCTTACAGTGGTAGCTGGTAACTTTGGAAAATTCTGTGTTGTAAATTGGACAAACATCCATTGTCTTTACCCTTAGTTTAGGTTCCTGTTTCCTTAGGCCTGAGAAGTCTTTTACCACTTTCCAGCTTCTAAAATGTTACTGTCTTCTCTCTGATTCTTGCGAATTTATGCCTCTAAAAAATTCACTAATTGTCAATTTAGTGGAATTTTCTGAATGAGCAAATAAATATGTGTGTATTAAATCTGCCATCTTTCCCAGGAAAAATCATTCTACTTCTTATTTATATTCTTTGAAATCTTCCAACATAAACTGGATCTACTATCAACCAAAACAAATGCCTTATTCATAGTGATGGAGTACATTATCTCATTTTCTCCCAGTGGGAAGCTATTCTAGATGTCATAACATGAGGGCCAAAAATGTTGTGCACTCTCTGTTTCTTGATCTGAATGCTGGCTTTGTGGATGTGTTTAGTTAATGAAAATACCAAGCATTGAACTTAAGGTCTGTGTCTTTTCCTGTATGCATGTTATATTGCAATACAAATTTTTTACATTAAAAATTATACATAACATGATTGCAGATCATAGCAGTCAGTCAATTTACCCCTGATTTTAATAAAACATTGAGTTGTAACTTAAAAACCTTTTTCAAATTTTCAAAGTAGCACCAAATAAATAATTACTTTTGGGAGTTCACTAAACTCTTAAGTGCATCCCCTAATCACTTATCCGCATGAAGAAAGTAGTTCTCAAATACTTTGCTGCATATTGGAAACTCCTGGGAGTTTTAAAAAAGTACTCCAAAGCCAAGGCTGCATTCCATTCTAATTAAAACAGAGTCTCTAGGGTGGAGACCCAGGCATCTAACGCTCCCCAGGAGTGTCCGAACAGCCAACACTGTGAACACGGGTCTAGGGCAGTGGACGGCAAGCTCATTAGTCAACAGAGCCAAATATCAACAGTACAACGATTGAAATTTCTTTTGAGAGCCAATTTTTTTAAACTTAAACTATATAGGTAAGTACATTGTTATTAACTTAATTAGGGTACTCCTAAGGCTTAGGAAGAGCCACACTCAAGGGGCCAAAGAGCCACATGTGGCTCTCGAGCCGCAGTTTGCCGACCACGGGTCTAGGGTAAGGTTTCTCAAACTATCTGCAGTGAAGAACCAGCTTCTCTTTTAAAATGTTCCACTCATTATAGATCAAAACTCTTGCAAAATCAATACAAATGAGCTGATAGAAAAAAGAATCATGCCCTGCAATATCACAGCAATGTCAACTTGCTGTAGAGTTTTTTCCGTGCTTCCTCTCATTTTCTGTATTTATCTTGCCACAGACTGTTAACAGTCCAGGGCCAGTATCCGTCTGGAGAGCACATGCTGAGTAGCACTGACTACTCAGAACACTGGGGTCCTCTGTTTCTCAGCACGAGCTGAATATCCATATCTTCTCTCTGTGGACTGAGTCTCTGGACACCTGCAGGATTGGGTTGGGGCCTGTAGTGTGTACGCCCACCCGTTTTCTGCAGCCCCACAGACACAGTGCATCCACTCTGATGCATTTCTGGGCTCTGAAAGCATGGGGTATAAACCATTGTTATAACTCATCTGTTTGCTTCAGATTTTCCAAGTATTGTTTCCCTCAGCTATATTAAGTCAGGATGAACTCTTGACTACTAAAATCTGAGCATGTGATCTCATGTATATTTGTAGTGGATCGAATCTGTGAGTTGTGTGTACAAGTGAATTTTAGAGAAAAACCCACTAAAGACTCTCAGGAACAAAAAAATGACTTCACTTTTAGTGATTTTGTACCTTGGGATAGAATGCAATGAAAACTCTCCTGTGACTTGGGCTGGAATCTCCAAAGGACAAGTGGAGCTTCCCTTGGGCACCTGTGGGGGCCCCTGTTGTGTTTGGGGCTGAATGGGAGCAAGTGGGCCACTGTAATCTGCTACCTGAGACACTTGGCCCAATAGTCTGGCACCATGGGAATTCAGCCATGTGGAAGGAACCCCATTAGTTTTATGAAGCATGAAATGGAACTCGAGGTTTGGAATTGGTGGGACCTTCATGCTAGGGAGGAGTGCAGAATGACTCAGACGGATTTTCCGATGAGGACATCTTCTCCTCTTCCCTTAGGGAGATTATTTTGATGGGGATACGACTGAATTCTAGTTGAAGCAGATTATCTGATTAAAGATGTCTCTCTCTGCCTCTGTCTCTCTCTGTCTCCATCTCTTAATACTGGCTCACCTGTTTCAGAGGAGATGACACAATTATGCTTATTAGGAACCTAAGGCCACACCGTATGTGGTTGATTTCACTCTCAGGCTCTTGCATGGTCTTTACTAAAGCTGTCTTCAATGGCCTTCTTGCTCCTCTTGACTTCTGTTACATTCTGATTGTATTTGCTGGGAGTGTAGATTTCACAGCAGCGCTCCCTAGGGGTGTCTTAGGTCTGTCTCCCAGAGAGGAAACAGAAAGGAGAGATGGGATATACTCTATGACTTTGGACTTGAAGCCTTTCCCAGCTCAGGTTTGGTTACTTGATAAGGGATGAAAAATGGAGGCTGAGTGTTTAACATACTTGTTTATGGAGTTCTATATTCCTTAAAGTCTTAGACTCCACATAAAGCTCATGCATTTAAAACTCCTAGCACATGTCACATCTGGCACACGAAAGCTTACTAGGGAAGAAAACCAGGAATGGGAATCTCAGCATAGGCTACAACTTAAGAAGGAGTTAGTTATCTTGTGGCTTTAATAGGACATTATAGCCACATATGTACTATGTACAGCCATGGCAGGATTGTAACAAATGTAAGGCTGAAGTATGTGCAGAGCAATCTCTGAGGATTGGGTAAAGATGAATGTTTATGAGGTTTAAACACCGGAGCCTTAACTTATTATAGTGCACAAAGGATTCAGGCTGTGAATTCTGAATAATGCTGCTGCCACTCATATACCACTTGTATAGCATGATGGTATAGCATATAGTATATTATTTTTACACACTATGAGGCAATAGCATGTATGATTTCATGAAAACTCACAACCTCTCTGTGAAGTGGACATTATGATCACTATGTGAAAGATGAGCAAATTGAGGCCCCACAGGGGTTACCTTGCCCAAGGCACAGCTACCAGGTGGCAGGGCTAGAGTTTGAATCCAGAGCTGCCTGTTTCACAAACCCATACTCTCCACCAAGAGTAACAAGAAGTCAAAATTAAAATTCAGATCCTCACGTGGTGCAGCTCCTCTACCTCCTCCCTAAGTTGGAGAAGAAGATAAACTGCTGCTTCATTTTTATTTTTTTAAAATATATTTTATTGATTTCTTACAGAGAGGAAGGAAGAGGGATAGAGAGTTAGAAACATCGACGAGAGAGAAACATCAATCAGCTGCCTTCTGCACAAACCCAACTGGGGATGTGCCCGCAACCAAGGTACATGTCCTTGACCGGAATTGAACCTGGGACCCTTCAGTCCTCAGGCCAATACTCTATCCACTGAGCCAAACCAGTTAGGGCTGCTGCTTCATTTTTAGCAGTGCCCTTAACCCACAACGAATGCGCAGCTCTGGCCAAGTTAGCCTCAGGATCCTCAGTGGGACCTTTCCCTCTCTTCCAAGTCTGAATTTTACCTCCATGGACACTGTGCCTGCAGGCTCTTTATAGAAAGAAGAGGTGAGATTGAACAAGATCACCTTGAGAATCAGGCTGTGTGTGTGTATTAGAATGTGGAATCTCAACCTTTTTTAGGAAGGAATTAGGAAGGGCAGTGGAGAGACAGGAAGAGATTGCCCCCCTCTTGAGCCCCACGTGGCTCAAGATTTTATCTGTATATATGAGGGGCTATCTTTCTAGTGACACAGGAAGACTTGCTTCCAGAGGGAGCTTTTCCTCTTGAGGAGTCTGTATGTTCTGCATCCATGGGTTAAAAAGAGATAAGCATAATAAAGGGACGTAAGGAGAGGAATGTGTCTCTTCCTGTGGTGAAGCACAGATGTCTGTAGTTTTGAGTTATTTGTGTCTGGCGCGGTACCTGGTAACAGTATTTGTGACTTTTACCCATACATTATTCTAAGCTGTCAATGCTTGCTCTAATATCTAATATTTCTCTAGCTATAACAAATCATTGGCATGTTGATACTGATGTTGCTGTTGTCCTTTTCAGAAAAAGTGTTCAATATTCCTTTAATATTGACTCTATGGATCCTAGAATCTCACCCTTTATTATTACTGAGGCTTCTACAAGATGCAATGCAGACCTCTATCAATAGCCTTGAAAATGCAAGTGTGGTTGTAGTGATGCCTCATTCCAGCTGAGATTTGAGTATCATTAGATTCACTCCGTTGTAGGTAAACCATGCTTGCTTCCGATATTTCTCTGCTCTGTTTCAGAATGCTCTTAAAGAGGAGAAATTTAAAAATTCTCCATTTAACTGCTGTCAACCCATATATAGAAGGAATATATGAAAATGTAGGGAAAAACACACAAATGTTTTGTGATTTTTCTTTGTAATGACATGCTATCAGCCATGTTAGTTATCATTCTTTGCTTGGTTATTTTTCTATCCTTTTTCACACTCTCAGAATAAACAACATAGAGCCTAGCATTTCTGTTATAGAGAAAGGAATGAGAGAAATACTACAGGATATAGAATTTGCTATAACCAGAAAATAAATCATTATTATTGCCAACATCCAATAGGGGCACCAAAATAACTTGGTATGCCTAGTATCTCCTTTATATAATTTTTAAATATTAAGATGGCTGACATTCAGTAGACAAAAATTTCTAAGTAATTACCTGATTTTTTAATTCTAATTTTCCATTCTTTTAGTTTTGTAGAATCACATCCCAGAATTTCAAGACAATAGCAGGTATCTTGTGAAATATGGTTACTATCTTTAATGCTCATTTTGGCCCCTAGTCCCTATAGATTTATAATCCTCACAGCTGGATTTAACCATTTTACCTCACCTGTAGATTTGCCTTTCTCCATGGTCCCTGGCAGCAGTTCTCTATCTTTTTTTTTTTAATTGATTTTTTACAGAGAGGAAGGGAGAGGGATAGAGAGTTAGAAACATAGATGAGAGAGAAACATCTATCAGCTGCCTCCTGCACACTCCCCACTGAGGATGTGCCCACAACCAAGGTACATGCCCTTGACCGGAATCGAACCTGGGACCCTTGAGTTTGCAGGCCGACGCTCTATCCACTGAGCCAAACCAGTTAGGGCAGCAGTTCTCTATCTTTAAGAGACTGGGGACTGGTTGGAACTGAGAAGCAGTAGGCCAGTGGATCCCAGGTTCAGTGCCCTGTGAACATGATTCTGATCTTGTGCCCCTTCCAAGTATGGAACCTTGCCTGTTTCCATTTGAGTCAAACCCTTCTGCATCCCAGTGGACCCAAACGCCTTGAGTGGGTGTGGGGTCTCCAAGACCCCATTACCTCGATCCTTATTTTGGTTTTCTGCCTCGGACTCTAGAGACTGATGCTTTGCTTTACACCTTGACACACGTGTTCTCATAGACTAGAGATCTGCCAACTAACTCAGGCCTTTGCCTGATTCCCACTGCCTATTGGCCAGAACTTCTAGACTGCAACTGCTCACCTTCTTGGATTGCCTTCCATCACCTAGGGGTTCAAACTTCCCTGGGTCTCCTGCTTAGCCCTGTGTTCCAGTGGGTTAGCTATAACTGTGCAGCTAGTCATTGATAATATGGTTTGTTATATATTTTCTTTTTCAAAACCTAATAATAAATAAGATTTATTTATCTTTTGTTTATCAAGGCACCCCCAGTATTTGAAATAAGACAAATTTTAAAATTAAATGGATAAAGAATAAATAAAATAATTTCTTAAATGAGAGATTCTTAATCTAAAGACATCTTTCTTTTTAATGAAAGTCTTTATAAGGTTCTTTAGCTACTCGGGGGTCACTTGTGGCCCTCAAAAGATTGAAATAATCACATGCTTAAGATGTACAGTTAAGAAAGGGACACATGACTTGCTCTTTTGAAAACACTCATGCTTTCAGGGCATTTGGATATTCTGTAGCAGCCTATTGATAACTATCAATACTAAATGATGCTCAGGTCGTCTTAAATAATGTGTATAGGGTTTCTCTGTTGGGATTCATAATAGGGTGATTTGATGGTTAACTTTCAGCTCCTGGATATGAATGACTCAGCTTTTGAGAGTCTAGACCTGTGGGAATCAAAGTCAAAGTTCATTTCCTCAAAGCCTCATTTATGTGCTTTTATAACTATAAGATTGTACTTTTTTCCTCCCTTCAGAAAAACCTTATTTTCTGATAGCAAAATCTTTACCTAATTAAGTTGCTGGGTAACAAAGCTTGTTGTTCCTTCTATTTTCAGCATATTTGCTATAGTTCCTGACAAATTTTATCCATTGGAGCTTGAGTAAATATTCTGTTACTTTGGAGTGCATGAGTATTGATTTATTCTGTACGTGATGGAGAACACAGTTCTTGGCATTCAGATGGCACTCGATCAGACAGATATTTAGTGAACAAATGAATATCATTACTTTTGGGAGAAAATGTAGTGAAGTGGCTAAAAAGAGCATTTATTTTGCATCAGTGCACTCTTGGGTATGAGTTCCAGCTCTTCCATCTAGCTTTATGACTTTGGAAATAGAAATATTAAAAGTTTTTTCCTTTTTGGATTTTGTGAGAATTAAGTCAGATAATATTTGTAAAAATATTTAGCACAGTGCCTAAGGGCAGAGTAGGTGCTTTAAAAAAGTAACTATTAATATTATTATCATTAGCATTAGTGTTAGTCTAGAGGCCCAGTGCACGAAATTTGTGCATGGGGAGGTTGGGGTGTCCCTCAGCCCGGCCTGCACCCTCTCCAATCAGGGACCCCTTGGGGGATGTCCGACTGTTGGATATCCCCTGCAGGCCTGGTCCCCCGCAACTGCCCTCCCCTGCTGGCCTGGTCACCCCCAACTGTCCTCTTCTGCTGGCCATCTTGTGGTGGCCATCTTGTGATAATGTGAGGGTGTCGCGCAAGGGTACGAGGACCACCTAAGCTTTTATTAGTGTAGATAACTTGTCTGGATTGCTTATAAGAGAGTAGAATAAAGTGTGCATATGTGGCTTTCATTTAGATCTTAGGTAATATATTTTGGGACATGTTTTAGATTATTGAGTATCAAGTGCTGGCTGTGCATTTTCAGTACCTCTTGTGAAATATTTAAAAAATACAGGTGCCTGGCTTCAATTCAGGTCTTTGGGTTTGGGTTCAGGATATGCCCTTGGGTGTGCAGGTTATGAATTCAGCTCATCTGCTTAAGAGCTCTGAGGATGCTGGACTGTCAGTCCTAGAGGTCAGAAGCCACAGTTGCCTTTTACATCTGGATATTCCTAGACTGACCTTGAACAAATGAAACTCCTTAAGCCCCTGTGTCCTTATTGAAGAATTAATTTAGATAACTTATGGGTACCTGTATGATTTTGAGTAATAGGTGTGCAACAAGTAGTTATTGTCCCCTGTGTGTGTGTGTGTGTGTGTGTGTGTGTGTGTGTACACACACTGCATCCTCAAAAGTGACCTCTATAGGAGGAGGTCATGAGAGGATGTTTCTACAGGTTGATCTGTGAGCTACACCTGGGCAATGGAGCAATCAGAGGCTCTTCACCCTTCCCTGCCCTTGAAATGCACATTCTGGCCACTGGTCCCACAGCCAGAGTCATTTTCAAGAACAGCCTTGCGAGAGTAAGGTGTTATGGAGACCGTCTGGATTGAGTACGTGACTGCACCCTGTTAAGCTTTCTATGTAAACTTTTAAGATTTGGCGGGTGGATGTGCAGATCTACTCACCTTGTGGCCACACAAGACAAGCCTCAAAGTAAATTCCCTCGTTTATTAAACCTGCCACCTACCAATCTGGATGGCCTGCCCCTTTCTTCAGTCTCTTCTTGCCCTTTGTGTTTGGGGGCCAGTTTTAGGTTTCACCAAGGAAGATTTCCCGAGTTTGTGAACCAACACCCGTACTTATTTTTCTAGTTCTTTCCTTTATGCTATTCTACCACTCACATTCTCTAGTCCAGCCAAATAGATTTATTTACAAATCCCTGAACTTGTCCTGTATTTTTCTGCTTTTCACTTCTCACCTATACACGCCTCTATGTTTATGAGGTTTTCCCTGACCCACACAATGTAAAGTGATCACTTTTCGAAAGAATTCTAATGGTTGCATTAATTTTGGCACCTGGTCATGTGCTACTTGAGACTTTTTTTCCTATTATTAGACTGAACTGTCAAATCTCCTATTGTTGCTTAACTCTCCTTGCTTCTATAGATAGAACTCCTCAGCTAGACTGCATTTTAAACAAGCACCAGACCTTGAAGGCAGGAACAATATTAAATTATATTTACACATAACAAGAGTTCAGTGAAGATGCATTTGTTTGGGAAAAAAATTGACTTTATTTTTTTCCCCATTCCTTCATTTTCATGTATGGTTTTTGATCAAGAGTTTTTTGTTGAAACTCTTAGACATGCATATTGCTGTCCCCCAAATGGACAATAATTTGAGCACATAGAATGCTGAGGGAACAGCTGAGTTTGGGGGACCCTCAGGGTCTAAGAAGTAGGAGACATTCTCCTTCTTCTTTGTGCCTGCCTGGTGAATTCCCACTTGCTCTTAAAGCCTCATTTCTGTCCTCTCCACCCTCCCAGAACCTACCCAGGGAGATCAAGTTCTTCCTCCACCTGAATTCATAGAACCTCTTTTCTGGCTTTGTATCCCTTTGTTTATTCATTTTATTTCTCTCATTGGCCTGTGAGTTACGGAGGACAGAGATTTTTAGCTTAGTCATCTTGATATCACTGGCATTAAGCACAGTATTTTGCCCATACAATGAACTCATGAACTATTGAGTCAGTAGTTAATCAGTAAAAACAATGGAACTCATATTCGAGATATAGAAATGGGATGTGGCAAAAAATGGTAACTATCAAAAGAAAAGCGTGTACCACATTTCCAATGAGTGATAAAAACAATGAGCTGCAGGAACTTGGAAAGAGTGCTGCAGGAAGCGTAGGGAAGAAACCTTGGACAAGGTAGAACTTGGTGGAGGGGTCCGATTTGGCTTCATGGAGACTGAAGGGGTCATTCCCGGCAGAGGAAATGAGCCAAGTTAAGGAACGGGCAGGGCTTTAGTCAGAGCGTTGGGTTGCACACAATAGCATGAACTCCAGCTAGTCAGTCAAAAAGGAATTTACTAAAGGATTTAGAGAGCTCCCACAATCTCTGCACCAAGAGTCAGACTTAGATGCTAAGTAGCACCCCCATAGCCTAATATTAAGGACTCTGGAGATGTGATTTTTTTTTTGGCTTTTACTTAGGAAGGTGGGAAAAATGAATGAAGTAATCAGGACACGGTAGTATTAAACTACGTTAGGCAGACATACATGATTTGGTGCCTGGGCATGTTTGGGTGACAGTGACTAGGTCAGAAAACCTGAACTAGCAGAGGGCTCTTGACAAGTATTAGGGAATGAGTTGGAGAAGATCAGTGAGAGCCCAATCCTAGAGCTCCTTGAGTAGTATAAGATGTGAGCTTTTCCCTGTGTGAGAGGGGGGCCACAGGAGCGATTTGAGTGTATGTATATGGGGGTAGGGGTGAGATATATTTTGGAAAATGTCATATTTTGGCATTTCTTGAAGGCTTGGTGATTTAGTCACAAGAGAGAGAACACTCATGAGGAAGCAGGATCAGGAACCTGGCACTAAAGTCCTTTCTGGGGAAGATTGGCTTTGGAGAGGCGGGTGTTAGCTTGGGTGACAGTGAAGGTTCAAGAAATGATGGGGTGGGGTGTGAGTGCCATCTGGCTGTGAAATCAGTCACCTCATTGATTTCCAAGTTTGATTCAGCTGATCTGGTTGGCTAGATGGTGTCCCTTTCCTCCTTCCACATCCATGGGCACTTCTCCTGAAGCTGTGAGATCAGTAAAAGAAAACCTTCCCCAAAAGAGGATGTTAATATAAGAACATTCAAGCCTGTAAAGAAGTTTTGTGAGTTTATTTGAGCCAAATTGTTGACAATTGCCAGGAAGCAGAATCTCAATGCTTTGGGATAATGCTCCAGAGAATGGCAGGTTTTCACCTTGTTTTATACATTAAAATCAAGAGGAGGGTAATGGGTTACAAGAAATCCATTGGTGATAGGTTAGAGAGGTGGGAGAAAGCAAAGCAGGGAAACCTCTGGGACTGGATAAAAAGTAAAATGATAGACACATATTTCTTTTACTTAGGTGGGTACAAGCTAGTTAGCAGTCAACAATGAACATAATTACAGTAACAATGAAGGAATGTGTGGTGTGGGTCCTAGTGACCAGGGCTTTTGGTTGTGCCCTGAGGGATCTGGAAAAAAGGGAAGTTACAAGTCACCCTGAATTTCAATGATTAATGTTATCCTCCATGCAAAAAGACAAAGACTCATTTAAGGTAAAGATTGATCTTGTCGGAAGATACCGGCCTAGGACATGACTACCCACCATAACTGCTTTTAGTTAAAGTTTTAATTTCAGACCATCCCTGTGGTTACTTTAGGTCTTTGAGTTTGCAAGACTGCCATGCAGGCCTTCCCTGAGCTCGTCAAGTGAGCAGGTGGCCCCTTTTGTCCATAAGGAGGTCTACCCTTTGTTCAAGGGCATGTGAGTATGTGTGTTCCTCTTCTCGAGCACTAGGAGAATTCCTCTAGTACAGTGGTCAGCAAACTCATTAGTCAACAGAGACAAATATCAACAGTACAATGATTGAAATTTCTTTTGAGAGCCAAATTTTTTAAACTTAAACTATATAGGTCGGTACATTGTTATTAACTTAATTAGGGTACTCCTAAGCTGGCCTTTGCTAAAAATGGCCTCAGTCTGATTGAGGTATGTTCGCTGAGGTCGACCTCTTCCAACTCTTCCATCCACACTAGTCTTGTATACTTGTTTCAGATAGACGAGTGTGGATGGGAGAGTTGGAAGGGGTCGACCTCAGCGAATGTACCTTAAAACAATGTACCTCCCCTGTGCTGCATATCCCGCGGCCCGCCTGCGCCAAGTGTCCCGTTGCCCGACCGACTGACACCCCCCACTTCTTCTAACACCACTTCTTCAAAATAGACTCGCCCAGGCCGAAAACCGACCTCTGCGCATGAGCCACGAAGTTTCAATCACACTGTACGTGCGTGCCCGCATGTGGTATTTTGTGGAAGAGCCACAGTCAAGGAGCCAAAGAGCCGCATGTGGCTCGAGAGCCACGGTTTGCCGACCACTGCTCTAGTAGAACCAAACAAACTCTCAAGAGGTGATGGAATGAATGAATAAGTGAAGGGACCCAGTAAGAGGCTGTCCTTTCCTCCTTTGTAGCTCCCTTCGGTTCTTGCTGCTGCTAGAACAATTTCCCCAGATTGTGAATTCTATCAAGTCCAGAATTCTTAGATGGTTCCCTATTCCCTATGGCAGTATCTCCAAAGTGTGGGACAAATATCCCCAGTGAAATGCAAAATGATTTAGGTGGTTCATAGGCATGGCATTAAATAATATTAAATTACATAGAAATTTATTCCTTTGAAAATTCTTTTTTAATCCTTCTGCTTTTGACAATGAGTAAGTGTAACACTAGTATATCTAACACTTTCTAATCTCCATTTTTAATAAAAACAGGCCTCAAGCTAAGTGTTCCAAAAGCAAGCAAATCATGCCAAAATTTTTATAACATTATTTTCCTTTAAAAATTTATGGCAAGTAATTTCAGTTTTTATATATGTCAGTGATATAAAAATGTTTTTAAAGTACATCAACAGAGGGTAATAGAAATGTAATAGATGGGTAGGAACATGTATCCTTTTAAAAAAATTAATCTTTATTGCTGTATTACAGATGTTCCTCCCCCCTCCCATTAACTCCCTCCACCTCCCACCCCGTGGAGGCCTTCACCACATTATTGTCTGTATTCTTTTTTTTAAAAAAGTGTTTGTATTGATTTTAGAGAAAGAGGGAGAGAGGGAAACATCAATGAGGGAGAAACATGATCAGCTGCCTCCTGCATGCCCCGTACTATGAATCAAGCCCACAACCTGGGCATATGTCCTGACCGGAAATCAAACCAGCGACCTCTCAGTGTACTGGACAATGCTCAAATAACTGAGCCACACCAGCCAGAGCAGTGATATAAAATTTTAATGTACTGGACATTAGGTGATATTTAGGAGTTATTATTAACTATTTTGGGTATGATTGTAGTTTGGGTGTGGATGGTATTGTAGTTATGTTTAAAAAATCCTTATCATATACATATATAAATGACAGTATTTGTGATCTGCTTATCACAGATGAGATAATTCAGCTGTGTGTGTGCTGGGGGAGATGGTACGGTAAGGGGACTATAGAGAAAACAGATTAGATATGGGTTGATATTTGTTGTGTTGGGTACATGTAGGTTTATGTCACTACTTTTGTATACATTTGAAAATTTCCATAAGAAAATGTTTAAAAACTAAAAGAAAATTTCAATGTTAAGTAAACCAATTGATACAAAAAAAATCTATTTATAGAAAAACAAAAGCAAATAATCTATCTATACTAATAATAGAGGAATATGCAAATTGTCTGGGATGCCATCACAGTAACAGTGACAACCAAACAGCAGGCTGCGTGGGGTGACCAGGCCAGCAGTGGGGTTAGTGAGGGATGACCAAACAACTGAACAACAGGCTGCATGGGGCGACCAGGCCAGCAGGCGGGGAGGGCAGTTGGGGGTGACCAGGCTGGCAGGGGGGGTAGTTGGGAGTGACCAGGCTGGCGGGGCGGGGGGGGGGGGGGGCAGTTAGGGGCCATCAGGCAGGCAGGTGAGCAGTTAGGAGCCAGAGGTCCCAGATTATGAGAGGGATGTCCGACTGCCAGTTTAGGCCCAATCCCAAGGATCCCCCAAGGGGTCTCAGATTGGAGAGGGTGCAGGCTGGGCTGAGGCCCCCCCCTTCCCCCTCACGAATTTCATGCACCAGGCCTCTGGTATATATATAAAAGCCAAGAAACTGGAACAACTAGAATGACCAGTTGCCATGATGTGCACTGTGGCCAGCCAACCAACCTGATTGGGGACAGGGACAGTCAACCTCCTGTGGCCCCTCCCCCTGGCCAGCCCCGCCCCCAATCTCCCTCTACTCTGATTGGGGGCAGGGCTGGCAGCCAATCTCCTGTGGCTCCTCCCCCAAGCCAGCCTGGCCCAGCCCTGATCAGGGCAGGCCAGCCGGACCACACCTGTGCACAAATTTGTGCACCAGGCCTCTAGTAACAATATAAATGGAGTGTGGATAAGGCATTAGTCAAATTCCTGAAGTCTACAAAATACTGGCCTACTGGAAATAGTTCAAGCTTCTCATTGGGGAATCCAAAGTCCTCATTTGAGTCTTTCTCACCTCTTTTCTTGTCACTCCAGATGAAACAGTATCAGTCACCAGGAGTTTCCTAGAGCACCTTGCTCTCACACACCGTCTGTCATGATGCAGACTGTTTTGTTTCTTGGAATGTCTTCCAAACATGTTTGCTTGGAAAATTCCTGCCCATTCTTTAACTCTCAGCCCAAACAATGCAATTGAAAAGAATGGAAAATTCTGAGTGATCCTGAAGGAAGAGTTGAAATCACTGGGGGCTAGTTGTAGCTTGATACCAGCATAGGGTGGAGCTGAGGGTAACCCTAAGGTTTTAATGGTGGATTGATGGCAACTTTGACTGTCGAGGGAGGCTGCAAGGCAAGGGGGAGGTGCTCCTGGATAATCCCTGGTAAGTGAGGTTTAGGCATGTTGAATTTGGGGCGTCCTCCAGGACTCCAGGATGTGATAGCAAAAGAAACTGGGCAGAGGTCATTTCTCCAACCAACCTTTGCGTATTCAGCAGATAATCACATGGCAGAAAGATCATAAAATTTTTGTGCTTCCCTCTCTCTTTCCTGTCAGTCATATTTTCAGTATTGTTTTGCTGACAGACAATGAGGCAGAGCAAAAGAAGGGAGAGGGTATGAAATGCAAATCAGTCATTTGTTGCTTTTTAGGGGTGTTGAGAAAGGCTGGGGGATGGGAGAGTTAGAAACTACAGGTTTATGTCAACTTTTTCATTATAACAGAATTATAATTATATTCCCCGTCTATTATTTGATCTGACATCAGACTGTTGAGAGATAGCTGTAGTTAATATGGCATCACCATCGCTTGTGAACTGTGGGGGTTAATTGGACACATCCTGCATGACCTAACTGGACTCTATGGTCTTTTAAATACCTTGGTGTTTAATGAAGAGCATCCATATGATTACAGCATCTCAGGGAGAATGGGGTGTGCTTTCCTCCAAGCAAGGGTCACCACCTGGGACTAGTGAATAACAGTGGTTCTGTTTTCAAGTTTCTGCAGCAAAGAACAGCATTTGTATTGGTCCGTTAACACGTCCCCAAATCTATTTTGGATCTTTGATAGGCAGCTCGCTGTACTGACATGCTGGGCAAGAAGGATTTGATCTAATTTTAGTTAGAGTAAATATGATGCTGCCCTGCCATTGTATTTGGACTTTCTATTAATAGGATGATGGTTTGGTTATGCTACTGTCTGACTCGTCTTCTAGTCTCCCCTCCCTTCACTGGCAGCAGAAATCAGGGATCTGTTCTACTGAGAGATTTCGGAGATTGTCATCATTTTAGGACAGAAGTGTTTTCTGTATGTTTAAAACTGAGAAGTGCATGATTAGTACTTGGGGGCTCCTTGTGTGCACAGGATTCAACACTATTTGCACTCTATAATTTATGACATTTGTACAGCTCACCGTTAGGGCTTGCACAAAGCAGAGAGAATGAATCTGTAGAGGGAAACCTACAAAGCAAACTGTGAATATACCCAGATGCTGCAGCTATTCAGTGACGTGCAAAATCTTGCACTAGATTGTTTTGTGTGAAACAGACTTTACTTCTCAGGACCCATTTCTTCTCAACTTTTACCAACTCAGTCCTTTTGGTGTTGACATTCTGTACTCTGAAAATTTAAGATGTCAGTTGGTGACTTGTTCTTTGGTCAAGTGTTTCTTAAAAATGTCAGGCTGCCTCTTGCCTTAGATGGATTTTGGAGTCTGCCGCTGATGTTATCTCAACTTATAAACTTTTAATGATGTGTGCTATTTTTTTATGTTTTACTTAAATCAGCACAAGATTTTGTAAATAGATTCAAATTTATTTTAACATATGAAAAGAGAGGCAACACAATGATTCGTATAGTAAATGAAACACTTTTTCAAATTGAGGCTTTTGTTTGGTTTGGGTTCTTGTTTAATGTGCATTTTTATGATTTGGTGTGAAGTTAGGGCTCATAAAGGTGATTTGTGAATGCATGAAAAAATAAGAAGAAATGCATCAGAGTTGTGCATGCCATCTCCACGGTATACTTAAATACACTCAACAGTGTCCTAAGGAGCAAAGTTAGCTTTTATCCAAATTGAAGCCAATGAGAGGTTAGCTGTGGGAATGGCTGGAGTCTGTATTTGAATTTACATTTAACATGGATTGTTGCTCCAAAGGATCCCTGTGGCGGTGTGGATAGATTTATGCCTGTCAGTTGAGGAAAGTACTTCTCATTTTTGGGTATTCATCAGAATCAACTTAAGGGATCCTTTTCACAATACACATCTCCCAGGCCTTGAACCCCAGAGATTCTTAGTCAGTTGTTCTGGGACAGAGCCCAGACATCTGTGTTTCCATTCATCAGAATCACACGGTGAGTTCTTACAGCACACTGGTGCCTGGGGTCCATCCAGAACACCGACTCAAATGCGTTGCAGTACAAGACCTGGGATATGTGTTTTGATGTTCACAAAAGGATGAATGAAAAACCCCTGGCTTATCTAGCAGGCATGGTCTTTGCAAATGTCATTTAGGGATAGTGTTGAGGTACTCATGAGAGGCCACGAAAGAAGATGAGAATTCTGTGTCTCCAGTGAGAATACCCTGAGATTGGATGGTAATGATGATGATGATGATGATAAGGATGATGATGATAACCAAGTGATTGTAAGCTTTATATCAGTCTTGCTTCTATTAGCTCTAAATATAGGACTTTTGTGCTTGTACTTCTTCATGCTTTTGTGATCTTTGTCTGCTTAATTAACATCATTCAGTAGATACCCGCTCTCACATTCTTAAAATATTTATCATTAACTAAATGAACAAATTCTCTAACAATTATGAGGAAAAAGTAAAAATCCACTGGCTTTGTGTTGGCTAGGCTGATAGAAACCAGCACCTGCTATATTTCATGATATTTTCTGAAGGATACATTTGCTATGAAATGTGAAACTTCTTTATTGGTGTGTGCAATTTTATAGATTAATTTCACTTTTAGTATGCTATTATCAATTGACCATAACAGGATGTTTATCACCATCATAGTTGTATGGAGAATCTGAGTTCCCTTTTCCCTCATCCCAGTCATATATAGAACCAGACCATGCAAAAATTGAAGGTGATGAAAGTGAGACAGTCCAGTAAGCCAGGACAAGTGGAATAGGGAAACTGAGAAGGTAGCTGAACAAACTGGCAGAGCAATTTACTGCATATAGAGAAGGTCACCTCCCTAGAAATTACATCTAGGCCTCAGTTGTATTTTAGCCCCAGACCCAGAAAAGCAGCAAAACCAGGTTGGCGACACCAGGACCAGCTGCGATGACTAACCAATCCGTGGAGACCAGGGCCTTGGAGGAGCACACCTAGAAAACTGATGAATATTCTGCTAAAACCCTCCCCTGAGACCTCTCCTAAGAGTCCACCTACGAGAAAAAAATAAAGCCTCAAGACAAAGGACACAGTACGTGCTCTCCTTCCTGGGAGCAGTCCCCATCATTCCCTTTTCCCTCTTCTTCCTCCACTTTTCCCCCACAGGCACGCATATCCTAAATTCTAAGGGGCCCCATGAGACTTGCAATCTGGGGAGCAATAGGCAGCAACAACCTGGTGCAGGCTAGTCCCCTGAACCTATTCCCAAGGCCCCCTTTTTCTGACTTCCCAGAGAGCTAGGGCAGCTCAGCCCAGGCTCTCCTGTTGCTCCTCTTATACTAAGCCCTTTCTTGTTTTACTGTCCTCAGCTTTAATAAACATTCCCTCATAGTCACCTGGATTCTTGCTGTGAAATTTTTCCTACACAAAGTCAAGAACCCACCCACTACTGGCCAGCCCTAGGCAGACCCGCTCAGGCCTAGGTCCCCTTTCAGACAACAAAAGCATTGGGCTAGGAAGATCAGGACTAGAGTTCTAGTATTTTCTTTTTCTATTTATTAGTTCTGTGACCTTGGACAAATCACTTGAAGTCTCTGGTCTCATTTTCCTCAGGTATAAAATGATAACAATATGCCTGCACATAGAGGGCTAGACCAGTTGAACTCACGAAGACCATTCCAGCTTCCAGTTCCTGTACTGAGTCTGCAGAGGAAAGATGAGTGGCCAAGGCAAGGTCAAGTCAAACAGGGTGGGCTTCAGAACCCAGGAAGACTGTGCATCCCCTCTAGTGTTGTCCTTCAAACGCTGGCTGCCTCTCCAGTCTTGTTCCTGGTTGCCATGGTTTTCCAGGTCTCCTGGTTTGTTGATTCATTGTTTTACTAAATAATGTGTGATAAAGCCTCAGTGGGACTTTTGACTCACTTGTGAGGGATTAAAGACAATTTCTCAGAATTGTTTGCTGGCTTGGAGAGTTGCAGTGCTAAAACCATGTACTTGTTAAGACATGGATATACATTTATGATTAGGAGGAGTTTTAATGAAACATTCATGACTAGTTCCTCCATTCCTCTGGAAAAGTAAATTCAATCACAGTAGGGTTTTTCACTCAATTGCTTATTAGAATGCATTCCTCTGCCTGGGTAATTTGAAGATATAGTTAGTTTCTTCTGTTTTGCAAAGATATTATTGGACCCACAAATATCCTCTGTTCTCCTGAGAAGAAAAAAGCTTTAAAAATTTCACTCTCCAAATTACTAGAGTAAAGGGAAATGATTACATCATAATATTCCCACTTGCTGCTTGAGAATTCCACAGACAACACTAACACTAGGTGAATTATTTATCATGGTGGTTTGTGCAGCATAGATTGCTGCCATCCTGCAAGTCTACTTGTCTCTTACTAGCTGCCTATGGATGGTTTCAGTTTGCCACTGTAGACGCACTCTCTGCCCTTCTCCACTCTCCTCTGTGACCTGAGAGGCTAAGCTGTACCACTGTATCTGCTAGTGTCTTAGTCTGCTCAGGCTGCCATAACAAACCACCATAGACATTTATTTCTCTGTTCTGGAGGCTGAGATGCCCAAGATCAAGATGCCAGCCATTTCTGCTTCTGGCAAGGAATCTTGCTGGCTTGCAGACACTGCTTTCTTGCTATGTCCTCACATGCTGAAGAGAAAGGACTCTGATTTCTTCCTCTCTTTAAGGGCACTAATCTCATCATGGGGGTTCCACCCTCATGACCTCATCTAAACCTAAGTACCTCCCAAAGGTCTCATCTTTTAATACCTTCATACTGAAGGTTAGGGCTTTAACATATGGATTTGGGGGGACACAAACATTCAATGCATAGTAACCAGGTTCCATTGCCCTGCCCTCTGGAATGAAGCTGTGCTGGTTTAATGGAAGGCACTGGGTAGGAAAGGCTGTAGGAGAGTGAAGTCAGGCTGCTCTTCTTCTTGTTCCCACCTGTTGGGCTGCATCTACTGTTAGGCATCCTTTACTGTCTCCAGTGATTGTCTTGTTCCCTTCCCCTTCATGCTGTCCTGCTGTCCTCCTCCAAGTCTTGACTCTGCTCCGTTCTTTTGTAAACAGCCACTTAGTAAATACCCCTCAACTCCCCATTGTAGAGCACAGTCTATTTCCTGCTGGGACCCTGACTGATTCACCATCTGAAGAGTCAATTACAAAAGATCATTTAAGAACCTGCTTGCAACATCAATCCTTTGTTTATTGCACTCGGTGTTATCCCAATATTTACTAGTACTTCTTGATTTACTCAAGAGAAATTTGGTTGAGAAGCCACCAACTTCCTTGATTCAAAAAGACATATTCCTCTATTTTCTGATTTAAAAATAACAGTCATTGCCAGGGGAGGGTGGGTGGGAGATAATCAACCAAAGACCTTGTATGCATACCAGTATATGCATAACCCATGGACACAGACAACAGGGTGGTGAAGGTCTAGGGTGGGGATGGGTTGGATGAGGTCAATGGGGGATAAAAGGGGACATACGTAATACTTTCAACAATAAAGATTTAAAAAATAACAGTCATTTCATGATGGGCATCTGACAAGATGAAAATTTTGTATTTTCTGGTGGGATGATAAGTTGCTATAAACTTGATGGAAAAAAATATGCTAATTTATAGGAAGGGCCTTTGAAATATTTAACTTGATGACCTAGTAATTTTATTTCTAGCAATCCATCCAAAGGAAGTAATTGGAATTGCAATGATATGTGCACAAATAATCACATAATATTGTTATTTATAACAATTCATAATAATAGAAATAACAATGTTCAGCAATGGGCTCTATGGCTGCGTTGACAAAAGAGAGCAGACGTGTGGAAGTGGTGTTGGGCCAGTTTCCAGTCCTGGCCTTAAGAAATTGGTACCTTCTGCTTCCTGGCTCTTAGAACAATTGCATTTGGAGCCATGGATTGCCATGTAAGAAGTCTGACTCCCCTAATGGGAGACCACATGGAGAGACCCTGAGAGTACGTAGAGGGTAAGAGGAGCCCAGTTGAGCCCAGCTTTCCAGGCTGTGAATGAAACCATCTTGTATCCTTCAGACCAGCCCAGCTTTTAGCTGAACACCATTGAATGACCCTATTTGATACTCGTGGGCAGAATTCAAAAGATGCTTGTTGTTCTGGGCCACATAATTTTAGGGTAGGTATTTATGCAGCAATAGATAATTAGACCGCTAGGAGGCCCCGTGGGCATTCAGCTCAGTTAGGCAGAAGACCCACCACCCTTTACAAGGGAACAATACTGTTTCTTTGTTGGTATTTGAATTACCTATTTTTATTTGGAACTAGAAACAGGTTGTGTTTTTTTTAGCATGTAAGAGAAAAAAACTTCAAGAAACTATAAACTTGTTAATAAACAGAATTTTTTAGGGAATGTAGAGAATTACCTAGTTTACCTAGTCTTCTTCCCATAGGTCTGCTATTGTCTGCTGACTCCTTACACCTGCAGGATAATCACTGCTGTTCATTGCTGACCTTGATTTTCTGTACTTTGATTTTGATTCTTATTTTAGTGTTAAGTGTTGCACAGGTGATAATGTAGGAGGACAATGAGGTAATTGATGGAAAAGTGCCAGGAGACACAGTTAAAAGATGGAAAACTTGCAAAGGACACAAAAATTTACCAGTGGGAAGGTAACCACAGAAATCAGACAGTGCAACATGCTCCTAGAGTCTAGGACCTAGACAGAGGTGCAGGCCTCCCAGACCCCCAAGTCTTCCACAGGGACTTCAGTGTTAGAGAAAGGTCAGTTTGGCCTGAGGATGTCCTGGGCTCACAGTTACATTTTTTGCCTCTTTGTTTGTGTCCTCTTGCCCATGGCTAAGAATAGGATAAGAGGAGTGAGGGGCCCCAGGGCATAGCATTTAAGGAGGCCCTCACTTTCAGGGGCCTGCACATGCAGAGCCAGTGGCTGATCATGAGCTCCTCCTTAAATTTTGCCCCCAAATCAGGCCCCTTTTCCAGGCTCTCCCAACTTTCTGGATTTCCTGTAAGACAGCCTCCTCACCAGACTCACTATGGGATGCAGAACAACTCTGGCATATTTATGGATGGTAACTTCAGCACCAGGTGAAATGGAAGTCAAATTTCCAAGCACCCCTGGATACTGAGAGCAGAACTACCTGTAGGCTTGCTGCAAGTTCATTTTTGGACATGTATTTTCTAATATTGTAGTTGAATATTTGATTCAATTAACCGTTCCCAACCACAGCGAAAGACAGAGAATTGACTGTACGTGGATACTCATGGTTGTCCACAAATTATTAGGCGAACTTCCCTACTTAGGTTGTTGCTCCAGGCCCCTTATGATCTTGTTTTAGTTTTTAAAAATGCCCTTATTGCTCTGGCCAGGTAGCTCTGGCTCAGTTGGTTGGAGTGTCATCTCTACACCAAAAGGTAGCAAGTTTGATTCCTGGTCAGGGCACATACCTAGGTTGTGAGTTCAATCCCTGGTCAGGGTGCATACAAGAGGCAACTGATCAACGTCTCTCCCTCTCCTCTCTCTCTCTCTCTCTCTCTCTCTCTCTCTCTCTCTCAAATTAGAGAACATGTCCTCAGGTGAGGATTTTTTTAAAAGGCCTTATTACCTGCTGTTGCAGTTAACATGGTATATGACTACACTATCATCCTACTATTAGAAACCTATTGGTTATTTAATATTTGCTCTTTCCCAGTCATAGACTAAGCTGTAAAGTAAATTTCCACACTTTTATGAATTATAATCACTATTTGCTAGAAGAGACACCCTTAGAATCCAGATTCTAGTATAATTTGACCTGCTAGCACAAAAATCTGAAATCCAGGGGATAGGTTGAATGTGTGGCTTTGAAAATGTGGCGACATAGCATTGTTGTAGCAATTGACTTAAGATTTTATAAGGAACAAATCAGGTACATGACTCATCAGGCAACAATGGCAATTATGAGTGAACTAAGTCCTAAAAAATATGAAATAAAAATATAAGAAAAATTAAATAGGACTAATAACTGATATAGTAAATCAAGCTGAAAATATGAAGTCACATTAAAAGTATGGTGTTTTATAAGCTTTATGGGGTAGCAAGCTTTCTCTTTTTGTTAATACACATTTCCACAGGGGTAGCTATATTAAGAAATCTTAGGCCTTTCTCTACTTTAGATTTACATCTTTACCAGGTTTTTTAATACTTCAATCAATTTAAATTTGTGAGGCTGATAATCCTTACAGAAGCCAGTGCCTTGTCATGGGATCTGACACTAACAATAACATCCTCAGGGGCCTACTCGTTTCACACTCTAAAGCTCAAGCAGTTTTATTTGCTACCAAAAAGGAAGTTTTTTCTCCTTTCTATTCACACTCACTTGGCAAATACTTTCAAAAGGGAAAAAATGTGAAGTAATATAGGTGGCTGGGTTCTCTGAAGAGAACAATTAATTTAAGTTCAGAATAAAACATTAATTACTGAGATGTCTGTGCTGTGAGACACCTCTGATCATTGGTGAGAAATATACCTTACATTGACTTATAATTTGTCTCCCCTATGACTTGCTTTCTGGGCCATAAAGAATTAATTCCAACTCTTACATAAAGTATACCATTTTTCTCTTAACATTTTGTCCTCAACTGCTGTCCTAAAAACTCTTCAACCTACTCTTGATTATCTTAATTTATTTACAATGAAGTGGCACAGATGATGTGCAGATGCATGTAATTATAGTAATCATTATAATAATAAGCCTATATTGAAAGAAACACTGTACTAGTTTTTTTTTTTTTATGATTTCTTTGTGTATGTGTGTGCTGGGATTGGGGGTTACATAAAACTTTTCCTAGCTAAAGGTTATAAAAATTCTGTATTTTCTTCTAAATATTTCAAGTTTTGTTTTCTGTGGATGATGTGGTATAGGCATCCAGGTTTATTATTTTTCTCACATAGATAACCAGTTGTCCCAGTATATTCATTGACTGATTCATCCATATATTGTCTAAGATATTTTCAGTTCCACCACTCCTAGGTATCAGGGTTGCATATAGGCATGGGTCCATTTCTGAATCCTCTATTCCAGTGGTCGGCAAACTCATTAATCAACAGAGCCAAATATCAACAGTACAACGATTGAAATTTCTTTTGAGAGCCAAATTTTTTAAACTTAAACTATATAGGTAGGTACATTGTTATTAACTTAATTAGGAAGAGCCACACTCAAGGAGCCAAAGAGCCGCATGTGGCTCTCGAGCCGCAGTTTGCCGACCATGGTTCTATTCCATTAAACAATTTGCTGATTCCCTTACCACACAGCCTTAACTACTATCTATATTATAAAAGGCCAGTGGCCTAGCGCCAGAATGCCAGAATGACCAAATGACTGGTCACCAGGAGGTGCACTGACGGGTCTCGCTGCAGTCTTGCGGTGCGGTGGGCCTGGGGTCCCACAATGGCGTGGCGGGTCTGAGTCTTGCGTGATTTCACACGCTGGGCCTCTAGTATGTTTATAAGAAGCCTTGCTACTCAGTAGGGTTAGCTTTCTTATCTTTTTTTTCAAAATTGTCTGTTATTCTTGGTTTTGTGCTCTTCCATATAAAGTTTAGAATCAACTTATCAAATTTCATGAACAATTTTGTTAACATTTTTGTTGGAATTACATTGATTCATAGACTAATTAGGAGTTCTTTCCATCCTTGAACATAATCTGTCTGTTTATTCATGTATTTTAAATTTCCCAATAGTGTTTTTGTAATTTCCTCCATATAATATATCTTTACATAACTCATTGTGAATGAAATCTTCTTTAAATTTTATTTCCTAATCCAATATCATGGGTATAAAGGAATGTTATTTACTTTAGAATGTGGATCTTGTATTTCACAACTTAGGCAATCTTTTTATCAGTTCTTTATTCACAAATTTTCTTGGATTTTCTATATTGACAATCATAACATGTACAATAAAGGGCAATTTTATCTTTTCCTTTCCAATTCTTATTCTTATCAATATTTTTCTTGACTTAATGTATTGCTATTATCTCTTCAGAATATTAACTAGCTGTCTTAAAATCAGGGATCCTTGTGTTGAAATTGAGTTTAAAGAGGATTTTTCTAGAGTTTAACCATTAAATGTGATGCTTGCCATAGATTATGGTAAAAATCTTATGAGGTTACCAGCAAAGTTGTTGCAGTCCAATGAAATGTGTACAACAGCAGGGCTATTTCAGCAAGCTCCAATCATTTTGCAACTGGAGCTGAAGCTGTGATCGATGTTTATCATCACATTCCTCTCTAACCCACTCTAAAACTCATTCATGCTTAGACAGTGTTTAAGCAGGTCTAAGTTGCTTGCCTGGTCAATGACCCAGATCTTTATCCCTTAGAGATTCGAGTCTTTGTCTATTTTAATTACTAACACCTGTGGGCCATAGTTACTGAGATTTTTTATTTAATATGATCACAGGGCACAGAAATACTCCAAGAAACTCACTAGTTTTCTCCTTTCATCCCTATTATGTAGTACCAGTCCTAGAACTTTATTTATTATAATCAAGGTTAATAACTCCCACCTTGATAGTGATCCTTTCTTTGGCTACTAGTCTACTGGAATGAGGAGCCCATATAACTAACTGGATGTCATAGCTTCAGGTCCGCACTGCATCCTCTGGGAGAAGCTTTCCCCTCTCTGTGAACCAGGAGTTCAGAAGCAGGTGCAGAAGCACACATTCAGCAAGTAGGTCACTGAGAGGAATGGTGACAGGGCCCAATCCTACTTCCACCTGTTGGTTCCACACCCATGAATTCTAGTTATCGGCGACAGAGCGCTCTGCTACTCCAGCCTTGATGCTATGAAGGTAATTATTTCCTCCACATCTCTGATGATTAAGTGGCACCATTTAGCCCCTGCCATCTCCAAATCCAGATACCACAGATATAGTGATGGCCAAGTCATTAGCCCAGTCCCACACAGTATCTCCTACTGTCAATTTTAACCTACAGAGGATAGCCATTGCTTCTCAGTGAGTTGATAGGCCTCTCACCTGAGCATTCTACCTTTGGGTTTTTTTGGATAATACATTCAGGTAGTGAACTCTCCAACCTCGCTTAAATACATGCTAATATTCTCACCTTTCAGGGCCTCCCGACTCCAATTTCAATATTTTGCGAGGAAAAATTAATATATCTACCTAATATACTGCAGGTTATTGTCATATTCAATTTTCAAGAGACCATTCCAGGAACATTTTTGGACTAGTCTCAGGTGATTTTGGCAAAATGTTAAGCTCCCAAATCATAGGAAAATGTTCATATACCAATAAATTCATTTTTTGTGGTCAGTTCTTTTTTTTTATTATTTTTTATATTGAATTTGTTGGGGTGACCTTGGTTCACAAAACCATTCAGGTTTCAAGTGTACAACTCAACAAAACATCATCTGCACACTGACAAACTGCCCCAAGCAAAGTCTCTTTCCATCCCCGTTTCCCCCACTTTGCCCACCTCCACCTAACCCCTCACCCCTTTGCCTCTGGCTGACACCACACTGTTGTTTGTGTCTATGTGTTATATATGTATTTTTGCTTAATCCCTTTACCTTCTTTCATCCAGCCCCCCAAGCCCCCTCCCCTCTGTCAGTTGCCATTCTCTTCCATGTATCCATGCCCCTGTTTCCATTTTGTTTGTCAATTTATTTTGTTCTTCCACATCCCAGCTATACTTGCATCTCCTGGTCCAAAACCTTGAAGATTCATTCTCATATGTATTCTTCATTCTCCAGGTTCTTACTTGCACACATTGGCAGGTCCTATGAGCATGCATCATTCCTCCTGGATCAGGGACTTTATTATTTTCCTGGAACTGCGGTTCAATCTAGTATGGAGGCAGGAAGTGCAAGTGGGAGAGCTCTTGAGGTGGACAAGCCTTACTGTGTGGAGCACCTGTCTCAGGTGAGGTCTTTGCAGAACTCTAGGTGAGAAGAGGCTGTTCTCTAGAAAGAGGGAGGGTGCTGCTTCTCCCTTCAGTCTGACATATGTTGGAAGACGCCTAGTGGCTCCATATAAGTAGACCCTGAAAGGGAGGAAGAGAGGAAAGGGTACAGTTTGTGCTCCAGCAGGGCCCCAATTTTATCTATACTGCAGATTTGTACTTACTTTGGATCTTGACATGTAAAAGGGTCCAGCAAACATTCCATCTCAGAAGCTATATTTAGGAGGTTTTAATAGCATGGCTCCCTAGGGTCCCACCAGGGAATACACATCAGTGCTTAGCAAGGCTGAGTGCCAATGTTGCTCCCCTTGCAGGCGATTGGAACAGCAAGACTTCTTTCTTCTTAAAAATTAATTTCTGGGTCAGATTCACAATAAACTCAGATGCTTGACTTACTATTCTTTTAATTGGAGAGCATTTACTGCAGATTTAACTTGCTGTCAGCTGCCCTTCGCCTGTCTTGCAGAAGCCTCTGACAGTCACACACCACATCCCTAGGTCTGATGAAACTGTAAGCTTCGTTTATGTTTTGCAATATCCTTCTTCCATAGTTCCCTCTTTTTGCATTTCTTTTCTTCACATCTGCCTCCCCCCGCCCCATTTTTTTTTCTAGGAAAACAAAGTACAAAAAGATGTAAAGATGCTTTCAGAGTTAACGTGCTTTACAATCTAAGGAGCCTACAGAATATCACGTGCCTTCTGGTCTGTGGTGGTCCTTGGAGGGGGAGAGGGGATATTTACTCAGTGATTGTTAAATGGCAGGCATTGCATTGGGCCTCTTGATATACAGTGAGTGGCCAGATTATTATGACCACCTGACGTTTGTAGGCAAATTAGCCATACACTGCATCGTATGGGATATGAAAGCCAAAGGCCTGTTTGAACACATTTGCTGTCTGCAGTTACCAAGATAAAACGTCTCCAATTCGCACAGGAACACAAGGATTGGACAGTCGAGCATTGGAAAAAAGTCATGTGGTCCGATGAATCACGTTTCCAGTTGCATCATGCAGATGGCAGAGTGAGAATTTGTCGGAAACAGCATGAAAGCTTGCACCCCACATGCATGAGTACAACTCTTCAAGCTGGTGGGGGCAGTGTTATGGTTTGGGGCATGTTTTCCTGGCATGATTTAGGCCCTTTAATTCATGTGGAACAACATCTGAATAGCACAACATACCTAAGTATCGTTGCTGATCAAGTTCATCCTATCATGTTGATGGCGTATCCCAATGGAGATGGCTTCTTCCAACAAGACAATGCGCCTTGCCACGGTGCTCGTATTGTGCAGGAGTGATTTCAAGAACATGAGGGAGACTTTACCTTGCTTAGGCGGTCCCCACAATCACCAGATCTCAATCCAATTGAGCATTTGTGAGACAAAGTTAAAAGAGCAACCATCAAATCTCACAGAACTGGACAGTGCTATGCATCAAGCATGGTGTCAGATTCCTCGCATCACCTTTCCACATCTCGTGGAATCAGTGCCAAGAAGAATCGCTGCAGAATTGAAGGCAAAAGGTGGCCCAACAAAGTACTGATGGGGTGGTCATAATAATCTGGCCACTCAGTGTATATTTTATTTAATTCTCATAGTGACCTTTCAAGACTACTATTCTTATTCTAAAGATGAGACAATCCAGTAAGTAGAGAATCTGAAAGTGAATAAGGGAGAACTACCCAATCCAAATGGTAAGTAATGCAAACTTGAATTTGGAGGAGCTGCTGCTTCAGTTGTAATTTCAGATCCCCAATCAAACTTCACTGTCCTCTCTCCAGCTTAGCTCAGCCAGGGCCTCTGCTGCCCACACTGCCCTCCACTTTGAAGTCAGAAGGTTTCTGGAAAATATCTGTTTTGTTTATTGTCTCCAAAACTGGAATTTGGGGCAGAAGATTTTCTTAATAAGTCAGTTTATCACCTGACAGTATTAGTATTGCCTGATACTATGCAAATTTATGCAAAGCACCATCTTGCCTTAGAGGACTTAAAAAGTAAAATGAGGCCACACTTTCCAGGGTAGTCTGAATGGTCACTTTCACTTCTCTATGGGGTGGGATGAACCCTTTTCTTTGAGCCTCCCTTAGACTTATGCAGTTTAGAGTCCTCCACCCCAAGCTAAGGTCTGGCCCTTTTGCACAGCGCTCTCTGAAATTCTGCCTAGAGCCAGTGATGGCGAACCTATGACACGCGTGTCAGAGGTGACACGCAAACTCATTTTTTTGGTTGATTTTTCTTTGTTAAATGGAATTTAAATATATAAAATAAATATCAAAAATATGAGTCTTTGTTTTACTATGGTTGCAAATATCAAAAAATTTCTATATGTGACATGGCACCAGAGTTAAGTTAGGGTTTTTCAAAATGCTGACACGCCGAGCTCAAAAGGTTCGCCATCACTGGCCTAGACCATGAGCAGACACTGACAAAGGTCAAAGATGGAACTATCAGTTTCAATTGGAACAAGAGCTATCCGGCATTCAGGAACTTTGTTGCAGGAAGGATGGGCTCACAAGACCCTGAGTAAAAGACATCAGGTGGTGATGTTAAGAAAGATGAGAACAGAGGCTAAAACTGGGGATAGTCAATGGTGGCAAGGGACAATTTGAGGATCTCCCTTCCCTATAATCTGTGAGGAGCCAATAAAGGGTTAAGCCTCGGACTGACCTGTTAACAAAATCACAAACAAGTCTTCTTCTTAAACAACCCAATCTGAGAGGTGGCCGCTGATTTATACGTGCTGTCATTTAAAAAATAAAAATGGGAGAATTTGCTGGAAGCCGGTCCACCCTTGCTGCTTGACACAGTCGCTGCAGGGAAGAAATATCTGCACAGCTTATGTTTCAAGGGACCTGGCATATATGGCATATGTTTGCTCCCCCTCTTAGCGCTATGTGTTTTAAACAGGACCACCTCCCCGAGAAAGGTTGTTTCCCCAGGTGTGGATTTTTCCCTGGAGTTAGGGATTAACAGGACTAAGACTGTTGGCAATAAATTTGGGACTTGTTGTGCCCACATCCCCAGGGGTCTGCCCACCAAGGAAAGCACCAAAGCCTATACCCCTGGAGACCCACCAACATAGGACAGTCCCAGGGAAGGCAAGCAGAGAGGCTGGGAGGACATAACTTTTACTGAGGAGGATAATCTCCTTCAATCACTTCCTTGTAGCTTATCAGTAGAGCAGTGGCCTTGTAATAGCCCTTATAATGGAACACAGAGATTAACCTAGACAGGATTAAACTCAACAGAACTAGATTAACAAACGCCCTAACCTTTGGAATAGAATTGATAGGATTAAACTCAACAGAACTAGATTAACAAATGCCCTAACCTTTGGAATAGAATGGATAGGATTAAAATCAACTGATATAAATACAGATGTAACAGGACAATAAAGACCGAACCTGGCTAGAGAACCTCCCTATGCTGATCAACTGAACGCTGTCTCATGTAATTCCTTCTTCGCCGACTCCGTCCACACCTTTGGGAACCCCTGGACCTGCTGGGGCTGGACCCCAACAATAATCTCCATCAGTTTCCTTAAACTACTGTAAACAAACAAACAAGCAAAAGTTAAATTCATTTAACGAATATATTCCAACATTGCTATTTAAAGTGTGGTCATCTGCAGACCATTGACATCACCAGGGCACTTGTTAGGAAAACACCCTCTCAGGCTTAACCCCAGGCCTACTGAGTTAGAATCATGCCTGGGAAATTCCCACACACCCTGAAGTTTGGGACGCACTGGTTTAGAGCATCTTCTCTGTCCCTGTCATGGGCACTGGTGATAGGGACCAGTCGTCAACCAGATGGGTAAGCTCTCTGCTGTCATGGAAAAGAGATGCTAGTGGGGTGGGGGCGGAGTGTGGAGAGAAACATACAAGAAGCAAGTAAACAAATATGGTAGCGAGATAACATAAATGGACAGGGGACACTTCCTCATCTTGTGTCAAGTGTGAAAAAAAGCATCTTCAGAACACGTTGGTGTTTTTAATTGATCTATATCCCGTAATCGGAGTAAAAACTAAGCGATTACAATCAGGAACAGAGAGCCGGGCCTTCCCTTCCAATCTGATTGCTACCCTATGAATATGGAAGAGTGGAAGCATAGATGGAAGAAGCCCCCAGCAGAGGTGGTTAAGAGAAAGTTTAATTGTACGCTGAAAGGAAATGGAAGTGGAATAGCTGTTGATGCCCCGAATCAAGCAATTTCTATGTGTAGGGAATAAGAGGCTAACCGCCCTAAAGCCTAGACATGTTAAATAAGATGTCTAACAACATGCAGTAGCTGGAATGCTGGCTCACACGGAAGGCCTGGACTTACCTGTGAAGTTTTGGCCGAGGCATCAAAATAAATCAAAAGTCCATTCCAAAGGGAATATTAGAAAGGGAAATCTGAAAATCACTTCTATGACTCATTAAGACCCTCACCTATGTCAAGGATAAGTGAATTGAGGTTCAAAAGTAAAACAGTTTTGTCTCAAAAAAAAAAAAAAAAAAAAAAAAAGAAGGAAAAGCTGCATTCTGATTTTACCCACGCAAGAGAAAGATGTAGGGAGGTTCTCATCCCTTCATCTCAAATCTGAGGCGACTCCACCAGACACCCAGGGAGCTTACAATGTGACCCTGTGGGTAGAGAGGCTTGGTAGACTGGGGTCTGTCACCCAATCTCCTATCCCCACCGAGATATGAAAGGAGCCAGAGAGACGGGTGGTAAGCTGCTGCCACCTCCGACTAATCACACTGCCCTCTGGTGGAATGTGGCTCCTAGGGACCAGATGTGGAACCAATGGCCTGGAAAAATTTTAATGGGTTTCAGCCAGCGTGAGACCTTGGCAATAAAGGCTGGGAGATGTATACAGGTGGTGGCTAGGGGGTGGGGCGTAGGGGACAGAAGTGGAGGGTGTTGAGAATGGGCAGCCAAATGCAAGGCATTGATGAGTCAACAGGGCTGCAGCCACAGGGACCCAGAAGGGAGAGTCCAGAGGACCCATAAAGATGCATACAATAGAAAGTGTCAGCTTTAAATATCCACTACAGTAGAAAGAACAGCGCTGTCTTACTATAGCACTCGTCGAGTGGGAATTTTCCAGTTCTTTTACTTCTTTCCCCTGTTACAGCTTTACTCATGGATGGGATACAGGTCAGAAACAGCAGTGGGTAGGTGCAGGAGGAAGAATTTAATACAGAAGATGTTAACCAGGCCCTCCTCTGGTAAAGTGAAGGAGCAGCTGGCCGCTGGCCCAGGACCAGGGATGGGCATGTGGAAGGGAGAAGTTCAACTTTAAATCATGACTGATCTGTTGATTACTATGTTCAACTTGACGCATTCATATAGTGAACTGGGGTTGCAATTGTGATGTAAAATGACAGCAGATTTTTAAAAAAATATCTAAGCATGACTATAAAAGTCAGAGATAAAAGAAGCTGACCAGTTTTTAAGAGATAATGGGAAAAAGCAAGATTCTGTGATTAAACCCCAGGAGTCCTACTTACTCATTTACAGGGAAGGGTTATCTGGAAGAGAGAAACCAGCAAGTTCCAGAGCAGAGTTAGCTAGGAGATGACTTGGTATGATGCCACCTTTCACTATTTTTGTCAGCATCTGGAAGCACATTTTCTATGGAATGACCACGCTGTGCAGGTGGGGGCAGTGTCATTACTGTTTATCGAAGAGTAGTCGTTTCAAGGTCTACACGGAGGAAAATTTTTCAAATACTAGTAAGAGTTAAGCATTTGTTTTAATGTATTATATTAATCAGGATAAACTAACTGTTGTCATAAACTATCTCAAAATCAGAGTGAGTTAAGATAGTAAATGGCTGTTTCTCACCTCACATCACAGTCCAATGCCGGCTTTCGTGGGGGTGGGTCCTCTGCTCCATAGTCCTTCACGGACTGTGAGGCCACATGCCTTCTATCCTGGGGCTTTAGGTTCTTCTAGATCTTTTGTTGGCTTCCCCCAGCCACAGACAGACAAAGAGAGGGCATTCAGGGATCACTGAAGGTGCCAAGAATCACGTCTACTCACATTCTATTGGCCAGAGTCAGTCATGTGACCCCACCTAACTGCAAGGGAGGCTGGGAAATGCTTAGTAACTGTGTGAGCAGCAAGTGAAGGAAAAGGAGACTTAACAGTATCTCTCATCATGCATACCTTATTTTTTAAAAAATATATTTTATTGATTTTTTTACAGAGAGTAAGGGAGAGAGAGTTAGAAACATCGATGAGAGAGAAACATCGATCAGCTGCCTCCTGCACACTCCCCACTGGGCATATGCCCGCAACCAAGGTACATGCCCTTGACCAGAATCAAACCTGGGACCCTTGAGTCCGCAGGCCATCGCTCTATCCACTGAGCCAAACCGGTTAGGGCATCATCATGCATACCTTATAAAAAGGAATGCCCATCACATCCTTGACTTCACAGATACACTACTATTGTTCAGGCGAGGCTAACTTAGCAGAACCAAGAACTGTAATTCACTTCCTGCAGACCACATGAGTCACTGAAGGCAGGCTCCTGTGGGGAAAGAGGAGGTGGGTAAGAATGACTGCTGAGAAGTACATTGAAGAATGCAGTGGGGAAAAACGCCATTATGTAAACTCAGAGTGATTCAAGTCCATTCAACCTCCGTAGATTTCTGCTTATGACATAGCACAAGAGAAGCAAAAACAAATTAAAACATTCTTTCCTTTCAGGGCATTTCACTGTAATCTAAAAATGAAGCCACTTGAAATGAAGCTTTTATTATTGACTTATCATCAACAGTTATTTCTTGCATGAGAACAATAAAATTTTTCAGAGTGGATCTTCATGAATCAACTGGTTATTATTCTTTGTATTTCATTTTCAATGTAAAATGTTATTATTGACTTTATTAACAGTTATTTCTTGGGCAAAAAATTAGAATTTTCAGGTGCGAATTTATTTTGTTAACCAATTGGTTATCGTTGCTTTGCGTTTCATTTTCCTACTTATACTATGAGACCATTGATTTCTTTTCACCGCCTTTGTTGCTATGGTCACTTTCTATATTTGGGGTGGGTCAGAGCTGAGTTAGAGTCAGGACAACCTGGGACAGGTTCCAATCTGCCCCTCCCTGGTTGCCTGAGTTGGAGCAAATTTCTTAATCTCCCCAGTGCCTCAGTTTTTTCACCTAAAAATGCCAGCAATACTAGTTCCTACCTCATAGGATTATTATGAGAATTCTATGAGTTAGTATTTATAAAGCACTTATAATGGTGCCTGGCACATACTAAGTGCTATGCATGTTTCTGGTGTTAGTCTTTGGCAAGTGGTACTTATTTTCCTTTCAGAGTGGTGATGCAGTTTCCTTTGGCATAATCCTTTAAATTAAAACACACTGATCCTGTAAAAGAGAAATATAAATAAATAAGAGCACAAGACTTGGAGCACTGTGGCTGGGGTTGTGATGCTGGTAAGCAGATTATCCAAGTGTGGACTCACTATCCCTGGGATGGTGGGTGGCTTCCTTATAAATCAGGCTGTAGATCTGGTTTGGAGTTGGTATAAACCAATTAACAATGAATGAACACCCTTTCCTGAGAGTAAGTATAGTATTTTGCCCAGCACTGTTGGAACAAAACCAGCCTAAAACTGGTACTCAACGAGTTTGGTTTCTGAACAAGCTGAAATATAAAAGCCTAAAGACGGGCCCAAATATGACCTGTTTACTGGGCTGCTAACAGTTCAACCCCTGAATTAGGAAGAACTGCCCTACCAGGTGGCCCAGGCTGCGGCAGAGGAGGGGGCTTGCCCAAGGGAGGCTCTGGGCTGGGGGAGCAGAGGGACACCTGTATGTGTGAACGGAAGAGTGAGCGGAGCGGAATGTGTCCTGTTAACCCCTTTGTGGAGGCAGAAAAGCTGTTTCTCTCTAATAAAGCTCTAAACGGTTAGAGGGCTCATTGTTTGGCCTCCTTTGCAATCTTATGACTTATAATGTCTGCACTGCTCTTTCTAGTATTAATTAGCCTCATGTGACCTCTCTCACCGGAGTGTCCTCTACAAGTTTGTTATTCTTCCATGAATCTTGGTGAGGCTTCTGTTTCTTGAGCCACCCGCAGACAATCAGGGAAAGGTTAAGGTACTTTCTCTTTATGAGGAAGAAAAAAAAAATGTGGTGGAGAACTTACTTTAAAAAAAAGTCAATTCATGGGCGATCTTAGTTGCTATGATGTAAGGGTGTGTGTGTGTGTGTGTGTGTGTGTGTAGATTGGAGGTAAGTTTTGCTGTTTCATGGCCCTTATCCTATACACCAAGTGGCCAGATTATTATGACCGGCCAGATTATTATGACCACCCTATCAGTACTTTGTTGGGCCACCTTTTGCCTTCAATACTGCTGCAGTTCTTGGCATTGACTCCACGAGATGTTGAAAGGTGATGAGAGGAATCTGACACCATGCCTGATGCATAGCACTGTCCAGTTCTGTGAGATTTGATGGTTGTGGAACCAGCTGCCTGATGGCTCTTTTAACTTCGTGTCACAAATGCTCAATTGGATTGATATCTGGTGATTGTGGGGGCCACCTAAGCAAGGTAAAGTCTCCCTCATGTTCTTGAAACCACTCCTGCACAATACGAGCACCGTAGCATGGCACATTGTCTTGTTGGAAGAAGCCATCTCCATTGGGATACACCATCAACATGATAGGATGAACTTGATCAGCAATGATACTTATGTATGTTGTGGTATTCAGACATTTATAATGATCTGGCCTTCTAGCAACTTCAACGGGAAATTATAGCTAATTTGCCTGCAAACATCAAGTGGTCATAATAATCTGGCCACTCAGTGTATAATAAAGAGCTAATATACTAATTAGACCAGATGGCGCAACAACCTTCCGGAACGACCTTCCAGAACGACCTTCTGGAAAGAACTTCCGGAACAACCAGTGGGTGGGGGGCAGGGTCTCGGGGTCTCAAGGCAGACGTGGCTGCGAGGGCCTACCCTTGCACGAATTTTGTGCATTGGGCTTCTAGTAATTCATAAGAGAAATTATACATTAAGCAAACTCCCAAAATTGTTTCTGAGCCTTTCTAAGAAATGTAGGTGAATCTTTGACATGGGACATAGTAGTCTTTCATTGTTAATTTTGCAAAGTGCCAATAATCAATCTTCCATGACTTTTCAGATATGCTTGTATTATTTATTATAGAAGGCTATTAATTTTAAATGAATGTTTCTAGATTTTAAGTGCACAAAATTATAAACTAGTAAGAGCATGTGTAATTTTTAGAAGCTGGAAAACAATAGCATAGAGTTATTTGTTTATGCTTTGTTCTGCTAAACTTATTATTATCAGGCAATGAAATAACATGTCATATTTTTGCAAACTGTTTAACAATAGTTATTAGTAGCAATTCCCCACAAAGCCAAATGGAAAATAGTTTTATTTTTTTCAAATGTTTGCCCTGGAAATGAAAACAGTAAATATTCCTGTGTGCAAAATTACTTGTCCAACATGGAAATTTTGATTTAAAAAGACATTTTCTCTATGTAGCCCAGTGGGAACATATATTTTCAAGATTCTAAGTACATACTCATTAAACATTCATAAATCAGTAAGTATCTGGCATGATAATATTTTACTCTCCATGGACTTAGGAAAATCACTTCACATTTCTTTTTTGTTTGTTAAGATTTAAAAAAAACACCTTTTTTTAGAGAGAGAGAGAGAAGAAGGGAGAGGGAGAGAGAAACATCCATTGGCTTTCTCCTGCACACTCCCTATCCGGGATGGAGCCTGAAATCTGGGCATGTGCCCCGACTGGGAATCAAACTGGCAATTTTTTGGTACATGGGATGGTACTCCAACCAACTGAGCCATAACAGCCAGGGCCACATTTCTGTTTTCTAGTTGTCTTTGGAGAAATAGAGATCATGATATTTCATTACATAAAGTCTTTGAAGCTCTTTGGGATGAAGAATATGCTACTTCTTCATTCTTTTGACATTATAATATTTATAAGTTATTAATAAAAGTTTTGAGTTAGGCCAGTCCATTATGTTGAAACTAGAGGCCCAGTGCACGGATTCATGTACCGGTGGGGTCCTTCGCCCTGGCCTGTGGGGATCAGGCTGAAACTGGCTCTCCAACATCGCCCAAGGGGCCCTGGATATTGAGAGGGCAGTTCTCGGGTGATGCACCCCAGAATCGGGCTCTCTCCTCTCTGATTCTGGGTGCGTCACCCAAGAGCAGCACCTGCCAAGTCATTGCAGCTCAGCAGCTCCTGAGTTGAGTGTCTGCCCCCTGGTGGTCAGTGCACATCATAGCTACTGGTCGGAGTGTCTGCCCTCTGGTGGTCATTGCATATCATAGCTACCGGTTGGACGGTTGGATGGTTGGATGGTCGCTTAGACTTTTATATATTGAGATAATTGCAAATTTGGAGATAATATTGGTCTTTGGGACACAATATTTTCATGTCCTTTGTAATGTCAAAATGACCCTGATCTTGAATAATAGGATGGCATCTTCATTTTTAGTGATCAGAATGTGAGGCACTGTCAACTATTTTGTAGAGATTATGCCATTTCATTGTTCTGCTTAACATTAAGCTTTTAACAATGCAGCTGTCATTTTAGCTGTGGGACCAAACATTTGTCTTGTTGGTAATTAACAAAACCTTTGGAGATCAGTTAGAAACACATGAATTCTATCGTAATAATAACTTGTTTTCCCACTTTTTGCTAAGATTGTGCAAGAAGACAGAAAAAGTGTGCCAAAAAGGAAAGCTACATTTTGAAAGAATAAAGTTATAATTTAGGAAAAATAATTTTAAGAGACATTTTATTTGAGTGATGCATAATCAATATGGAAAATATAAATAATAAAAAATAGAAAGAAAAACTTAATCACTGAACTGCTCTCCCACTCAAAAACAATGTATTAACAATTCTATGAATATTCCAAACCTTATTTTTTAGAGATCTTTTCTTTTACATGGTTGTGATATTACCATAATCTTACCTGGCTGATTTTTTTCATTTAATATAACAGCATAAGCAATTTATAGATGATCACAACCTCCCCCCCCCCATTGGCTACATTATTTATTAACAAGCACTAAAATAACAGATATTTCATTCTTATAAGTGTGCTTGATGCTCTGATATTGACTGATTCTTAGGAGTTTATTCTCTCTGCCTCGTTTATTCTCTGATCTTCTCTGCTAAATCTGTTAAACAAAACTAAGACATTGGCACATTTACTATAAAAGTCCTAAAGTTGGCTGAGTAGGATTCCTGACTCCAATAGACAGAGCAACCTAAAAATCAGATGGTAACAAGGTAATTATGTTATTTGATCACTAGTGACCCAGTGCGCAAAATCATGTGAGACCCAGACCCGTGGGAAATCGTGCGAGACCCAGGATGCCAGACCCCACTGTGCTGCTGGACTCCCCTGAGTCCCGCTGCACTGCAAGACCCAGAGTCAAGTCCCTGCCCATCTGCATGCGCCTCGCTGCACATGCAGCTCCGCCCACCTACGCGTGCCTTGCCAGGCACGCAGCCTCCTGGTGACTGGTCTTTGGTCGTTACAGTGTTAGGCAACTGGGTTTTTATAATATAGATGGGACAAATGTGTGCATATTTCTCTGTGAAGTTGATGTCTTCAAATTCAGTAGCTTCGAAATCCCAGGAGAAATGGAAACATTGTCTCTTAAGTAGGTGTGTGCTTCAGGCAACACAACCTACAATGAACAAAACGGAGCTATACTAAGCTCAAGAGCAAAGGAAACAATCAATACATTAAAAAGGCATCCCACAGAATGGGAGAAAATATTCACAAACTGTGTATCTGATAAGGGGTAATATACAAAATATATTAAGAACGCATACAACTCAATAGCAAAAACAAACAAAAAGAACCCCAAGGAACACAATAAAAAAATGGGCAGAGTGCCCTGACTGGTTTCTCAGTGGTTAGAGCATTGGCCCACCCGACTCCAGTACCAGGTTCGATTCCAGTACCTCAGTTGCAGGCTTGATTCCTGGCCCCCATTGGGGTGCAAGCGGGAGGAACCAATCAATGTGTCTCTCTCACATTGATGTTTCTCTCTCTCTCTGTCTTTCCCCCTCCCTTCTACTCTCTAAAAGAAAAATCAATGGAAAAATATCTTCAGGTGAGGATTAACAAAAAATCAAAACAAACAAACAAACAAAATTGGTAGAGCACCTGAATAGACATTTTTCTAAAGAAGACATACAAATGGCCAACAGCTACATGAAAAGATGTTCAACTTCACTAACCATCAGGGAAATACAAGTCAAAATCATAATGAGATATCACTTTATATCTGTTATATTGCAATATGATTACCACCATAAATATATATATATATAATATTGCATTGTATTAGCCATGAGAAAGAAGGAAATCCTGCCATTTGTGACAACATGGATGGATGCTAAGGGCATTAAGTGAGATAAGTCCGACAGAGAAAGACAAATGCTGTATGATATTACTTAAAGGTGGAATCATAAAAAGCTGGACTCATAAAAGACAGAGCAGAATGGGGATTACCAGGATCTGGGGGTGAGGGAATCGAGGAGATGTTTGCTTAAGAGTACAGACTTGCAGCTAGTAGATAAATATGTTTCGGAGATCTAATGCGCAGCATGGCAATTACTGGTATAATCAACAATATTAAAAACTTCAAAGTTGTTAAGAGACTAGATATTAATTGCTCTCACCACAAAAAAAGTAATAATCATGTGATGTGATAGAGGTGTTAGCTAACACTTTGGTGGTAATCATATTGCAATATGTAAATGTAGCAAGCCAACATGTTGTACACCTTAAACTTACACAATGGTATATGTCTATTATATCTCAACTAGAGGCCCGGTGCACAAAAATTTGTGCACTGGGGGGGGAGGGGGGGGGAAGAGGGGGTCCCTCAGCCCAGCCTGTGCCCTCTCGCAGTCTGGGACCGCTCGGTAGATAATGACCTCCTGGCTTAGGCCTGCTCCCAGGTGGCAGAGGGCAGGCCCAATCCCTAGGTGCAGCCCCTGGTCAGGCTCAGAGCAGGGCCAATTAGGGAGTTGAGCACCCCTGTCATGCACAAAGCAGGGCGGATCGGGAGGTTGCGATGCCACCCCTAGTCACGCTCAGGGTAGGGCCGATCAGGGGGTTGGGGCACTGCCCCCTGTCACGCAGAGAGCAGGGCCCATCAGGGGGGTTGGGGCTCCGTACCCTGTCATGCACAGAGCAGGGCCGATCAGGGGGTTGAGGAGCTCCCCCCTATCATGCACAGAGCAGGGCTGATCAGGGGGGTTGGGGCGCTGCCCCCTGTCATGCACAGAGCAGGGCCCATCATGGGGTTGGGGAGCTTCCCCGTCACGCACAGAGCAGGGCCGATCAGGGGGTTGAGGAGCTCCCCGCTGTCACTCACAGAGTAGGGCCGATAGGGGAGTTGGGGCACCGCCCCCTGTCACACACAGAGCAGGGCAGATCAGGGGGTTGGGGCGCCGCCCTCTATCACCCACAGAGCAGGACCGATCAGGAGGTTGGGGTGCCACCACTGTCACACTCAGGGCAGGGCTGATGGGGAGGTTATGGCTCTACCCCATCACACACAGAGCAGGACCCATGGGGGGTGGGGGGTTGGGGCGCGGCACCCTGTCACACACAGAGCCGCAGGGTGATCAGGGGGTTGGGGAGCTTCCCCCTATCAGGCACAGAGCAGGGCTGATCAGGGGGTTGGGGCGCCTTCCCCTGTCACGAACAGAGCAGAGTGGATAGGGAGGTTGTGGCCCCACCCCCTGTCACACACAGAGCCGCAGGGCGATCAGGGGGTTTGGTCGCTGCCCCCTGTCATGCTGATCCCGGTGCCGGGAGGCCTCACGGCTCCGCTGATCCCAGTGCTGGGAGGCCTCGCTGCTCCACTGATTCCGGTGCTGGGAGGCATATTACCCTTTTACTATATAGGATAGAGGACTGATGCACGGGTGGGGGCCGGCTGGTTTGCCCTGAAGGGTGTCCTGAATCAGGGTGGGGGTCCCCACTGGGGTGCCTGGCCAGCCTGGGTGAGGGGCTGAGGGCTGTTTTCTGGAAGCGAGTGACTGAAGCTCCCAACCGCTCCTTGTTTTCTTTTTTTTTTTATTCTGGGCCAGCTTTAGCTCTGAGGCCTCGCTGCTGAAAACATCGATACAATGTTGCGGTCCAGCTGGCTTTCAGTCCGGCTGGTTTCTGGGGTTTTGTTTAGCTTCTTATTTGCAACATAGTACATAGTTGCTTAGAGTTGCAGCTGAGAGGCCGGCAAGTTAGGCGGGGAACGTTGGAGTCCGCAGTCACTGAAGCAAGCCTTCCTGCTCGCTTCAGTGCATGGCTGCCGGCGGCCATCTTGGCTGACAGTTAATTTGCATAAGGATATGCTGATTAGCCAATGGGAAGGGTAGCGGTCGTACGCTAATTACCATGTTTCTCTTTTATTAGTGTAGATTTAAAAAACTAAAAGTCCACCTGCAAAGGAAAAAAAGGAAAGATGTATGTGTGTGACAGCCCCACATGTTACGGTGGTAAACATCTGCAGTGTTCCCAGCTAAGCACAATGTGAAAAGATAGTATATGGTAGTTTGTGAAAACCACTGTTCTAAATGAAGTTTCAGGAATTTTTAGACTTTAACCTCTTTATCTATAAAGGTCTAATTTTGTTATCAAGCTAACCACTTATGGTCATTAATTTTGTTCATTTTAAATTGAGTGTTCAAGTTCTTGTAATCTGTGTGCAGTTTTCAAATCAATGTCACTGTCATTTTGATACATATTGAGCACATTTCATTCTAGGTTGTGTGATACTTACATAAATAGTTAGGTGTTTACCTTCTCAGGTCCTCGAAATGTTTTCTTCATTGTCCATATGTTATTTCCTTGCAGGATTTATCAGTAGCTTTTCTTGTAAGGATGCTCTGTATCAACCTCAAAATCTCAGTGGCTGCAACAAAAACACATTTTTTTTCTTGCTCGCTGGCCTTCAGGATGTAGACCTGATTCAGGACTGCTCCGTGGGTCTCCTTGGGGTTCAGGTTGAAGAAGCAGTGACTACCTGTGGGTTTATTTTCTCTATGGCAATGGCAGAAATACAGGAGGCCAACCCAAAGGCACAAATACATGTTAAGTCTCTGCTGGTCTGACTCTCACTAACATTCCATTGACCAACGAGTCACATGGCCAAGTCACAGGGTTAATGGGTGGGGCAGTGCATTCCACACACTATCAGAATATGCCAAGGACATATACTATTACTATAGGGGGATGTCAAAATAAGACCAATACTTCAATCTACCATACAGTATTTAACATGTTATATTTGGGTCTTACGTATTTTTTCTTTCTTGGCTTCCATTTTTGTAGATCTTCCTGCTCTCCCCCACATCCTCTTCCCTTTGAGAATCATCAGTCTGTTCCATTTCCATGCCCCTGATTCTATTCCATTCACCAGTTTATTCTGTTCATCAGATTTTTTATTCATTTGATTTTTAGATTCAATTGTTGATAGATATGTATTTGTTGCTACTTTGTTGCTCATATTTTTATCTCCTTCTTCCTCTTCTTCTTTTTTGAAATTCTTTATTGTTTAAAATATCACATATGAATCCTTTTCCCCCCATTGACCTCTCCCCACTCATTCCCACTCCCCCAGCACATACCCTCACCCCTGCTACTGACTGTGTCCATGGGTTATGCTAATATGCATCATACTCTTCCTCTTCTTAAAGAATACCCTTCAGCATTTCTTACAATACTGGTTTGGTGACGATGAACTCCTTTAGCTTTTTCTCGTCTATAAAGCTCTTTATCTAACCTTCAATTCTAAATGATAGCTTTGCTGGGTAGAGTAATCTTGGTTGTATGTTCTTGCTATTCATCACTTTGAATATTTCTTGCCACTCCCTTCTGGCCTGCATAGTTTCTGTTGAGAAATCAGCTGACAGTCGTATGGGCACTCCCTTGTAAGTAACTAACTGCCTTTCTCTTGCTGCTTTTAAGATTCTCTCTTTGTCTTTTGCCCTTGGCATTTTAATTATGATGTGTCTTGGTGGGTTACTCTTGTTTGAGGTCCTCTGTGCTTCCTGGATTTGTAAGTCTATTTCTTTCACCAGGTGGGGGAAGTTTTCTGTCATTATTTCTTCAAATAGGTTTTCAGTATCTTGCTCTCTCTTCTTCTGGCACCTCCATAATTTGGATGCTGGTACACTTGAAGTGGTCCCAGAGGCTCCTTACACTATCTTCATATTTTTGGATTCTTTTTTCTTTTTGCTCTTCTGGGTGGATATTATTTACTTCCTCATATTTCAAATCGTTGATTTGATTCTCAGGATCCTCTAGTCTACTGTTGAATCCCTATATATTATTCGTTATTTCAGTCAGTGTATGCTTAATTTCTGCCTGGTCCTTTTTCATTTTTTTTGGAGTTCTCACTAAGATCCTTGAAAGTCTCACTAAGTCCCTTGGAGGTTTCTAGAATATTCTTGAGTAACCTTATAATTGTGGTTATAAACTCTATATCCAGTAGTTTGCTTTCTTCCATTTGTGACATGTTTCTTTGTCTCTGCATTTTGGCTGCTCCCCTGTGTTTGTTTCTATGTATTGGGTAGAGCTGCTAAGTCTCCTTGAGTTGATATCGTGGCCTTGTGTGCTAGGTGTCCTATAGGGCCCAGTAGCTCTGCCTCCCCAATCACCTGAGGTGGACACTCTAGGTGCATCCCTTTGTGGGCTGTGTGCACAGTCTTGTTGTAGTTGAACCTTGATTACTGTTGGTGTCACTGGGAAAAATTGACCTCCAGGCCAACTGGCTGTGGGGACCAGCTGTGATTACAGTGGGAGAGCTGCTGTGCAGGACACACCCTTATGGGGCAGGACTTGCTTCAGTGGGGCTTTGGTGCTCACTGAGCCTGCCTCTTGAGTGTGTAGTTTATGGATGTGAAGTATTGTAATCTGTTATGGTCTGATACTGACCACTGGGTACACTGGCTCTTGGGTCTCCAGGGAGGTGCAAAGTCAGCCACTGCCTGGGACCACCCAGCAGGAGCTACAGAGAGATCTGTAGATTCCTCCTCTTTGTATCCTGTTTGGAAGTGCCCAGACAAGGCCCAGCTGTGCAGCAAGGCAGGCTGGTGCTGGTTTTGGGTCTTGGGTCTTTTATTGATAGGTTTGGGACTCCCTGACCCACCTGCAACTTGTTTGACAGGTTTTAGCCTGAGAAAGGACAGGCCATTCATATACAAAAACAGCTGTGCACAGTTTGGGTGGGGTTGTAAATTGGGTTGGGTGGGGTTATAAATTGAGTGGGGTGGAGTCTCAGGGAATCACCAGGGCAGAGCAAAGAGAAATGGCTGCCAGTCAGCCCTGTGACCAACTGGGGAGGTCCCAGCACGGGAACAATGACAGCTGCAAGCACCTCCATCTGGAAGAAAGCCACCCTCGAGTTCCTGCCCTGATGCCAGACAGTCCAGTTTCTCCTTGTATGTGTCTGGGTCCCCCAGAGCCTCGCCCAGGACTGGAGCTCAGAGGAAGTGGAACCTTGTAAGTTCAGTTCATGGTGCTGGCCTTTTAAGAGGAGCAGCTGGGTCTCCAGCAGCCTTTGTGTCACTGAGCCCCAGACCACACTGGTTTTTACAGCCCGTAGTTCTGACTGCCTGTAGGGACGTCTTTTCCCAGTTCTGGGACCCTGGGCTGGGGGGCCTGGTGTGGGGCTGGAAACCCCTGCTCCTCCGGGCAGCCTCCACAGAGATGATCTCCCACCTGGTTAAAAAACACAATGGCACACGTGGGTGCCGGACCAGCCCATTCTGCGCCTCCTACCAGTCTCAGTGTGCTTTCTTCTTTACTTCTCTAGTTGTAGGACTTCATTCAGCCAGCTTTCTGGTGGTTCTGGATGATGGTTGTTTGTATTTTAGTTGTAATTTTGATGTGGTTGTGGGAGGCAGCGAGTACAGGCGTTTGCCTATGCTGCCATCTTGATTCCAAGGCAACTGATTTTTTCTGTGCATTTTTAAATGTATTTTCATCACTCATATTCTTTTTAAAAATAGCTTTACATAAGTTTTACGGAAGTGGTGTACTCACAGCTACTCCTCATCGAAGGTTTGAGTTGGAAGATACTTGGAGTTTCAGTTCTATCATTCTGTAGATAAGAAAACAGGTCTAAAGAGGTTCGGTGACTGGTGAAAGAACGCAACTAGTCAGTAACAAGATATTTTAATGTGCGAGGTGGGGAGCAGGACCTTCTAAAGTTCTTTTTTCTACTTGACCCATATGCCCTATCTCATTCTGTGCCAGTTCCCAATACCATTTCCCAGGAGGAGTCTGGCTGGCCGGCCTGCACTGGAAATGCTAACACAGAACAATAGACCCCCTGGAGCAGAGGGAGCATGAATGAGCCCACCTGCAGGCAGCAAGTGTCTGTCCTCCCCCAGCACACGTGACAGATCACAGGACTGCGGGGCTCTGGTTAAGCCTGGGGTCTTCTGAATGTCAGGCTGACAACCTCTAGCTGAGGGTGCCTTTTAAAGCAGTTTCACGAATCCTCATAGTCTCTGAGAGGTTATAGCAAGGTATTTTGTGTGGAAATTTGGGCCTGGTTCTGAAAGCCTTTCTGTGTAGCGAAGAGTCATGAAATTAGAAAGTATGAGGTGATTTGCATACGTGCTAGTGCAAATGAATGTGCTTTAACTGAGCAGCCAGAGCACATTCACCTTGTCAGTGTTTATGAAGTTGTTAATGTGTAATATCACTCATCTCACCTGTCGTCGGAGATTCCTGTGAAACTGAGTATTTCATCAACATCAGATAATATTTATTGAGTCGTGTGTGCATGGGTATGTGTGAGCCCCTCAGCTTGATGCTTAACTGCTTCCTTGGTCTCCTTCCATCTGCTATGGCCAGGAGCAGCTGTTTGTCTTCTCATTTCATTCTGCACACGTGGTGCTTTAGAAGCACACTATTTAGATACATCTGAAAAGGGGTTAATATCTGAAATTTATAAAGAACTCATATACCCAAAACCAAACAATCCAATTAAAAATGGGCAGAGGACCTCAATAGACAGTTCTCCAAAGAGGACATGCAGATGGCCAATAGACATATGAAAAGATGCTCATGTCACTAATCATCAGAGAAATGCAAATTAAAACCACAATGAGATAACACCTCACACCTGTCAGAATAGCTATCATCAATAAATCAACAAACAGGTGTGAGCGAGGCTGAGGAGAAAGGGGAACCCTGGTGCACTCTTACTGGGAATGCAGATTGGTACAGCCGCTATGGAAAACAGTATGGAAGGTCCTCAAACAATTAAAAATTGAACTGCCTTATGACCCAGCAATCTCACTTCTGGATATATATCTGAAGAAACCCAAAACACTAATTTGGAATGATATATGCATAGTTATGTTCATTTACAGTATTTTTTTTTACAATAGCCAAAATATGGAAGCAATCCAGGTGCTCATCAGTAGACAAGTGGATTATAAAGCAGTGGTAGATGTATACAATGGAATATTACTTGGTCATAAAAAAGATTGAAATCTTACCATTTACTACAACATGGATGGACCTAGAGCAGTGGTTCTCAACCTTGGCTGTACATTAGAATCACCTGGGAATCTTTTTAAAATACTGATTTCTGGGCCTCATCCTCCGGAAATTGTTTCTTTGTTACTAATGTTGTGGCCCCACCCCATAACAAAGAAACAGAATTTCCGGAGGATGAGGCCCAGAAATCTGGATTTTAAAAAGATTCCCAAGTGATTCTAATGTGCAGCCAAGGTTGAGAACCACTGACCTAGAGGGTATTATGCTCAGTGCAATTAGTCAGTCAGAGAAAAACAAATACCATATGATTTCACTTATATGTGGAATCTAAAGAACAAAATAAAGGAATAGATAACATTGAAATAGGTTCATAGATACAGAGAATATGTTGATGGTTGCCAGAGAGAAGAGGAGATTGGGGGTCTGGGTGAAAAAGGTGAAGGGATTAAGAAGTACAAATTGAGCCCTAGGTGGTTTGGCTCCGTGGATAGAGCTTCGGCCTGTGGAGTGAAGGGTCCCAGGTTCTATTCCAGTTAAGGGCACATACCTGGGTTGTGGGCTCGATCCCCAGTAGGGGGCGTGCAGGAGGCAGTCGATCAATGATTCTCTCATCATTGATGTGTCTATCTCTCCCTCCCCCTTCCTCTCTGAAATCAATTAAAACATATTTACATTTAAAAAAGTATAAATTGATAGTTACAAAATAGTCATGGGGATATTAAGTACAACATAGGGAATATAGTCAATAATACTGAAATAATCAGGTATGGTGTCAGGTGTACTAGATATATCAGGGGAACACTTTGTATATGATTGTCTAACTATGCTGTGTACCTGAAACTAATATAAAATAATATTAAATGTAAACTGTGATTGAAAAATAGAAAAATAATAAAAGCAATTAAAAAATAGAATGACACTATTTACATCAAAATTTGAAAAAAATATTTTGGAGGAAGAATCAAAATTCAGTTTTGCTTTGTTTTTTGCAACCCGAGATGCTCCTTTCATTACCTACTCTGTGCCTAATGCTTTTGTTAATGAGTTTTGCTATGTTCCCTTGATGTCAATTAGAAGAAACAAGTGGTATAGATAGAAATGCATTATCTTCATCTTACTTGATAATACTTCTAATTGTTTCTAACTTTGACTGTAAAAACGTTGCATAAAGTTAATATTCATAGATCAGCATTAGTAGCAGTTTATTCTGTAGCTGAGGTGATCAAGCAAAAATTCGTAAACCTGATGAAAATAACAAATAATGGCTATTTATCAGAAATGACAACCTACAATTAGGAGGAGGGGGTGAGGGGAGGGAGGAGAGTTCTTACTCTGCAGAAAAGAAAGTTAAAGATTTTGATTATTAATTTTATGTTATTAATTTCATTGCAGAAAAAATTTTAATACTATAATTTATGTATCACTTTCATTCATTTGGTTTTATTTAGAAATCAACCTCACATTTCCTGTGTTCTTTTATCAAAGAGGTGAGATTTGGTATTTTCCATCTAGTGGCTTGTAGTTCTTTGGATTTCTGGGCGATTTTCCTGTAGCTGATATCTCTGACTGACTTTATAATGCTGTATCATGGATCATCACCCAGCCAGATTAGTTAAGTGATTTGAATGTGTGAAGTAGGCCAGAATGACTTCATTGTGGTCAGTTGGGTGGTTGGGAGTAAACACAGTGGCAAGCTCTTGAATCTTTTTTTTTTCTTCCTTTACACTCATTGGGGCCTCAGTGACTGCTTCCTAAATGAATGGAGTCTTTAGTTTCTCTCAGATTACCAAAGAGAAACTTGAGGGCTGAGCGCACATATGAAAGCCATAGACAAAGCATAAAAGTATATTTGCCAAAATTTTTCTATTTTTCTATGATCTGAAAGAGAAAATTGGAGAACAATTTCTCCTCTCCTGCTGAGTCCCTGTTCAGGGCATTCCACTTCCTGACAGTCAAAGAGTGGCTACCAGCACATGCAGTGCAGCAAATTGCACTAACTTTGAGTGTATTTCCCTAGTGTTGCTTCACAGATAGGTTTTCTTTCTTCTGTGCAAGTATGCATGGAGATACACAGGGATAGACAGGGATAAAAGATAACACATGCTATGCAGAGTGAAACAAATTATGAGAACATACTGTGAAGCACAGATACATCTAGAAAAACGTAATTATGCAATTTTAAAAATATTAAACAATTTTATCAAGTGACAACCTATAACTTCAGGAAAACAATGGGTGGCCGATTTTATATATATATGGAAGTAACCTTTAGCCTTCTTTTCTATGCTGATAGAAAACATCGCCCTACTCATTCATTTCTCCACGCAGGTTCTTGCAGTGTTTGTGCAGTTCCATTACAGCTTCATGGCCCCTTTGGTCTGAAGTGACTTGTGAGCTAAGAGGCGTATTTTCAGCCCCACTTATGGAAGGCAGAGGAATTTAGGACTGCACATTGTAAATTAGTTTCTAGACTTATTAAATGGAACTTTGGGGTATGGACGCAAATGGAGGCAAAAATGAGTGAGGTGAGATTTTCAGCCAGGTACATTTATAATTAACTAGAGGCCCGGTGCATGAATTCGTGCACAGGTGGGGTTCCTCAGCCTGGCCTGCAGAGATCAGGCTGAAACCAGCTCTACGACATCCCCTGAGGGGTCCTGGATTGCGAGAGGGCAATTCTCAGGTGACACACCCTGGAATCGGACTCCCTCCTCTCCTGTGCCAGGTGCGTCACCCAAGAACCCCAGCTGCCAAGTCACCGCAGCTTGGCAGCTCCTGCGTTGAGCATCTGCCCCTTGGTGGTCATTGCACGTCATAGCTACCGGTTGGACGGTCAAACAGTCGGACGACACTTAGGCTTTTATATCTATATATAGAAAAGGCTAATATGCTAAGTGGCCCTCCTACCCTCTGACTCATCACGATGATATGCACTGACCACCAGGGGACAGACATGCAACACAGGAGCTGCCGAGCTGCAGTGACTTGGCAGCGGCAGTTCTCAGGTGATGCACCCTGAAACCAGAAAGGAAGGAGCCTGATTCCTCTTGGGGCCACGTGATTCCACCTTTGGCTGTGGGTTATGTTGTTGCTGGGGCACTGTCAACCCTGAATCAGGTTTACTGCACACTTGCATTTGCGTTCCACACCCTGTACGACAGCAACTTTGCAGAGTGCCCTCTCTCACTCTGGGACCCCTTGGGGGAATGTCGGAGAGCTGGTTTCGGCCTGATCCTCGCAGGCCAGGCCGAGGGAGCCCACCTGCTGGAGGGACCCTGCTCATTCCACAGACACCGGGGAGGGACCGCAGGAGGTTGGCTCCAGGGCATGTCCGGCCCTTCTCACCCAGTCCTGCCCCACCAGCCACCTTCTAATTAATTTCCTTTCAATGTGCATGAATCCGTGCACTGGGTCGCTAGTATATAGAAAAGTGCAGAGCCAGGGGGAAAAAATCTGACTGAGTAGACTCAGAGGCATTAAAGTTAGGAGGAAAGTCACTAGAAACATATAAGGTAAATTTATATTCTCCAAAAGAATCTTTCATGCTAAAAAAAAGCTGTCAGAGGCCATGAAATAACACTGGAATGGAATGTGAGACACGGAGGGACCTGTGACACATCCGCAGGGAAAAAAGCCTGATTTGAAATTTAACATTGGCCAGTGAAGTTTTGAGCACGTGAAATTTTGAGCATGCCTGTTCGTCACATTAAGAAATCTGAAGTGAAGAAATCCTAGTTTCTGAGTGTGTGGGACAAAAGAAAGAGTTTTGCCTACCAGGCCTTCCCATGTTTTTAAGTGCACCAAGAAAGACAAAATTGGTATCCGATATCATGCCTTGCGGGGTCATGAATTGCCCTGAAAGTTCCAAGCTTTTACTGAATTACAGAACACACCAGAATCCATCTTTATTCCTTGACAGGGAGAAAGGCATCAGTCAGATCTCACTTGCCGGTCCTTGCACAACACTGTGCGTAAAACCCCGCCTTTCTAGCTCTGCCCCTGCACCAGAGCCTCAGCTCACGAGGAAGAGAGAAGTTAGGAAGTGGAAACATCACCCACGAGGTTCAGCCATGCCCTTGCCTTTGCTCCCACCCCTCAGAATGTTTGGTTTTATACTTTGTTTTTCTGGCAACCTTGATCATTGGTTATGAGAAGGCCCTTACCTTTTTTTTTTTTTTTTAAATATATTTTATTGATTTTTCACAGAGAGGAAGGGAGAGAGACAGAGAGCCAGAAACATCGATGAGAGAGCAACATCAATCAGCCGCCTCCTGCACATCTCCCACCGGGGATGTGCCCTCAACCCAGGCACACGCCCTTGACCGGAATCGAACCCGGGACCCCTGAGTCCGCAGGCCGATGCTCCCTCCACTGAGCCAAACCGGCTTTGGCAAGGCCCTTATCTTAATGATAACAACTAACTAGGAAGTACAATCTTTCTGCTTCTTAATTGCAAAAGTAAACAAACCATGCCCAACATCCCCCCCTCCCCACTCCCCTCACCCAACCCTTAAATGCTGCAAGTTGGCCAACAACCACACTGCACGACAACCTAACAAACGATGTCCTGCCATTTAGCCTTTGCACCGCCACCACTTGTCAGGCGGGAAGAGCCGCCTGACCCGGTGCCCTTCCCTTGGAATTGCCCTCTGAAGGGCACTTCTGTGCCGCCATGAGAGGCACTTTAACAGGCGGCTCACTCAGTAGCGCCGGCTTCCGTTTCATTGTTCCAGTGCATCACCTGGGACCTCGCTTTCGTGTCTCCAGAACGGATCTCTGGGTTGGTGTTTTAACAGTTTAGTTTTTGTTTCTGTGGGGGTTTTTCTCGTTGTATTTTCTCTTCTAGGTTCAGAACGGGGGCCCTTGACAAGAAGGCAGATGGTGTTTTTAAATGATTAATGCAAAGCATCAGTAAAATATTGAAAATATGACTGCTCTTTTCCAAAGAATACTCACCCTCAGGCTATAGGAAATTGTGCTCAAAATCCATTTAAAACTTGTACTACGTCGGTCATATAAAGAAAGGGACAGAAAATTAATTTTTATTTCTCCCAAAGCGCTGTTATGGAACCTCTAAGCCACCCGGCAATGTTGTGCCCAGTGTCCTTGGTCCACCTCTGCAGACTTTTCACAGGGCCCTGTGGTTGGTGATGACGTGGCCCTTCCAGCACCGGCTTAGTTTTTCTGGCTGAATGCCAGGCCCTGTGGTTCTGTGCAGCCTTTGTTCAGAGATGCCAGAACGAGAATCCACAAAGTCGCCTTCCACATGAGAAAGGCAGGTTGCCATTCACTACCTGTTAAAAGCTATAGGTACATGATGGATGTGTGACATTGAACTTATGGGATTTGTTTATAGCGTTTGGGTTGATTGCATCTGCGCAGATTGAGGACCCGATCTTGCATTTCTGTGGTGGAGTGTTTCACAACCTGGCATGTACTGCTCTGTGCCTTGGCTGGGGCTCCATCTATTTGGAAAGTCACTTTTTTCTAAGGTGCTGTGTGGATGCAGAGTGGCCCTGGTGGCCCCTTGCTCATATTCTCACTACTTATCAATGCTTCAGTGTGGCTAGGAAAGCACTTATCCCCCCCTCCCCTCCCGCCACTTCCTAACTCCCACCCCCATTGTCCAGAGGACTCTGGGCAACCAGACCTCTGTTCGGCATCTAACACCTTTGTTGACTGTAAGTTCTCAAACTTTTAGAAATTGTACTCAACTTCCTGTCATACACGTATCCCACATTAATTTAATATTCACTGTATGAAAATATTTTTTTAAGTTTCCCTTGGAAATTATTTGGCAACTCATTTAATTCATTGTTGAGAATGATTTCTTGGCAATCATACGTATTCGGGAATTCTTGCAAAATGAGATAATCTGACCAATTAATTATTTCCAAATGTAATGACATTTTAATGAATATTAATTTTAACAATTAGTGCTGTTGACACAATGTTACATTTTACAGACATTTAATGAAACATCAATGAATACTGATTTAGCAGTTTTCTTATTTGGGAGCCAATAAATCTCCCCCCAATTTTCAAACATTTTTACAGGCTTCAAAAATGCTTTTGTCTATGGTTCCCAATGCGGAATGGGCTTTGTGGGCAATAGCCTCCGAGTCCAGCTCTGACTGACAGGAGCCTGGAGCGGGTGATCTTTACCTCCCCTGTGAGGTCTTCCTGAATCTCCATTTCCCGCCCCTGGTTGAACCCTTTTCTAGGACCAATGACAGCATGAACGTCGACTCCCTTCCAGGGCATCTGCACCCTTATCCACACGTGTGTCTTGCCCTTCAACCTTCCAGAGACATCAGATCACAATAGTGCAGCATTCGTACATTTCCCCCAAACTGGATTTTTCTGTCTTGAGTAAGGACATGTTTAGAAAATAGGTGGCTTGGCCCACTTGTAATCATCGTTCCACCACATCACATACTCCCTGAGGCCAAGGATACAGTCTGTCACCAATGCCTAGAACAGTGCCCGGCACATAGTAGACACTCAATGCATATTTGTTTTAGGTTTGTACATATTTAAATAATTTTATAATAAAAATAATTTAAAAGAGTGCTGAGGATTTCCAATCATTGTTTTTCTTTAAAAATGGTTCCAACTCTGAGAATCATTGCTTTAAAGAAAATATCTACAAAGCTATACAGCTCTGCTCACCCATGAGACCAACCTTTAGGGTTGTGCAGAACACTCAGCTCCTTCAAGTAGCGGCCTCAAACCTCCTCCCTGTTTTTAGAAAGGGGTCTTTGCAAGAGGCTTGTGTAACTGAAGGTCCTTTGGCTTTCCTTGCTCTAAATCAAAATTTCATCCGCCTCAAAGAAAAGTCAAGTGTGAACACTTCCCTAAAGTGGCATAAAAATACTTGTTATTTTTAAATGGTTCCTTTCCCAGTTTTTACCCAAGTAGGGTTTTAAAAATTCTGGAAGTCAGTAGCAGCTTCCTGACTTGATAAAAAAGCAATTCCTGAAGGGAGGGGTGAGCTTACGTTAGGAAGGGCCGGGAGGACTTTTCATTAATTTCAAATACTTATGCTGAGAATGACTGTTCTGTAAATGAGCTGTGAATGTGTAGCTTCCCCACTTCATGTCCAAGAGGACTGCTGTCTGAATATTAGTTTGCTTTTACTTGGAACAGAATGCTTTAGGTAAATCGACTTACATGAGACTAACCAAGATGGCCCTTGTTCTTAGAACCACAGGGCGGGGAGACCAAAAGGTGTGTGTTTTAGTTGGCCATTGCTGCATGACAACATCCCAAAGCCTAGAAGCTCAAAACAACAATTCAAATCAAAGATCTCAGCTTTCATCTTTAAGAAGCTAGCAAAGGAAGAGGGCATAGAGGGGATAAATGATGTTGGGAAAAATGAAGTAAAAGAAGTAGCAAAAAAGGAGAAAATGAAACCAAAGTAAACAGAAAGAAGGAAAATATGTAATTGTAGTCGAAGTCAATGGCATAGAAAACAAAGCGGCTGCCCAGAAAAGTTCCCTAACTATTAAGGAAAGTGGGTAAGCAGAGGGAGAAAGCAGAAGGGAGCCACTACATTCATCACTTTTTAGCATTCTGCTTATAAAGTGGTGAACAGGCGTGAAGGGCATGGTAGAGCACTGGACAGAGTCTGGCCTGGCTTCCGTACCTGGTTCTGCTTCTAATGGCCTTATGACTTTGGACAAGTCACTTACCATCTCTGAGTCCCCTGCAAAATATGACAAATGAGACAATGCCTGTGAAAGCAATTTACATAAAACTGCTGGGGGGGAAAAGTGAAGTATACATTGGGTCAGGAGAAATTTGGAATTACTAGATAAACTGAAGCTTGGGGATTAATGTGTGGATTTTACTTACACATGTCATCTTTGTGTTCTTTTAGAATAGATAATCAAAATTTTAATGTAGCACCTGATACAACTCAAAATGCGGTAGGGTTACAAGCTTAAATATGCAGAGGAAATGTAATTCCATTATTTTTGTTTATAATGAATCTGGCCTTCCTTCTCACTTGTGAGGGAATGAAGAAAAAATAGGTGTGAACCCCACATGAAACTGATTGGACTACCATTTAAAACAGGCCTTTTAGATCCCTTCCTAGTGCTGCTCTGAGGGTGGTGTGTGAGATAATTCTTTGGGTGGAAGTTCATCACGGTTTCCCTAAAGTTTGAGGGCATGTGGAGAAAGAGCAATGAGTACCTGGTCTAAAGGTGTCTGAAGGCCCAGTGGTTTGAAAAGACCATGGCCTGAGGTATCTGGGGAAAAAAGGGAGCAAAACCTACCCCATATTCATCTCTCCAGCCCTCAAAGGATTTAGAAGATTCCCTCTGAGGCACCGGTGTTTTTCTGTTAGGCTCATGCTGCTGAGCCAACTGTTGGGGAGACCTAACCAGGAGAAAGAGGCTGTGGTGGCTCCTGTAGGGGAGCCCTCAGTGATAGCAGGGGAAGGCGGGGCTTGGGTGTGGCTGAACACTGTCCAAGAAGGTTGTACATACCCCCTTGCAGATACTGCCTCTTCATCAGAGGCTGTCAGTGTGAATCAGAAATAGTCCATATCAGAACGAGGCCACAGGCACACAGCCCCACCATGCACACGTGGCTCTGCCATAGAAGCAAAATCTTTCCTCTCCCTCTGTCCTCAGTGATAAAAACAAAACCCCTCAGCTCCAAAGTCTGAAGGGAGGAGTGAAGACAATGACAGTAGCAATGTACAGGGCACAGGTTTTACCTGCTTTCTTAAGATCATGCACCCCTGCTCTCCTGCTTCTGCTGTAGCTACAGCAGGATCCTATGTACTTTACCGAGGTATCAGTTTCTTAAAATAGGAAATGGTTGTTTCAGATCCTGACACTGGCCTCCCTACAGACACTGGGCTTTCTATCTCAATGTCAAGCATCCACCTGGTAGGAGCTGACTGCTGGATTCTAGCTGTCCACACCTTCTTCCACACAGCTGGAGCTGGAGCTGGAGCTGGAGCTGGAGCTAGAGCTGGAGCTGCACTTGTGGAGGGGGCTTGTTGATAAGGTTGGGGACTCCTTTATTTGGAGAGCAAGTTTGAGTTACCCTTTTAGGCAAACTCTTAAGTCAGCAAATTGTGAAAAAGGATTAGTTAGGAATGACTCCAATAAAGCCAAAACCATTAAAATGTAAGACATTCTCTTAAGAACCTTCCACTTTCATCTCTCCCCAACAAACTTTATCTCTCTGCTGAGAGTTGCTTTTTAGGGATTGCATTGAGTACCTCAGCTCCATCAGGAAAGTGGACGTGCTTGGAGGAGACTGATGAACTGTCCCGGGAGCCTGGAGAAGGGGGGCTCATCAGAAATCTTAAATTTTCGACCTAAATTGCTGGAAACAGTAATGGGTTGCCTGGTTAAGAAAGGGGAAAAAAATCACCTGCACACATACACAGATACAATGTTTTTTAAGAGCTTATTTTTAGAATCTCAGTGTGTGGATTCAGTGTTCCATATCGACTTAATACAATTTTAATGAAGGCCAAATTCTATGCTTCAAAAAACCACCCCTACCTACATAAACGCTATATGATATTTTCATTGTGAGCATCGAATTTTTAATATATCTCCAATTATTTTTGAGAACTAACATCCTTTTATTTTTATCCCATTCCTTGTAATGTAGTTCAGACTTTTTTCTTTGTGTTACAGCCTCATTCTGCATTCACCTGCAAGGCACCCAAATTAAATATTAACCAAAACAAAAGCACAGGCCAGAAGCCCTAGGCATTCATAACTGTATTTAAAGTGAAGTGATTTGTTTTGCTGTTGCCTTTCTGGAATATTCAGCTCAAGTAAATTTCCATTTAGACAATACAAGTAATGACTTTAAACAGCGGAGTGGGACATTTATGAATAGTAGTCAGGAAAGGGAAAACATCGTCTCTGAGCGAGCACTAGTCTGAGGCCATCGCTCTGAGAATACCTGCCTTGTCACTGCGTGCCTCAGTTTTCTCATCTGTAAAGTGGAGATAGTTACTACTAACTACCTGTCGATGTCAATAATGTTGGATATTTATTTATCTAAAGTGGAAATAAAATCTTTGCCTGCCTCTTCTTAGCCATGTTACTCAGAGAAAATAACCTTCAGCTTTAGTTCTTTCTTAGGAAAAATGAGGATAATTATATGTGCTCTATGTAGTTTTTATGAGTTAAATAAAATAATTTACATAAATCCTCTTGTGTCATGTTTGACACATAACTTTGTAGTATATTATTACTGCTGTAATAATGATGACGTTGATTTCCTAAGTTGTGTATATTATGAAAGAGGAGACAGAGGGGACCTTAGCAGGTGAGCAAAGGGCTGTCAGCTTCCAATTCAAAAGGACTCTAGACTAATAATGAAAACCAGCCAACGGAGGGACTGACAATAACAGCAGAAACTGCTCATAAATTAACACCAGGGCTTCTACACAGATGCCACTGCATGTTGCATGGTGAGGGACCTGGGAGTGAGTCCTGTGTTCTGGTTCCTCCTCTCCTGGGTTCTCCAAGCAAACATGCTAAACATTGGCATTTGTGAAAGAATGTGTCCTGAAATGTAGTGATGTTATGTTCATGGTGGACTGGGGAGACCTTGGTGTGTCAGCAAAGGAGACAGCTGTGGACTCTGTAAGGCTAGGAAGCTTCTGTGAGCTGGCCAGCTTATGCCCATCTCCCACTATGGGAAAATGGGAAGCAAATGGGAAAATTTTTAGACCTTTACAATTTTTAATTGCAGAACCCAGTGCTTTTCAAAGACCAATTCTTTGTTCCCCATCCGTCACAAAACAGTACGTGGTCCTGCCGAATATGACCAGCATGTGGCTGAGTCACATGGGACTCATTATGTGAGTTTGGCATTCTGAACTGGCCTATATTCTCCTCAAGGATACACGTTCACTGATCACTTACTTGGATGTCGTAGCAATGTCAAATTGCTATGAAATTTTCTAAATACCTGCTCTCAGTTTCTATACTGTATTTACTTTGGTGTAGTCTGCTAACAGATATTTTGAGTGGTGCTGCCCAAGCCTATCATAACCTTACTTCCAAACAAAAATAATAATGACAGCAGCAAAATTTAATGAAGATGAAATTTCAATCACAAAATAGGAAATTTAAAGAGTGTTCATATTAACCTAACTCAGCTGCCCTCTGTTTTATGTCTGAGTCTTCTTGGCATTGTGGAAAGAGTATGAATATTGATGTCAGACTTACCTGTATTTTAATCCCAGCTCAGATGAGTACCTGCTGTGTAACTGATGGACAAGTTATTTCTCTGAGCCTTTGTTTCTTCATCTGTAATATGTGGACCTTAAGACCCACAGCATAGAATTGGGGTGAGGATTAAGTACTTTGTGTTGGTAATGTACCTAGCACAGTGCCCAGGTAGGAAGCTAGCAAAGAGGTGTGTTTTGTATTGCATATGTGGGAATGAATTTACAGCCTAAACTTTGCAATTTTAGTTGACTCTAGGTGCAGCCACATATTGCATTTCTCTCAAAAATCCAAAATGGCCTTTCTGTGTGAGCTTGGACTAGATTCATTATATTTAGATGCAACAATTCTGATTGTACCTGAATTTAAAAGTTCTAGATTTCTACAGGCCTAGTTTTAAGTAAAATAATGTACATACTATAGCTGGAACACTGAAATATAACAAAAGTTCCCAAAACTTAACAAGTCAGAAGCTTGTTAAAATGCAAATCCCCAGCCCCAGCCCACAGCACCTCTGACACAGCTGTTCTTTTTTTTTTTCTGTCACGAACTTTTTTCTTTTTCTTTTTAAAAATTTTTTTTATTAAGTTATTACATATGTGTCCTTATCCACACGTTACCTCCATCTCCCCCACACAGCTGTTCTTAAGCGAGGCCCTGGAATTTATAAGCAACCCTGGCCTCATGTCCAGATGATTTTGATACAGGTGGTTCCTGAGTCTATCTTAAAGAAAAATCAACACTAAGAGAGTGGCATGAGGAATCCTTATACTGAATCAATCCTATATCTCCTGTGGTGGTGGTCATACAAATCTACACATGTGATAAAATTGTATAAAACTAACACAAACACACGATCCAGACAGTTAATGTACTATAGAAGCAACCTCAACATTCAGATGTATTTAGTAGTTTGAACTTCACTAGTTTATATTCCTGATTTTTCTAACCTACCAGAGAGTTTTTCTTTTTTAAGAAAAATATATTTTATTGATTTTTTACAGAGAGGAAGGGAGCGGGATAGAGAGTTGGAAACATCAATGAGAGAGAAACATCGATCAGCTGCCTCCTGCACACCCCCCACTGGGGATATGCCCGCAACCAAGGTACATGCCCTTGACCAGAATCGAACCTGGGACCCTTCAGTCCCCAGGCCAACGCTCTATCCACTGAGCCAAACTGGTTAGGGCCAGAGAGTTTTTCTTTAAAAAAACAACCAACAAGTTAGCCAAGTGCTGACTCGGTTAAGCTGGCTTCATTAGATTTCTATATTTTCTTGGTCAAATGCAGAATCCTACAACTTGAGCCTAAAAATATCATGCTTTCACTTTTCCGTATGCAGGCTTTCCATCACTCTGAGTTAAGTGGGTGGATTCAATGTACCATTTAAGTTCACTGGGCAAAGCAAAGGTTCCTAAAAGTGGATTCTGCACTGAAATAGACATTTTTTCTTGAAGTGTATGCTAGACACCATTCGCAATCAATACTTTAATTCTAATGAAGATTGTTCAGAGATATGGGGTCTCTGTGGCAGTTGTCATTATATGTGGATGCTTTGACTTGTGTATAATTGACTTATGCATAATTACGCAGAGGATAGCCAGAGCTGGATATTTAATGTCATCAAAGAATTACTATACACATTTTGCGATGGCCTAATAGTATTGTGGTTAGGCATAAGAATAGAACTGTAAAATTTTAAAAATGCATGTTGAAATATTTATGAAGTGATATAATGAAGTGGGATTCACTTCAAAATATTCTGGGAATAAGGGAAATAGATAAGAGTATAGACAGAACAAAATTGTCCATAGGTTGCTAATTATTGAAACTGGGTGATGGGTGTCTGAAGTTCATTACACCCTTTTCTTTACTTTTGTATCAATCTAAACTATTTCATATGAAACTGTGAAAGAAAAAGGTAGTCAAAATGCGAAGCAGCAGTAGTGCTGTATGTAAGACAAAGTCCAGCCCTTTAGGATGCTTGTTGGAAATTTGGCCTAAACCTGTACAGACTTCACATTTTCATTTCTGGACATAATGGTATCAGAAAATTGTGCAGTTGGAATTTTTCCACTGCTAGTGGCAATGGGGTTCTTGGGGCGCTGCTGGAATAAGAATTTCTGGAGGCCCCACAGGAGGATGAGAGTAGAAAGCTTTATTTGCATGGAATTCTACTCCTCGGTTTCCAAAGTCCCATGTCCCTAAAACTAGTCCTGGAAAAGGTGCAGTTGGAGGCCAGCAGAGCTAAAAGCAAAGCCAGTGTCCAAAGTTTCTGTTCCACGGTGGAGTTGAATCCTCCACAGCATCAGACTGATTCCATCAGTCCATGTGTGTGGGGTCAGGAGTCAGGCTCAAGCAAAAAGGGAGAGAGAGACCCCCTTTGTTTAGAATCTCAAATATCAAATCTTTTCATGTTTGCAGTGGCCACGCCTATCTGCCTACTCTGGCCAATGCCCTGTTCCCAGGTATGACTGACAGGCAAGCACCCTCTCTATGTCATTTAGACTTTACAGGGCATGCGTGTATTCTTTCTTTGTCCAGGCCCTTCCCCCAGGATCTGTGGGGAACAGACCTGGACAGTCTTAAACTGAAGCTTTCTGGCACAAATGGCATGCCTATATTATCCTGCCTTTCCTCTGCTCCTTTCTGTTAGTTAACTAATAACCGGGTTAATTACAATGGTATCAATAAGACATTCCTAAATTTCTCACTGCGGAAGAATGCACTGACTTTAGCAGGTCCATGGTGGCATGGTGTCCCATGCATCCTCCTGCAGTGAGCATTTGCCCTCTAAAGTTCTTGGCTTTACCTCCTCCATCTTTTTATTTAAGTGCATCCAAAAGGCAGGCCTTTGTTCTGAGACAAACTTCAAGAGAGCAAATCAAGTGGTTTAGGGGGCATTATTGCTCACGTGTTTATTTCCCTTTTATTTTATTCCCCAGGGCTCTGGATATCCAAATGGAATGGGTAATATTATTTTAGAAGTCTCAGTATTTAGTAAAGTGGATTTATCTTGAAAGTTTCCACACTAAGGATTTCCTCCAGGTTCCTCTCCCTGTGGGGGCAGGAGATGGCATGAGGGCGACTGGACTGCCTCTTACTGAGCTGCTGCAAACCCTGAGGGACAGGCTTGAACTCAGACCTGGCCCACACACTCCAGACCCTACTCTTCAACCCTTCATAATTACCTTCCTGAATGTGTAAAGCACATTTTCTCTATTCTTGCATTTCTGGATAATAATGGTATTTGCATAATATTTATCCTTTGAGTTATTTTGGAATGACACAAAACTTTGGAAGACAAAAACCAGCAACCCCTTCCCCCTCACAAAACCCCACAAAACAAACAAACAAAACACTAGACTTTCTAAACCTTAGCATTCTTCCAGCAAGCATTCCTGGTGGATCTTCTGTGGATAGAGTCTAGGCAGCTTAAGGGTTTCCACATATTTGGAGACAAAATATGCATGTTATTGGAACAAGAGAAAAACAACAATTAAGTAATTTACCCACAGTCCTGAAATGGCCCAAATTATGTCAGTAAGTACTTGGAAAATGCAATATGTAACCAATAATTGTAGTGCATGGTGGTGTTTCAAACAATATTTTAAAAATAGAGTTTTGTGGTTTTTAATAAATTATTCCAAGTAGGTGTGACTGTCTCGCCAGAGCCAGGTTACCGGTGCCTTGCATTTTAAATGAACAAGAGCAATAGCTGCCATTTGCTGAGAGCCTGCTCTATGCTGGGTACTCTGCACCAATGATGTTTCCCCGTTACACTGGACCTGTCAGGTAGGAATTATTACGTCTGATTTGTAGATGAGGAAACTTGGCCGGGTGAAGGGGATTACGCTTCAAGCCCAGGGGTGGACTGAGACTGAGCGTCAGTCCTCAAGCGTCCCTGCTGGTCCCATCAGCCACACAACCCACAGGGGCAGCCTGATCCAGAAAGGGAGGGCCTTTGGATTCTGGCTCTTAGCCCAATGTTGCTTGTGAATCCATGCCCTTCCCAATCAGACCTAGGAACCGTGTGATTGAAAACAAGTAATTCTCCAAACGAACTTCTACCGCACAAAGAAACCTTCCAGTAGGCAAAGGAAGGGAGAGAGAGAGTCATTAGCTAAGTGCTCACCCTTAATGTGCTGTGGCTCCTTCTGCTCCCTGGGTCCCTAAGAGCACTAGGAGGGAGCTCCTCTAATAGGACCCTGTGGTGGATGGTGGTGGAGTGTCTCTTGGAGATGTTACACCACCGACGAGTGTAAGTGCACGAGCACCTGGAACCCTGAGAACTCTGTCCCCAAAGTGTCTGCTCCCCAGAAGCCTGTTCTTAGAAGCCAGAAGCCCCGCCTCCCTGCAGGGTGCATAAGCCTGGGAGAGTCTTTCTGTAAGAAGAGGCACCATGCCACACACACACAGAGCCTGGCCACCACCTGTGGGCTGAGTACAAAAGAAACTTTGCATTATTTTTATAAGTTGCAAAGTGAGAGTGAGAGTTGTTTCTTTGAGTGCAGTCTGGAGGAAAGCTGTCCAGAACTTAACCGATATTTCTCCTGAATTACACCATTGCCAAAAGCTTTAAAAAAAAAAAAGGAAAATTTAAACATTTATGAAACAAAGCCTGTCTATGTATACTAAGGAATTTGGCATGGCAAATCTAGTGGAATTAGGGAGACCTCCAATAATTTTGAGAAATAAACAAAACAACAGTTACTGTAGCTGAAGAGCAGGTTAATTAAATCTGCCTGTTTGTTTGTTTGTTAAACATCTTTGCATGTGATGATCCCCTCCGGAACACAGGCAGCCACAGGATGCCAGAGCAGTGTGGCAGGATACAGTAGGGAGGCGGAGTCAAGTTCTGAGCCAACAAGAATCCACATCCAGGAGGGAAGCAGAATCAAAGGAAGAATCGGACGGAAACTTAGGTCCAGGTAGTCAGGGTCCCGGATGTCCATGAGGGCAGAGAGCGGTGGGAGCCAGGTGGATTTGCTTGGAGGAAAGGCTGTCATAGCAGCAGTAATATTGGTGACTTCTCTTCCTAGGACAGAGGTTGTTTTGCTTTCTGTCCAGATTTACACTCCCTGTGATACTGAGATGGACACAAGCCATATAAACAGGAGGTCAGCAAAAACTGGTGGAATCAGTGAGGGGGTGCAGGTGAGGTGGTACCTACCTGTCAGGAGTCAAATAGATCCTAATGTCCTCAAGGTAGGGAGAGCCTGGGAAATTAGCTTCACAGATGACTGAATCTTCACTTGCAGGCATAGTTAGGGCACCTCTCAGAATTTTTTATGTGAAAATACGTTATCTTTATTTTTCCCTTGTTCAAAGTTTCAGTGTGTGTGTAAATCTTTGCCCCAATAGAATTTCTTTCTTCCAGTCACCTCTAGTACTTGCTGATCCTTTCCCAGGTAATGAGTACTGTAATCTAATAAGCCTTATCTCTATTTACTTTGGACTGAAAGATTCAATTAGTTGCATTTGGGGAAGATTAATTCAACCGCTCTGCTCTTGGAGGCAGTCAGAGCCAGGTTTCTGCTCATCTGCGGTTTTGTCTCCGTTGTCCTGCTACATTCTGTGGAGCTGTTAGCATTTCATCACTCTTCGAGAAAGCCCAATACAGCAGGGCTTACAGTAATAAAATGTGCATTATGTTACTCGAGGAGAGTCTAGAGAGAGGATAATATAGCAGAATCTGAGATCTGAACTTAAGTATTCTAAAACCGGGAGCCTTTGATCTAGTACTACTGTCTACACCACATGCATTTAACCCCTGACAGCTGACTGGGTCATTTTACCATTGCTGCAACCTTTCCAGTTATCTGTTCACAATTCTGGATATTGCACATTCTTTAGGTGCCAAAATTCACTGTCTAGAGCAGGGGTGGGCAAACTTTTTGACTCGAGGGCCACAATGGGTTCTTAAACTGGACCGGAGGGCCGGAACAAAAGCATGGATGGAGTGTTTGTGTGAACTAATATAAATTCAAAGTAAACATCATTACATAAAAGGGTACGGTCTTTTTTTTTTTTTTTTAGTTTTATTCATTTCAAACGAGCCGGATCTGGCCCGCGGGCCGTAGTTTGCCCACGGCTGGTCTAGAGAGTAAAGAGATGATGCAGAGCTTATGTCCTTTCAAATAAAGTATATTATCAGGTAACCCCAGAAAGAGAGAAAAACACCCTGAGGAGTTGAAGCAGGTGCAGAATAGGGAGTAGGTTGTAGGGACAGAGATCTACAGTTATCATGTATCATCCCAGGCATTTCTGGTCACTGACTATAACCAATTTGGAGGATTGACAACCAGTCAATAGAAAAAAACATAGATAGAGGAAACCAAGATGGCGGCATAGGTAAACACCGGAGTTTGCTGCCTCGAACAGCCACTTCAAAAATACAACTAAAAGACGGAACGGACATCACCCAGAACCACAGGAAGGCTGGCTGAGGAGAGATTCTTCAACTAGAAGGAAAGAGAACAGCATACCGAGGCTCAGAGGAGGCGCAGTGTGGAAAATACAAAGGTATGGAGGTGTGTGTGGAGCGGGCTGGTGGCTGAGGGAGAGGTTGTCATTTTTAATCAGGAGGGAGTCTCAGACTCTGAGCTCCAGATCCGGGCGAGTCTCTAGGGACTCAGACTCAAACGGGAGAAGCGGGGATTGTCTGGCATCAGTCGGAATGAGAGGGCAGCTTTCTCTCCGAGGTTTGCAGCGGTTGCTGGGATTCTGAGAAGCAGAGCCTCTGGGAACGGGACTGAGAGCAGCCATAACTGCTCCCTCCTCCGCCCTGTTGATCCCGTGTGACCCGCCCCGCCCAAGCCCTGTGCAGAGCCATTTGCCGGATAGCCTCAGGCACAGGCTAGATTAGCACCTCTCCAGAGGACAGAAGTTTTCCCACTGCAGACACAGCTGATTCTCACAGCTAGTCGGCCTGGAGGTCAAATCCCTCTAGTATTAACTACAACAATCAAGGCTTAACTACAACAAGACTGCGCACAAAGACCACTAGGGGATGTGCACCAAGAAAGCGTAAAAAATGCAGAGACAAAGAAACAGGACAAAACTATCAAGGGAGGATATTGAGTTCAGAACCACACTTTTAAGGTCTCTCAAGAACTGTCTAGAAGCCGCCGATAAACTTATTGAGATCTACAAGAAATCTAATGAGACCTTCGATGCTGTGATAAAGAACCAACTAGAAATTAAGCATACACGGACTGAAATAAAGAATATTATACAGACTCCCAACAGCAGACCAGAGGAGCCCAAGAATCAAGTCAAAGATTTGAAATGCAAAGAAGCAAAAAACACCCAACCAGAAAAGCAAAACAAAAAAGAACCTGAAAATACGAAGATAGTGTAAGGAGCCTCTGGGACAGCTTCAAACATACGAACATCAGAATTATAGGGGTGCCAGAAGATGAGAGAGAGCAAGATACTGAAAACCTATTTGAAGAAATAATGACAGAAAACTTCCCCCACCTGGTGAAAGAAATAGACTTACAAGTCCAGGAAGCGCAGAGAACCCCAAACAAAAGGAATCCAAAGAGGACCACACCAAGACACATCATAATTAAAATGCCAAGAGCAAAAGACAAAGAGAGAATCTTAAAAGCAGCAAGAGAAAGAAACTCAGTTACCTATAAGGGAGTACCATACGACTGTCAGCTGATTTCTCAACAGAAACTTTGCAGGCCAGAAGGGAATGGCAAGAAATATTCAAAGTGATGAATGCCAAGAACCTACAACCAAGATTACTTTATCCAGCAAAGCTATCATTCAGAATTGAAGGTCAGATAAAGAGCTTCACAGATAAGGAAAAGCTAAAGGAGTTCATTACCACCAAACCAGTATTATATGAAATGCTGAAAGGTATCCTTTAAGAAGAGGAAGAAGAAGAAAAAGGTAAAGATACAAATTATGAACAACAAATATGCATCTATCAACAAATGAATCTAAGAATCAAGTGAATAAATAATCTGAGGAACAGAATGAACTGTTGATTATAATAGAATCAGGGACATAGAAAGGGAATGGACTGACTATTCTTGGGGAGGGAGGGGTGTGGGAGATGCTGGAAGAGACTGGACAAAAATCATGCACCTATGGATGAGGACAGTGGGTGGGGAGTGAGGGCGGAGGGTGGGGTGGGAGCTGGAAGAAGGGGAGTTATGGGGGAAAAAAAGAGGAACAAATGTAATAATCTGAACAATAAAGATTTAATTTAAAAAAAAGAAAAAAAAAGAAAAAAACATAAGCAAGCATCTGACACCTTGGAATATCTTTCATATAATCTTTTTAAGAAGGAAGATATGAATCATTGACTTACAGAAAATATGTATAGTGTTTCTCTCTGTAATTTAGTACGTTGCCTATGGAACCAAATTTTGGCTTTCAAAGCTCTGTAATAACTTCATGATTTTATTTTTTTCAAATGAAGTATTTTAAAACTTAAGACAAGTTCATATTTACACTGCAATCTCTTAAAATGTCCAACTGTTTAGCAGTAGCCAAAATTTGGGGGGAACCATATTCTGGCATTTTATCATTTTACTAGAGGCCCAATGCATGAAATTCATGTGAGAGTAGGCCTTCCTTCCCCTGGCTGCCGACACCGGCTTCCCTCTGGCACCTGGGACCTGAGCTTCGTCTGGAAGGACGTCCAGTCTAATTAACATATTATACTTTTATTATTATAGATTTTATCAGAGACATCTAAAATGCATTCTGCATACCTTGTGGGAAAAGACTCAGGCTCACAGTCAGATAACAACTAAAAACAGTAGCCGTTGGAGAGCTCAGGGCTCCTGGTTTCTGAGTGCCAGCCCAGGCGGGATCCACCACCCACTTGTCGCTGTTCAGTTGCTCTTGGCCTTTGTTGGCATCTATTGAATGTGAGAGAGACTGCTGTGCGGTCATGGCAACACAATGGGGGTGGCTTGGTGGTCACTGTGCTATCTCAGTGACATTCTCCACTTGTGGATCTCAAAGATTTTCCTGCATGGACCCTGCAAGCATAGAAGTTGCTGGTATTGTAGGTGGTTGAACTTTCCCCCCCCCCCCGCCTCTATATATATTTACTGTGAAAAAATAAACTAAACATTTTTTCTTCCTTAAATTTCTACTTGCAGGTGAGGTTTTTTTCTTTTATGGATTATTAATAGTCAGAACACTGAGAGATGTGTTGCAATTCTAAGCAAAGGCTTAGACTTTGACTCGAAAGAGAGCCCAGCCAGAGGCACTGTACTATCTGTGCTTGGGCTTCAGAGAAGCAAGTTCAGTTCTGAGAAAGGCAAGACACTTAATTTGGTAACATTGTTTAGAACCCTCTATGACTGATGGTTTTCAAAAAATGGCTTTAATGTTTCCTCCCAAGTTTTTTGCAATGTGACTTTGCTGTTTCTCCATTGAGAAGTAGAGTCTATTTTCCTGTCTTTGAATATGGGCTGGTCTTTTGACTCGTTTGACTCAATAGAATGTAATGGCAATAATGTTATACAACTTCCAAGGCCTTAACAGGCCTTGTACTTTCTGCTTTAGACCACTTAGGACAAGAACTCTGCCCTGAGACAATCATGGAGGAAAGCCAGTCTGGCCTACTGGAGAGTAAGAGGTGAAATGGAGAATGAGCATCCGGCCCACAGCCGACAGCAACTGTTAGATATAAATGAGGCCGCCTTGAACCTCTGGCCCACCAACTGTCTAGCTAAATGCAGCTGTGAGTGAACTCAGATGAAACCAGCAGTGGAACTGCTCAGCTACCATGCAGAATCATGAGGACAAAAGAAAAAAAATGTTCTCTTAGGCCAACAAGTTTTGGGATCATTTGTTATAAACCATAAGCTAGCTGAAACACTGAATAAATAATTTCTAAAATAGAAGCATTTTTTTTCATTTGATGGCTATAGGGCATCAGTGAAAAGAGGGAAAGCAGGGCACAATATTCAAGAAGAAAAAACTGCAACAAAGTCATCAGAGCTTTATGCACCCTAGATGAGAAGTCAAATTCAGAGAGTCTCAAATGCTCCAGCGTGTTGTATTGTATACGCCACAGATAGCAGTACTTGTCATGTGGCAGGTACTTCTGGAAAAGAGTCTGTTTTGTTTTGTTTTAAAAAGCAAACCAAAGGAAAACATTGGTTCCATGTAGAATAATAATGATGCCTCAGGTAGCTGTTAGAAATTTTCCGCATTGGAAATGAGTGTTGGAAGGTAGAGGGAGCCAGCCATTCCTCAGAGAGATGCTGATTATGTGCTGCATGAGAACTTATTTTATACTGAAGGTTCATGGGCAGTGCAACCACCTGGGAGTCATTAATTTGAAATATTATACCATTAGAGCTGGGTATTAAGCTAGTGAGGGAAAGGGTAATTAAGGATTTTTCTACTTTAGGGTTTTTTTCCATTTCCTTTTAATGGGATTTTCTTCCTTCCTATCAACTTTTCTTTTTCCAAATCTGTTATTTTCTCTGTCGCATAAGGATGTGACCGAACAAAGAAAACTGATTTAGTTCTTATTGTATAAATATCTGGAGTGATATTCCCTGTCTTGTTCCAGCCTAATATTCTCTAATCCTTCTTACATGTGGATTGCCTAGGATAAGTCTAGTCGGGGGGGAAATCTACTAATTCAATATTTTAGTAAATGTTATCCTATAGTAAGACAGTGACAGAAAAAATATATATGTATGTGACTTCATTTAGTAAAATAAATTTTTTTAAATTTATTTCAGAGAGGAAGAGAGAGGGAGAGGGAGAGAGAGAGAAAGAGACATCAATGATGAGAGAGAATCATGGATCGGCTGCCTCCTGCATGCCCCACACTGGGGATCGAGGCCACAACCCTGGCATGTATCCCAACTGGGAATCAAACCGTGACCTCCTGGTTCACAGGTCAATGCTCAACCATTGAGCCATGCCGGCTGGACATAAAATACTTTTATATCTGTGTGTGTTTTCTCTGTCATTATGTGCAACTTATTTTGGGAGTAAAGGGAGATGAAAGAAAGAAGTGTTATTTAGTATCTCCCATGTGCTAGACATTTTATTTATCCTCATTGGATCCTAATAGCAACGCAACCCTGTGATGGAAGGCTTGAGACTCAGAGAGGTGGCACAACTACCAACTGGCAAGCCAGGATTCAAACTCAGGTCTGTTTGTTTCCCCAGCACACTCTCTTCCCACAATTCCACGATCCAGGCATACCTTGTTTTATTGTGCTCTGTTTTATTGTACTTTGAAGATATTGTGATTTTTACCAATTGAAGATTTTTGGTAACCTGGTGTTGAGCACATCTATAGGTGCAATTTTTTTCAACAGCATTTATTCACTTCATGTTTCTAGGCCACATTTTGATAATTCTCATAGTATTTCCAACTTTATTATTATTATTATTATTATTATATTTGTTAAGGTGATTTGTGATCAGTGATCTTTGATGTTACTATTGTAATTACAATTTGCTGAAGGCTCAGATGAGGGGGTTAGCATTTTTACCAATAAGCATTTTAATTAAGGTATGTACATTTTAAAAGACATAATGCTATTGCACACTTAATAGGATTGGGAAACAAAAAAAAAATTGTATATGCATTGGGAAACAAAAAAAAAAACATGTGACTCACTTGGTTGCGATATTTGCTTTAGTTGCGGTGATCTGGAACTGAACCTGCAATATCTCCGAGGTATGCCTGTATTAAGTGTTTGCTGAACCCCAGCCTATATCTCAGACTTTCCAGGGATGGGGTACCCACTGCTTCATAAGACAGATTTCCTGAATTTTAAATAAGTCCATTTGTTTCTACAAAGACTTTCCTTACATTGTATGAGGATGTTGGGTGAGAGGGTCTTGAATTGAGTGGATATTGTTGATTAGATAATGATCTCGAAGTTCCCTTCGATCTGTTTTTGATTCTTAAAATAGCTAGTTTAAAATTTTGGGTGGTAGCCATGCAATAGAGTGAAGCTAAACAGTTCCTTCAGAAAATAACAGTATCATCCTTTATAATTCACTGAAATTACTGTCCACATCCTAAGCTAAATCATGCCTTCACCATGAATTGATAATCACTGACACTGAATAAAAAGTACTTGGAAGTTCATTATACTATCTTCTCAACTTTTATTTATGCTTTAAAATTTCCACAATTGAAATATTAAAAATGTTTAAAATTCAGTGCTTGTATTATACGTTACCAATACATCAATAGAAAAAGTGTCCTAGTATTTTTAAACACACATCAGTCTTGAAAATGTAAGGTGTTCATTTTTTCTACCAACGTATACCTCTCAGTTCAGTCTGTTTCCTTTGGGTCTGCTGGACTGTCCCCCAAAAGTTATCCTGGATATTTCTAAATCCATTGGTCGATTGAAAAATCTCTCTACTTACTTTTGACCATACAAGTTGATTTCAATGGTCATGGACAATAAAAAAAAGAAAAGAAAATTTACATTCCATTGTAGCAGAAATGTATATATTTTTAAAATTACAGTCATATTTCTGTCTTGACTTCTGAATAGAAACCTTTAATTTTTAAAGTATATACTTTCCAAATCAGTCAGCTGAGAAGCTGGGGTTCCTGACGTCGCCTACACAAACTTAGGACATGGCCGTTGGATCGAGGCCCATGCTGAACAGTAGCAAAGCCAGCAGCCCAGGTCCTGATGTAAGCAACTTCTGGTGATAAGTTACCTGTGTTCTACAAATCTGCAGGCAGGATTTTTTTCATCTTTACATACTTATACATGATTAGTGCTCTTCCCGTCACCTTTGGTTCTGAAGCTCACTTCATAACCTTTTCTTTAAAACCTTCATCACTTTTCCTACAAACAACAGGTGGCTTGTTTTCAAAATACAATGTGAATTTTAAAATAAATTTTTAAATTTTTCAGACAGTGTGTGCAAATGATTTGTATGTGTTAGAAATGCATGTTGACTTTTACCTGTGCGCACAAATGTTCTGATGTGTGATATTCTGGGGGACTCTTTTTGTAGATAGATTTCGTTTCAATGAAGGTTGAGGATTCCTAGTGCACTTCCACAGCCCAGGTTAGCTGGGTCTGGGTTTTCTTCATTCCAATTTGTAAAACCTGCTGCTCTGGCTGAACTTCCTTAGCTCTATTGGTGAGGACACCTGCCTGGCTACTGCAATTGGAGGGCTCAACTCTGGTTCCCAAAGACTTGTTGGTTTAACATATTGATTTATACATCTTAGGATGAAGAAGCTGACACATAGAGCAATATGTGTAAACATTTAGCGTATCCTGATTACCACCAACTAGAATTTTTCACTTCTACAGCATCTTGGAACCAAAAAGCATTTCCTATCATGAGTAAGTGTGATACTAATTCACATATAAATCATGACTTTACTGCCCTTGTTTATCAAACATTAGGTTGCAAATTTAGTCTGTCAAAGGGCTTATTTATCAGAGAAATGGAATCTGCATTCAAGTCTGGCACCATGCATCATGCTTCCATTGCAGCCATATTAAGGGCAAAGCATACATAGAGGTGATATTTTGCTCGAGATAGATTTTTTCCTTCGTCATTTTACCAGTTTGTCCACCCACTGTTATTTTTCAAAAAATAAAACTCAAAACAGGAAAATTTAATATCATGAAGCTACTAAACACTGATTTAAGTAAATGTAGAGAAAGATTTAAAAACTAAACATCAAGGCATAGATAATGCCTTTCACACTGATCTTGCTGCTACCTCTTAAATTTTAATTTAATCCTGGTTTTGGCCTTAGACCTGTGTGTATTGGTTCTTTATAACTCATCTTAAATGTTATCTTGGAATTAAAACTTTCTTTATTATTTTAATAAAGAATACCTATGCTGTAGGTTCAATCATTTCAAACCCAAGAATAATACTGGTATGACACCAAAACTTCATCAGCTGTGTATAGCCAAATCTCAGCAGACTTGCAGTTTTTCTCTGCTTTTACCACATGTGGGAATATTTCCTGCATCTTGCAAAGATGTAGGAAAAGCCCTGGATAAAATGCAGTGTTCAAAACACAGACTTGGGAGAGTGAGGTATGGAGTCTCAGGAGCAGGAACGGACCATCTGTCAGTCTCGGCTGGGGCAACTGCCGGAATCATTGGACCCAACTGTGTCTGCCCCTGGCTGCTGTTGGGTGGGAGGAAGCCAGCGCCTCTGGCAGGAGAAACTCCAGAGTCAGCTTTAGGGTCCACAGTGGATGGCAGGTGCCTGGATTAACCCTTCACCAAGGCCTACCCTAGGAGGAGAGAGGCGATTCCACAAAGGAATCAGGGGACTTGAGGAAATAATGCTTGGAGTATTTAGTGGAAACCTCAGATATGTCATCTCCAAACGGTGAATGCTTGGTACCCATTTCTTAGAGAAGAGGCTGTGAAAGGTTGAGCATTGACCCCTGTCCTGAGGATTCTGGTTTTCACCTGGGATCTGCTGTGGGTTGTTGAACAGACCCAACACTCTGGGTTGTCATCCTTCTCTCAGTAAAATGAAGAGGTTTCAATGAGTGATCTCCTCTGTCTCGTCAAGGTCTCTCCTATGAATCTAAGAGAGAATATGTCCCCTCCTCAAGAAGCATCTCCCGCTGCTACTTTAATTTAAATGTCATACTTACCCTTAGGGAATCCACCCTAACTGTCACCACAACCTCTAACATATGACATTTTGATTCAAAATCCTTTTGAAACGGTGCTGGTGTCTTATTTGTATCTGTTGTCTAAACTCATAGTTGCAGCTGCAGATATTTTTGGCAGATTTATGAGATAAATTTAGATACCTACTGCTGCAGAAGCGTGTGCATCTAAGTAATGAAATAGGGAAAATAAAATAAAGCACACCCTTATTGCTGCCATTTATCAGAGATGCCCCTACATCAGACAGGGATATTTTGATTGTTTATATTATCCACACAGAAGAGTTCCTCATAAGAACAAACCGAAATAAAAGTCACCTCCCCTATTTCTGTACAACTGGTGACCTCAGTTATGATCTTTCTATTATCTTGTTGGATATTTAGACTGAGGTTGACCCAAAACAAAACAAAACAAAACAAAACAAAACAAAAAACAAACAAACAAAAAACACACACATGAAAACACAGTCGACAGATAATGAGATGAGCCTCTGGAGCCCTGGGAGTGAAGACCACAATCCTAGTCAGCACTTGAGAAGATGAAAGTACTTAAGTCAATGCTGGATGGACAGGACATTTTTAGTCAAGAGACTTTGCCATGTGCTCAAGGACATGTGTCTCAGGCCTACCAGACACTGGGACCGGGGTGGCCAGCAGGGGATCCAGGCAGGAGCTGTTTCACTGGGGGAGGTTCAGGGATGAACCTTTCTCCAACTCCTTTTACAATCTCCCCCTTTCCCTCCTGAGTCGGTAGGTCCGGAATTCTTTCTATTGTTTGCTCTCAACCCCACCCCAAACTATGATTTGAGGGCAGAAGAACCCAGACCTTTCCAAATTATTCTAAAAATGTTGAGTTTGTTGACAATTTTTTCTTCGAGTTGAAACATTTTGAGTTTTACCTTCTTTGTATTTGGTTACGATAGTTTAATTTGCAATTTTAAGGGGTATTTTGAAAATATTTAGTGTGTTGCAAGTTTTCAGGAAATTCAAAACAACTCGTGGGTAGTTGTTCATTAAGATCTGCCCCTATACTGCACACAGACGGGAAGAGACAAGTTGGGACAAACCACAATTCTCTCCCCAAATAACTTAGAAAAATTGCTACTAAAGATACATATATGGAAGCAGATGTGACTTACAGTCGCCAGTCTTTTTTTCTAGCAATTGCTAAGTAATAACGTAAAATAACATAATTAACACATTAGCCCAGAAAGGATAAAGCAGTGAACTGCCTTTGTTTCATTACACCATCCCTTCAAGGTATAGGCTAGGATACAAAAAAAGAGATACATGGCCTGGTATTCCCAAACTTCCTATTAAGGTTGAAGTTTGGTTTCTGCACTTTTTTGACCTCAGTAGGATTCACTTACCTGGAGATGAGCCCATGGCTTCTACTGGAATGGGACCTTTACTGCTCTCTGCAGACAGCATGGAAACCCTCACACAGTGGTGCTCACCATTCCTGTCTCCTGGGGACACGCTCCTCCTGTAGCTCACACTATAGTCTTTTTATTCCCCTATACCTCACAAACTACTGGCTTGCCCCTGGCTGCTCTTCCTCCCTCTTTTAAAAGTACATGTTTATATTACATTTCAGGCACACAACTATGCCATCTCGCACCCCTCTTCACTGCTGGACAACCCCCTATTGTCTGCAACAGTGAGACCTGATTTATAGCCTCTCTTCCCACTCCAACTTCTGTCATATCCTCAAGCACTTACTACTAAGTGCCAGACGCTGATCTCAGTGGCTGTGAGAATGACCCACCCAACCGATTAGCTTCATATTTCCTGGGCTACCTTAACTCCAATGACTGTGATCTCGGTACCATCTCAGCCACGCACTCCCAGGACTACACACTCTCTCCTCTCATTATTAGGAACCCCTCCCTTCTTAAATCATTCATTCATTCATTCCATTCTTTGACCTTATCCCTTTTACCTCATACATATCCATGCATTTCCTTATTATTTCTTCCAGGCCATCATTAGGGGACCATATAATTTATTGTCCAAAAAGGATCTTGTGCAGGTGAAAGTGGACACACAATAATTGGTCCTGGGCAAACAGAGATGCATAGTCACACTTGTCATCACACAGCAAAGTAACCTTTCTTTCCTACCCAACCTGTGGTGAGCCATCTGAACTGGTTTCTCACCGGCCCCCTTACTTCTTGTATTCTTCTGCCATATGGGTCTATAAAACCCATGTGTTCCGTTTGTATGTTCTTCTCCTACAACCTTGCAGACTGGTTCACCTACAGATTTAGTCCCCTACCTGAGCCCTCGGAGTCACTCTTCAACAGTTTTCTTATCTTCAGTCACCTTCGTTTTCTATTCTTCTCCAAAATGATCCCACACTGTCACTGCTCTTAGGAGAGATCACTCTATTCAATCCTTGCAAATGAGCTAGAATCCTCTGCTATTGAGAGAACTGAGATTAGTAGCTGTAAACTCCCTCATCTTGCCATTCCTCACATTTCACTACAGATTTACTCCTAACATGCCTATTCTTGGTCCCTTAAGTCTCAGAAATGTGTGTCTGTTCTTCTGCTCAGCCACTGTGGGTTAGATACTGCTCTTCTGAGCTTACACCAAACCCTGTGTGTGTGTCTATCACTAATCTCCCATCTGCTGTGCTGTGTACCTGTTTCTCTACGTGATCTCCAGAGCCAGAAACCTGGATTCTTGTTTAAAATTAGAAACAGCAGGTTTCTTGTCTGCTTTTCCTAGTATTATGGTGAATAAGTGTGAACCAGTTTTTAAACTCCAACAGTCCAATATTGAGAATTTAATATGATTCGACCTGTTGTTTCATTCAGGGACTCTTAACCACTTTTTCTTCATCTAATCCAGTGGATGGTGTTCTCATGCACCCAGCCCTGTCTTTTTGTTGTTGTTGTTAATCCTCACCCAAGGATATTTTTCCATTAATTTTTAGAGAGAATGGAAGGGAGGAGGAGAGACACACAGAGAGAAACATTGATGTGAGAGAGACACATCAACTGCTTGCCTCCCGCACATGCCCTGAACAGGACTGGGAATCGAGCCTGCAACTCAGGTACGTGCCCTTGAACAGAATCGAACCTGGGCCCCTTCAGTCTAAGGGCTGATGCTTTATCCACTGAGCTAAACTGGCTGGGACCCCAGCCCTGCCTTTATCCTGCATTCCCTATCTCAGGAATTGGCATTATCATCCATCCAACTACACAGCCAGATAATGGGCAGTCATCACAACTCTACCACCTTGTTTACTTTCCACATTCCATCAGTTTCCAAGTCTTACTGACTCTGTTTATCAATACCTTTTGAATCCATGATCATCGCTCTCTTGGTTCAAACCAGTATCATCCTTGGCCTGGACTGAGTGCACCAGCTCCCAAACTGGCCTCCCTGATGGAGCTCCTCACTGATGGAGCTTTTCTACTGCAGCCAGAGAGATCTTTTCAGAATCTGGTATTGATAGTCTCCTTCTTAGAGCCCTCCAATAGCTTCCCATTGGCCTTAAGATAAAATCCATATTCTTAATTTGGTTATAAAATCCTGAATTATCTGCCCACTTCTACAGACTCATCTTGAACTTTTTCTATGACAGCTACGCTGGCCTATTTCAACTCCCTGAACGTGTGATCTTTTTGCCGACCTCTTGGTCTTTGCACATTTTGTTCCAACTTTCTCACCACTGCCTGTCTAGCCAACGTCTATCTTTCAGGGCTCAGCTCACGCTTTGCTTCTTCAGAGAAGCCCTCCTTGACTACCCAGGGTAAGTTGGGTCCCCTGTCATATGCTCAAATAGCATCTGAATCTCTTCATCGTTCTTATGAACTTAGTCAAAATTGTTCTTATCATCACAATATAAACTCTTTGAAGTAGAAGTCATTTCTGTCACATTTACTGCCATTTCCTCTGTGCCTGGCATAGGGCCTACCACACGGCAGACTTCAACCAACATGTATTAAATGAAAAAATTTCACTCTTCATGAACACTTTCGGCTTTTGAGATAATGCTGTTAGCTTTTTCCTGTAAAATTCTCATTGCCCTATTATCGATTTTGTCCTTTTTTCACTCACTTTAATGAAAAGACTAGAACTTAAGCTAGGGCAGTGATATTTTTTGGCAAAACTTGTATCTTTCCTAGTTTTTTATAGCTAGACATAGACATAATATCTATAACATGCATACATAGCTATTATTAGTAACGGATTACGGCAGAAGTCGCAGTTGATTCATTGCTATGTTAAGTCTGATCCTGAAGTCGAGAACAATAGGTCTGATCTATCTGGAACACATTCATAACAACAGGCACCTTAAGTTTTAGAGATGATTTTTTTTAGTTCATTTGGGGGAAACATGAGATGGAACGGAGCACTAGGCATGTTGGCCATATCTCTGTGCCTTGAGTACTTGCTCTTTGTTTTTAAGGTGGGGGCGTGAGGTGGAAGAGATAAAGATGAAGCATGAAATAAATTGAAGGCAGCTCTGCTAACTTCTAGTTGGGGAGAAAGATTGATTTCAAGGAAACATCTAGATAAGAAAATAACAGTGTTTCAGTGTCCCAGTAGGAAACAGATGCCACAGTCAAAAAGACTTAACTACAGAAAATGTAATAGACTATTTTCAGAGGTGTGGACAGTGTTAGGGGACCAGCAAGGGGTGGTGAAATATCCAGAGTTTAGTCTCAGTGGAAAACTGTTGTAACCCCTTGGCCTGGCGGGGAGGGGGGGGGGGGAGGGGGTAGGTGGGGGGAGAAAAAGATATTACCCAAACCCTGAGAGACCTGGATCATGGGAGTGGGGCCACTCAGCAGGAGCTGTGGCTGCGGAGGAAGGGAGGAATGCAGCTCCTTCCCTCTCCTGCTGTAGCTTCCCACTGTCCAGACTTCATATCTGTGAGTGAAAGGGCCCACATGACAGAGGTCAGCTCTCTGGGATAGTGAGTAGAGCAGAGAAAGGCCGAGAATGGATCTGGGGGGATGGGGTCAAACAGAGAGCCAGCACAGGTAATAAATAATTTAACTAATGTTGGGTTTTATGAGAATAATTAAAGCAATGCTTCTTATTGTGCTAAATAAATGAATTAGGACTTACCATAGCTTCTAGTTCCTTGTCTCCTTACACAATTAATTGAGAAAAAGAAGATTGTTTTGATTCCACATATACTCCGTCCATACTGTTGAGTTCCAGTAGTATTTTCTTTTCTTTGTAAATCAGTTGTTGTGTTTTGGGTTTTTGTTTTTGTTTTTGGCACTAATAGCTAACACTTATTAGTGCTATCTCAGTGCCAGACACTGTCCTTTAATTCTCAGAACAATTTTAGGAGCTAGGTATAATATTGCCTAATTAGTAGGCAATGCAGAACTGTCCCTTACTTATTCTTTATGCTTATTCTTTGTGCTGCTGAGATACTGCTGGTGACTTTCTGTTGCTGCCTGGCCTGCACTGAGGTAAGGCACTGGCCAAGGAGCACTTCTCACAGCCACTCTGCTGCAAGAAGCCCCGCTGGGCAGTTTGTATGCAGTGAGCTTCTACTGTATATTCCTAGGTAGGACATGACTACAGGGAGGGCTCTTTCTCTCTCTCTCTCTCTCTCTCTCTCTCTCTTTCTACCCCCCCCCCCCCCATGCATATAACACCAACAATAAATGAGACTTTTGGCTGACTTCCTATGTAAATGCACACAGGGCCACAGCACTGAGCTCCTTCTTTGCACAGAGGCCTACGTTTCTGTGTAGGGACAAGGTATCTAGCTAGTGAGTCACCACTTGTCACCTTGGCCTTCTCATGCTTCTTTCTCCTTAACACATTCTTTCTTGTCTCTTGCAACAAGAGCGACAGGAGTCAGTGGGGGAGGAGACACCCCTTCTTGTCAGGATACATGAGAGCAGTAGCCATAGCATCCTGGAGTGGGGAGGCCCATCCAGCCCTGTGGGCCAGGGCACCTCCTGGTATTTTGTGCCAAGTTTTGTGATTTCCCCCCCATTTTTCTGTGACAACAACCCAGCTTTCATCAGAATAACTGATCTTGCCATTGACTATTATTGTTTAAATGGAAGAAGCTGAAGCCATAGAGGTCAAGGTCCCACACAACTTGGACTAGAATCTGGCCTTTCCTAGTTCAGAGGTTTCCATACATCAGACAGTCTTTCCACACAGGAAACCAGGACTTGTGGGCAAGATGCTAAACTTGCTACCAAACTCTTTGTAGTCGGGGAAGTTAGAACACTTATTCAAGGTCATACCAGGAAATTTTGGATCCCTACATTTCTTCACACTAAAAAAAAGTTTTTAATGCTCCTGCTTAAAGTCCTGTGTGCTGGAGAAAAGGTGAGGAGGAATATTTGGGATCAGGGTCTGATTGTTTGGGCCTCTGGTGGCAGCATGGAAAGTTCCAGCAGGAAACCCTAAGGATCTTTGGGAATCTAGTTCACTGCACCAGCCCTGCTCCCTTTTACAGAGAATGAGACAAGACTGTTCTTTTGAAGAAGAAAATGATCCCTTTGGGGACTTGTTCCCAACTGGCAAACTATGGCAATAAAGAGTTTTGAGACAGTATGAAACTGGTTTGAAAGCTATCTGGGTAGTTTCAGCTTCTTAGAGTGATTTCCTTTAGAATGAATGGCAAAGGATTTCCTGAGTTGTTTTGGAGGTTAATGCTAATCTACACTAAAAAAAGGGTAATATGCTAATTAGACCGAACGTCTTCTGGACGACCTTCCAGATGTCCTTTCTGACAAAGCCGGGCCGGGGTGAAGCTGCCCACTCGTGGTCCTGGGCACCAGTGGCTGTGGCTCAGCCTGGGAGAGGGAGAAGCCACCTGCCCCCGGTCTCTGGTGCCTGTGGCTACCGCCTGGGCGAAGCCAGCCCGGGTCCCGATGCCTGCGGCCAGCCAGAGGGAGGGAAGCCTGGGTCCCGGGTATGGGGCCAAGGCAGAGGCGGTTAGGGGCGATCAGGCAGGCAGAGGTGTTAGGGGTGATCAGGCAGGCAGGGAGGCGAACGGTTAGGAGCCAGGGGTCCCAGATTGTGAGAGGCATGTCCGACTGCCAGTTTAGGCCTGATCCTAAACCGGCAGTCAGACATCTCCCAAGGGGTACTGAATTGGAAAGGGTGAAGGCTGGGCTGAGGGACCGCCCCCCCCCCCCCCCCGCACAAATTTTGTGCACTGGGCCTCTAGTAAAGGATAAAGCGTATGAGAGTAGCTTGCCTTTGCTAAGTTTAACATCCAGGGGAAAGAGAAGAGTTTAAGGAGGGAGCTGTGCACAAATTCAACACATAATTATATAGGGCATAATGATCTGGTATTGGATTAGTCCTGTCCATAATAGCTCACCTCTCTCACTGGCCACCTATTGGCAGTTGCCACCACCTGTAGCCCTGTGGACAGAGTAGGTAGTGATAGGAACAACAGAATTACTCATATCTATCTGTTTGGCTACTTGTGAGCAGCTTATCTGAGGACTGTGCTGTTTGCTATTTCCACTTGCAAACTTGCAAATTATCACTTGTTCAGGGTAAATAGTAAAGGACAATGATTTAGCTTAATTTGCCACCTATCATATTAGTAATAAGAAGGGAACAGACAGTTGAGCATCTACTATCTACCAAGTACTACGCTCACATTTGCTCTGTGATCTCTTTACCTCTCCGTGAAGATGGTGCTCTTAGCCCCACTCCACAGATGAGGAAAATGGCGCTCAGAGAGGGCTCTATAGCCGGTCGATGGTGAAACCTAGATTTGGATTAGTCCTACTTGACTCCAAAGTTGTAGTTTCTTTTTACTCTGCTGTGCCATCTGCCTCAACAGAAGAGCTGGTGGGTGGTTTCATACCTATGTGTGCAAAGTTAATATAAACTGTAGCTTGATATAAAACATGTGTCTAAAAAGTAAAGACAACATATCCCACAATCCACAGAAAAGGTAGGATCACGACTCAGAAATTCCTCCTCCTCATTGTCGTGTCCACTGCCTTCCTTTTATAGCTTCAGCAGGTGATGGTTGTCTCAGGTGCGTGGATGCACTCATCCATAAAATGGGGACTAGACTGAACCAGCTCTTGGAGCACTGCAGATAAAGTGATTAAAGAAAAGCACTTTGAAAAGAGAAAGTGCTCTGTTGGTGCTATTCTTTGCTGGTCTAAAACCAATTAGTTTGAAATCTGTCTTAGTCTTAAGATGTTTAAATTAGATGAGCAGTTGACACATTTTTTACTGTTTCTGTGAATGTGCACTTTTCTGAAAGAGGCACAAAGCAAAAAATTGATAAATTATTATTACCAATTTGTATTAATGAGATCTCTTATTCAGCTAAATTGAAGATGTCAAAAAGTTACATGACTGTTTTTGCACGAAGACCTATCATATGGGAAGACATAAACAGTCAAGACTGGTAGCAGAATATTATTTAAAATAGAAGGAAGTAAAATGAATAGAATAGGCTCAGGTTTGATACGAGTTTTCTGTGAAGCATCCTGATGTCCAGACTCTCTAATCAATCATGGTTTTGTCTCTCATATTGAATAGGTCGCTGTCACATCCCAGGGATGCTGAAGGTATACTGAATCAGTTATTCTGTACAATTGAATCTTAATTTTACAGAAAAATCTCACATTCTGGAGCCAAACAGAAGTGAACCTTGGAGTATACATTATGTTTGAGAAGATCTGCAATTTTTTAAAGAGAGCTTTTTTAATAAAAAGAACTTTGTGCGCCTTCTTTTTCTAGTTCTGTGGGTCTATGTGTCCTTAAAGTAGATCAGCTTGTTCTCTATCAGTTTGTTTGTTTACTGCAAAAAAATAGAATTACTTCAACTCTTTCCCCCAAACAGGGCTGCTCTTTGGTTCTGCTGGAGTTTTCTTGATGGCTTCCCTGGAAGGATCTCTCTTTTAGTATGATTAAATGTAGCCTCTGGCAGGTCTTGATTTGGGAGAATGGCTCCAGCTGTTTACCTTTAAGGCTTGGTTAAATATGTAAGAATGTCTGGCCTGGTTTCACCAGCCACACTTTTCTAGCTGAGATGTTGAGATTCTTGAGTTTGGGCTTATTTCCTTGCTGACCGGAGTTTTTTCAAACATTTGCTCTTCACGTTGGGCGATAGAGTCTAATGTTGAAGTTTGTTAAGATCAGGCATTCAAGTCCTCTTCATGCCATTTTCCGTACCTCTCTAAACACTACCCTTCAGGATCTCAGTGTTAAATCATGGAAGAAATTGTCTCTAAATCTTCCATACTTTTGTTCTTAGGAATCAAGTGCACTTTTCATTAAATCAAGAAGATAAGTATTCATGGTTGCAAATGTCCCTCTGTACGTGTGTATCTATATCTTTATCTATATCTATATAGCTACAGCTATATCTATAGCTACATCTATCTATATAGAGAGAACAGTTTTCAATTCATTATATATTTTATATTTACATATATTATAGAATATATATTTTATATACTACACATATTACATGTATATTTATATAGAGAAATTTCTATTTTTAGGCACTCTACCTGCTGTTAAATATTTTCCTTTAATAAAAGATCTATAATTTACACTCACAGAAGATGAATTTATATCTAACTTTAAAAAAGCTAGAAATATCTAAAAGGCAATTTTTTCCATCAGCTTACTGATTTTCTAGATCTAATTAATACAGTTTAAAAACTTGTCCAATGGCCGAAACCGGTTTGGCTCAGTGGATAGAGCGTTGGCCTGCGGACTGAAGGGTCCCAGGTTCGATTCCGGTCAAGGGCATGTACCTGGGTTGCGGGCACATCCCCAGTGGGGGATGTGCAGGAGGCGGCTGATCGATGTTTCTCTCTCATCGATGTTTCTGACTCTCTATCTCTCTCCTTTCCTCTCTGTAAAAAATCAATAAAATATATTTTAAAAAAATAAAAAATAAAAAATAAATAAAAACTTGTCCAATGAAGCAGCACGTTCTCCTTGTACTTTTGGTTGGCATCTACTGTCATCCTTCTGGGACTCATTTATAAAAGCAATGTTTGTGCTCTGAGGCCCTGAAATGAGATTCTTTCTTTGGGGAGCTCTTTCCAACTTAACCTAGTGAGTTGTGTTCTAAAGCTATTATCTACTCAAACCTCAACAAAAATTATTTTAGAAGATATTGGAAAATACCTCCTAAAATGAAACATTTGCACACTTTGTTCCATAATAATGGGTTGGTAAGTAAATTAGAGCAAACGAACAAACAAAAATAGACCTTCTTTGGGACTTAGGCGAAAGCATCAAAAAACTTTAATAAAAATATGTCCATCCTTCAAAATAGCAAATATACTTCTGTGAACTTATCTTAAGGAAGAAAATGATCATGAATGTATCCTGTACCTGTGATCTTTATCACAGTAAGTCTATACTGGTGAATATTGAAAATATCCAAATGCCTGTTACTAGGGTATGAGCTAAAGAAACCTGGTGCATCCTTACACTGGACCCATGACAAGGGGAAACAATAATAGAAAGCAGCAAGCACTTATATGTTAACAAGATGGCAGTGTTATCGGTGGGGAGAGGTCCCCATCCCTGCTGGTTGTGCATGGGAGTAGGCTTCTTGCAATAGCCCAAGAAAATGAATTTTCTGAGACTCGCACAGGAGTACCAGTGGTTTTTTATTTGTGTGAAATTAAACCCCTGAGTTTCCAAGGTCCCATTTCCCTTTGTTCTGTCAAGGAAGAAGTCCCATTTTGCCGTGAGCAGGGTTAAAATCAGAGCCAGTGTCCAAAGCTTCCATTGTATGTTAGGGCACAGTCTAATCCAGCATCGGACTAGTGTACTTGGTGTTTCTCACGGCAGTCCCTCAGTCCATTGTGTGTGGGGTCTGCCTGGGTGTAGGCCATGTGGTTATGGAAGGAACATGGATGAATGCAAATAGGCAGGAACAAAAGCAAAGGAAGGAGCCAAAAGAGCCACAAGTCAAAAGAGAGAATTCCTTTGTTTGGGAGATTATGTATCCCCAAATTTTTGCGGGTTTGCATTGGCTTCACTTCTCTGGCTAATAATCTCTGTTCCCAGTTTTAACTGACAGGCATGTTCCCTAATCGCCCCAACTTCGCTGTGCATGTGTCTCTCTCCCCTTTGTTGGACCCCTTCCCCCAGTGTTTAGCAGGGAATGGGCTGCTGGTTCGCTGGGGAGTGCATAGTTGCAACTTCATGGGGAAGCTGCCCAAGTGACATGCTTATGTCTGGACTTCCCCCTTCGCTCCTTTCCTATTATTAATAACTAGCTAATTGAAACGGTATCACTGGGTGCTGTTCTATGTAGTTTATTTGTACTAATTAAAATAATTCTCTTAACAATCCCTATGAGGTCAATGTTATTACCATCCCCATTTTACATGTGAAGGACTGAAGTATAAGAATTTAAGGACCTCATCAAAGATCACATAGCTAGTGAATTGTGAAACCTGGATTTGGATCCAGGCAGTGTGGCTTAAGAGCTCATGCCTTAACCATAATTTATGCTGCTTTACATAGATAAAGTATCTATATGGCATGATTCTACATTTATAAATGTGTGTTTGTCTATATATAACACACATATACACATGTAACATATATATATGCATATATATACATGTACACATGTATATATATATGAGGGTATAATAAAATAAATTAAACAATACATATCAAACTGTTAACTATCTCTGGGCAATGAACTTTTTAAATGTTATTTTTGCTCATATAGAATTTCTAAATGTTCCATAATAACCATGTTCTGAGCCATTAAACAAACTTTAACACCTTTTTAAAATATTGAAATCATGCTAAGCATGTTCTTTGAACATAAATGAATTAAACTTGAAATTAATAACAGAAATATATCTGAAAAAATACTTAAATATTTGGAATTAAACAACACCCTTCTAAATGATCAATGGGTCAAAGAGAAAGTCACAAGGGAAATTAGAAACATTTTGAATTGAATGAAAATAAAAACACAACATATCAAAATTGATGGGTATAGCTATAATGATACTTGGGCTAATTTATATAATTAAATACTTGTACTAGAAAATAATAAAAATCTCAAATTAATGATCTAAGTTTCTACCTTAAGAAACTTTTAAAAAGACAAAGAGCAAATTAAACTCAAGCAAGAATTAAGATGTAATAATAAAAATAAGAAATGAGATTGAAAACAGCAAAACAGTAGAGGAAATCAATGAAACCAAAAATTGGTTCTCTGGAAAGATCAATAAACCTGATAAACCTCTAGCCAGACTTACCAAGAAAATAGAAAGAAGACACAAATTATCAATATCAGTAATGGAAAAGGAGACATTGCTAAAGACCCATGAGATATTAAAGAAATAATAAGAGAATATTATAAGCAGGTTTATGCTCATAAATTTGATTAGATGAAATGGACAAATTCTTGGAAAGACACAAACTATCAAAGCTCACAGAGGAAGAAATAGAAAATGTGAATTGCCTTATGTATAGTAAATAAATAAAATTTATAGTTAAAAACCTTCAAGGCCCATATGGCTTCACTGGTGAAATCTATCAATTACCTAAGGAATAAACAATACTAATTTTACATGCTCTGTTCCAGAAAATAGAAGAAGGAACACTCTAAATCTTTCGATAAAGTCAGCATCATCCTGGCACCAAAATAAAAGACACTGGGAAAGAAAACTATAAACCAGTATTACTAGACAAATGGCTTTGGGTAGCATGGATGTTTTAACAATATTAATGTTTTTGATCCAGGAATACAGAATATCTTTCCATTAATTTGTGTCTTCTTTAATTTCTTTCAGCAAGGTTTTATAGTTTTTGGTGTATAGATCTTTCACCTCCTTAGTTAAATTTATTCCTAAGTATTTTATTGTTGTTGATGCTAATGCAATGGGATTGTTTTCTTCATTTCTTTTTCAGATAGTTCATTTTTAGTGGGTAGAAACGAAACTGATTTTCCTAAGTTGGTTTTGTATCCTGTGCAACTTTACCAAATTTGTTGATTAATTCTAATGGTTTTCTTATGAAGTCTTTAGGATATTCTCTATATAAGATCATGTTATCTGCAGAGAAAGACAATTTTTACTTCTCCCATCATATCTATCCAACCAAACCCTATAATATCCTTCAAGACTAATCTCTCATGGGACATCCTTTGTATGGCCTGCCACTCCTATAGCATTGGCTATCTCTTATAAAGAATTGGTCACCTTTGACATCATATGATACTAGAGGCCCAGTGCAGGAAATTCATGCACTGGTAGAGTCCCTAGTGGCTGCCAGCTGCCAGCTGGGTACTCCCTGCCTTCCCCCAGCTGCCTACCCTTCCCCTGGCTGGCCCTGCCCCCTGGTCTAACTCCTGGACGAATTCCAGGTAGAGGGGATGATTTGCATACTATGCTTTTGTTATATAGGATGAGTATTTTTTCCTCCCCTATTTGCTGTAACTCCTTAAGGGAAGGGGCCGTTCTCTAAACTTTTGAATATCCCCTAACAGAACCCAGCTAATTATCTTTAATATGGTGGGCCCTAGATCGATATTAGTTTGATAAGGTAGTAAAGAAAGGTAATCTTTAAAATGTAATCTTTTGTGATTAAAATATCATTGTGCTGCCAGATAAACATAAATGGTCAGCAGATCACATAAATGACTGCAATTAATATTACCTTTACATAGCCAACATAAGCTTCTGTTTCTCTGTTAATTATTCACACTCTAGTATTAAAATTAGCATCCCTGTTCTTAATTTTCCTAATGAGCATGTCTGGATCTGACACCATAACATCTATAAAATCCTTTACCATCTCAGAACTTTCACCCTTGGCTGTGGATGGCAGTTCCCTTTGGCCTTCAATGTATAAAAAGAGGTTAGGTGTCAGTCTATCTGCCTTCCGTTTGGTTTGCTACTTAAGAGCTGGTGTAGCAGAAACCAGTGTGAAGTTTCATCTTTCTGTTCCCTCTCTTTTTATCTTTCTTCCGTCCTTCTTTTTTTATCCAAAATTCATTGATTGCTTATTGCAAGGCAGACACTCTGCTGTGACCTCATTTATATCAATAAATAAGATGTCATTGCTCTTCTGTGGTCACAGTCTAGAGGACAAGGAAGACATGGCAAGTAAACAAAAACCCGAAAATGTGCTAAGTTGTCTCCACTTTCTCATCTCCTATTCTGACCTCAATCTATCCCAGTTAGATTTTTGGCCCTATATCGCTGAAGATATTGCACTTTTTTTTTTTAACATCTGTCTCTCTCCACTAAGTAGTAGTTACATGAGAACATGGACCTTACCTTTATTATTTGCTACTGTGTGCCTCACATCTAGCACACAGTAGGTGCTCAGTAGTTATTGCCTAGTGAATAATTTACAGTGAGGATTTGTGTAGTGTTTGGGCTGTTGACAGAATCAACTAACTCATTCTAAGAGATGCTGGTTTGGCCAGATAAAACATTTCATTTTAGGCTTAAAAGCTGAGGTAAGGAAATTTAGGATTAGAGAGAGGGAGTGCAAAGGATATACTAGAAATAGGGAGTAGAGTTGAAAGATGGAGAGGTGGGAAGGAGCATGACTTATGTGAGAAGTAAATGGAACCATCCAGTGTGGGCAGGGATGAAGTAGTTAGGATGCTAAGACATTTGAAGTATATCTTTAAAGTATTAAAGGTCTTAAGCCAAAGGAATAATATACCCAATTTTCATTTTCAAAAGATCCCTCTGGGAGCAGTAGGGAAAATGGCTTGGGGGGCAGAGGTGAGGAAGTGAGACCAGGCACAGGGAGTGTTTTGTTATTGTTGTTTTAATAACTGCATCATTCCTAAAGGTATGTGAGCATTTGAGATGGCTTAGCACTCCTCCAGGTAAATAATGATGTATATCTAGTGGGAATAGGCTAGAGACTAGTGGGATAGACCCATAAATTATTCAAAAGTAGAGTTGGGCATATAGGGGTTGTGGACTGGGGATGAGAGAGAGAGAGTAGTTGACCGTGGTATGGAGGTTTCTAATTTGATTGCAGGGTGCTGTTAACTGAAGTCAAGAATTTAGGAAGTGAGAGAAAATTAGTTCATTTTGAAGAGTGCTGAATTTGAAATACAGCATATTCAGATGAAGAAAGAGGAGACACAGAAAATAATAGTTGTCCACTAATTCAAAAGAATATATGCACCCCTATGTTCACTGTAGCATTACTCACAATAATCAAGATATGAAAGCAACTCAATTGCTCATTAATAGGTGAGTGGATAAAAAGGTTGTGGTACATATACAATGGAATGTTATTCGGTTATAAAAAAAGAATGAAATCTTAACATTTGCTACAGCAGGATAGACCTAGAGGGTATTATGCCAAGTAAAATAAGTCAGACAGAGAAAAACAAATACCGTATGATTTTACTTATATGTGAAATAGAAAGTACAAAATAAATAAACAAAATAGAAACAGACTCAATAGACACAGACAACAGACTGATGGTTGCCAGTGGGGAGGAGGTTTGGGGGGCTGGGTAAAAATGGGGAAAGGTTTAAGAAATACAAATTAGTAGTCACAAAATAGTTATGGGGGTGTAAAGTACAGCATAGGGAATATTGTCAATAATATTCTAATAACTATGTATGGTGCCAGGTGGGTATTGGAAGCATCGGGGGGACCACTTTGTAAACTATATGGTTGTCTAACCACTAGGCTATATACCTGAAACTAATGCAAAATAATATAGAATGTAAATTAATTAAAAAATTAAAAATCTCAAAAGAAAAATAATAGTTTTCTAATGCCATGTTTTCATTTAACATCTTAATAAAGACATTCTTTGTAGTAATTGACTGGCAAATAATATGTACACAGTACCTTTGATGTCATCTCAGCTAACTTCACTATGCATGATTACTTTCCCTGGTACTAAACATCTTATTGCCGTGGCACTATTTTAACCAGATTTTTCTTGTTATCTATTAGATTTGAGAATGAAAAAAAAAATCTAAATTAATTTACAATAATAAATAATGAGAAGCCCAGTAGGAAGAATAGCAGGAAAACAGGGTTGCAGTTGAATAGCAGACCATTGGTTACATCTACATGAAACCTGGCCCATTTTGACATCTAAATATGGTTGCTCAGATTAAGAGGTGGTACCAACTTCATCATAAAGAAAACACATTTCGGAGATGCAATCATCATTCATTTCCTCCTGGTCCTCTTTAAGGACGTTTTCAATAGAAACTATAAACATGGTTGTATTCTGCTATTATCCCTGTCTGAGTTAGCAATATAAAGAACCCATCATCTCATCAAAATAGCCCACGGTACCCTGTAATTTATAAAGCTGTCTCATGGTGATGCCACAGTTAGATACCGTCCATTCTGCAATACAATTTGGAGTTGTTTTATCAAGGTCTTCATATGATACTCTTAGCTGCAATCAAACCTAATTTATTCTCTATTTTGCTTGCAAAGGAAACACTGGGTCCTTCATAGTAGTTAGAAACAAAAAATAAATCAATCCCTTTTCCCATCTATTTCTCAATCTCTCTGTTTGATAATTTCCATCTATTCCCACCCCCCTCCCCCTTTCTCTCTTTCCCTCATTAATGATCCTCCTTCTGAGGCCTGTCTCCTTGACTTGTAGATGACAATGTTCTTTCTGTGTCTCCTCATTGTCCTCCCTCTGTGTCTGTCTATCCTAATCTCTTCTTATAAGAATACCAGTCATATTGGATTAGGGTCCACCTTAATGACCTCGTTTTAACTTAATTGCCCTTTGTAGACCTTATTTCCAAGTACAGAGACATTCTGAAATACTGGGATTAGGACTTCAACATGTAAATTTGGTGGGGGTGGTGGGGGAACACAATTCAGTTCATAGTAAACCTAGACAGAAAATAATTCTTAATACATCTGAAAATGTAATTAATGAAGACCATAGTGATCACTTTTTATTATCCAGGGACCCACATTTTAACATTGACATGAGATTATCAAAAGCCCTGAAAAGTAAGTGAATATCCTTGACATGGGTCAGAGCAGAACGGGTCTTGTGCCAAAATGACACTCTCCTTTGACCTTCAGAGCCAAGATCAGCATTGTCATATAACTTTGATTCTGGGTGAGCTTCTAACTGCATGCTTGCCTGCCTGCAGCCTGTGTCAAAAGCAATTTAGAAAAAAAGGCTCTCGCATTGAACCTCTGTGGTTCCAAGGCAGGAAGAGTGCAGGAGAGTGGGGAGCTGTTAAAAAGGCAACCAGAGTCTTTTAATGGCTTTTGGTAATCGGCCCAGCTGTACTAATTTGATTTTTTTGAACTGAAAACCCCAGGATACTGCCCTGAACGACTGAGCTCATCCTGGAAATAGCATCCTTTCAAGTGTGGCTCCAGGGACAGCCTGCATATTATAAATAGCTTTAGGAATTAATTTCAAGATATGGGCCAGGTAAGTAAGAAGCTGACTCCTTGATAACATTAAGACATTTCCAAGATGCATTGACTGTTTTCATCTCTTGATAGATTTTTAATTGAAATAATGACCCTGTGATATGAGAATTAATGCTTCCTGAAAATGCTTGATTACTATCTAGAAACTATGGCTCAACATTACTTATTTGAAACTCAGGTGTCTGGTAACCCCATCCAGCCTGAACACAACCAAGAACCAAGAAATAACCACAATGGTCCCTGGACAGCAAATCTTGTTGCCACAGGGACTGATGATAACACGCTTTGTTTCTTGGAGATCTGCTCAGACCCATTCTTATCACTTATTTACTCTTGGCTTTCAGGTAGTTCAGATGGCCGTGGTTGTCTAGTTTCCAAGCCCAAAGACCAGGCACCTGAGGTCGTAAGGACTTCTAGTGGACAATATGCAGCAGTGAGAAGAGTCATTGGGCTGATCATAGGGAAAATTTCAGGACAGTCTCTAATAAACAAATAATTCAAAAAGCAGTGAATTGGGAGGTTGTCAGTATATGAGGCAAAGAGCTTTCTCATGTCAAATGGCTTTTGAGTGTGTCACTACATTATATCCTAGAACACCAACTGAGATTTGTAATGATGACCTCAGATAATTAAGGAGAGTGTGATCATTATGGAGAGAGTGCAAAGTTAGTAATAACACTGCTTACCCTTACTTGCAGTTAAGATATAACCCACCTCATTTATAGCCTTTTGAAAAATCTGGTTCTTGTTTCATAGATCATCTATACTGATTCATTATAGATGAATTCTCATCAAAATTCTGAAAGAAATATACATGCCACAAAAAATATCAAGTAGGAATTTTCACATTGTTCTGATTTATAGTTCAGTCCTGAAGTTCAAAACAAAAAGTGCTAAGTATCCCATGAGTCACCACGACTGGGGCTGGACATCCCCAGTCCCACTCCACCTTCTTCACCACTCCCCTCCCTAATCAGTTAACTAAGGAGCCCCAGAATCTGCCCACAAACCCTGAAGAGACCCCTGAGAGAGAACAGGGGCGATGTTCTTTTCAAGTAAGTCAAGTGAGGCGAGGGGGTTCTGGAAAAGAATTTCCTCGTAGAGACCAGGGTGCTTTCCAGAGGGGAAGGCTGGAGATAGTTTTTTACTCAACCTGCCGACCCATAAGAATGTCTCTGCCAGGAGAGTGTCTGGGAAGACCTCTGCAGGTGCTGCTTGGGGACAGGGTGGGGGGGATGTAAACATAGATAGTGTCTTGTGTCTGTTCTGGAGAGGCTATACCAACAGGGGTGGGGAGTGCCAGGCCAAAGATGGTGTCAACCACCCCTTACCTCATCCGTTCTCCAAGGCTCTGGGAAGCTGTGGAAGAGAGATGCTGTGATTCTCATGGCTGCTCTAAGGGTACAAGAAATCATAGAGGGAGAGTTGTAGGGACCCACAGGTGCCCCTGGAAGTGGCAAGGTTTCTCTGATGAAGGAACCTGAAGAGATGAACACCACCCCAGGAAAACCACCCCTATCCAAGCCCAAGTCCTTTAGGGTTGGGGCAGAAGGTGAACAGATGGGGCAGAAGTCTTAGAAAGCAATATTGGGTTGACACTGGGAGTGTCTCTGGTCTCTGTTCTGGTTCACCTGGGAACCATCAGATGCTGGTGGGAGAAGAGGCATCTCAGAGGCAGGCCATCCCCTCCCCGCGTGAAGCCCTGTGGGTTAGTCTAGGGCAGCGGTTCTCAACCTGTGGGTCGTGAACAATGAAAATACACCCTGCATATCAGATATTTACATTACGATTCATAACAGTAGCAACATTACAGTTATGAAGTAGCAACGAAAATAATTTTATGGTTGGTTGGGGGTCACCACAACATGAGGAACTGTATGAAAGGGTCGCGGCATGAGGAAGGTTGAGAACCACTGGTCTAGGGAGTTTGGTCTCTGATGAGGGGAGGGCTGCAGAATCAAACTTAGACGGACACTTCTTAACTGGAGGGGGCCAATTTTAAAAATCAGAAGTGACAAAAAATTTATCATTAAGTTGTAGAAAAAAGTGTAGTCAAAAGCAGCCTACATGTTTGCAGGGAAGGAAGAAGATGTCTGTGATTCTAGGAGCTCAGGTTCCTTAGCCAGGTCTGCACTCAGCCCTGGGACAGGTCGGAAGAAGCGGCCTTACAGACCCAGGCATTGCATGCCCAGAGTCACTGCTAGTTAGCTAGGGGAAAAGGTGCTTCTGGGAATGGTCCGAGATGTTGCTCAACTTGTTTAAACCTGGCTTTTAAAGTGTCTTCTTCTATTTCCACTGTATTTTATTTTTAAACTTGCCACAATGGCAGAAAATTCCACTGAAATGATTTTGAGGATTTTTGTTCTATCTTTTTTTTTAGAAAAAGAAAAATTCAAATGTGAGCTTGTGAAGAGTTTTTAAAGATGCACATTCCTTTCTCCTAGCTTCAGTTGATGTTTTACTTCTGGGGAAAATAATAATACAACAGTTTTATACTGGAACTCCTGAGAAAACAAATTAGCCATATATTTATCTGAAGAATAGCTGAGATATTTTTTCACCGTATAACAGAGTCCCTTTCGCAGAGATCGAGTTCATGACTAGAACCCTGTTAGCTGTGCTCTGACCTCCCCAAATCTACATGCTGTTTGGTTTTGGTTTTGGTTTTGTTTAAGGCTATTGCCATATTCTCCGTGCTCAGATACACCATTGAAATGTACTGTATTACTAATTAGCAGCGTAATGGAAACTATTATTTTTCCAACGTTATAGATGAGGGCATTGGGACAGAGAGGTGAAGTACCTTGCCCACGGTCACTCGGCTTGCTAAGTGGAGGAGCTAAGGGTCAAGTTCATGCAGTCTGGCCAGTTATATCAGCCTCAAAGCTGCACCAGTACTACATATGATCATTTAAAAGTTCTCTGCCAATTAATACACAAAGATTACTTCTTATTGATGTATTTTGCATCTCTTTGATTGCATCAAAGGAAAATGGTGGTTTTCATTCTGAGTTCAGTTAATCCATGGTTCGGAGCTGGGCTGCCCAGCTGACTGCCTCCATGCTACCTGTTAAATGGATGTCTCCCACCATTCCAGGGACAAAAGCAAGATAACATCCTGGGACACCAGTCATTCCTCAGCAATTATGAAATCATAGATACAGATGATCCCTGACTTATGATAGTTCAACTTATAATTTTTTTAAAAAAATATTTTTTATTGATTTCAGAGAGGAAGGGAGAGGGAGGAAGAGATGGAAACATCAACGATGAGAGAGAATCATTGATCAGCTGCCTCCTGCAGCCCCCCACTGGGGACTGAGCCCACAACCCAGGCATGTGCCCTTGACCAGAATCGAACCTGGGACCTTTCAGTCCACAGGCTGATGCTGTATCCACTGAGCCAAACCAGCTAGGGCCAATTTACAATTTTTTAACTTTACAATGGTGCAAAAGCAATATGCATTCAGTAAGCATCATACTTCAAATTTTGAATTTGATCTTTTCTCTGGCTAGCGAAATGTGATATGATCCTCTCTCATGTTGCTGGGCAGCAGCTCCCAGTCAGACACATGATTATGGTGGCAAATAACCTATACTCTACAGTGTACCATTTAGTCAGCATTTTGGGATATTGTGCTCTGAGCATGTTTAAGGTAGGTAGGCTAAGCTATGATGTTTGGTAGGTTAGGTGTATTAAATGCATTTTCGACTTATGATATTTTCAATTTACAATGGATGTAGCAGGGTTAAAAGAAGGAGCTGACCAGTTTTAAAGAGATAATGGGAAAAAGCAAGATTCTGTGATTAAACCCCAGGAGTCCTACTTACTCATTGTGTCTGTTACAGTGAAGCGTTATCTGGAAGAGAAAAACCAGCAAGTTCCAGAGCCAGAGTTAGCGAGAAGATGACTTGGTACGATACCACCTTTGACTATTTTTGTCAGCATCTAGAAGCACATTTTTTTTAAAAAAATATTTTTTATTGAGGAAGGGAGAGGGAGAAAGATAGAAACATCAATGATGAGAGAGAATCATTAATCGACTGCCTCCTGCACTCCCCCTACTGGGGATCAAGCCCACAACCTGGGCATGTGCCTTAACTGGGAATCAAACCGTGACCTCCTGATTCATAGGTCAATGCTCAACCACTGAGCCTCACTGGCTGAGCAAGAATTTTTTTTTCAATAAGAGCTGAAAATACAAATTTTCATATGAAATCTCCCAAATAGTATATATTGGCAACCTACTGACAAAAATAAAAACACCATTTGGACCGACAGAAACATGCCTGTGGGTTGTGCAGCGCCTGCGGGCTGCCGACTTATGATCTCTCCCTGCCCATGGCCCAGGATGCTTCATGTCCTCTTGTTGTGGAATGAGACGCGATACTGACCTGCCACTCCTAACGAGGGCCCAGCAGCCTGTTATACCAGCAGACCAATTTGTGGCAATTGTCAAGTTCGTTCTTAGTTACCTGTGGCACTTTCCATTGCTGGAACCCCGCGGAACCGAAGGGTTGACATTTGTCCCAAATGTGTCACTGACAAACTGGAGAAATCAGAGCAATGGTGTGGAGATGTGGGGTGCGTGCCACTGTGTCCTGGTTCTGTGGTCCCTGCACTGTAGCGACAGTCACAGAGGTGCCGTTTTAACAAGGTTTCCAGGGCACGCTGATGCTCACAGAGGTCTGAGACTCGCTGCTTTAGAGTTTAAGGCCCTTATTATCCTGTCACACGGGGCACATTCACCTCTGGATCCACAGCCTTCACATTCCTTCACACACAGCCGCTACGAGCTTGAGGTCCCGACCGAAGTCCTTTAAGAAGCAGACTTCTATTATCAGTAGCACTGGGATTGACTTTTACTGATTTATTACTTACTGGATTAAAATCATTGCATAGCCAAGGCCATGTTGAAAGGTCCTAATCCTAATCCTAAACATAACCCTGAACCTAACCCTAACCCCAAACCCAAACTTAACGCTAACCCTAACCCTAGCCCTAATTTAAACCCAGACTCTAACTACAAAGTTAACTCTAACCCTGAATTTAACCCTAACTTGATCCTAATGATTAGTTGTGTGCCCCAGAGGCACCTGATGGATTTGGAGGTGCCTGAAAGGGCAATGACATTATGACATTGACTGGGTGACCATGGACAAGTCATTTCACTCTGTGGACCTGGACCTGTACAGGTAAAAAGCCTGAAAAGGCTGCTCCAATGTTCTGTAACTATTTACATGGTGACAGGATAGGTCTGCCAAGTTTAATTTTCCATGAAACTGTTGCCTGTGGCCACCTACAGTGCAGAAAAAACTGAGCAATTCAAACTGGCAAGTGTTAGCCAAATGGATGTACTAGTTCTCCACTGCTGCATAACAAGTAATCCCACCGTGTATAGCAACAACTATTTACTGTTTCACACAGTTTCTGTGAGTCAGGAATCTGGGAACTGGGCATGGCTTCATTGGGTGGTTCTGGTTCGGGTCTCTCATGAGCTTTCAGTCAAAATATCTGATGACTTGATTGGTCTGGAGGATCTGCTTTCAAACTTACTTCTGCTGGCAGGAAGCTTCAGTTTCTCACTGCCTGGGCCTCTGCTCAAAGCTGCTCACAAGAAGGCAGCTGGCTTCCTGCAGAGACAATTGTCTGATAAAGAGAACGAGCAGCAAGGACAGTGTTGCTTATCACCTAACCTCAATAGTGGCATGCCACCTCTGCCCTTTTCTATTGGTCACCTAGTTCAATGTGGGAGGGAACTACATGAGGTGTGAACACCAGGAGACAGGACGCATGGGGACCATCTTAGAGGCTGGTTTCCACAGCTGGACCATGGTTCCACAGTGGACCACGTAGCTGTTGATGGATTGCTTCACAAATTGTGATGGGTGCAGGTGTCAGAGTAAAGGTGGACCCAGCAGGAACTGGTCAAGAGCCAAGCTTTTTGCTAATTGTGATGCCTTTGAATCTAGTCCAGATACTGCCTTTGATGTTTTGTTTACACATCACTGCCCCAGCGTGGATCAGTTATGTGTGCACACACACGCTTGCCTGAAGATGGTGGCCTGCAAATGTTCACCAGCCAAAAAGGCCTTACAAATCATGCTTCATCGACCCTTTTTGGCCATGCCCATCCCCTCTAATTGAACACCACTTTGAAAAATATATTTTTATTGATTTCAGAGAGGAAGAGAGAGGGAGAGAGAGGGAGAGAGAGAGAGAGAGAAACATCAATGATGAGAGAGAATCATTGATCGGCTGCCTCCTGCATGCCCACACTGGGGATTGAGTCTGCATTCTGGGCATGTGCCATGACTGGGTATTGAACCATGACCTCCTGGGTCATATGTTGATGCTCAACCATTGAACTACACCAGCTGGGCAGCCCCATTTTTCTAGGATGCGCAAATATATTTGTTTATTCCTCACAAATAGGTATGCAAACCAAACCAAAAAAAAATCTCTCTGGAGCATTTACATGTTAGCATAGCTGAGCTGAGACACAGAGCTCTCCACACTTCCGGTGGGCCTGCCTTTTGGTAATTTGGGATTGAATCAGCAGGTATTAATTTGTGTAGCTATGCTTACAACTAACGATCTCACCACATCTTGCCTCTTCAGGAGGCTTCTTGGAATTACTTTTTATTTTTACAGCACATCTGCTCCATCGTGAAAGTAATTTTTTCATGCTTGTATTACCAAAACACTTTATTCTTATTTTAAGGGGGGGAAGTTCATTAAGCAGAGACATTAATTATAATTCATCATTGAATTGTTTTTCTCAGATTTAAGTAAATAATGATGTTAGAGCTGAGTTCCATACCCTCAGGTATAAGTATTCATGTGGTGGTTAACTGCCAAGGCTCTGGGAAAAGATCACACAGAATCGAACCCTGACTCTACCATTTATCAACAGTGAGGCCATGGACAAGATAGTGGACTCCTCTGTGCCTCAGTCTCCTCACCTGTAAAATGGGGGTAATAATAGTACCTAATTCATAACAGTATCTAGCACATAGGTTGTCACTTAATACGGCTGCTCCCTTTAAGGACTCTGGGTAGCAGAGGCAGCTCCTTGTGGGAATTACACGCCTGAACTGCTGAGACCCAAGGACCCTTTCCTGGCCTAGACCAGGGACAGGTTTCCAGTCCCAACCCCTTTGCTGTCCTGGGAGCCAGGCACACTGTTCCTTCTCATTTTAAGGGTTTCCCTCCTAATTACTGCAGGGAACCAGTCGCACACGTGGAGAAGGTAGAAAAACAACAAATCTCTGAATTCTAACACCCAAAGGATGCTGCTCCATGGGCCCTTGACTTCCCTGATGATGATACTCAAGAACTTGTAGTCTCATTTTCTCTTCTTAAGGATGGACATTGAACCCTCTCTGAATCTCCTCTTCTTGCTCTCTGGGTCTTGCTGACCCCTTTCTGTTTGAAGGCTCTCCTTCTTAATCTACAGTCCTAAAATGTTCAATAGGGAACAAGGGGTAGAAATTATCTCATTTGTTTACTAGAAATATGTATTGAGTGTTTACTATGCGGTAGGCACTGTCCCTGCGTTTGTTTGCTTGCCTTTGCCCTTGGGGCTGGGGTGATAGGGACAGGTGACATCCATATCTACAGAGCGTTGCCCACTGAGTCAAGATTTGTTACCCTTAGCATTACTCCAAAGAATCTTGGCAACCAGAGTCACATCGGCTTTAACTGGATCTCAGTTTAGGAATTGGTGTTGGAATTAGGAAATCAGTGATGTGCCGTCAAATTTAAAAAAATAAAAAAAAAAATGTTAGGAAATCCCTTGGAACCTGATGGATAAGGGCTCCACTTTGCCTGCCTGCTTTTTTATTTCTGCTAAGGGAACATTATCCTCTCTAATTGATGAGTATCTCAAATGTATGCAAATGTGCAAAGAAATCAACTGTAGACCTGACCAATACCATTGTCACTGTGACAAACACTGAATCAAAGTTGTTTCAACACAGATGTTTCTATTTGATTAAAAGGCACTTAATGAACTGGAACATTTAGAAAGCTTACATATTTGGCATCCATCTTATTAATAAAGTATTAGGAGAGCAAATATTTCGTATGAAATCATAGCTAACTGCTTCTCTGAAAAATAGAATGAATGTCTCCTTCCATGGAAAGACTTTCATCTGAGACTCAGTGCATTTAATGGATATTAAGTTATAGAACACTCTTGTCAGATGACTCTATGTGACAACTATGGTCTCTATTTTGAAGACGGAAGAATGGAGTCACCAAGGAGAAAAGCAACTTGCCTGAGTTTTCATCATCTTAATAACTGCTTCTCATCGAGCCTTTACCTTGTGTCAGGCATGCTGTTAACATGCATTATGTGCATTCTCATTTGATTTTAAAAAAAGCTTTGTGAATAGGTACAATAATTAAGACTTGGAGAGTTAAGTAACTTCCTTAAAGTGGTACAGTAATTTACCCGAGTTTATACCACTGTGCTATATGTAGTAAACTAGTGGCAAACACACCATGGGAACCTTTCTGTTTTGGTACCTCTCTAACCCTGTGTTTCTTTATCTAATTATTTTAGAATGTTTTCTAAACATTCCCCAGAATAACGAGTTGTCCACCAGGTATTATGCTAAATAAATCACAGAGAGGGTCTGATTTCTGAGTCAAGCTGCAGCCCTTTGGAGAAGATCTATCCAGCCCCAGTTGGTGGGATGAACTTTCCACAGCTGCACAGAGCCTCCTGTGCAATGCCATTTGTGACCCAGGAGAGAAAAGCAAGGATAAACACCAATCCTGTGATTGGGGGGAAATGATGCATGCGTGGTATTATGACAGTCCAGCAACCCTTAGCCTGAGGAGGCAGGGTAAATTATATCACACCCCAAAAGCCCACAGAAATCACTAATGGCAAATATTGGGTCAATATAGAAAGTCCATGGAAAGAGGAAACAGACCGATAGCATGAGATAGCCCTCAGTTCTGACTTGAAGCTTCAATTGCCAGATCAGAAGGATCAGTGTTGCAAAGTTGTGCTCAACACATTCTACCAAAGACATCATCCTAACCAGGTCAAAGCTCAGGAAAGGACTAAGCAGCCAGTGCTGGGAGTCTCCTGGCTCTCCCCCTACCATCACCCAAAAGGGGAAAGACAGAGGGAAGAATACAGACCTGACAACTAGTTTCAGTGGAAAAGACCTGGGCAGAGAAGAAATCAAGGAAAGCAAACAAAAGCCACTTGAGTCAGAGACCCAGATGATGCTTAAACTTGTGGTTTGTGATTCATTAACAGCTTTGGAAGTGAGCCTTGAGTAAGCACCTGCCATGTGTAAGTCTCTGTGCTCAGTGCTTCGAGGGAACAGGCAGGTATACCCATTACAAAGCATGCTAATAGCCAAGATAAATAATGAAGCCAAGATGGACTGTGATAATTATGTAAGTCATTCACACTAAGAATGGCACAGAAGCACAGAATGGGGTGGGAGAGATAAATTCTTACTCAGGGAATTGCATAAGATTTGGCACATGCTATTGGGCAAGGAACATCAAGCAGAAAGAACAGAAAATAAAGGCACAAATATGAAAAGGTTTTTTTAATATATATATATATATATTAATATATATAATAAATATATATATATAATTTATTTCAGAGAGGAAGGGAGAGGGAGAGAGAGAGAGATAGAAACATCAATGATGAGAGAGAATCATTGATCTGCTGCCTCTTGCAAGATCCCCAGCCCACAACCCGAGCATGTGCCCTTGGCTGGAATTGAACCCGGGACCCTTTAGTCTGCAGGCCAATGCTCTATCCACTGAGCCAAACCAGCAAGGGTGAAAAGTTTTTAACAATGTTTAAAAGAAGCCAGTAGTCCAATTTGGCAGCAAATACCACCTACTCCCTGACATATATTCCTTCAGAGCAACATTTTCAGGATATAACCAGAGTTCTCACTAGGAAGACAATAAGGAAGCTAAATAAATTTGTATTTCCAGCAATTCTATTTTGTATCTAAATTGGTGATGAAAAGTGAATCAAAAGCTTCTGTAACTGCTCTCACTATAAGTTTGGATATGGAGCTGACAGCTCAGTCACTGGTCCCTGCAGGCCTCACTGGTGCTGACCAGTGATTCTGTCCACATTTGCCTCAGGTCCAAGGTGAGTGATGCCGGGGTTCACATTGCTCTCTGCCACTTGTTTCTTTAGCAGAGGGAATAGCCTTGGTTTTGCTGAAACCTCTCTTTGAAAGAGTCTCCCTTGGGAATTTTTTCCCCACTGAGACTTGACTGCTCTTGTTACAATGAAATCAATGAAATACTCCTTCATGCCGTACTTTATTGGGCCTGGCAGGATATTGCAAACACGTCAAGGCAGAGATTCTACTTTTATCTCTTCTCTAAAGCTCCAGTACACTGAACATGTAATTTATTTAGTAGTAACTATAAAAGGCCTTTGAAAGTAATCCTTGTAAATGGCCTTGTGACTTCCATGATATTGAACTTCCACAGGAATATATACTTGAGGCTTTTTAATATAGTGAAGGCCAATGCTTCTAACAGTCTGAAGGAGTTGCCTAAAATTTAAAGAAATTACTCAATGGAGGGGAAACTGCCTGGAGAAAAGAATCAAGCAGAATCTTTCATGAGGTAGCCACAGCACTAAATAAGAAAGGAAATTAGTGCTTAGTTAAACTGTTCTGGATTCGAATGAACCATCAGCTTTGGTTCGATATCCCAAATCATTTCTCCTCTTCTCCTCATACTCATAATTACAGGGCCACAGCAGACAACAGATTTGAGTACATTTAATGTAAATTGGACTCGCAAACTCTCAACATTAAGTATTCAGTTTAGTCAGTTCTACATGCTAAACTGTGTGGGAATTTTGCGATTTGCTTTTAAGTGAGGCAACAAAAAGATATATTTATTTCACCAACTTATTTTGAAGGGTGTTTTTTGTTTAATTGTTGGTTTTTGATGTCTAGGCTATTTCAGTCCAACAGGCTCATCTTAAAGATGAAGAAACTGAGGCCCAGAGAGATTAGGCTCACCTGGCAGCCCAGGTCCCTAGCATCTTATTCTGCTGCCATCTCTGTTGACCTTGGTAAGATTTGTCAGTGAAACAGCGAGTATTGTTTATCGCCACATTATGTTACAAATAATCTCTATTTTTAAACATAGCATCTCCATGATCATTGTTCTTCTGAGTAAATAATTAAGATGCAGTTGGTGCTTCTTACATTAAACAGAAAAAAGGCTTACATTCTGTAACTACTTTCCTCTCTAAGCCTAGTTAATACTTTTTTACAGGACCTCTATTTTTTGTTTTGTTTTTTAGAACACTGTATTTACTTTTACTTTTGTGATAATGCCTTTTAGCAAGAAAAATGAATTTTTAAAAAGGCCAGAAAGCCATTATATTGGTGTGCAGAGTCAGCCCCCACTAACCAGTTAATTCATAGCTCACATAAACTTCTTTTTTCTATCATCTCATAAATTCTACAGTGTATCGCCTATCTGCCTTCAATAGTCTATGTAAGTTCTATTTTTATGTTAATATCATTTGTAAAACTTTACCTGATTCCTTTTGAATATCAAGTGGTGTTTTAAAGAACAGAACATAAAAATATTTATCTTTTCTAGATACTATTTTGAAAGAGATAACCTATGTGAACCAAACTTATGAGAAATATGTTATCTAAAACTAGAGGCCCGGTGTGCGAATTCATGCACAGGTGGGGTCCAGCCGGTCTGCCCTGATGGGGGCTGATCAGGGCCGGGCCAGCAGGAGGGGGGGCATGGGAGGTTGGCTGGGGGCTAATTGGGGCTCCGATCGGGCTGGTTGGTCGCTGCAGTGCAGGTCATAGCAACCGGTCATTCCAGTAGTTCCGTTGTTCCTGCTGCTTGGCTTTTATATATATAGATTATATGTCAAGGCTCTGTGTGATTATATTTGCTGTATAACCTTAGTCATTTTATTTAACTTCTCTGGTTCTCAATTTTTCCATCCATATAATAGGGATAATGCCTCACCAAAAAAGAAGCAAGTAAAATATCCTTTTAATGCTCTTAAATAGTATTGGGAACATGACAAAAGAAGGTTTTTACTGAAATTTGTTGCGTGTGAGGACTAGTACCAAAATATAACAAGGACATTTATTCAAAGCCAGAATTTAAGAAGCAGAAAACACTTAACTGCTGCAATTGGTTCAAGCCCATGTGTCCACAGTGTTCTCTTGGCTTGAAGCTTTCTGCCATTTCTTATCCCTTTCGAAAGTGTGGAATAATTTTTTTTTTTTTGCTTGGTACTTTTTATGATTAGGGTTTAAGTGAGCAGAGGTGGGTTCTTTATCTTTCCCATATTTACTCAGTGGGACTCATGGAATTTGAGTTGCCAAAATATTGGGAACACCATGATCCATCTGGAACATTTACAGTGCATATCAGAAGATAAGGAAACCAGAGCAGACCCTCGGAGAGAAACTTGAACCTTCCTTCCCCTCTTGGGCCCACCTTTCCTGATTAGGGACTTGATGATTTATTATGAGTTGCTATCGTCAAAGGAAGGGGTTGTATTGAGAGGAAAAAAGAGAAGATCTTTAATATGGAAGAAGGGGCTGGCCTTTTTCAGCTTTGAGGGAAAGTTTGTTCTTCAATCTGGACTTGAGATGATGCCTCACATACCATGATGTCAATAGGCACCATGAGCTGAAGAGAGTTTCTTAAGGTCCTCTGGATAGATCAGCCTGCATCTTCCCCTCATTACTGCAGAATATCTGGGAGGCCAAGTTTTCTAAGGCAGGAAGTCTGCTGGCAGAACTAGTAGTAACTTTATGTACTGGTAGGTTCATGATGAGTAGACCTAGTATATAAATAGATTTAGATCACTGCTATTTGTGTAAGAATTTGGGGTCAGTGCCTGGTCCTCTGCCACATCTCCTGATAAATCATCAGGCCTCTCACCAAGAAGGCCATAATGTTCCTGGAATTATTTTAATATGGAATTGGGAGAGCCTTTATATGAGATCATTTTTCAGAATTTTGTCTGACACTGATGATACAAATAAATATGTTCTTTATTTGACTTGGGTGTTGGTGAACAGTAAGCCAAGCATAATCATGAACCAACATGAAATTTTATAGATCCAAGCTAATCTCCATGAGAAGGTACTGCATTAACATGGGGCTGGGGAGATGGGGATTTCTCAATTAATCTTCTTTTAATTGTATACTCATAGAAAAAGGAATATGAGAAAATGGTTTCACAAGAGAAAAGTGAGAAATAGAATAGCTTGTGTCATTAATAAGGCAGGATACATTTTGGGCAGAAAACAGGCAATGTAGTGATTCAGGGGCATCTCTCATTATCCCCTGCCAGGTCAAATTCTGTAACTGACTCAATCTTCAATGTAGCTAATGAGGTTGTTTTTCAAATTGTTTTCTAAGAGCTGGCAATAGCTCTTAGGTCAAATGTCATTAACATCCCTTGCTCAGGGCCACTGAAATGGTCCTGACACTTCCATTATCAAGTGACAGGTCCCTAACTCAAACTGGATTAAGGAAAAAAAAACAAAAACAAAAAACAGAATTTATTGGCTTATGAAACCCAAAAGTCCAGGGGTTATATTGAAATTCAGGTGAAGCCTATACTAATGCCAAAACAATGATGACCCTTTCTCTCTTCACTTTTCTTTTATGGCAAAATGACTCCAACAACTCTAGCCTCACATTCTACCAATTTAAGCAATCTCAACAATTAAAGAGTATCTTTCCCATAAGGTCTGGCAAGAGTCCTAGGCCAGCCCTCATTGGTATACCTTGAGTCTTGTGAGGCTGAGTTATGGAACAGACTGATTGGTCAGCAATGGGTCATGTGTCCATCTTGGCTTAAATTAAATAAGGACCGAGTAGAATCAGTAGAACTTAGCCTGTCTCTGGAGTTAAACTTCCTCATTTTACATTCCAGCTTCATCACTTGTATGAACTTGGGTTAATAATTCAGTTACATATGCACTTGAGTTTCCTTATCTATAAAATGGGATAATAACAGTGTTTAGTTCATAGAATTGTGATAACAATTAACAAGAGTGAATGTATATAAAGCAATTCAAAGAGTTCCAAGAAATTGCCTTTCCCACAAAAACTGGTTGATTATGATGCCCCACCCCTTAGTTCCTGGTTTCCCCTACTCCCACTCTATTGGGGTCATGTCAGCTCTCTGGACAGTCATCCTGGGCAGGATCACTTTTAAGACCAGCAAGCCAGCTCCCTCACTGGTCCCCAGCACATGTGGTTTTTCCAAGTGTAGGAAGAAGGGCTACTAGGTCCCAATGCTGTTCTTTATACTCACAGAGGGACAGCTCCAGACACAACATTTCACCTTTGAACTTCTCTTGGGGGAGGCAGGGGGCGCTCAGGCTGCAATGCTTATGAACCCCAGACCCCAGTGAACACACATCAAGTGCTGCAGTGATTCCCACTGTCCCTCCACCTAAAATGAGGGAGAAGCACTCCCTTCTACCACCAAAGGGTGAGGGGTGAGGGGGCCACAGCACAGACCATGGACAACTCTCTCCAGAGTTGTCTCTTTTATAGGTGGGCTTAGGTGATGTGCCCCAAGTTTAGCATCTGGGGACACTTGGCAACTTCTGTATTATTTTCTGCTTTGGTGGCCTCATTCAAAACCGAAGACGGAAGAGTTCAATCTTAGGATTCTACTTCAGCAGTTATTATTATCCTCAGCTCCCAGAATCCTATAGGAAAAAGAAGCACTTGAGCTGGAAATTCATTGACTGGTTTCGGAGCACTATGACTTACAATCCACTCAAAGGAAGTCACATGACTTCTCTAAGCTGTGGTTTCCTCAACTATAAGTTGTGCTTACTATCACTTGCTCTGTGAAGGTCCAATAAGATAATATGCAAAAAGTCTTTTAATTATATGTAATGAATTAAGAGAAAATTTTCTTGGCCAGAATAATAATTTGTAATTATTTATTGTAATATCCCAAATTAGAATTTTTGCCTAGTGATGCTGTAGTTAATAAACACCAGTCTGTGTTTTTCATTTTGTTGATATAATTTTTCTGGAAAATAAAACATTTAGAATCACTTTATATAATGTAAAAATAATGAGGGCTCGGTTGGCCTAGCTGGTTCATGGAAAGTTTCTAATAACTGGTAACATTGCCAGATTTTGCACATAAAAATAAAGAACGCTCAGTTAACTGTGAATCAGATAAACAATGAATTATTTTAGTATAAGTCTATCCCACATAGTGTATAAGATTTTTGTCTATTAACCCCACTAATAGGTATCAGAGGACTATGAATCATGACCTAATTTATTTTCATAGTTCCTGATCCTAGTACAATGCTGGACTCATCGCACGTGCTTAATACATGATTCCAGAATAAAACAATCATTAGAATATGTATTTGGACAACTGTTGGCCATGTGATAAACTACTTTTACTGACCCTTTTGAGCTTTGGTTTCCTCATCAGTTAAGCAAAGATAACAGTAAGTGCCTTACAGATCAATGGAAGGGTAACATGAAATGGTCTATATGAGCCATTTTACAAATTGTTAAAGCAATCTACAAATGTGCTGCAAATCCCTTATAAATAGCACAAGGAGTAGAGCTGCTGAGAATGGTATTTTCCAGGTAGCCTCTGCAATAAAGAGTAGAAAGTAAGTTTTCTAAATATTTCAGTAAGACCTACATGTTCAGAAAGCAAATCCAATGTGCAGAAAACAATTCTGCTCAGGCTGTTTTGATTCCCCCCGCCTCACCCCCACTCTCCAGAGGAGGCTGTGCCCAGGGTTTATCTGTTTAAGTTTGCATTAGTGTCCGCAGGGCATTAAACTGGGCCCAACTCCTGGTTCCCTGGGATCCCTACATGGCCATCCCTGCTCTCTGCGTGTCTCAGGCTGTCTAATTTGGTGATTGTGACACAACCATTAAGGTTTGCTGTGTAAGTTCTGGATAATTTTCTCAAAGCATCTGTTAAAACCATGCAATGCCTACTTTAACAAGTTAACAGTAGAAGCTGGAAGTGAAAGCTGTTTTACTTCTCCTGGTGTAGCCAGGAAGCTATGAGTCAAGACTCGATGCTCCCTTGCTTTGCCCACATTTTCTCATTCCGTTGAAGTGGCGCGTGGTTTTTAGGTGCCAAATGTGTCGGCATAAGTATGTCGACAATCTTGGCCACATGATCAATCTGTTTTACTTGTGTATTGATAATAAGCTCTAAATGTCAGATAAAACACCTAGGGCTAGTTTTAAATCCTCTCTTGGATCTCACTTCATAGGGTTTTATTATTGAAATGCAAAAAGAAAATAAACCTCATCATAAGACATCATGATTACTTACCCTACGGACAAGCAGACTCCACTGCATTTAGGTAGCATCTTTAAAGTCCTGTCCGTTGCCTACACATTAGGTGTTTATTTTCTTTTCTGGATGACAGAAACATTTAATTTTTGAGAAAACGAATGAAATTATTATGATCTGTGAATGGCATGCCGTGTGTCCCAGGTTCCCTACTACACTGCTTGGGTAGCTCCTCGTCTGAGCTGCTGCTTACTAGAAGATTTCACTTCCCCAGGAAGGCTTGTCTGAGCCCCCCGCCTGGTTAGAGCCCTGCCACGGCTCACACAGCCCCACCCTCCCTTTCCTGTCACACTGTTCACCTGCACTATTGCAATTGCCCATTTTCTGGTCCATATTTCCCTTTATACTGTGTGAGGGCAGAGACAATCTCATTTTCCCACACCCATGATAGTGCCTGGCACATGCATGGTATTGGGCAAATGTTTGTTGAGTGAATGGCTGAACAAATGCATACACATTGTATATAAAAGACATCTCTGATTAGTGTAATTAGAATGAGCTCATATTTCCAATATGGGATTTCCCTGCATGGGAAGTCTGACCTATAAGTCAGCATCAGAAAACTGAGGCTCAATCAAATTATTGGATTTAAAATTGACATGATTTTTGCAAAATGTAGAAGACCATGTTTTCATAATGTGCAATGCAGTGGCTGTGGTTCTGTTTAGGGATGGAAGAGGAGGTAAGAGAAGGCAGAAAAGGGGTTAATGCCTAGCCAGCTGTGGCCAGGAGGGGAGTGGAGGAGGCTGACCTCCAACCACATGGAATGAAGCAAAAGGGAACCTTGTCCTTGTCCAAGATGGGAGTGGGGCTGCAGGTGAGGGGTGGGGGCCTGGGATATATTGACAAGGGAGGCAGAGAGGCAAGGATGGTCCAAAGCAGCAAGTAGAGGAAATGGGATTCAAAAGAAACAGCAAGAAATGGAGAGTCGACAGGTGAAAGGTAGGGCCTGGGAAATCCCCAGATACATTGGCGCACAGGGTGTCTCCTCTGGGAAGACACAGCCAGCCCGCCCGGTTCATCAGCTTCCCTGGGAGGTTCATCTTCTGGAGAGGAACTGTGCTAGTCTTCTCAGGGAGCACTTGTTTTTGTTGTCATTGAAAGGGGCTAGAATTCCCTTCATATGCTTCTCAGGGGGTGGGAAGGATATATACAACAGAGTTCTAATGTTCACACTTTTGAGCTTTTAATCATCAGAACTTGATATGTAAGTCTTGTAGCACATGTGACATCAAACTTTCCACTCTGCAGTTTGCAATTTCCTCTTCATAATTTCGTAAAATTACTTTCTCACCACCATGCTAAGAGGTACATGGTGTCAGAACTCTACTGGTTGGAGGCCAGGGGATTGTCAAGGGCGGGGAAAAAGGAGACATATGTAATACTCTTTGTAATACTTTAAGCAATAAAACAATTTAAAAAAAAAAGAACTCGACTGGTTGATGCTCTAAGTGGATCAAGAGAAATGTTATTAAAACAAGAGAATGGGTACAGAGTTACAGTTTAGGAAGATAAAAAAAGTTTGGAGATGGATCGTAGTGATGATTGAACAATATGCCAATCATCTGAACAGTACATTTAAAAATGGCTAAAATGATAAAGTTTGTGTTATACTGCAACACCACAATATGAAATTGTAAGAGAATATCACTAAGATCTTGATATGAGGAAATGACAGTTATTTCCCAGGTTTACATATAGGAAATCAACAGACAGAAAGACAAAAGGAACATTCGGGGTCAGATGCTCAGTCAGGCGGTAACCCAGCCACTACGCCCTCAGAATCCCAATTTCGGGGACAGTGTTCTTTTCAGGCAAAACTCCAAATCGAAGCCTATCTCTTTTCTATGTGTAATTGAGATTCCAAAACTTCCTGATGTTGTCTGTAAAAATGATCAATTTCACAGCGTGTGCAGTGGATTTTTAAAACGATGTCCTTTGACAAAAGCCCTTAGTCCATAAGTGAAATTGTCATATACAGGGTGCCTCAAAAAATGTATACACACTTTAACAGCTGATAGTTCAATTTTGAAAATGAAATGTATTTTAATAAAACACTTCTTTTATAATTATTCAAAGTGTGTGTATACATTTTGGGGGGGCACCCTACATTCTATTGAATTTCTCTCAAAAAGCAGCATTTAACACTGCAGAAGTTGAGCAACTTTTATGTTTTTAAAAAAAGTTAGTTTCTATTTCTTTTTTTCCCTCTCACTTATATCTTTTACTCCAGGGAAAGTTTCAAAGTCATTGTTAGTACCCCCAAAATATCCTGCCCTGTATCTAGGCATAATTCTGCAAATCCCTTGCTTAGAAGAAACAAAACTACTTCTCATTGTCATGGTGATGCTTAGGAAAGGCAACCGTTTAAGGAGGCGAAAGTGAAGGACCATATTGAGTTTTGTAAGCAAAGTCTATAATTTTAACTTGTATTTCGATGGAAATAGAGGGCTAGTTGGTATGAAGTTATAGGTCTTCATAAAACTTAAAAATTTCACACTGAAATCACCTAGAGACTGTCCAGTCCCATTTGCTCATTTTATATTTGAGAACACCCAAAGCTGGGACGTTTAAGTGACTTCCCAAGATCACCCAGCTCCCTCCTTTCACATCACCTTACAAACCCTTCTTATGCACTTGTTTACAGCAGGCGCCAAGTTCCCTAATGGCTGGCATACCACCTAGAAGCATTATGGGAAACTGTTCTGAAATCCTGACCACCACTCAAATGTTCACTCTGAGAGAGAGAGAGAGAGAGAGAGAGAGAGAGAGCGCATATGCTGTTTTACTCTGCTGTGACAGCTCATTTCTTGATTAAAATGGTTGCCTGTGGTAGAACACTCACTCTCTCTCTCTCTCTCTCTCTCTCACCTACTTTTAACTCCGTTTACTTCCAATTTTTTCACGATAGTCTTAGAGTTATTATAAAAATTATTTTCTCTCATTCATCTTGTTTTCATTTTCTCTTCCTTGGAAAGGAACAACTGTACCATTGAAATCCCATTTGATAAGCAAGGAACTGATACTAAAGGGATACCTGTATGAAGGAAGGCAGGAGAAGGTTTGGTGGAAATGAAACAGAATAAAGATGCAGGGCATCAACACTGAGCCTTCAGGTAATACACAAACGTTTCCCTAGGTCCCCCTTCAATAACTACCTGTAACTTTTTCCTCTTTCTTAAATTTAATCTACTTTTCTTTAACTGCAAACTTTCGAGATAAATATAAAACTGTTTTTAGCCAATATTCCCTTGTTTGGCTTCCGCATTGCAAATGTGCAGTATTTTAGCAATACGATACACTAAAGGGGATTTTAGTACCAATCTGTGGTCAAACCACAATTTATAGCTTTGTTTATATGGAAAAATGCAATTAGAGTTGGGCAAAATTCCATTTTATAAGTGGGATTCTGCCTAGGATATACTAGTATGCCTTGAGTTTGAACAAAACTCAATCCAAAAATATTTTTTGAGAACCTTAGGTGAAAGGCAACATTCCAGGGCCTATAATGTTCTGCAAATGAAATAACAACAACAAGCTACAACAACGAATCCTTACAGCATCCATACTAGATACATGTTACTTTCCTCCTGGTCAGTGAAGAAACTGAAGTTTGGAGAGGAAAGATTGTGCAACACTAGTGAGAGGTAGAGCGGACAATTCATTCCAGGTTGTCTGACTTCCAAGTCTGGGCTCTTTCAACTGTGTGATGGTGCAGAAATTGTGCTTAAGGAAACCATGACAGAAGCCACGCTGGGCCTTAGAAAAGCCTTGGAAGCTAAGCTGTCAGCCACTTCTGGGAAAAGATAAAAAGTTGTGCTAAATCTCAGAAAAAGTTCTCTCAGACTGTAACTATGCAGTATTAGAAATGCCTCTTAGTGCATCTATTCCAAGTGACTAAAAAATCAAAGAGAATCACTGGAGCAACTGAGATCCCGGGAAGACAGGGGGGCCTCTGGAGCATGTGACTGTGGGGTCCATTAGTGAGGAGAGAAGAGGATACAGACAGGGTCACTGACTGACACTTTCTCAGGGAGGCCTACGACACTCTGCTTGTAACAAGACTGTAAATGTCAAGCCTCAGATGTCTCACTTTGATCTAAACCCCTGATGGAGCCAGACCCACAATGAATTTTATAATTACCCTATTAAGATTTGGAAAGCCGATTCTCTCCCCTGCCCCTGCTGATCACACCAACTCAGCATGTCTGTTCATGGTCTCCATTCAGAAGGCAGCAACAGGAGCAGGAAAACAGTCCTGTCCTTGCCGTCCAGATCTTAAATGTTGACGCTCCTTAGCATCGACGCATCTGGTATTCACGAGAGACTTACATGTAACTGCCAGTGCGGTTCCCATTCCAGGCTCACATTTCAAAGGTGCAAATGTGAGGAAATTCCGGATGCATCTGCAGTTTGCTGACTTTCCTGCTACTCAACCAATTTCACAAGTATTTATTGAACAGTGAGTATAGACCCAACATCTTTTCACAGAGCCCTAAGTGATTCGAAACAAGTAGAAATGGATTCTTCTTAATTAAGGCATTTTTTTTACTGCTGCCAATGTATTCATTTAGTCATTAAATATTTCTTGAAAATGTGTGAGGATTAAGACATATACACATTAAATGTATTGAAGATAGTAGAGCATAATCAGGCGCTATACTTGGTTTCTCCTTAAGGGCCAGGCAGCTCAATGAAAGCTACTAAGGGACAGGAATGGCCAAAACAGAGCCCATCCTATTAAGAAGTGGACAGCCAGGGGGGAAAAGTAGTAAAGCAGAAATTACAAGATGGTGTAATTAGGTGAGTACAGCATTCATAGAGGAGGGCAAATGGTCAAGGAATGCCCTGGAAGGTGGGCAATACTTGGACTGAATCTTAAAACTTAAATATGAGTTCACAGAATGTAGGCCCCAGGGCTGCATGGAGAGAAGTGGCCAATGGCATGGCTGGAGAAAAAGGCAGATTGTGACTTGCTTGCAACAACTTCAAAAGTCACAGCTCCCTGCTCTCGAACTGCCCCACCAATTCCAGCGACTGCAGCTGCCCCAGATTTTGATCTCTGCCTCCTCTACTCAGTGATACCTCAGAGCTCTACTCAGATTCAGCTTTCTGCACCACAGGGAGGAAATGGCCCCCAAGCAGAAGTGGAGCTCAAAGAGCTGACCTTGTGACCTTTCTTAGAGAGTGCACTCTTGCGCCACCTATTGGCCAATGCCTGAAAACAGTCACCTCGTGTGGTTTGTCCAGTTTTGTTTAGTTTGCAATGGGAGGGAGGACTAGTCTTGCATAAGTTACTTCATTCATACCTGGAGCTTTCCCATATATTTTGAACAGCCCTTCACTAGACCCTTATGCTGTCTACCTCCCAATTTCTCAAACATCTGCCCCCAGTCCTTCTCCTTCCCCTTCCTTCACCTCCTCTTTGGCGAAACTGTTTTCATAAGTCACCTGTGACATCCTTATTGCCCTAGTCAGTGGGCATTTCTTCCACCTCCAATCTCCCTGACCTCTTGGAAATATGTGAAAGGTTAACTGATATCTCCTTTTTGAAACTTTCTTCTCTCGGATTCTCACCTCTATGACTGCTTCTGCCTCTGACTCCTCCTGCTCTGAACTAGTTGCTGTTCTCCATTTCTCTACCTTCTGATAACAGGACTATTCCACAGGGGGCTCATCCTGGACCCTCTGGGCATCTACTACATATATTCATAGGTTTAGATATTTAATTTCTTGCCTTGTCTTTTATGCTAATGATTCCAGCTTTGTGAGACCAATCCTGTCTCCACCCAAACTCTTGTCAGATTTGTCCAGTTGCCTAGTAGATATTTGTATCTGGATATCCCACCTCCAAACTGACCTGGCTTTTGTCTCCTTTTTAACCTTTATCTTATACTCTTCTCTCCTTTGTCTATTGTTCCATCTACACTGACTTGCATTTAAATTTCTAAAGCACAACAAATTCTTTCCCATCACATGTTGTTCCTGCTTCCTGAATCACTCTTCCCTCTGTTTTTGCATGTCTATCTTCTCCTCATTCTAAGGTCTCCATTTCCCTTTAATCTCCTCAGACAGACCTCCCCTGACTACACAATCTACCTAAACACCACCCTATTATTCTCTATCATTATTCCCTCTTCTTTCACAGGACTTATAATTTGTGATTATTTGTTATGTACTTGCTTACCCGTGTTGTATTCATATGTCTATGTATTTGTTCACTTATTCTAAGCTCCGCAAGGATGAGACCTTGTCTGCTTTATCAATTAAGTTCTGTTTGGCATCTAGCTCAATGTCTGGCACATAGTAGGTACTCAGTAAATATTGGGTGTGCGAGTGAGCGCATAACCAGACTCACTATCCTTTTCTTCTCTACAGAAAGGTCCTCCACCCCAGGTTTCCTGTGCTAGACATTAATGTTAGAGACACATACATATAAAGCATAGTCTTTCATACTTCTGCAACTTCTTATCAATTAATAAAAAATAATTCAGTTTCTGAGACAAAGTATACACTGAGCTGAAAGAAACCAGGGGGGTTAGAGTCTGTGGGATGGGGCTTGAGAAAAGGAGCCGATCACAGAGTTTTTAAGGCTGAAACCACCATTAGTCTGGTAGCCCAAATTGCACGTCATTACAACTTAGTTTCACTATTGTTGAGTCCAGATGGTACAGTTGACCCCACAGACCATGGGCTGTTTTCTTGCTGGTTTTGGCTAGTCTCCCAAGAAGTGATTGCCCTGCAAATGGTGTTCCTACTCCTGGGGTTTTACAACTTCTCACACCCTCCAGGCTCAGGTTTCTGCAGATCTTTATTTCCATTAAGCCTAAGATTTGTCAGTGTATTAGCCTTTTCCATGTTGGGCTATAATTCACCTGTTTTCCAACCTCTTTGCCCCAATATACTGCTAACCATGGCAGAGACACTGGGCCTTTGCCCTCTTTGTAGCCCCCATATCCTAGTTCAATGTCCAACACATAGGAGGCCCCTCAGAAAATGTGCATGAATGAAAGAATACAGTTTCCTAAGCCTTCTCTAACCAAAACAAATAGTGACCAGGAAAATGAGTCTCTGGGCAATAGGTGTATGGCCAAGGTTAAACCAGAGTTTTCTGTCTCTTTGATGTCAGATAACTTTCATTTTCACATGGCAGCTCCTCTCTGTGCAAACCTGGAGACAGGGAGTGTGTGGCAGTCAGTTGTGCAAAGAAAGAGCCAACAGGACATAATGCGGGGAATTGGAGGCATAAAGATGGCAAGAGGAGATGGACTCAAGGAATGTTTAAAAGATAATGCCAGCAGGACCTTTTACCTTATCCCAGGCCCTGCAGAGTAAATTTAAGTCATTTTCCAGACAGGGTGAACGTTGGAAGCATCTTCCACTCCATTAGATAAAATTAGAATTCGAGAGTAGAGCATGCCTAACTACAAGAGCTGCCTCTACAGGAGAATTTTAAAATATATTATGCTCAGTTGTCAGTACCGGTGCATTAAGCATTCTGTCACTTGCATAGCTGCTGTAATTTGCCTCACATGGGTGAATACAGTACTCCCAGGGGATAATTTACTCTCATTTGCTTACCAAAGGAACAGAACTTTAATATATATGCCTCATCTTTGGCCAAGATATGATGTTTATAGTGAGGATTTTGATTGAACATTTGCACCAACCATAGGAGCAGGGAGGTGATTAACATGCTAAATCTGGTCTGCTGAATTCTGGGTAGGAAGGTTTCAAGGACTTTAAAGAAAGTTTTACATCATCTCCTATTAAATTACAGAGCCACACATGAAACTTTTGCACGGTGAATAAAGGATTATCTTCTAACAAAACTACCCTGAATTACCTGGCTCTGCTGTCTTTTCTCCAATCCATCCTGCAAATCTTCATTTAGTCCAGGATTTGTCAGTGTATGAGGCCTATTTATGTTGGGTTAAAATTCATTTGTTTTTGGTGTTTTCAGAATCTATGTTGAGAAAACATTTCCTTTCTCTTTGCGTTTGTGCTGTCTGCACTTCCTGGATGCTCTTTCTCACCTCCCACGTCTTTCTCGGTAAATGCTGATCCTTCTGCCTGTACTGCTCAACCAACAGTACCCTTTCCACAGTCAATAGTAACCGTCCTGTCACAAAAGCACACTTTGTGCATGGTCTTCTCTCTCACTCACTTTCTTTGACTTCCACAGTGTTACATATTCCCCCACCTTTTTGGCTGCTTTTTTTGTAGATTCAAATTCCTTTTTATTATTGGTTTCCTTGAGTCTCAGCCCTAGTTATCTGCATTTCTCAGTCAACATTCTCTGTCTGGATGGTCTCATTCCCTCCTGTTTCCTAGGGCTACCGTAACAGAGTACCACAAACTCAATGGCTCAAATACCAGAAATGTATTGTCTCACAGTTCTGGAGGCTAGAAGTCCAAGATCAAGGTGTCAGCAGGGTTGCTTCCTTCTGAGGCCTGTGAGAAGGAATCTATTCCACGCCTTTTGCCTATGGCCCAGCTCCAGGTGTTTTGCCGACAATCTGTGGTATTATTTGGCTAGTAGAAGCATCACCCCATATCTGCCTTTGTCTTCATGTGTTTTCCCTGTGTGTGTCTGTGTACAAATTTCTCATTTTTATATGGACACTGGTCATATATGGTTAGGGCTCACTTTAATTTGATTACCTCTTATATCTGCCCAAAATAAGGTCAAGTTCTGACATACAGCAGGTTAGGACTTCAACATACAAATCTGGGGGGACACAATTTAACCCATAACCTCTGCTATAGCTTCAATGATTAGTCCATGTGCTGGTGACTCTCAAATCTGTGTCTTCATCCCAAACCTGTCTTTTCAACTCCAGACCTGTGTGCCCAACCGCCTTCTGTCCATCTTCCCCTGGATGACTTTTATGCACCTTAAACTCAACATGTCACCTTCTCCCTGAACTAAGTCTTCTTTCTAGCCCAATAAATGGTGTCTGATGTGAATGGAACTAGACCTTGGGCCCTGACAGTTGGTTTTAGGCCTGGAGCTGGACATTAAAAGGAGAGTAGGATCTAGGTAAGTGAGAAAGAGGCTTGTATGACTGTGGAGCTGGCACTGGCCACTGTGGGTTTCATTCACAGACTGTCAGCCCACCCACCTGATAGGTGAGGGCACCCATAACAATTGTGAAAATGACTTGATGCTGGTAGCTTCCTTCATATGCCCCAAGACAAAAACTTATAGTTTTGTTATCAATGGAAGTGGAGTTTTTGGGGTACCGTAGGGAAAGGAATTTCCTGAGGCCCCCCTGGGAGGATGGGGTTTCACAGAAAGCTTTATTGATGATGTAAACTTAAGGGAGTTCCCCTCCTAATTCCCATCTGCATTCGTCCTTCCATGGGAAAAAGTTCAATCTTGTCTTCAGCAGGGCCAGATTTAAGGCCACTGCCCAGAATTTCTGCTCCATATTAAAGTCCAGTGCAGTCCAGCATCTGGCTAGTCTAGCTTATGTTTTCAGCTGCAGTCCATTGTCTGCATGGACATGAGCCACATGGTTATGGAGAGAGAACAGGCAAGCACACAGACATGCGTGGGTCATGGAGCAAGAGCGAGCAAGAGCACAAGAGCCAGAGAGGGGACTCTCTGTCTGGGCGTTAACCCTTCCAAGATTTCACACCCTCGCAGTGGCTTTACCCTCCTAGTCAGTGATCTTTTTTCCAGGCTAGACTAAGAGACAAGCACCTTCCCCACGTCATTGCACAGGTGCCTGCCGGCCCCTTTGTTCTATCTCTTCCTCCAATGTTCTGCAGGGAATAGATGAGTGGTTCCCTGGGGAACATGAAGCTGCCCAGATGACCATGCTTATAATGTCTGGCCTCCCTTTTGCTTTCTTTCTTTTATTAATATTAATAACTAGCTAATTACAACAATAACAGTGTCGTTTAGATTGTGGTTTAAGTCAGTAATCAGCTGCCTCTGCCAGCTCTGGACTTGCACTCCTCCTGAGTGACACATGTAAACGCTAACAGCATTAACTGTACCCTGGCATACTCAACTGCATTTTTATTTTTTTCCCCTCATAAAAAGGCATAGGTATTTTGTGAACTAATCCATAGGCTAATGATTTAAGAGCCAATTCCCACATAAAAAGACATCTGTGGACCACTGGCAGTGGCCAGGGGCTGAGCAGTCCGCTGGCTCCTTGACTAAAGGCTGGCTTATCCACCCATTCAGCATTTAACGCTCTTTATGGAATTACTTATAATTGGCCCCCCCCTCTCCCCCCAATCTAGACCATCAGAAAATGAGGGCAGTCATCATGCCTTCTTGTCTTTCTTGCACTCAACTGAGGGCTAAACACATATAGGCATCAATAACTTGTTCATTAATGGGTTATCAAAGAATCAGGCCAATTGTCACAGGCCTTTGGTTTATCCTGAATTGGTTTTGACTATAATGAATTGTGAATCTGCCTTATTAATGCTTTGTCGAATCCATCAATCAAGGTTCTCACCAGGGCCATTTGGAAGGGAATGTATTCCAGGGAGCCCTAACAGAGAGGGATTTGTAAGTAAAAGGTTTCCACAGTTAGTAAAGAATATTTTCCAAGATATTTAAGGTAACAGTGACATTGCAAGAAAATGGTAGTGATGCTACATGGTGCATAGAAGGATCTTAGTACCCTTTATATGTACTTGTATGTGGGTCAATACCCTGGTTCAAATGACAAGGAAATCAATACTTTGGGGGTAGAAGAGACAAATTCTCTACTAGAAGAAAGTCAATGTGAAGGTGTAATGAGAAGCAAACAAGATGAATTAAGGGAGCAAACTCAGCATATGAGAAACCAGAATTAGAAAACAAATCACAAGTAGTTACTTACTTTGATAAGTTATTCTTTCTAGCATAAACACTCCCACTGCATCTAATATATGATTTAAATACTATTACATTATGTATGTGACTTAAGAGTAGTGCACACGGTGTTATAAAAAACAAATACTTGCATAGTCGTAAGGCTCGCATCTTACTTCTTAAGAGAAAGGGGAGGGGGTATTCAAAACTACAGCTTCCAGAACTAAAATTTTTATAGATTTACACCAGACCAGGGCAGCACTTTTAGTTTTATTTCTTCATACAGCACAGTATTTTCTTACCTATTTTGCTTCAACTTATTGAACTGATCTCTTTGGGAAATGTTCTGACCTGGATCCTAAATTTCTTTGGGTTTTCTTGGGTTGAAGTAAATATTTTGGAATCATCAGGACAGGCCTTTTTACTGTAAGGCTAATAAATCTCCATTTTCTGTTGGCATCGGGGTGACAGGAATGACCTGAGGAGAAGTGAGGTTGGTGCATTGTAGAGATGTTCCTTCTTCTCCTTCATTCGGGCATCAGTCAGCAATCTTCCAGGGGGAAACTTGCCCCCAGGTGTTCAGCAAAGGTAACTTGGATAGCTATGTCCCCTTATGAATGTATGCCATTGGGTTCTTACAGGGAAGCTGGCAAGAATTCCAGAAAATTGCCGAACCGGTTTGGCTCAGTGGATAGAGCGTCAGCCTGCGGACTCAAGGGTCCCAGGTTCGATTCCGGTCAAGGGCATGTACCTTGGTTGCGGGCACATCCCCAGTGGGGGTGTGCAGGAGGCAGCTGATCGATTGCTCTCATCGATGTTTCTAACTCTCTGTCCCTCTTCCTTCTTCTCTGTAAAAAATCAATAAAATATATTAAAAAAAAAAAAAAGAATTCCAGAAAATCTTCCTAAATGCTCTCAATGGTTCCCACTCTGAGCTCAGAGACTGTCCTCTATAGAGGTGGCTGCAATCCAAAAAGAAGTGGTGAAGTTGCCAAGTGGGAGGGGATTGGAGGTATGGATAAAAAAAGATGAAGTGATTAAGAAGTATACATTCTAGTTATATAAACAGTCATGGGGATGTAAAGTACAGCATAGGGAATATAGTTAATAACATTGTAGTAACTATGTATGGTGTCAGGTGGGTACTAGACTTATTGGGGTGATTAGTTGGTAAGTTACCTAAATGTCTAATCACTATGTTGTACACTTGAAACTAATATAATATATGTCAACTGTAATTGAAAAAACATTTTAATTAAGAAGTGGTAAGTAAAGACATCAGAGAGAAAGGGGAAAGGGCAGCTGAGGAGGGAGCTGCGGAGTTGGGTCATGTTAAAGCCCTGATTGTCAGCATCAGACAGGGCTCTTGATTGGAACCCTCAGAAGTCAGTTAACAAAAGGGAGATTTATTGAGTAGATCTGGGGGGTGAGACTCAGAGAACCTTGAAAAATGGGTGGGGAACTAAGAGGACATGACAGCTGAGCAGCCAGAACAATCTGCCAGGATGCTACTGTTACTATCACTACCTGATACCCTGCAGCTCATGAAATAGCAACAAGCTGGCTTCCTTGAGATTCAAAGTTCTGGATAGGACAGTCTGATTGGCTGAAACTAAGTCATGCCTGCACCCTATTGCCAGGGGCAGGGGGGATTCTTTGGTTTCCTTTAGCTTCCTTTGTGGGGTGTGGTATGGGACATTGTTTCCCTAAATGGGAAGGAAATTGGGTGCTGGGCATTAAAAATAGGACAGAGGGCCAACGTAACCACATTAAAAACACTCGGGGAGTTGTTAACTGGACTTAGAGATTTTGTAAAAAAAAAATACTATTTATTCTTTTGCAACAACAACAAAAAACCCCACATTCTATTATCTAGGAAATTATTTAAAATCAGGACTATCACCAAAAAATTGTAAAGGCAATTTTGTGGTATTCTGCTGATTCCATCTATAGGATCAGCCAAATACATTCAAAATATTCTTATTTTGGGAATACTTAAAAACCCATTTCAGATTTCTATGAATATTCAGAAGAAATCACCTACGTTAACCCATAATTTAATTTTACCAATGACAGAAGGTATAACAGGCTCAATAGTCAGAGACTGGGTATGAGCAAGATAAGAGGTAGCTGAAGTTAAAAAAAAATTAGACATAATAAAGCATTGGTATGATTAGGGCCATATTGAGAAAGCACTGAGGAAATAAAGCTTGATATTGGAGGGAGACTTAGGGCCAGAAATGTTCTAAACAAGCAAGTATTAAGGATGATATTTTATTTGGGGGAAGGGAGCCATAATCAATGAATCTTGACCCTGACCTGTTCTTTAGAATACAAATCCAGAACATGTGTTTGACAAGTATGAGGGTTGCTCAAGCAAGAATGTCGTTATTGGGGCTGGGGGTTGGGGGGCAGGAGAGGACCATCTGATGTGACTAATGAGAGTCTTCCAACCCGTCACTCCTAATACAGTTTACTCTCAATACCTATTAAAATCTGAACACTGCTTATCCACAGAATTTGCAATGCCCAGGCACTCACTGTGGCATAGAAAATAGATATAATTTATTTATGATCCTTGACTGCATCCCAAGTGACATTCTTAATATTTATTTTTGTTAGGACTGGCTTTATATTAATCGAACTCCAATACTATATAGCATGGGGCAGTGTCTTTATTTACAGGATCGAATATGACTGTTTCATGGCCCAAGCCCTGACGTGCCTCTGGGCCTGGCTCTGAAGTTTCAAGTTTGCCTTTTTAGGACAATGATTGAAATATCTTTCCACAAATCAACCAGTGGGAGGCAGCTGGCAGCAGGCAATGGGCTTTGAGCTCTATTGCATAAGGAAGTACAGAAGCAAGGGCATAACACGTCAGTGAAAACAAAGAAGAAAACGAAATTACTATTTGGCTTACAAATCCAACACTTGCTAGCTACACATGATATATCAACTTTTTAGTAACTATGGCCAATATTTATCTCAACCCCATCTCAACTTGCTATCCAACCTATTTTTGGGCTTTTTCCTTTCCACCTTCTACAATTGCCAAATGATCATGAAATGAAACCTGATATTCACCCAAGGATACATGAGAAGGCACAACTCATGTAAAAATTTTAAAAAAAGATATTTGAAAGATAAATTAAAAATGACTTGGAGTATCTGAGTGTGAGTGCCTTTTGAAGAGTATGAATAAATGAGGGTTCACTGAGTTCCAGGCAGCCTCTTTTTATCGACTTTGAAGTATTCAATCAGAAACCGTAGTAAATGGTACAGTATACACTTTTAGATATGTAAAATAGTAACATCCATTTTGGCACTTTGATAATAATATTAACATAGCATTAATTTAAGCATAGCAATCAGCATGTAATTCTTCTGTTGATTTTTTGAGTAGCTGTACATTTTTTGTTTAATTCCAAGATTAAATAATAATTTTTCATCAGGTCATCTTGAGGCACTATTAACAGATACTACAGCAACTCCATTTTCAGATACCTCTCTACTTATTTTTTCCCAAGATTGAGAAAACCATATATGCTTTCACGGAGAGGCCTGGACTGTGGAGCTAACATTTGCATCTAAGTTGCACTGCTGTTCTGTTAGGTTCTTGAGGCTCAGAAATGCAAGATTACTTTGGACATCACTGCTTCTCGACGTTCTGATTTGATTCCTGCAAGTGATTACTCACACAAGTACATAACCCGATGTATTCAAAGCCAAATTAAAACCAAGATGTCATTGCTATTTCAAGATTTTGCTTTCCATTTGACAGTTTCTACCTCCTTTCTGCCATCTCAGAAACACCAGAACAAGACATAGCCCCCATAACCCAGCGAAAGTGATAGCCTCTGTTCTCCACCTTGTATCAGCAAGACTATAAAGAAGCTCCCAACTTACAAGGAAGAACAAACACAGATGCCCCAGGGAGTGGTCAGAGCAGGCTACCTGTCTTGGAGCTGGTGTCCATCAATGTCCAAGTTGATTCTGATACTCTGTGTCTAATGATCCCAGTTGCTTCGCAGCAGGTATTTTATGAGGTCATGCTGTGTATAGAATATTTTATCTGGGCTTTATAATTTATTATAAAAATTATAGGATATATAGATAACAAGAATAATTATAGATGTATGTATATACATGGGTTTATATGTATACATATATCTCCTAGCTCTGACCTACTAAGAAGACCTATTTTCAGGGGTGTCCCACTAACAGTAAACACACGGCCAGTTGTTGGTTTCTAAATACCATTCCCCAATGAGAGGAAATAGGGGTCTGGGAGAGATGAATGATTCTAGGAGTTGGCAGGGAAAATAAAAGATGAGTCCAGAGCATCTTGTAATGGCAGAAAGTAAGGAAAAGCTCCAAAAACAAAAAGAATGGGAATACATCAAAGGAACTCAGAAGTCAATCTCCCAATGGTGAAAGATGAAATAACTTGAGCAAAAGAATAAACAATCCAGGTTTGATCATAACTCAAAGTAGAAAATAAATATACCTGAATCCACACTGAAATAGATAAATGATTGAATAAAGGGAATAAAAGAGAAACATCTTCTCTTCACAAGAATTCCAAATAATATGTGCAGACACTCTCCCTCAACACGTCCCCATTCCCCACACCAAGTGTGGGGTGGACGTAGTTACCCGCTTCCAAAGAACAAAGTATGAAAAGGGGAGAAGGACAGGGGGGAACCAGGCCAACACTGCTTTGGCTGGGTGATCAAGGCTAACATCACCAGTAATAAGTCATACTGGTAGCATACAATGACTGATATCACATGATAAGGACACTTCACCTCTGTTGTATTTTTCCCCAAAACACAAAGCCCCAACATAACCATGAGAAAAGATATCTGATAAACCCCAATTTGAGGGACGTCCTACAAAATACTTCCCCAGCACTTCTCAAAACTGCCACGGTAATGAGAGACAAGGACAGACTGAAGTACTGTCATAGACCGTGGGCGGCTAAGGAGACATGATGACTAAATGTAATGTGGTGTCCTGGATGGGATCCTGGAATAGAGGAAGGTCATTACTGACACAAGCTAGTGTAATCCAGAGGAAGTTTGCAGTGCGGTTGGTAGTAATTGCCAATGTTAATACCTTCATTTCGACAAATGCCCCAGGGGTATGTAAAATATTAGCGCTAAAGGAAACTGGATGGAGAGCACATGGGAACTCTGAACTATCTTTTGACCTCTTCTGTAAATATACAAGGATTCCACACTTGAAAGTTTACTTAAAGAGAGAGAAGAACACAGTCTCTGACATCAGGCAGCTTACACAGATGGAGAGTCAGAGCATCACACAGGAGAAAGGGAAGCATTGGGGCAACGAGTGCAGGGGGCCATCAGTGAGCTCAGATGGCACAAGTTCAAAGAAAGTGTAGGTGCATATGATCTACCGGGGAACAGCGCATGAACCAATCAGAACCTGGTCAAGGATTTTAGCATTGGGCTAGCTTTGGAGTGTTCCCGATAGAGGAACCGCCGTGGAAGGCTTGAAGCTGTCAGCACTGAGAGTAAAGGGTCAGAGCACAGCCAGACCAGCTTCACTGAAATGGAGTATTCAGGTTGGGGTAGGGCTGGCTATGTAAATTGAGGTCCCAGTGCAAAATGAAAAGGTAGGGCCCCTTGGACAAAAAGCAGAAAATATGGCTGTTTTCTTTCTCTCTCTCTTTTTCTCTGTATATCTCCGTGTGTGTGTGTGTGTGTGCGTGTGTGTGTGTGTGTGTGTGTGTGTGTGTGTGTGTCTATCTCTCTCTATCCATACCCTGGCATTTTTTGCTATTTAATATCTGCTCCCTTGGACACTGGATATTTTCTGGGTGAGTGCAGGCCCCCACAGATACTGGCAGCCCCACCCTGGAACCTCAGCACTCTGCATTCCAGCTCTCAGGGTTCTGTGAGATTGCCAGGCAGGGCCAAAGGTGAACCCACCCCAGGAGGTAGGGAGACAACAGGAGCATGCATGAACTGAGGCTCCGAGCCCCTGCCTATGCTCCGTTATCCCATCAGAAGTCACTTACAAAAGACAGTTTAAGAGATGAAAGTATTAAGAATTTCCAAGTGGCAACTATATGTCACCACCCTTGGATATGTGTGGTGATGGTGGGGGTGGGGGTGGGGGGGTCCTTTTGAGCACAGAGTCCTGTGTGACTACATGGATGCAGGCACATGAAGCCGACCTGAGTTGGGGATTCGTGGGAGATTAATCCGGATTGGAAGGGGCTTAGCCTGTGGAGGATGCTGAAGGCTGAGTTTTGTCTGTAACAGTGGACAGAGGCCAGAGGTGACTGAGGAGACACAACGAAATTGGATGTTAGTGATTAATCTGATGGAAAGTGCATCGTGGATTTGATAGGAGACACTGTTGGCAGGTTTACCAGTTAGGAATGGAGCAGGCAGCCTTGGGAAGGAGAGGAGGAAGTCAGCAGCATAACAACACTTCCCTTTCCTTGAGGCAAACGATTAGATAGTGTTAACAGTTCTGATTCAGAACAGATGTCTCAACCCAAACATCATATTCTAATGTTCATTTCTAGTTAGTGGATTTATCTCAAAAGACCCTCATCAATGTAGCATTTTCTTTTTAGGAGCCCCTTTTATAAAATTAGAAACGAGCTCAATGAGTGTTCCATATGGGCTGTGACTGTGGCTGCCATGTATTTCACTGCCAAGGCATTTTAAGTCTGTTTCCAATTTTTTTCCTCCAGGAAGTTCTGAAACTGGTGTGAACCCTTTCTTCCCAGGTACCTCCAGATCATCAGTCCCTCGATGTAAACCAGGAGCCAACTGCCCCAGTTCACACAGCGGCATCAGTAGACAGCTGTCCCCTCTGTCTGTCACCGAAGATTCTTCTGCTCCGATTCTTGAACTTCAGAGCCGAGGATCCACTGGAGTTTGTGGACACAGAGTTGAGAGGCAGAACAAATCAGGTATGGTGCTGACCTCTTAATAACAGTACATCCAAGGAACCTTCTAACCAGCCGTCAAAGATCTCACCATTGTCACAGAAGAGAGACGTTACCTGGGCGTTTAGGAGTGGTGAGGGGAAGGTTTATCAAGCAAGAGGAGATGGAAGAGGGAAATGTATAGATAGGGTCAGTCCACAACTTAGGTTGGTTTGGCTTAGGATTTTTTGACTTTAAGATCATGTGAAAGCAATGTGCATTCAGTAGAAACTACATTTTGAATTTTGAATCTTGATCTTTTCTGGGCTAGTGATATGTGGTACGATACTCTTTCCTGATGTTGGACAGCGGCAGTAACCACAGCTTCCAGTCAGCCATGCAATCATGAGGGTAAACAAGCTACACCCTACAGTGTAGTATTAAATGCATTTTAGACTTATGATATTTTCAATTTACGATGGGTTTATTGGGATGTAACCGCATCGTAAGTCAAGGAGTATGATTTGTACAACCTCTTAGTGTGCACAATGTAGCAGAGAAACTGAATATCAAAACCTATTGTTGAAGAGTTTAACATGGTTCAACAATGACATCTAATGGTGTTTATAAGGTAACTGGTTTTTCTCATCTTCAAGGTGTCAAAAGCCAGCATCTTTTATCACAGCCCTGGGGTTACTAACAGCACAGTGTGCCCAGTCTGAAAAAAATAGAAACACCAGTAAAATCAGACTCTGCTCTTGCCAGTCCTTGGAGCACCTGTAGTTTCCCCAATTTTACACTTCCTTCAGGACACTTGTCACTTGCCTCCCTAATCAGCATTTGCTGATCAGTCAAGACCTTTAGCCTTTCCTCTCATCTGCATGACCACTTACCAACTCCTGGGCTACTTGAATTGCTAGATAAATATATAACTATATCCACGAGTTTCCTAACAAATTTATCATTTTTAACATAGCCAACTCTGCTAGGCTACTGCCCAATACTGGTTTTTTATTTTGGTCATCTTTATGTCGTCCCCAGAGAATGTTCTCAATCCCCGAGTCCATACTCACTTCTTCTCATCATATGACCACACCCTACCTTCCCCAAAAGAGCAAAAGAATTGAGTGCTATCAGATGCTTTTCTCTCTGCCTCAAAACATCTGTTCTCTGGTTGCCTATTGCTGTCAATGCGGGACCACCTTTGACTTACATGTTTCTACCACTCTGCTGTTAACTCCTTTTCCTGTATCCAGGGTCACCTCTCCATCTCTTCCACTGTCGTTTTTCAATTTCTCCTCCATTTGTTCCCTCAGCTTGGCCAGAAACATATTAAAATGTCCTGCAGACTTAAAAACAGTAACAATAGCAAAAACAGAAAAATAATTGGGTAGTGAAAACAAAACAAAAAAACTCCAGAACTTTGAGAAAACTGGCTTTAAAAATAAAGAGAAATGACAACACAGGGAATACAATTAGGGTGAGATAAACCAAGGTATAGAGGAGGCCTGAAAACCCCTGCTAGGGTCCTACTAATTTGAGCAGAGGTTTCTTTATATAAGCAAAGATATTTTTCAGAAAATGACAATATTTTTAAATGATATGAACTCCAAGACTCAATTTTCTTTTAAAGTGAAAAAAAAACGGCATCTTAAATCTTCAGAAACTTTTAATTGGCTTTAATACATTGCAGTAATATTCTTTTTTTTTTTAAAAAAAATCTTTATTGTTCAGATTATTACATTTGTTCCTCTTTTTTCCCCCCATAACTCCCCTCCTTCCAGCTCCCACCCCACCCTCCACCCTCACTCCCCACCCACTGAGTTCATCCATAGGTGCATGATTTTTGTCCAGTCACTTCCCGAATCTCCCACACCCCTTTTCCCCCCAAGAATAGTCAGTCCATTCCCTTTCTATGTCCCTGATTCATTATAGTCACCAGTTCATTCTGTACATCAGGTTATTTATTCACTTGATTCTTAGATTCATTTGTTGATAGATGCATATTTGTTGTTCCTAATTTGTATCTTTACCTTTTTCTTCTTCTTCCTCTTCTTAAAGGATACCTTTCAGCATTTCATATAATACTGGTTTGGCGGTGATGAACTCCTTTAGTTTTTCCTTATCTGTGAAGCTCTTTATCTGACCTTCAATTCTGAATGATAGCTTTGCTGGATAAAGTAATCTTGGTTGTAGGTTCTTGGTATTCAGCACTTTGAATATTTCTTGCCATTCCTTTCTGGCCTGCAAAGTTTCTGTTGAGAAATCAGCTGACAGTCGTATGGGTATTCCCTTGTAGGTAATTGAGCCTCTTTCTCTTGCTGCTTTTAAGATTTTCTCTTTGTCTTTTGCTCTTGGCATTTTAATGATGATGTGTCTTGGTGTGGTCCTCTTTGGATTCCTTTTGTTTGGGGTTCTCTGCGCTTCTTGGACCTGTAAGTCCATTTCTTTCTCCAGGTGGGGGAAGTTTTCTGTCATTATTTCTTGAAATAGGTTTTCAATATCTTGCTGTCTCTCATCTTCTGGCACTCCAATGACTCTGATATTAGTCCGCTTAAAGCTGTCCCAGAGGCTCCTTACACTATCTTCACACTTTCGGATTCTTTTTTCATTTTGCTTTTCCAATTGGGTGTTTTTTGTCGAATCTTTGGTTTGATTCTTGTGCTCCTCTGGTCTGCTATTGGGTATAATATTCTTTATTTCAATCCGTGTATGCTTACTTTCTAATTTCTTTATCGTAGCATCGAGGGTCTCATTAGTTTTCGTGAGGCTCTGCACAAATTTATGGCAAGCCCTCAAAATTGCGATTCTTAGCTCCATATCCTCCATTTCTGTCATTTTTTTTGTCTCCGCATCTTTTATGCTTTCTTGGTGTACCCCCTTGTGGTCTCTGTGCGCAGTCTTGTTCTAGCCAAGCCTTAATTGTTGTAGTTAACACTAGAGGGATTTGACCACCAGGCCGACTGGCGGTGGAAATCAGCTGTGGGAAAACTTCAGTCCTCAGGGGAGGCGCTAGTCCGGCCCTTGCCTGAGGCGATCGGCAAATGGCTGTGTGCAGGGTTTGGGTGGGGCGGGCTCAACAGGGCGGGGGGGAGGGAGCAGCTATGGCCGCTCTCAGTCCATCCCCAGGGGCTCTGCCTCTCTGTCCCAGCAATCGCTGCAAACCTCGGAGGGGCCGTAGCCAGACAGTCCCGCTTCTCCCGTTTGAGTCTGGGTCCCTAGAGACTCGCCCGGATCTGTAGCCCAGAGTCTGAGACTCGCTCCTGATTGAAAACGACAATCGCGCCCTCAGCCGCCAGCCCGCTTTGCGCGCGCACCCTCACCACCGCACCGCCGTACCTTTAAATTTTCCACACTGCGCCTCCTCTGAGCGTCGGAATGCTGTTGTTTTTGCTTCTAGTTGAAGAGACTCTCCTCAGCCAGCCTTCCCGTGGTTCTGGTTGATGTCCGCTCCGACTTTTAGTTGTATTTTTGAAGTGGTTGTCCACGGCGGCAGTCTCCGGTGTTTACCTATGCCGCCATCTTCGATTCTCTGCAGTAATATTCTTATTATTCCAGTCATCTGCAGAACAGAATGTTCCAGTTAATTAACTATGCTGGTTAATAAAGACTTGCCCTGTCTATCATATACACATTATAAATTTCAAACACTCTACCATTAAAGATCATATGGGACATAATTTACTCTTTCTGTAATGTTCAGAAGGCATTTGGGATATTGCAGGGCACCAAAGAAAAAAGAGAAAAGAATAATTTGAAGAGCAGCTCACCAGGCTTTCATGAACATTACAGTAGTCAGCCTCAAAATGAATCCCATAATATAGATATTATCGCTGTTTGACAGATAAAGAAACCAAGACTGGAATGAAACATACATGCAGAGCCATACAATGGCAAGGCTGGGACTTACATGTGTGTTTCCAAATTCCAATGGCCTCTACCATCAATTTATATGGCTCCAATCAAAGTTCATAAAAATGGATGGAGTTCCTGGTAAATCAATCTCAAGGATATATGCAAAACTATAAATCTAAGCAGAATTATGTAAAAATCATGTTTAAAATAGAAAAATAAATGAATTCTGGAGACTCAATCTTCCTATAGTACCTGTAGAGGGTAAAATTAAAGAATTAGCAACAACTAAATGTAGTTAGCAGAAGAACGGGCCAACACTATGGGAGGATTTAGGTGACTATTGATGTCATCAGAAGTCCTGTCCGTGGTATGATGGTAGTGCAGAGCAATCTTTATGAAGGCAGATGTCAGCTCAAAAGGATCCTTAAAATCTCTGTAGAATCATTTCTCCTTTTTGAGATAGTCCCTGAGAAAAATGTGACCTGAAATGTGATCCCTTCAGTGTCACTTCTCTTAAACATCATGCAAGATTGTCATTCCTCCCAACCATTTCTGAAACTTCCAGTGCTTGAACAGAGTGCTCAAGCCTGAATCCCAGACAGAATGAATATTCAGAATAAAAAGGTTGGACCCTGAGGTCATACTGACTTGGAGTTAGCCATGGATAATCTTCAGCCAAGTCTCAGGTTTTTTATCTATAAAATGGGAATGATGACACCTATTTAATGGGGTAGGTTTGTGTTCCCTTCCCAGCCTCCCAACATAAGAGTCTCTTATTCTGCCCTCTTATTAATTCTAAGTTTTCCCCCTCCACTTTCTGCATAAGCCACATGATCATAGAGGGAATTTGCACAACTGTTTTCAAGGAAAGCTATTCACTGTCCACTGTCAAGGGAGCTGGCTAACTCATACTTCCAGACTCAGCTTAATGTCATTGCATCATGAAAGTTTCTCCTGATCATCTCCCCGTAATAAGTGCTTGTCCACTGCCTCTGTAATGGCCTTGTATCTGCCAAAGTTGGCCCTTATCACACTGTCTGAGATGTGCTTTCTGGCTTTCCACCAGGCCATGAACTCAAGTCTTTCATCTTTGAACCCCTGGGACCCAGCTAGCTAACTAGCTTCTGATAGCCTCCACAAGATTTGGTTTTCATCCTCTGGAGACCTAGATGCAAGAAACTCAGTACTGTTTGTAGACTTGGAAGTCGTGTAGTAACTGTGTTCATCCTTACTTGGTTTATAATCCCCAGTGAAGAATTCACTTTCCATACTGTGGACGCCTGCTCTCCAAATAATTATATCAGGAGGCCTTAGCTGGGTGGAAAGCTTTATCCCAGTGGGGCATTCACACCTGGCTTATTAAGCCATAGGAATGCATTCAGCAGGAGAGCAAGCAGGTTCTACAGATGTAAAGCGAGAAACCCATCTACCTGCAATCTGTGGACTGCACCACACTCTTTACCAGGATAAAACATTGTGCTTCAGGGAGGTACTGCAGACACAAGAGAATCTTGCAGATAATTCTGCCTCCCTTCCCCCAGGATTCTACCACCTGACATCTCAGCACTGGGACTCAGGGGGACCTTTTCTCTCACTTAACTTCCTGACAGGTACATACACTTATTGTTGAACTTGTTTCCCCTATCATGGCAGAAGGCCTTTAGGATTGTCACTTTCAGGTGCTTTGACTATTTTAGTGTGAAAAAAAAAGCTACTAAATATTTTTAGTAAATGTAAAAAACAAAATAGAACTCACTGTGCTTCCAGGACTACATTAAATAGTCATTTGTCCTGAGGTGGGGAACGATTTTGTGTAGTCAGGACTTCCTCTATTTTTGGGGCACATTGTTTTCCAATTTAATAGTAATCTTTGCTGCAGTTTTTTTAAAAAAAAAAATTCAGTGGAATATAACCACAAATACTTATTTCTCACTCACTTTTCTCATCAGCAGATACAAGGCTGCTTTGGGTGGGTTCTGCTTGTTCTGCCACATAGAACAAAAGAGCAGCAACTCTTTGGTACTTGCCATTCTGGAGACAGAGAGGACTCGCAAAAGAGCTGGTGGGACCTTGTGATGCCTCTTAAAAAGCTCTTCTGGGAGGTGTTACACTGCCCATGTTTGATTAGACAAAGCAGGTCGTGTGGCCAAGACCAAAGTCTTTGGGGCTGAAATGTGTGATGCTTTTACAAGGAAGAGGGTAGAGTGCCCTGGGAAACAGCACAGCATCCACCACGTTCATGAACATTGTCATGGCCTGGATGGAAGACCAATACATACTGTACCTTACAGACCGAGATTCTGGAGAGAGCATGAGCCAGTTATAAGTCTCTTCAAATGATGAACCACTGGTGATTCTGCTGCCTGCCTCTTTGATTGCTGTTTCATAACTCCATTCCCACACATTTGTATTCCTTTCCTGTTTTCAGGGGATGATGGAACACAGACTAATCCCGAGAATAGCAGCCAAGAAAACAGAATCAAGGCTCGCTGCCTGTCCTGCTCATCCGTGGTTCTGAAGGCTGTCTGGGGACTCTTGATCATCTTGTCAGTGTCATCGTCTTGGGTTGGAACCACACAGATTGTAAAAATTACTTATAAGAACTTCTACTGCCCATTTTTCATGACTTGGTTCTCAACAAACTGGAACATTATGTTTTTCCCAGTCTATTATTCCGGTCATCTAGCCACCGCTCAAGTAAAGCAATCGCCAATGAAAAAATTCAGGTAGGTTTTGTTAAATGGCCAATAGGAGGTGTTCTAAAATATGTTCATGCAAATATGTATGTTTTCATCTCTTTGGAATATGAGCGCAGTTGACTTGGGGAGTGTGGAGATATAGGATCTAAGGTTGGTAATGAACACTAGGAAACAGGATAATTCCTCCCCTAAAAAAAAAACCAAACCAAACCAAACCAAACCAAACAAACAAACAAAAACAAAAAACCATTGTGTGTCTACAACATGCTAGGCACTGTACTGGAGCTTTGCATATCTTGCCTTATTTAATCATCATTGGTGATAACATCCACCTTTTACAGAAAGGTTAAATGACTTGTCCAAGGTCACACACTTATAAATAGAGGAACCCAGATTTCTATCCAGACCTATTTATCTTTGAAAGTCATGTTTTAAAAGTACACCCAGTGTCTCCATCCCAGAACAAAAAACTATATTAATAATTGAATTGTTACAAAAACATTTGCTCAATGTTCTGGACACTGTGGCGCCTAAGCCAATGAAATGACCTGATTCCCTGCAAAGGGAAGTTTGGCCCTGGAATACTTTGAAAGATGCCGTTCTCTGCTGGCTAGGAGCACATGTCTGTTGGTTTGCAAGCCATGAACTTGATAGTGCCATGGTTCTAGCAGTTTCTCTGTGCTCACCCTGGCTTCTACAGCCACACCTTGGAGCTCAGGATGCTGGCAGGGCCCCTGTCGTCCAGCCCTGCACAGCACTCAAGCAAGGCAAAAGCAGCTTTTGGGTCAAAATTCCTCTGCTAAGGGACAGCTTCTCGGAAAGGAAAAGCCCAGACCTAAGGAATAACTTCTAGGACAGTCACTCTGAGCACCAAGGGAAGCAGCAGTCAGACCCCCCGTGGATGGCAGTGGGAAAGGGACAGTTCTCTACACCAGCTTGTTGCTCCTCAGCTGAATGACTATCAGTTTGCCTTGCAGGAGCCAAAAGAACCTTTCCTTCTTGCCCAGATCTCTAAAGAACAGAAGGAAGGGCTATTATAATTGGTGATTATAAGGCTATTTTTAAAAATTTTACCAATTGGAAAGGGTGTATCTTCAACTTCTATTTTCTATCACCAGCTTGGAGTTGCCTGAGAATGGTAAAGTCACACTGTGAGCTCATTTCCCATGCGTGTCCATGAAAATTCAATTATAATAAATGAAAAAGAACAATTTAAAAATAAATATGTTCGGGGGAGAAAATGGCGGAGGCTTAGACGGACGTGTTGGTGCTTTGTCCCGGACCAGATAGGGGCGAGCAGCTGAAACGGGTAACAATCAGCCCGATCAAGCTGGGGAGGTTCAGCTGAGAGACAGTCTGCAGCCAGGAAAGACAGAAAACTCCTAAAAAATGCGGATGGTTAGAGATTGAGGCTGAAACCTCCCTCTGGGCGCCAGCGCAGCAGCGAGGCCGCGCCATCTCAGGCAGCGTTTACCGGCATCCAGAGATCGGCTACTAACCCGGCGGCTACTAACCCGGAGGCAACGATTTGCAAACAGCGCGACTGCAAGAGCCAAGGGGAGACGTGCACCCCTCCACGGAAAGGTTAGACTTACCTCAAAGGTGCGGTTCGCAGTTCAGGTTGGAGCGAGGAACGCGCGCGCGGGCGCAGGGGGAAATCTGCGTCCGCCAAAATCCGCGCTCTCCAAAATCCGTGCCTATAGAGGCCAGCGTGTCTCGTAGGGGGGGAGGGCTCCCGCAGGGCTGCTGCCAGAAGGTAACACTATAAATGAGCCCATGGTTGGACTGGATGCAGGGGGGCTGCCTCAGAGTTTCCCTGATAGCCGGCTGCTTGTTGGTGCCAGGGGCTTGAGCGCGCGCGCGGACACTCCGCACGGTTCTGGAGGGTGGAACCCTGCGAGTTCGAACAGCTTCCCAGGCTCTTGTTTGCACACTTCCTCTTGCTTCTGTGAGTTTGATTGTTGAGCCCAGTGCATGTGAGTGCCCAGTTGGGGTCACTAGCAGAGCTTGTAGGGGAAGATTGTTTTTGGGGAGCCTGGGAAACAGAGCTGGGAGTGGCGCCGGGGGAACCACCTCTGGGCGGAGCTGGTTCAGGTACAATAGGCAGCTCCTGGTCGGAGAGAACTTATAGCCTCGGAGGTCAACCCAGACACACTGCCACCCAGAGGCAGAGCCACGAACTGACTCCTCTGTAAATACAGATAAGGCAATAAGGACTGTGGCTTACAACAAGGAGGAACAGTGTATCAGAGGGAAAGTCAACATTCTCCTGAATTCCGGGCATGCCAATAAGAAGAGTAGAAGATCTGAAGCACCTGCATTACTGCACATTTTTATTTTTATTTTTTTAAATTACTTTTTCTCCTTTTAACTAAGAAAACATTTTTTTTTCATTTTTCATTTTCTCCATCACCCGATTTTGCCCTTTCAGCTACTAAATTTTTATTTTTAACTAGTATTATTACTGCTACCATTTTACCATTTTTTAAAGTGTCATTTTATCTTGTCTTTATTTTATTTTGGGACTAATGTTCTCCATTCTATTTTCATCGTTCCTTTAGCAACATTTTTCTCTACCTCAATTTGCCTCTGTGCTAAACAATCTTCCCCACTTTTTCCCTTTTGCTGTCCTGTTTCTCTTACCCTACTCCAGCTTTAGATCTTCCCTATTCTTTTTACCCTCTGTCAAAATTTAACCCTGCTTAAATATCCTATGTCCAATCCACTGTTCTAAATCCTTATACACCTTTCCCTTATCTTCCTTCACTATCCATTTTTTTCTCTCTCTTCTTCTTCTTTTCTCTCTCTATTGTTTTATCGTTGTTTGCCTGATTGACGAGTATATTGTTTTTTTTTGTTTTGTTTTTTATTGTTTGTGAGGTTAGACTGCTTATTCTTTTTATTTTCCTGCCCCTCCCTCTCCCCCCCCCCCCCCCCCCCCGGTTATTTCTGCGCTTCTCTGTCCCCTTGCGTCGCTTGATATTATTGGTTGTTTGTAGTTTGTATTCATCTCCAGGAATCTGTTGCTGCAATTTGTTGGTATTAGTGGCGGACCTATAGGAGTTTTCTCCTCACATAAATAGTCTCTCCCCCTTTTACACTTCACTCTCTTTTCTCTCTTACTTTTTTTCTTCTTTCTTTCTTTTTTTTTTTTTCCTCCTCTTTTTCCCCTCCCTTTTCCAATCTCATTTTTGCACTCCTTTTTTTCTTTCTTTCTTTTTTCTCTTCTACCTTTTTCTCTTCTTTCCCCCTTATCTCCCAACTCTCTTAGCAAGAGTGGCCACCTTTATTTGGGGTTAGTAATATCGTAAATACAATAGTGTTCAGTGCCTGGTACGTTGTGCCTTGTTGTGTTGTATTTTGTGCCTCTAAATCAACGCAACAGATTTAAGCAACAGCGGCCTCCTGATCACCACACGCTCTGCCTGGGGAACAGTTGCTGCGTCTGAAGCCTCCCTCCACCAGCCAGAAGAGCCACCACAACTGTGAACAGCACCCATCAGAGGCCCTGCTATCAACAGAGGAGCCGCTGCTACCACAACCGCCCAAGGAGCAACCACAGACCGAGGAGCCACTGCCACCCAGGGAGCAGCCACTGCCACCCAGGGTCCAGCCACTGAACGATTCAACAACTAGTAATGTCAGTGAGATCAAACATGGGTAGACAAAGAAACCCCCAAAGGAAAGAAAAGGAGGACTCGCCAGAAAAGCAGCTAAGTGAGACAGAGATATGCAACATGACGGAAAAAGAATTCAGAATAAGGTTCCTAGAGTACATGCACCGGATGTTCAAGAAGCAAGAAGAAACAGATGAAAAACTCAACTACGTATGCAAGAAGCTAGAAGAAACAGATGAAAAAATCAACAACTTAAGTAAGTCCCAAGAAGAAATGAAGAGCGACATAGCTACAATAAAAAACACCATTGAAAGTATCAACAGTAGACTGGGAGAAGCGGAGGACCGAATCAGTGAATTAGAAGACAAGGAAGCAAAACACACTCAAACAGTACTGCAAATGGAGAAAAAAATTAAAAGACAGGAGGAGAGCCTAAGGGAACTTTGGGACAACATGAAACGAAGCAACATACGAATAATAGGGGTGCCAGAACAACAGAAAGATGAACATGGATTAGAAAACCTATTCGAAGAAATAATATCAGAAAACTTCCCTGAGGTGGGGAAGAAAAAAGTCACACAAGCCCAGAGAGTCCCAAACAAGGTGAACCCGAAAAGACCCACACCAAGACACATCATAATTACCATGGCAAATGTTCAGGATAAAGAGAGAATCTTACAGGCTGCAAGAGAGAGGCGGAAAGTAACATACAAGGGATCTCCCATTAGATTATCAAATGATTTCTCAACAGAAACACATCAGGCCAGAAAAGAATGGACGGAAATCTACAAAGTGATGCAAAGCAAAGGACTGAATCCAAGAATACTCTATCCAGCAAGGCTATCATTCAAAATTGAAGGGGAAATAAGAAGCTTCACAGACAAAAAAGGGCTAAGGGAGTTTATCACCACCAAGCCAGCCATGCAAGAAATGCTAAAGGGACTGGTGTAAAAGAAGAAATATCAAGCTCAGAAAGAAAACAGCCACACACACACACACAAAAGAAATGGCTACAAACAAGTACCTTTCAATAATAACTTTAAATGTAAATGGACTAAATGCTCCAAATAAAAGACATCGAGTGGCTGAATGGATAAAAAAACATGACCCATACATCTGCTGTCTACAAGAGACCCACCTCATTGGAAAGGACTCACACAGACTGAAAGTGAAGGGATGGAAAAATATCTTTCACGCAAATGGAAAGGAAAAGAAAGCTGGGGTAGCAATACTTATATCTGACAAAATACATCTCAAAGTGAAGGCCATAACCAGAGATAAGGAAGGCCACTTCATAATACTAAAGGGATCAATACAACAAGAAGATATAACCCTGGTAAACATATATGCACCCAATGCAGGAGCACCCACATACATAAGAAAACTTCTGGAAGATATCAGGGGAGATATCGACAATAACACAATCATAGTAGGGGACTTTAATACACCACTGACATCACTGGATAAATCCGCTAGACAAACAATCAGCAAAGAAACAGCAATCCTAAATGACTCACTAGATCAGATGGACTTAATTGACATCTTCAGAACACTACACCCCACAGCTGCGGAATATACATTCCTCTCAGGTGCTCATGGGACATATTCAAAAATAGACCACATATTGGGTCACAAGCAAAGTCTCCACAAATTCAAGAAGATTGAGATCATAAAAAGCATCTTCTCAGACCACGATGGCATAATGTTAGAAATAAACTACAATAAAAACAACCCAAAATACTCAAACACTTGGAAGCTGAATAGCATGTTATTAAATATTGATTGGGTTACCGATGACATCAAAGAAGAAATTAAAAACATCCTGGACACTAATGACAATGAAAACACAACAATCCAAAACCTCTGGGACACAATGAAAGCAGTCCTGAGAGGGAAGTTTATAGCTCTACAGGCCTATCTCAAAAAACAAGAAAAAATGGTAGTTAATCATCTAACTCTACAACTCAAAGAATTAGAAAGAGAGCAACAAGAAAACCCCAGAGTGAGCAGAAGGAAGGAGATAATAAAGATTAGAGCAGAAATCAATGACATAGAGACCAAAAAAACAATACAGAAAATCAATGAAACCAAGAGCTGGTTCTTTGAAAGGATAAACAAGATTGACAAACCCCTCGCCAGGCTCACCAAGAAGCAAAGAGAAAGGTCCCAAATAAACCAAATCAGAAATGATAGAGGCGAAATAACAACAGACCCCACAGAAATACAAATGATTGTTAAACAATACTACGGGCAACTCTACTCCAACAAACTAGACAACCTGGAGGAAATGGACAAATTCCTAGAAAAATACAACATTCCAAAACTCAATCAGGAAGAATCTAAAAACCTCAATAGGCCAATAACTATGGAAGAAATTGAAGCAGTCATCAGAAAGCTTCCAGCAAACAAAAGCCCAGGGCCAGACGGCTTCACAGGGGAGTTCTACCAAACATTCAAGGAAGAACTAAAACCTACCCTCCTCAGACTACTACAAAAAATTCAAGAGGAAGGAACACTTCCAAGCTCATTCTATGAAGCCAGCATCACCCTAATACCAAAACCAGGTAAAGACATCACAATGAAAGAGAATTACAGGCCAATATCCCTCATGAACATAGATGCCAAAATCCTCAACAAAATCTTAGCAAATCGGATCCAGCAGTACATCAGAAGGATCATACACCATGACCAAGTAGGATTTATCCCAGAGATGCAAGGATGGTACAACATCCGTAAATCAATAAATGTGATACATCACATAAACAAATTGAAAGAAAAAAACCACATGGTCATATCAATTGATGCAGAAAAAGCATTCGACAAAATCCAACACCCATTTTTGATAAAAACTCTCAGAAAGGTGGGAATAGAAGGATCATACCTCAACATAATAAAAGCCATATATGACAAGCCCACAGCCAACATCATACTCAATGGTCAAAAACTAACACCATTTCCCCTAAGAACAGGAACAAGACAGGGATGCCCACTCTCACCACTCCTGTTCAACATAGTACTGGAAGTATTAGCCATTGCAATTAGGCAAGAAGAAGAAATAAAAGGCATCCAAATTGGAAAAGAGGAAGTAAAACTGTCCTTATTTGCAGATGACATGATATTATACATACAAAACCCTAGAGACTCCATCAAAAAGCTACTAGACTTAATACATGAATTTGGCAATGTAGCAGGATACAAAATTAACCCCAAGAAATCTGAGGCATTTCTATACACCAATAGTGAACTTTCAGAAAGAGAGATTAGAAAAACAATCCCATTTACCATCGCACCAAAAAAATTAAGATACCTAGGAATAAACTTAACTAAAGAGGTTAAAGACCTCTACTCAGAAAACTACAGGACGTTGAAAAAAGAGATAGAGGAAGACATAAACAGATGGAAGAACATACCATGTTCTTGGATTGGTAGAATCAACATCATTAAAATGTCCATACTACCCAAAGCAATCTATAAATTCAACGCACTTCCCATTAAAATACCAATGGCCTTCTTCAAAGATCTAGAACGAACTCTCCAAAAATTCATCTGGAATAAAAAAAGACCCCGAATAGCTGCAGCGATCCTGAGAAAGAACAAAGTAGGTGGGATCTCAATGCCAGATATCAAACTGTATTACAAAGCCACTGTTCTCAAAACTGCCTGGTACTGGCACAAGAACAGACATATAGACCAGTGGAATAGAATAGAGAGTCCAGAAATTAGCCCGAACCAATATGCTCAATTAATTTTTGACAAAGGAGGCATGAACATACAATGGAGCCAAGATAGTCTCTTCAATAAATGGTGTTGGGAAAATTGGACAGATATATGCAAGAAAATGAAACTAGACCACCAACTTACACCATACACAAGAATAAACTCAAAATGGATAAAGGACTTAAATGTACGACAGGAAACCATAAAAATTCTAGAAGAATACAAAGGCAACAAAATCTCAGACTTATGCCAAAAAAATTTCTTCACTGATACAGCTCCTAGGGCAGTTGAAACTAAAGAGAAACTGAACAAATGGGACTACATCAAAATAAAAAGCTTCTGCACAGCAAAAGAAACCATCAACAAAACAACAAGAAAACCCACCTCTTGGGAAAACATATTTGCCAACGTCATATCTGATAAGGGCTTAATCTCCAAAATTTATAGGGAACTCATACAACTTAACAAAAAGAAGATAAACAATCCAATCAAAAAATGGGCAAAGGATCTAAATAGACACCTTTCAAAAGAGGACATTCAGAAAGCCAAGAGACATATGAAAACATGCTCAAAGTCACGAATCATCCAAGAGATGCAAATCAAAACAACAATGAGGTACCATCTCACACCTGTCAGAATGGCCATCATCAACAAATCAACAAACGACAAGTGCTGGAGAGGATGTGGAGAAAAAGGAACACTTGTGCACTGCTGGTGGGAATGCAGACTGGTGCAGCCACTATGGAAGGCAGTATGGAGGTTCCTCAAAAAATTGGAAATGGAACTCCCATTTGACCCTGTGATCCCACTACTAGGAATATATCCCAAGAAACCAGAAACACCTATCAGAAAGGATATATGCACCCAGATGTTCATAGCAGCACAATTCACCATAGCTAAGATCTGGAAACAGCCTAAGTGCCCATCAGTAGATGAATGGATTAGAAAACTGTGGTACATCTACACGATGGAATACTATGCTGCTGTTAAAAAGAAGGAACTCCTACCATTTGCAACATCATGGATGGAACTGGAGAGCATTATGCTAAGTGAAACAAGCCAGTCAATGAAGGAAAAATACCACATGATCTCACTCATTCATGGATAATAAAGACCATTACAAACTTTTGAACAATAATAGATACAGAGGCAGAGCTGCCTCAAACTGATTGTCAAACTGCAGTGGGAAGGCCAGAGAGAGTTGGGGGGCAGGAGGGAGGGGAGTAAGAGATCAACCGAAGGACTTGTATGCATGCATATAAGCATAACTAATGGACATAAGACACTGGGGGGTAAGGGAGGGTAGGGGTTTGTCAAGGGCGGGGGGGAAAAAAGGACACTTATGTAATACCCTTTGTAATACTTTAAGCGAAAAAAAAAAAAATAAAATAAAAAAAAATAAAAAAAATAAAAATAAAAATAAAAATAAAAATAAATATGTTCTGGTTCGGAGGAAAGATAAAAGCTTTATATCTATTTGTGATTGCTAAAAGATATTTTGTATTTGATACCCATCAAAAAAGATATGATCTTGGGGCACAAGGTACTTTTTAATAATACTATTTAATAAATGATCACAGAGAGCGTGATTATCAGACTAAAATTGTCCTTATTTGAAAATACTTGTGTGCACCCAAGGCGGGCGTGGCTGCTGGAATGCTCCTGTGGTTTAGACACACATGCTGATACAAACAGCAAAAGTGAGTAGGTGAAGTAGGACCTCAGAAGACCTCAGAGCAAGTCAAATGGGTTTCATTTAACATAACCCATTTCCAAGAGGCCGCTGCTGACAGAGGTGTTTTGGCAATAAGCTTCATCTTCACCACATCTCTCATGTCAGACTAACTCTGAGTTTAGAGAGTGAAGCTGACCCTTTCTAAAACCGAACCAAAGAGCTTCTGTTGTCCAGCCGGGAAATCGTCTTTGAAGGGAATATTCCCCAGGGCCTACCTCCAGATGAGAAGCAAATGCTAGCAGAAAACTCTGAGATCCTTGATCTCATTTCTCCTGTAGACCCATCAACACCATCGGCCAAGAAGATAACTGGGCAGAAGAAGGGGAAAATGAAATTAGTGTGTAAGACCAGGAACAGAATTTGTCCCATGGCACCAGACCCTCTCACTAGTTTCTTCTTTTCTCTTGAATAGCATGAAAGCATTCCCAGTTTTTTTTCTTATCACTAACATGGAAAGACATTTTAATCAAGGATCAAATCTCGATGGTAACAGCTGTCCATTTGGAAGTCGTTTTTGATATTTCCATCATTCCATTTATATACTACCAAGAGAATTCAGTCGCCTCAGGTGAATTTGAAATTTAAGAAGAAAAAGAAAACACAATATACTATAGTTTGAACACGAGTGTTTTCTTCAGGAAGAAAGTCTCTAGAGGGAAAGATCTATTTGTCTATGTCAGGCACCGATGAAATGACACCAGAAAAAGGTCAGTAACTAGCAAGTACTGTAAGGATGATGGCTGTGATTAAATTATCAGTGCCCCAAGTTCTAAGCTTCAGTCCAAGTTTCTCCCCCTCTCAATGCCGCTTGTCTAGAAATTCTGATCCCATCATCCCGAGGAGAGACGCACTTTATTTGCTTCTCTGTAGAAATAGATTCTTTTTTGAGTCTTTGCATTTCTTAGCACCTTAATGCTTAAATAGCAGAAGGTTCTACACGGGTGAACTGGTGTTTGACTGGAGAGCATTTTCTTATTCCTGCAACAGCAGTGACAAATGAAGAGAAGGTTGGCAGCGAGAGAGAAAGGGAAAACGAGTGGAACGATTAGGTAGTCAATAGCTGGGGGACAGGGTGAGCCAGGTGAAAAGAACGGTCTCTTCAGGCAAGGGTGGGGGCCCTCCCACAGCAGTGCTTTGCTTGCAGGGGGCTCTGAGTGTGTGTGTGCTCACGCACGCGGGGCTGCGGCTCTCCCTGTCCATGTGCTTCCGTTGGTCTTCCCCCTAGGGGTCTAACATTCGCTTGCGTATATACAAAGTCTTTGCTCGAGGGCACTCAACCCAGCCTGGTGGGGGGCTCTGGGAAGGAGGAACCATCACTGGCTAGGGCCAGTGATAAGAAAAGACATTCTTTAATCAGAAATGGGTTTGTTGTGGTTCTCCATAAATGTGTATATTGAAGGCATTTAGTAGTTGTAGATGTTAGGACTAACCTACAACTCTCAACTCTAGCTCTCCCTGGCAGACTCTCCGGGAGCAGATCCCTTGAAAATACAGAATACAAACCGTGTGCCCAGGATGTTCTGAGGGAACGGCTGCTTGTTCTATGTGTGGCTCTAATTCTAGTGTCTCCGCGGTTGTAGGGTCTGAGAGAGGCCATCTATTTTCCTGTGTGTGAGAGCACATGTCATTTGTGTTTCCTTTACAAAGGCTTTGCCTTTGGGTTACTTAGTCCCTTCACTAAAGTTTTGTGTCTTTCAAGGTAAAGTTTACCTTTGGAGAATCATGTTTTCGCTTTATGAAAATTCTTCTCTTTGGTGGTCTCCCGCATGAAACTACACAGTTTCTATGTGTGCAAATTGCATTTTTAACCTTCCTGGGATCTCTAGTTTGCAATTCCCAGCATTCTCAGCAATATTTTCTATGAGATTTATGTTGAAGGCCACACCGCTGTGCTTAGAGCCTGGCCATGTTGTCACTTCCCCCACCATGAGGTTCTCCTGCTTCATTCATGAGACTAGCATGGCTAAGGATTACTTTGGTTTGCAATACTTTGAGGCACAATTATTTCTCTTCAGAAAATACTAGAAGAAAAACTAGTACTAGTACCTTCTGGAACCATGTAAATATATTTCATTATAAATGTGCAAACGTTAGTAACCTGTTGCTTTGAACAAGACATTTAAATTACTCTGAAGGTACAATGCTTGGCAAATGATAGTTGACCAACAGATGTCTGAATGTTCATGAACAACTGAGTGAGAGAAAAAATAAAGCCGAAATCTCCCAGTGGCAGGCCTGTTTTCAGTGTATAGTCAAATAAGCAGTTATTCTATCACTTCCAATACTGCCTGTCTGTATCACTGGCCTGAACACTTTGATTAAAATTGCCCCTTGGGCTAAATAATCAATTTAGTCAGAAATCAAACAAATCAAAGTTTTAACCAAAGTGACTGTTTTTGTACAATGAATCCAGATGATTCCTCCAAAATAGCCGAATGTTTGTATACAGCAAAGTTATATCTTGTTGAGTTTGTTTTTATTTTCTTTGTGTTTTTCTTTTTCTGGTTTAAAATGCTGAAGAAAAAAAGAAATTAGCCAATTGGGCAGATATATTAGAAAGAAGCATAGTGTCTTAGAAATAGTAGAATCCCAAGCCATGTGTGTCATTGCAGGATATTGAGGCTGAGAATTGCAGCCTGTTCATGCAGTAGCAGCCATCTGGGTCCTGCCACGTTCTCCCCTTGGGAAAGAATCTTCTCTTTTTCAATAGCTAATAATCCCAGAAACCACACATTTCTCTATTTCTCTGGGCTTCCCTGAGATTGTTGGGCAACAGCAGAATGGCTGCCCAGTGGTCTCAAGCGCATATCTAAATAGGAGAGGCCTAGCTCTGTGCCTGGGAGATGCAGGCTCTTTTTCGTGGAACCCTTGTGGCCTGTAGGTGGCAGGACTGGTTCAGTATGTTCCACAGATGACCAATGAGTCCTGAATGTTCTGTGCTCTTGCCTGGAAATGGGTGTCAACACAAGATGTCACAAATAATACCTGACTATTCACCTCTTTTTCTTTCCTAGGGAATGCAGTCGGATTTTTGGGGAAGATGGTCTGACGTTGAAGCTCTTTCTTAAAAGGACTGCTCCCTTTTCTATTCTGTGGACTTTGACGAACTACCTGTACTTACTGGCTTTAAAGAAGCTGACAGCCACGGATGTCTCCGCTCTGTTCTGTTGTAACAAAGCCTTTGTCTTCTTGCTGTCGTGGATCGTGCTGAAAGACAGGTTCATGGGAGTGAGGGTAATGGCACATTTGATTCAATGCGCGAGGCTGCCCTTGGTCATAAATCCTGGCATCAGGAGAGCTGCTTTGTTTCATGGAGTTTCTGTAAAACTTTCCTATTAGTTCCGAGTACAAAACGGAATTTGAAGATGGGTTAGGATGCCAAGGCAGTTGCAACATCATGAAAGGATAAAGAGATTTCCATTGGGCAGTCAGCTGATTTCAACAGGAGGCACTAAAACATGGAAAATAGGTTCTCTTTTTTTAAAGAATTAAGGGTATGATCAACTCCTTCTGTCCTTAGGAAAGAAGGTCTGAGCAAATTAGCCACAGTAAAGATTATGATTTGGTGTGTTTTTTTTTTTCAATCAGCATATGTTGGGATAACTTCCTCATGTTTCTCTCCCCCAGAGATGGAGTTAATTAGTATCAGTGTAAGTAGACAAGATAAACAAACAGTAGTTAAAGTCCCTGGTGATGGCACAGTGCTAGGCCATATATCCGTGTGACTAGTCTAGAAATGGAACTAAAAGCAACAACTTGTACTTCTTGGTACAAATTAACTGAACTGCATTAAACTTCAACCAACCACTTCAATTCCGAGTTTATTCCTTTCAAAAGTAACATGGATTTTATAAAACTGTTTTTGTATGCTTAGTCTATATTAGATTGATTGAAAGACATGCAAATTTAAGGAGTCAGATCTCATTTATACAATCTAGCATGCCACCATGATGGAAATATTGGGGAAATAATTCTTTAGAAAGAGGTGTAAATGAATAGCCTTTCCCAGAAGATAAACATCACATAATTATTGTTCTCTGAAAGAGATGTCCATGATTGTAATCAAAATGTTATTCTTGTTGCAATGATTCCAGGGCCCTGGAATACTGACGTTACTGTCTATATTAGAAAGCTTATGATCGCCATAACCCTGAAAGCTTTTAAAAATAGCCAATCAGCAAATTCTGGTTGTATCATTGGAGATGCTGCTCAGAAATTCAGGACTAAAGATTGACATGAACAAGAAGTAGGAAGCTATGGCAGAAGACAAGATGAGAAACTGAGTCAGCCCATGATGCCATTAGAATATACCCACACATTCCACCAGCTAATCTTAGATGTGACACCAAAGGGAAGCTTCATGTTTTATACGTGGAACATTGGTGCTGGCTGTTCACCATCAGTTACCCTGACAAGTCCTTGAGAGCAGGGACCTTCCCTATATTGCTCACTGCTCCATTCAGGAGGAGCTACATGGTTTGTGGGGCCCAGGGCGGAATAAAATGCAGGGTCCCCTGTTAAAAAGTATGAATAATTTCAAGATTAAACCATTAAACCAAGCAGACCATTAAACCAGGAATGGGGCCCTTCTAGTCATGGGGCTCTATGCATCTGCACAGGTCACATGCCCTGTGCAGGGGACAAAGTAGGGGCTCAAAAGATATTTGAAGATATAGTAAATGAACTCATGTTTATTAAATCTTTCTCTTTTCTACTTCCATCATGGATTAACCATGAGAATTTGTCAGAAGAGGGCGAAATAGAGTAGCATCTGAATACCAAAAGGAAGTCAATACATTGACTATTAGATTGACCAGTGAGAAAACCAATTGCATTAGAGTGAATGAATGCATCTAACTATGGAACTTCCTGATGCAAGTTCAATGCATCAGGAGGGTCAATGTTTATTTGAGGTCTTTTAAGAAAAAAAAATCTCAGCTGTGTAACATTTAAATCACAGATTTGGTAAATCTGCCTGCAGCGGTTCTCAACCTGTGGGTCTCAAACAATGAAAATACATCCTGCATATCAGATATTTACATCACGATTCATAACAGTAGAAAAATTACAGTGATGAAGTAGCAACGAAAATAATTTTATGGTTGGGGGTCACCTCAACATGAGGAACTGTATTAAAGGGTCGCGGCATTAGGAAGGTTGAGAACCACTGGCCTAGAGGCTACAAAGCATTGCCATTTTAAAATTGGTATCTGTCTGGGGTTGAGTGGTGGTGCCCAATAAGGGGTCCATGTCCTAATCCCAAGAACCTGTGAATATGACCTGATTTGGGAAAATGGTCTTTGCCAACATAAATAAGGATCTTGCAAAGAGGAGATTAACCTGGATGATCTGAGTGGCCCCTAAGTCCAACAAGTATTCTTATAAGAGACACACACGGAAGAGACACGCAGAAGAGGAAGAGACAATGTGACCACAGAGACAGATTTTGGAGTATGTGGCCACAAGCCCAGGGAAACTGGGGCAGCCACCAGAACCTGGAAGATGCAAGGAATGTATTATCTCCTAGAGGTACCCCTGGGAGCATAGCTCTGCTGGATTTAAACTTCTGACCTCCAGAACTGGCAAAGAATATATTTCTGTTGGTTTTAGTCACCAAATTTGTGGTAATTTGTTACAATAGCCTCAGGAAACTAAACAGCATCTGTAAGTAATAAGACCTGATAGAAAAAATGTTGAGGAGTCCATAAGTAATTGTTATAAATATATACACAAAGTAAGACATCATAGATGGCAAAATGGTAAGCATTAGTGTCAGGCATGTTGGTAGAAGTCAGATACTTTTCTTGTTAAATGACAGGAAATGCTTCTCTTCTTACTGTGAAGCATTGGGAAGGGTGTAAGCCATGTTTCAGAAGATTGTCAAGGTGTAATTTTAATGATGCCCAGAATCAGGTCAGGGAATAGGAGAAGCACCAGAACGCATTCAGCATTTTGCCTTTTGACAATCTCAGCAATTCTTTTCCTCCTAAGACATATTGAGAACATGCATAATTAGGTCATTTGAGAAATTAAAGGAGGGCAAACAGAATACTGACAGCGTAAACACAGCTTTTATTGGCCCCGTCCATAAATAATCTAAGCACAGCCTGTAAGTGCCACCTCACTAGGACTTCTCTTTTTCTAAGTAGTTAAAGGCTCATCAGATTAAAATTAATATTTCTAACTGATTCTTGAGGCTTCGGTAGTTTAGGAACAAATCATTTTTGGATTATAATTCCATTTGCTTGACCCCAAGAATGATTACATTTAAGATGAAATATATGGCCTGTTTTTTATGTCAAATAACACCGTGAACAGAATGAAGGATGCCTTAAGTTATAATATCAGTAAAGATGGCTTTACCTGGAGCAACGGTTGGCCAGAATTATCAATGCTCACATAGAAATTAATTTTGTATTATAAATAATTTACTAGTTTGTTTCTTTGGACTCTTGATTGACTTATAGATGGAAAGGTAATCTGTTATACATTTAGTTTTCTGTTATGAAATCATTTCAGCCAATTTTCTGGTAAACTCTGGTGTGTTAGGAAACTCATAAATAGTTGCTTACAGCTGATATATGATCATCCCATGGGAATTTATCTAGTTCTTTAAAAGATCATTTTTTAATTGCAAAGGTGTGGTGGGCTGTTTCTGTTTCCCTCGACCCGCACGGGAAAATGACAGGTTCTTGAGCGGAGGAGCTGGGGATTAAGAAATTAAAGAAAGACCAAGATGCAGAAATAGATTTTAAACTGGGGCCAGGTGGGCGCCATCCTCTCTGATGGAGAGGCGGCAAAGCGGCCTGAGACACACAGCAGGTTTATTTTGAAGGCCTAGATTTACATATTTAGTTCCGCCCCTGCCTGATGAACATGTCCAGCCTTATTGGGGAAGCATGTTCCCAGGGCGTGGCTCTGCCTACGCTCTGAGCTCAGCTGACAATAATAAGAAACTGCCTAGATGCTTCCCAGGCGGCCCTCTACACAAAGGTGTTGGTGAGAATCCAGTTCTTGAGCTTTGGTGAAAATGGGTGTTTTCCCATCTCCAAGATCTTTCCTTGGGTAGCTAGCATTCTTCAATCCATGAGAGGCAGAGAAACCACCTTAATAAAAAAGGGTTTTCTTAAAGAAAACAAGCCACTGGGTTGGTTTCTCTTCTCTGTCGCTGGTATCTATTTCCCTCCAATGAAAAGTAAATGTCACACTAGAAAGTTAAAATATTTTCTTTCAGATCTTGCCCCTTCCTTATTTTTCATATTATTAATTGATTTTTTTCTTTTATTTTTTAAAATTTCCTTGAACATATGAAGAAAATTGATGGGTGGTAAATGGTTCAGCAGACCCCAGGTTTCTTTGTTTTTAGCAGATTTAGGAGATGAATTCATGTTCCTTTAGCTTGGCACCCACATATTTTCTAGCTATAATTGGATCCCTATACAGTTAACTTCTCAAACTGTGGCTCCTTTGGAGCCTTTCCTACATGCGCCAAGAACCAACTGGAGTATGTCAGTTAGAGTGAATCTCTCATTGCTTAAACTGCACTTCTCTGAATTAAAACTGGGCTCCAGAGCGCTCTAAATCAGGACACTGGAGCTGAGCTGCTGCTTATTTGTGCCAATATCATGCATTTAGACATGATTCAAGATAACCTTTCGTTTCCATCTTGTCTTTGGTTGACATCTATGCAGTCGCTGTTCATTCAGGTTAGTGCAGAATCCTCTGTCCAGAGCCTTGATGGTTCCTCAAGGAGGCAGTTGAGGATGGACAGTAAGACTCATCTTTTTCAACCCCCTCTTGGGGGAAAAATTATTTATGAATACAGGAAGTGTGGGGGCTCTGATTTATGTCCAGAAGGAATCCATAACCCCTTCATCAAGGTATAGTCAATAGATCCACTCTATACACCCCCCCACCCTCCACCCCACAACACACACACACACTCTTTAGTCTTTCCTTCTGGCATTTCTTTTCCTTCTTTCCATCTTGGTCTCATTGAGATCATTTTCAGATGGATTTCATTCATATAAAAATAGATGTGTATGTGTGGCAGAGAGTAGGGGGTGGGAATCTTGGTTGTAGGTTCTGCACCCCTTGAGCCTGACCAATTCTAGGGATCTACCTTCCACCTGTCACACACACAGTGGACTGCCCACCTCTTTCATTTTTCTCACTTCAAATCCTGACCAATTTCATTGGATCTGAGTAAAACAGATGATTCTTTTCATGGAACCTAAATGTAACATGTAAATATGTTTTATGATTTCATATAGACATGGTTTCTTGAAAATACTCTATCTAAATATAATCAGATAAAATAGGATGATCATTGGAGCAGGTCTCACTGGCCAAGCCATTGATGCGTATCTCACCTTTGGCTGCTGACCTTTAGTCTTGAACTTGAGTACAGCCCTGCTGGCAGGGCAGCTTTGAGGCCTTTCACTTTAGAGGCTGCTGTCAGCTTGGGCCTCCCCCATGCCCCACCCAGCTTCAGGAACAGTTGACCACAAGGTAAATTAAGGAAAGATGTTGGGGTTACAAATAGAAATAGAAGCAATTAAAGCCTCATTTTAGTACCCTGAACCCTAGAAGGGCTGATATTGTTATGGAAATAATAATTCCGGAAACCATTTGTCAAGGGGAAACCCAGTGAATGTAATGAGGCTGGAAATCCTCATGAAGATTCAGAAAAGGGCCAGACCCTTGCGATTTTTGAGGGCCTGAGCCAAAAGAGGGGGGGGGGAAAGACCATACAAGAAAACAAAAACAGCCAAAAGCCAGATGCTTCTCTAGCCTTTGTACAAATGAATTCTTTAAGGGGTGGAAGAAGCTAGCTTTCATGCAGGGTCACGGGAGGTCTACAGCACAGTGAAATCCCCAAATGTTAGCCTTCTGTCCTTCTTGGGCTTCAGGAACAGGCTCCAACAGCCTCATGGTCCCTCCAATTGGCCCTGCAAGTTGATGTGGAGGCTCTCAGAGGGGGTTGAACCTGCAAAGGAAGGTAACCATCTGCGGAGGTGGTGTCGCTCATGTGGCCTGCTGGGATAATGGGCTCAGCATGATGTGCGAGGACTGAGAGGGTCAGAAAGTTAAGAATGAGGCATTGTCAGTTTTATGGTCACTGGTTACTAACCTCCTCACGCCAAACAGATTCAGGTGATGGTAGTGGTGGGATTTCTGTCTTAGTTAGACCCCTCTGGCTGGTGATGGGCTGGAACTGGAATAGGCTGTGAGAGCCGAGTGTCTGTGGAGCCAAGGGGGTGGCCCCAGCAGGTGGTGCGAGTTTAACACAAGAGTCCTTCATGTGCACACTCAAGTGCTTGGATGCATTTCTGTGTTGCACCGTGTGGTTGTGCACATAGGAGCACTGTTGACACAATATTTAAGGCACTGGCTTCCTGCAGGCACGTTTCCAGTGTCCTGAGCCCAAGAAGAGTCGTCTGAGTTTTTCTGTTGAGAACAAACTATTAATCCTTCCTTACTGACTGATCAATTCTGAAAATGCATGTGACTCAGATCTGTGCTTGTGTCATTTGTTCTCTGGAAGTTTGAAGAGTTGAACCCATGGAGCCAGGCAGTGCCACTCTGGGACCATCCGAACGACGCTCCAAAAGCAACTTTCACCCAATACTCTCCTGCATTTTCTAGATTAGCCGAGATCCCTTCCCTTCTGTGTAGATAGGAAAGTCTTTAAAACGTGGCCATAGAGAACTTATTCTATCGGATCGTTGTGGCATTAAAATTAAAATGTGGAAAATAATTTAACTTAGCTTTCTCCCCAGGAAACCTATACATATAACCTATAAATGATTCATCTATAAATGGCTGTTCATACCAGAGAGAAGAATTTTTTTAACATCTCAAATATTCAGATTTTCACGTTTTAGAACTTAGCTAACAGTGTTGTCTGACCCCCTGAAGTGAAAAATGCTTCTCTCCATGAAGGCAATTGAAAGAGACACCGCTGTAATTGATATGTCAATTTAAGTGGCCCAGCCTAATATCTTCACAAGCACTTGAATATAAAATATAATGGAGGTTTCAAAGAGGCTTACCATGGTTCTAACTTTGAATTGCTAAAAATTATGTAATCTTTGTCCATATCTAATTTCTACCTTGAGAAAAAATTTATAATAGTAATATTATGCATATAAATTTTTACTAATGGATGACTCAGAAAAAGAATAGTTTCCAACCAGGCCCAGATCCTGGGGATAACAGTATTATTTTCATCCCTTTCTAGATGGTGATTTTGTTTTGTGCTTTTTGTTTGTTTGTTTGTTTGGGCTGATTGTTTTCATAATTCCCTAAACCCAGAATTATATATGATAGAATACTTTTAGTAATTTTAAATATGAAACAGCACATGATGTTAAAGTTCATTAGGATTAATATTGTGTTCTTTTAACCCTGTTTTGTTTATTTGACCAAGAAATACAACGAATACTTGGCCAAAAACAAAACAAAACAAAAAAAACCCCCCACAAATATCAATTCAAATTTATTATCTTACAAGTTCAGTCTTACGGGGAGATCTGTGTGTGCACCTGAACACTTTAACCCGTGGACATCATTTAAACACAAAACAAATCAGAAGATGCCAGCGTTGAAAGAGCCTTTTCATTCTCTGAAATCAGACTTCCCAGAGAAACCTCTCAAATCCCTGGCTGAACTGTAAATCCGCAAAACGAAGAAAATGATAGCCCTCACAGAATTTCCAGGTCTAGATACCCACCTCCTCATGTTTACTTCTGAGTCTATGGCTCCTTGTTTAGAAAATTTCCTTGAAACCTCATGGTGTGTGTATTAAATTCTATTCCCCATAGTTTGAGGCATTGTCTAACTAGAACACATGCCTGGAAGCTTCAGAGAATATGATATTCACTCAGCAAGAGAAACACCTCCCATCAAGCAGCCTCCCGGATAACACTTTATGAAGACAGTTTTTCACTGCTGACACGTCGCGTCTGTTCTCAAGTTCTCCTGCTGTTTTTCATAAAGGACGCTTTAGTATGGAGCTGGCTCTGAAGCCCACTGTGCACTTGCTCTTGGTGGTCATTAACAAAAGAATTGCTTCAGCAGCATCTAAATTATATGTGTCATCATTAACATACATTGTGCTGGCCTTGAGCAAGTCTGCAGTTATATGTTAAAGATCTACATTTTGTTGTAATAGAGAATTCACTAATAATGTTCAAAAGGGCAAAAAAACCAAACATTAATCACATGTGAAAAATATGTTTGAATGACATATGAGGAAGCTATCTACAGAGAAATTGATTTACTTGGTAATACTCAAAACTAAAGCTTGACAAAATTAATCGTCACATATGCTTAAATTTCTGACAAAGTTGTATCTTGGTTTTAAAGTTGGTGAGACAACCCTTAAAATGCCTGAATTGCTCAAGTTCAAGATAATTAAAGAAACAAGTGTAAACCAGCATTTCACAAAGGGCTGGACTCCTGTTTTAAATATACCGAGCATCATATCAATTTATAGTAAATCATTATGACTATAATCAAACTATGAACATTTCACTTTATGCAATTAATACTCTAGAATAATTAAATAAAATTATCATTCTGTGGTTTAATTTACATGAAAACAAAAGGAAGAACCGGCCTCCATTTGATATTCCAAGTGACAGTGCAAGCTTGCTCCTTATAAACTACTAGTGGCCCGGTGCATGAAATTTGTGCACGCGGGGTGGGGAAAAGTCCCCCAGCCTGGCCTGTGCCCTGTCACAGTGCAGGAGCCCTGTGATCCATCACCCCAAAGAGGTAGGACCCACCCACCCATCTGGGGCTCCTCGATGGATTGCCCCAAAGAGGTAGGCCAGAGCCAGGGATCCCGCCTCCATGCTGTGTGGAATTGCAGGACCCCCAGGCCTTGTCGCGTGGAGGCCTCCACTGGGCCCCAGGCCTCCTGGTGATGGATTGTGATGGTGTGACGCAAGCCCCCAATGCTGTAAGTCTCCACCCACCCGTGCCTGCTGATCAGTTGTTACACGTGAGGGCATCACAACCATTAGCATATTAGCTCTTTATTATATAGATTATGAAATTACTCACTTCTGTTTTCCCCTTGCCCTATATGTTGCCTCTTAGCTGCATCAATATATCTCCCTAATCAAATCTTCATTATGTGGAGGTATTCAGAAACATGCATTGATCCAAGGGGCTGATTAAAATGTATGCTAAAATATTTGAAGAAAAAGAATACAGTATAGATGAAAAGATTAGATAGAACTGATTTCCTATTGACCTTATTTCACCAATATCGGTATAAATCTCTAGAAAGTTGAACTAAAAAATTACAATAAAATTATTAGTCTTTGATTTGAATGTGAGCAGCTTTTATATTCTCTGCCTGTATGTCTCATGAGTATACCAATTTCTTGTTAATACAGACCCTTCTACAATTGTACACAGATGTACACAGGTAATTGGGTTTCAGAAAGCAATTTAGCAGCTTTCGTGAAGTCTTCAATTGCTTGCTCAGGGATATAGAGTCATCAGTTGTTTTTTAATTTATTTGCATTCTATTTGACAGATAGTTGCCACAATAATGGCAATTACGGGCATTGTCATGATGGCGTATGCAGATAATTTCCATGCTGACTCGATCATAGGAGTGGCATTTGCAGTGGGCTCAGCCTCCACATCTGCATTATATAAGGTACGTGTGTAGTCTATTGTGATTTGTAGCTTAGACTTAATAAAGTAAGGAAGGACAAAGAAAATCTTGACTAGAAAAAATAAAGATGGTTTCATGATAAAAGCCGTTTACTGAGTACTTGCTAATGCTGGGCACTTGCCAGAAAATTTCACCTGTATTAATGCACCCTTATGAGACATAGGTGCTTCTCCTCCATTTCAAAGAAGGAACTGGGTTGGAGGATGCATTTAGCAACTTCCATGAAGTATTCAATTGCTTGCTCTGGAGTATGGAGTCATCAAAAATTTTATTTCTTTGCATTTGGTGTGTTAATATTGTTTGAATGACAGCTGAGGAAACTAAGGCTTTGAAACATTAAGTAACTTGCCCAAGGTCATACAACCAGGAAATGATAGAGCCAAGGTTAAAACTTGGACTGTTAACTCCAAAGCCCTTGCCATGGCCCCAGCCCTCCCAAATCATCAACCAGGTGTGTAGGGGCTGAGAAAGACCACGCTTCTCTTTATGTTTCTTTAATTGCTACCAGTGGCCATTATTTTAACTCCAATTGAGGTGTTAAAAATAGTAAACAGACTGTCATTTGAGAGGTTACCTTTTGCTACATATCAGCTCTGTGCCACAGAAGCTCACGTTATAGCCAAATGAAAAGTCTCTTTTCCTCTCTGAAGGATACTCTGGGTCTGCACTAAGTCCTCACCATTCTTTCTCCCCTGGAGCTGCCTGTCATCAGTGAAACTTCTGTTCAGAGCCATCGCCCTTAACTTCAGAAGTGAGGACTAAGAGAGCAGACCTCAAAGGTTATTCCCCGAAGCTCCACATTTCAGAGCCAACTTTCTGGATGGAGCTAAAGGACGATTGCACTTTCATCTCTCTTGGTGTGTCAGTGAGAAAATTCTCTCTGAAAGGCAGAAAATGCCCTTTGCTACTCTCCTGGATGCCTGTTCTGATTATTCACCAGCCCTGCAGCGCAGAGGACACTGAGTCTATTTCCATACTGACATTTCTTGGCCCACTGATTCTGTGTGACAAACTTGACAAGTGTTCACTCAATCGCCATTAGTGTCTAACCTGCCCCCAACTGAGACTCCACTGAGGTGTCTGATGTGACCAAAGAGTAGCACGTGATCAAGGTCTCTTGACTTCGTCTCTCGAAAGAAAAAAAAAGAAAAAATTCCATTAAAATTAAAAGCAATATCTGGCATTCTCCTGACAGTGTTTCAGATGGCTTCATTCAGGGTGTGGTTATATTGGCTGAGATGCACAAAAGTATATGTGCACCTTAGAAAAGATCTGCTCCGTTCTCCACTGTCTGAGGGTTAATAAAGGAAGCAGAGGGGTTAAAAAGCCAAGAAATATGGACTAGAGTCCTGGCTCCCTCGCCCCCCCCGCCCCCCGCCCCCCCCCGCCCCAGCCGATGTGTGACTTTAGGTTGACCACTCATGCCTCCTGCCCATCTTTCTCTGTACACAGATTTAGAACCCAGAGGAAAAAAAAAAAGAGAGAATTGTTAATCTGGAGAATAAACACAGTGTTTGTGAAAATATTTTAAGCTCTGAGAGAAAAGTACTTGTAAATCCAAGGCATCATTATTATTTCTCTCAGCACATAATGACAGGCTCTTTCTGTCCAATATAATTTTCAGTATCTGTCAAAATAAAAGTGAAATGAATCCCAGGCTGGAAGGGAAGAATTGACGGCATTTCAATCGAGAAGATTTCTCAGGGTTTCTCTGCTTTTGTTTATTATTCATCCTGTACCCATCTCTGGTCGTGTGCATAACACAGTGTGCAGTATCCCAGTGGTTTCCAAACCCACAAGGAATTTGTTTTATGGCTTTTGCTGCTTCCTCTGAAGGCTATAGAGCATGTTCATTCCTTATCTCAATAACGCCTTAGATGTCATTGTTGAGATAAGGAATTAAGGAGCTAAGAAGATGGCAGGTAAGAAGATATGGAGGATGAACACTGGGCCAGTCAGTTCCCTGGGCAGCGAGCAGACCTTGCCTTTCTGATGCAGCCAAACTTCGGACAGTGTGGCTTAAGAGTTTCCTTCCCATTCCAGGTTATGTTTAAGATGTTTCTCGGAAGTGCCAACTTCGGCGAAGCGGCACACTTTGTCTCCACGTTGGGTTTCTTCAATTTAATCTTCATCTCCTTCACACCCGTCATCCTGTATTTCACCAAGGTGGAGCACTGGTCCTCCTTCGCTGCTCTGCCCTGGGGCTGTCTCTGTGGGATGGCAGGGATGTGGCTGGGTAAGTGACCCCAGGCTTTGCCTTCCATTCCCTACGTCACTCGACCTTCCCTTGGATAGTTGAGTTTTCATATTAGATTATTCCCTTGGGTACCTCTGTCCTCTAGTTCCCAAACTTGCCTAGGGTTGGTTCATGTTATTGAATGTTTAGAAGGTTCTTTGCGGGCTATCGCTTGATTAGATTGGAGCTCTCCAACTGGTGTGCCTCCTATGGGTTACAGTGTGAGCCGGAGGCCCAGGCCACTTTGATCACCACTGGTCTTCAAGCAGCCTCGTCATGCTTCACGATGCACTGTATAATGTTACTGTGCTCCAAGTGTGCCACGCTGTGTCAGGCAAGGGAGAGGGGGCCACTCTCATTCAAGGAACTCAAAGTGTTTCAAAATGTCTGGAGCACCCGGTGCAGGCAGAATGAGGAGGAAGGAAGGAAGGAAGGAAGGAAGGAAGGAAGGAAGGAAGGAAGGAAGGAAGAAGAGGGGAAGGAAAGAAGGAGAGGACATTCAGGAGGGAAGTGGGGTATGGAGGACCTGGGAAGCCAGGTGGAACAGGTTGAATTTAAAATCCATTTACTAATCTCTCAGCAGGGAGATGACAGCCTCACATCTGCAGCTTACACAGCCCACTCTAGCTGTGTATAGAGAATGAATTTGAGATAGCAAACCCTCACAAAGCAGGGCAAGAAGGCAGAACTGGGCTTGGTGGCTCAGCCAAGTAGGCTGCCCCTAGTCAATGACCAAGAAAAAGTCACCCAGACTCTTTTTAATATTCTTTCTCCCAATTCCCTATATGAGTGTCGGCGTCACCTGAGCAACTAGGGGCTCCTACTTTCAGGCTGTGCTCCTGCTGTAGCTCGATATTAGAGGAACCTGAAAAATAATAAGCCTGCTCTTCTCTGGCCAAGCAGTCAAACACATCCACCCCCACCCCCATGTCAGGCTCTTTACTCAGAATCGAATTGTTTTCATTCTGCTCCTCTCTCCTCAGACCACCTAAGACAGCCCCCTCTGCCCACTCCACATTTACCCACAAGACTTGGCCTGCAGGACATCTGCCAACCCTCACTTGATTTTCTTTATCAAGGTGACATCATCGGAAGCATAACCTGAAGCAGCACTGTAATACTTAGAAGGAAAAAAATGCCCTTATTTTCTTTCCCCATAGGCACGGGGTCTTCTTTTTCTACTCTGGCCCAGGCCCCTAAGGGAAGGTCTTAAGCAAGACAGGAAACGCAACAAGAGGATAATCAGATACTAATTGTTGGTCCTTTGAATTCTACTTTTGAAGGCCAAAAATATGTGGTTATGACCTGTTATAACCTCTGCTAATTTCAGTAGAAATCAATAGGAGTGTTTCCATAAGATGAAACATCCTAATGGACAGTACCTAGATGATTTCCGGGCCAAAACCAGTCTAACTGGGAACAATCAAAATTTCACTGACTCGTGGCCCCATCTGTGGGCACATGATCTCCAGCTTGCTGCAAAGTAGCCCTCCTCCAGCGTGTAGCCCTGGACATGCTCCTGAGCAAGCCTGCTTGGGCTGGGTACCACCTGTGCGGCTGGACACTGTGGTCCTGCCCCAAGCAGCGAGGTCTTCACACTCCACTGGGTGCAGTACGACAGCATAGTGAATTGATCATTTCACCGTTTTCCATTTGCACCATACACCCCTTGTTAGCCAATTGGCGAGAGCTCAGGCAACCAGAGTGGCAGAGGAGGAGAAAAGAATAAGACTACTTCAGGAGAGATACCCATGCATCTACCTCCAAAATCAGAGGATTAATTGACCAAAGGTACAGACAGTTTAAAAGGCATTGACATTGATTTTTTTATGCTAAGAAGGAAAGCACCAAGCATATCAACTCCCCTTTATCCTCCAATATTGTCAATATCCTCCTTAATTTTACAGTCTTCAACATCCTGGTGAATGTCGGCGTGGTGCTGACATACCCGATCCTAATCTCCATTGGGACACTGCTCAGCGTTCCTGGAAATGCAGGTACTGGTACGATTTGACATGCGCACAGTAAGTCTCCTGCTTGTGTTTGTTTTACACCCTGAGTTGTTTCTTTGAGCAATTGTGAATTATGTCCCTCGCCTGGGAAGATGTTTTTAAATATGAAGGTAGCAGACAACAGAATAACTCTGCAACAGATTTAAAATTTGCAGCTACAAACACTGTCTTTACTTGGTTGTGCTTTTAGAATTAAATACCAAATGTATCATTTGAGTTTCATGTAATCTCCCTGACAACCTATTTTGTGGTATTTTTAGAGGAAATCTTATGGAAACAAAAGGCATCCCAGCATAGGACTCTCAAGTAAACGTCACTAATGAAAGTGTAGGAAATGCACAGGGTGTTGGCTCCCCATCAGACCATCCATGGGGAGCTGGGGAAGCTTCTCCCGCGGGCACAGCAGATGGCTCTCTCGTACAGATATAGGAAAAAGCAATTTGATTCACTTCAGGGACAAGAGGAGAAGCTATTTTTTTCCAGGATAATCTTTCTAATGAAATCTTTCAGTGGAACAAGTATTGGAAGTAGGTTATCTGGATGACTCTACAGTCCTTCTAACTTTAAAATTCTATGATTCCAAGCCTTGGATAGCCATCTTCTTTGTCTCAGGACAATAAAAAGAAATGTTTCTTGAGCACTTACTTTGTGATCAGGATTGTAGAAGAAACAGGAAAGTGATATTATTGTTCCCTTAAGAAGCATATGCCTGCATTTGGAAAATAATACTTCCATGCATGAAATAACTTAGAACTCTACAAAGTAATTTATGATTAAATGTCAAATTGTGTAATAGACTCCAAGGACTATAAGATAATCAGAGGAAAGGAATACTAAGGAGGATTGGAGTTGTCAAAAAAGTTTATTCATTCATCCATATGTTCATTCATTCAATAAATGATTTCTGAGCACTTAGGATACCCAGGAACTCTGATAACACTGGTGATACATCCTGAATAAGGCATAGTCCCTGATTTCAGACTATGTATTAACAGAGGGAGACAAAAGGAATTGAGTAAATACAATGTAGAGAGAAGTGCTTTGACAGAGGCATGTATTGAATGCTCTTATAGGAGGGGCAACCAAGAGAGCTTCCTGCAAAAAACCTAACCAGGGAGATCTAATGGGGAAGGGGGTTAGCTGGATGAAGTGGATATGAGGAGGGAAGGGCATTCCATGGAAAAAGAACAGCATGTGTATGACCAACAATTCCACTATTAGGTACCTACCCCAAATTGAAAACAGGGACTCAAAAATATCATTGTACATGAATGTAAATAGCAGTATTATTCACAATGGTCCAACGTGGAAACACCTAAATGTCCATCAATAAGTGAATGGATAAACAAATCATGATACATACAATGGGATATTATTCAGCCATTAAAAGGGAGAAAGTATGAATACATGACACAGCATGGATAAACCTCAAAAACATCATGCTAAGTGAAAAGAAGCCAGACACCATTGATATGAAGTATCCAGAATAGGTAAAGCCATAGAAACCAACAGTAGATTGGTGGTTGCCAGGGGCTGGGGGCTGGGACTAGGGGGCTGCTTAATGAATATGAGGTTTTATTTTCAAGTGATGGAGATCCTTTGGGAGCAGGCAGAGGTGATGGTTGTACGACATGATGCATGCACTAAATGCCACTCAATGCACTTTAAAATGGTCGATATTATGTTACATGAAGTTCACCTCAATTGAAAATTTGTAAAAGAACAGCATGTGCAAAAGACCTAGACATTAACAGGTTGGCTCATTTGTAAAATCTTCAGTGGGGCAATGAAACTTGGAGAAGCATGAAGGGATGCAGAGGAAAAATCCTAAGAAGTAAAACTGCAGAGGTGATGAAATCAGCTCATAGGGGCCTTGAAGGATAAGTATGATTTAGTGAGAAGGAATGAAAAGCAAAAGAAGGGAATGCCACAGATGATGGTATAAAAAAAGGAAAGATGAGCTTGAAAGAACAAGAAAGACCTTTGGAAATCTCTAGAAGTAGCACAAACTTTGGTCTTTTCTTTTTAAGAAAGCTTAGAAAGAGTCATAGACAGTGACTGACCTGATATTTCTTATTTAGCTGTGGATCTCCTGAAGCAGGAGGTGATCTTCAATGTCGTGCGCCTGGCTGCTACCATCATCATCTGCATTGGATTTCTGCTGATGCTATTGCCGGAGGAGTGGGATGAAATCACCCTGAGATTCATCAACAGCCTGAAGGAAAAGAAGAGTGAGGAGCATGTGGACGACATCACAGAGTCCAGTGTCCACCTGCGAAGCAGAAGCAGGGTCAACGGGGCAGTGTCTATACCACTGGCTTAAGGAGGGACACATTTTGAATGCACGTGTATGTATATTCTGTGAATATAATAAAATTTTCTCACTACCTGTATACTCACGTGATGGTATTAACTCTGAATTTGGATAAGTCATCTGAAATAAAGCCAACAATAAAAGTTTACATTTATATGCTTATCAAGGAGGTGTAAATAATCATAATAAATTTTTTTATTAAAACATATTCATCCTTGTTCTATTTCTTCTGGGGCTTTTGGGGGGGGGCGGATTTTTCCCTAATTCACAAAATTTTCTGAAAACATTCCATTCTATTAAATTTTTATGGATCTGTGTCATTACCTTTTTCCCACCTGGAACTGAGACCTTTTTATTCAGAGAAAGTTGTATAAGAGGCAAACACATGAAAAGAACACACACTTTATGTATATACTAGAGGCCCAGTGCACAAATTTGTGCACAGCTGGCGATTGGGCAATTGGAGCCAGCCTGCATGGGGGGAGGGACTGCAGGAAGTTGGCCAGCAGTGGAAGGTTGGCTATGGGAGCACACTGACCACCAAGGGTAGCTCCTGCATTGAGCATCTGCCCCCTGTTGGTCAGTGTGCATCATAGCTACTGGCCAGTCATCTGGTTGTCTGGTCATAATGGTCACTTAGGCTTTTATATATATAGATTTAAGTCCAATAAGAGCCTTAAATTTGAAATCTGGAAAGTACTAGTAAGTAAACATATCAACAGAGCACTTTCTTTCTACATGCAAGACCTACATTAGGAACTAAGAAGAGGTGAGGATGTAGAAGACCCCATCTGTACGTTCAACATGCTTGCAGTAGTACAGAGCATAAGGGAGGTTACAAACACCTCTAATAGGAGGTACACGTCTGAAAATGGCACAGTGGTGATAGATAGAAATCTGTTACCAACCATCTCAAAACTCCTTCACCACCAAGTTTTTGAGAGTCATTTATATTTACGGTCACTTCTACAACTCCCATTCACTCTTCAACCCACTGCAACCCACCTGCTCCCATCATTCCCCAGGAAGTTCACTCCCCAAAGTCACCAATGACCTCTCTCTTGAAAAACCATATTGACACCATTCAACCCCCACTTTATTGTCCTCTCTGAGCATTTGACATGATGACCATCCCTTTCTTCCTGAAATAGTCTCTTCTCCTTGATCCCACTATAATCTCCTAGTTCTCTTCCTCTCTCACTGGTTGCTTCTCTGGGCTCCTCTTCCTAGGCTGATCTCATCATTGGCCTTCTTAGCACCTCACTCCACATTTTCACTTGGGGATCTCATCTGCTTTCATGAATCAAATGTCATTCAGGTGGTGGTGGCAGCTTCAAAATCTTTATCTCCAGCCCAGATTGGTCCCCTGAGCTTCAGATTAGACTATCCAAATGCCTTCTGCAAGCTCACTTGGATGCCTCATTGTTCACTTTAGATTCCAGAATACAGTTGAATTTATCATCCTTCCTCTCCCTTGTTCCCTGTCTAGGTTAATGGTACCACCAATCACTAGCTGCCCAAGGCAGGGATCAACCTTAACTTCTGCCTTCCTCACCCCCCATTTCTAAACCATAAGTCTTGTTGCTTCTCTTTCTTAATATTTCTCAAATCTATACACTTCCCTAATATGTTACCTATTCTCTGCCCAATCATCTCTTTCTCTGATTAATGAAAGTCTTTGCATTAGACTCTAACTCCCAGTCTTGGCTCTTTCATCCCTTGGCTCTTTTATGCCTTGCAGATTGACTTTTCTAATATATAAATTTGTTCATTCTACTCCCCTGTGTAAAATACTCCAGTGGCATCTCATTGTCCTTAGAATAAGGCCCAACCACCTTTGCATGTCCATTTCACAAATTATATTAGATCAGTCTTAGCTAAGGGCAGGCAGTCTTATAGATGAGATTAGTTAAAGGCCAAAAGAGGCTAAATGTGACACAGCCTTTGTTGTGTTTCTACAAAATGCCAACTTACTAAACTGATAAAAGGCATTTCTTCCCTAAGAAGCTGGTTAGGGCAGGTAGCAATTTAAAATAATCTGCACTTTCTGGGAAATTTAGTGCAAGAACCCAAGCCTTCCCAGTATTTTTATTTTATTTTTTGCTATTTTTTTTTTCATTCAAATGTCCCCAAAAGTGTAGGTGAGACAATCCCCGGGCAAGCAGAGGGGACTCAGGATTCCACACCTGCTGGCTGGGCATCATGGTCAATTAAAACCTTGACATTTTTTCATTTCTCTGTCATTTTTTTTTTTTTGAAAAGGCAATGCCAGTCCCCTGACATAGATAGATTCCATGATATTAACTAATATAATCACCAGGGTACACTTTAAGCTTCAAGAAAAATGATACAAAATAAATGAAATATATTATTAATAAATGTGAGTTAATTCATAATCTAAGTGGAGTTGGTTTTGACTATTTAAATGCCATATTGGCACAAACATTGTTCCTGTTTTGTTTTTAAATTACTATCAAACAACAGTAATCACTGACTAAACCACTCCGGCATCTTGTCATTACTTAGCACTATATTTAAAACTGCATTTTGACATGTTTAAAGAAATGAGTTGTTTCGCTCTTTTGGACGATTCATTTTGAAAAATGGAGTCAGCTACCCTGGCAAGCACTAATTCAGCCCATGACTTATCACTGTCATCAGCTCAGTCTATATTAAGAAACACTCCCATTATGGTATTCCTTCATTTACCCATTCAAAAATTCTTAAGTTCCACTTCCAGCTCTGGAGTCGGGTGTGATGTTAGGTGACCACCACTGGCCTCTGCCTGCCTCTAGAGCAGTGCTGTCAGATAGAACCCTGTCATCCCAGGAGGGTCCTCTCTCTGCACTGTGACTAACAGGACACGAACGTATAGGAAATGGTCCCTGCTTCTGGGAACTTCAGCCTTCACAGGCAAGTTGTTACCACAACAGTTAAAACTGCAACAACTCAGAAATCTGTTTAAATCACTTTGGGAAGGTGAGATATTCCCTTCAATTCAGGTAAAGTCATCATAAATAAAGATAATAATACCTTTCCTTGCTTCCTCTCATGGTCATTGTGAGAGTCAGAAGGGATCATGTAGTTCAGTCACTGAACGAATATGGCTGTGCCTCCTATGTGCCTACGATGCACCTTCAATGAGTCCAGTTCTGTTGGGTTTGGAGGGTACTGACGTGGTCCCTGCCCTCATGGGTGGAAGTGCATTGTTGGGGTTACTATGATCTTGTCTCTTCATCCAGACCCGTTCCTTCCGGAAGCCCAGGCTGTGACTGAGCAAGCAGCATAGTTCAGGAATTGAGAGCATCCATGTTGCAACCCAGCTGCACTTCTCAAAGTGTGACTGGCTAATTACTCACCTCTCTTTGCCCCTTGATTTCATCATTAGTAAAATGAGGATATTAATACCTATCATTTGAGGTTGTTAGTATCTATAATGATACTAGCATAATATGCAAATTGACCATCTGGACTACCAAGCTATGACATACACTGGCCCCAGGTCAGCCAAGGCTGGTGGGATGCTATGGGTCAGAGCGGCCATCGCCCCACGATAGCCCCGCAGAGGGAGGCCCAGCTACCTGGCTGGCGGCGCTGCGGTGGGTGGGTGGGGCCTCCCTCTGTGGGACTGTGAGCTTAACGCATTGCCAGACAACCTAGAAGTATTAACTACTGATAGGATTTCCTCTCTCTGCTTATCCTCCTCCAACTCCTTCTCCAGAGCACTTACCCACAGAACTATGCTCAGCAAAGTCACAGAACCTGGCGTGCAGAAGGGAATTTTACCCAAAATGAACCACAGCGACAGGAGGACACTGGAGGAAGCAACACAGGCTACGTGCTCCCATGTGCCCGGTTCCCCGCGGCGCTGCATCAGGGCACGCTGGCCCAGCCAGCGGAACTAATTGCCTGACAAAAAGCCAGCCTGGCGACTTGGGCTCCAAAATTGAAATCACCTCAACCCCGTTCTGATCACTCCACAAACAAATTATAGGCAGATCAATGTTTCTCCTCCAGGCTTTGCACGCCTGTTAAATTTGTGCAGGCGCTTTGTCAAGATGCACTAGAGGACAAATGCTTCGGAGGACAGTGCAAGCGATAGAAGCGTGAACAATATAACCGGCCAAGCACTAGAATGTTTCTGATATTTAAGTACAAATCCTCTTTCTTATCCATAAACCCTTGTCGCAAATACAAAGAACACCTGGTATAGGAGATGCCGGTTTATCTGGCAGGCTAGGAGTCTCTATTAATTCTAATTCTTTTTATTTCTTTCTCTCCCCCCCCCTACCCCCCCTACCCCCGCCCCCCCCCCCCCCCCCCCAAACCTGTAGCAATTGAAGGTGAAGTAAGAACAGAAGAGTACAGGAGCTGATGATGATGATGATGATGATGGTGATGTTGTGTGAGTGTGTGTGTGTGTGTGTGTGTGTGTGTGTGGAGGTGGGGGCGGGGCGGGTAGTACCAAGAAACCAGGGACAGAAAGAGCAGAAGCCCCTGTTTTAAGGCTCGGGTGAGCCAGTGTGCCCCCACATGTACGCCACAAAAGCAAAGGCTATTTTGTTATTTTCTGCTGGAAACAGCAACACCAGATCCTCTGGGAGCTGTGAGAACCTTAAGAGCAAGAATTCCAACCTGGAATCCAGGAATGGGTGTCAGTGGTTGTTCCAAAACCCCCTGGCAGAGTTTTCAAAATGGTGTGAACTTACCTGCTTTATTCTGGTGGCATAAGTTCGGAGAATTTGGAGGCTCTAAAACCACACTGTTCAATCCATTAGTCACCAGCCACCTGAAGCTGCTGAAATATACTAGTAGCTAGTCCAAACAGATGTGCTGCGTCAAATGCACCCGGTTTTGAAGACTTAGTATGGGGGAAAAAAAATGTAGACTATTTCATCACAGTTTTATATTCATTACATATTGAAATGGGAATATGTTGGATATGTAGGGTTAAATAAAAACATTATCCACTCATTTCACCTGTTTCTTTTTACCTTTTTAATGTAGCTACTAGAAATTTAAAATGTTCAAATTTGCTACTGTAGCTCACATTATAGATTGCCCAGCAATCTAGTTTTTGTTTGTTTGTTTGTTTTATTGTCTGAAGTTTTACATATGCCTCCTTTTTTCCTATTGACCCTCCTTCTCCCCCCTCCCCCCGCCAGCCATTCCAACCCGGGCAAGCCCCACCGCCCCAGTGTCTGTGTCCATTGGTTATGTTAATATGCATGCATACAAGTCCTTTGGTTGCTCTCTAACCCCCCCTCCCCCCCCCCCCCGCTCCCCAGCAATCTAGTTTTAATAAGCCCTGTTTGAAATGAACCAAGCACATGCTCACATGATGTGATTCCCATGCATGCTAAAGTTTAAGAACCACTAGACTAATGACCTCTGGATAAACAGGAAATGTACTCATTGATCAGAAATTGAACCGTCATATGTGAATGTGACCCCCGTCCTGCGTGGTTCAGCGTTCCGGCTCTGGAAGAGGGGCCGCATGCAAATGTAAGAGACGAGACAAGAAATAATAATTTGGAAATTAAGGAGCCAGGAGGAAGCCCATCCCAAGAGGAAGGACTCCAGCTGGGCTCTGGCCTTGCCATCCTTTTATTCAATTTGGGATACACCTGTAGCCCTTAGGCAGGCAATTTCCAGTAACAGACAGACTATCTTATCCGTAAGGATTTACATGACTATCTGGTGGGGAAGTTGCTTCAGCTACCATTGTCTGGACTAAACAGTGGGTGCATAGCCCTGACCTATGCCAGGGATCAAGGTTCACCAGCACTCCGGGCTCCTTGTCCACACCTCTCTGCTAGAGAAGACAATAGGCAGTTTTCCATAGTCGTATGGACCAAAACTCTCACATTATGAAGACTAGTGCAATCTTTCCCTCAGAGGCAACTCTGGGAAGCTGAGTATTAATGAAAAGGTTGCTTAGTGAGCCTGAAATCAAAGCAAAGAGAGTCAGATGTATGATTCAAACTCTTCCCTTCTGTTTTTTACTTCCATTTCAACCCCTCCTTCCTGTGAAGATGAGCTCGTCCTTGCTGAACTATAGCAGGTGGTAATGAGAGGAACCTAAAGAAGCAACTGATACAATTGCTGCCATCTTAAGCCATTTACACAGTCCACTTGTGGAATGTATTCCGCCAAATCCCAAGTTGAAATTCTCTGCAGTTAATGATAGTCACAAATAGACATCATAGATTTGCCAGCACTTGATTTATAGACACTGTTTATGACCAAGATAGTCATTATGGTCCCCAGAAGTGTCCAGCAGATAGACCTCTTTATGAGCTTATTTGCTACATAAATTCCTTCTTAACTCCTTTTCCACTGAGGGAAAAGCTAACGAGTCAACTGTTAATCCTTCCTTGATTACTTCCCTTACATATGGATTTTCTTCTTTAATAGAATTAGGAGCTCCTTTCAGTGATGCACTGAAATTCAGTCTTTGCAAAGATCTCTGTACAACCAGTGGCCTTGGCTTAACGCACTCTTACAATCCCAAGGACACAGAAACAAGGCACTCTCCATCTTTTGCATCTTATTGGTTATGTGATTTATCTGGACACATTCACCAAAATTTCCATCTTGTTATACTTTTCATTTGCATTAACTCATCTTAATGTTAAAATATTTCCAGCTTTCATCTTCTTTCATATAGCTTTCTATAAAGCCCAACTTTGACTTGTAATTTTTAAACTTGACTTATATTTTTACCTTTAATAATTCTATTTCTGGATAGGTAAACACTGGAGATTGCTGCCTCTCACAACCACTTCAAAAATACAACTAAAAGATGGAAAGGACATCATCCAGAACCACAGGAAGGCTGGCTGAGTGGAAATTCTACAACTAGAAAGAAAGAGAAATCCATACCGAGACTCAGAGGAGGCGCAGTGCGGAGGTGAAATACTAAGGTGCGGAGGTGCGTGCAGAGCTGGCTGGCGGCTGAGGGCGCAGTTGTCGTTTTCAATTGGGAGGGCGTCTCAGGCTCTGAGCTCCAGTTCCGGGCAAGTCTCTAGGGACCCAGACTCATACGGGAGAAGCGGGACTGTCTGGCATCGGTCAGAACCCGAGGGCAGCTTTCTCTCCGAGGGGCTTGCAGAGATTAATGGGACACTGAGAAGCAGAGTCTCTGAGGGCAAGACTGAGAGCAGCCATAATTGCTAACCCCGCCCTGTTGATCCCGTGGGACCTGCCCCTGCTGGATCGCCTCAGGCAAAGGCTAGATTAGCACCTCCCTAAAGATCCAGGAGCCAGGAAGCCCAGAGGTCAGAATGGGACCATCCAGTTTGCAGCTCCATGGAACCATAAAAGACACACTCAGGGGGCAGACTCAGTGAGCACCAAAGCCCCATCAAAGCAAGTCTAGCCCCAGAGGGGTGTCTCCAGCACAAAGTTCTCCCACTGCAGACACAGCTGATTCTCACAGCCAATTGGCATGGAGGTCAATTCCTCCCAGTGATAACTACAACAGTCAAGGCTTAATTACAACAAGACTGTGCACAAAACCCATAAGGGGGTGCACCAAGAGTGTCTACCTCAGGTAATTGGGACACTTAGCACAGAAAGGCACTCTATCGACACAGCGAAGCATAAAAAATGCCGAGACAAAGAAACAGGACACAAACGACAGAATTGGAGGAAAGCAAACTGCTGGATATAGAGTTCAAAACCACACTTTTAAGGTCTTTAAAGAACTGTCTAGAAGCTGCCGATAAATGTAGTGAGATCTTCAAGAAGACTGGTGAAACCCTCGATGTTGTGATAAAGAACCAACTAGAAATTAAGCATACACTGACTGAAATAAAGAATACTATACAGACTCCCAACAGCAGACCAGAGGATCGCAAGAATCAAGTCAAAGATTTGAAATACGAAGAAGTAAAAAACACCCAACTGGAAAAGCAAAATGAAAAAAGAATAAAAAAATACGAAGATAGTGTAAGGAGCCTCTGAGACAGCTTCAAGCATACCAACATCTGAATTATAGGGGTGCCAGAAGATGAGAGAGAGCAAGATACTGAAAACCTATTTGAAGAAATAATGACAGAAAACGTCCCCTACCTGGTGAAAGAAATAGACTTCCAAGTCCAGGAAGCGCATAGAACTCCAAACAAAATGAATCCAAAGAGGACCACACCAAAACACATCATAGTTAAAATGCCAAGAGCAAAAGACAAAGAGAGAATCCTAAAAGCAGCAAGAGAAAGAAAATCAGTTACCTACAAGGGAGTACCCATACGACTGTCAGCTGATTTCTCAACAGAAACTTTGCAGGCCAGAAGGGAGTGGCAAGAAACATTCAAAGTGATGAATACCAAGAACCTACAACCAAGACTACTTTATCCAGCAAAGCTATCATTCAGAAGTGAAGGCCAGATAAAGAGCTTCACAGATAAGAAAAAGCTAAAGGAGTTCATCACCAACAAACCAGTATTATATGAAATGCTGAAAGGTATCTTTAAGAAGAGGAAGAAGAAGAAAAAGGTAAAGATACAAATTATGAACAACAAATACACATCTATCAACAAGTGAATCTAAAAATCAAGTGAATAAATAATCTGATGAACAGTATGAACTGGTGATTGTAATAGAATCAGGGACATAGAATGGAAATGGACTGACTATTCTCGGGGGGGCGGGGGAGGGATGTAGGGGGGGAGGGAAGAGATTGGACAATAATTGTGCACCTATGGGTTAGGACAGTGGGTGGGGAGTGAGGGCGGTGGGTGGGGTGGGAACTGGGTGGAAGGGAGTTATGGTGGGAAAAAAGAGTAACTAATGTAATAATCTGAACAATAAAGATTTAATAAAAAATAATAATAATAATTCTATTTCTGTCAGCTAAGACCAGTTTAATTCTCTCCTTTTACATACAAGTTTCCCCTTTCCTTCAATAACCCCTACACATGATCCTGTATCCCTCATCAGTGCTGAGTAGACACAGCAATGTTTTCTGCTTTGTGTTGATCACCTACTTCTTTTTGTGTTTTAATATGTTTTTATAGATTTGAGAGAGAGAGGAAGGGAGAAGGAGAGAGAAAGAAAAATTTATAGGCTCCCACCTGTACACCCCTACAACCCAGGCCTGTGCCCTGACCAGGAATCAACTGACGACCTCTTGGTACATGGGATGATGCCCAACCAGCTGAGTCACGCCAGCCAGGGCTGATCATACTTCTGATTGCTAGGTTTTTCTCTTGGAAATGTTAACATCATCTATTATATTTTAGCTGACTCTAAAGCTCTTCCTACCCTTGGCTTTGAAAGAGTACTATCTTCAAGATGCCATTGCTATTACCAAATCTTAAAACTGGTGTTAACTTTTTTCACTCAATTCTCAGTTTTCCAAGAGCCTCTCTGGCACATCTGTACCTTGTCTACGTCCCTATCTTCTCTCTTTACATCTACAATAAAATAAAAGTCCACATTCATGATTTTGATCCTTTGGTTCTACATGTTCTTAAGTGCTCTTCAGATTTCTGTGTGTAAAATTAGAAAAAAATCATGCAGTTCCTTATGTGTGTATTGCACCTTCTCAAAGGAGGTGGATGGAGATAATAATTAACTTCACATTTGTTAAATATGTATTAAAATGTCAGAGCATGAAAGTGAGGGACCCTCAACTTCAGCTTCACTAACCTCATAAAAAAATCTACCTTTATATCTCATTAAAAAAAACAAAGATTGTAACAGTGGCCTGCCCAAGATTGCTCAGTAGCTTGTGGTAGATCGCTGGCCTAAGCAGGCTAACTCCTGGTTCACTGTTTGTGTGTTCTTGTTTTTTTGTTTGTTTTTCAGTAGAGTTAACATTCCATCTTATCATGGGCAAGGGCATTCGTTTTCATAAAAATAGTAGCATTTGTTTTTCTTCTCAATTAGTGAATCATGTTTGCCATTGAATTTCAAGCCAATGCCTACAAAAAATGAAAAATTGATAAGCAATATTTTTTGCTCTTTCCCCTCTAGCCAGTGTTCTTCTGCTATCTTTGTTCTTCTGTGAATGAGAAAGGAGAGCAAGATTCTGCTGTTACAGATAAGTTGTGTACACAGCAAAGTACCTTGTAAGGAAAACATCCTTTCCTTAAAACAGCACACCACTTATAAATCAAAATACAGAAAAGTTGAAAATTAAGCTAGAACACAGAACATCACTTTGAAATACCATTTTCACAGTCGTGATTGTTAAAACCTTGCAGTTTGTGAAATTATTTTTTTCTTCAATGGGAATGCCTTGACTCATGAAACATTCCAATGTAATTTCACCATCCACTATCTTTTAACCCAGGTGCACAGTTAACTGAGTGGTCAATTGATCAAATAACAGCTGACTGGCCAGAAAGTTCCTCTGAGGTTTGCAGATGGAAAATGAACTGTTGAGTCTTTCCGCTGCAGGTTAAATGCCACATAAATTATTCATGATATTGCTGGGAGGCGTAGTGAGTCCATAAATCATAGGAATGCCTCAGTGTTAGTTGCTCATATCCATGAAATCTGACTTGCTATGGTTGATGGCGGGGCTAGAGAGAAACAAGAGGATCTGCTGTCAGGAGCAGTGTGATTAAATCAGAGTCTTCCGGATCTATGGCTGTTTTTACTCTGACACATGCCATTTCTTTTTCTACTGTGACCTGCCACTATGCTCTTGGTGGTAAAAGGAGGGGCGGTTAAAACCTAAAATGAAGTGGTCTTACTCTCGGTCAGTGAAGCATGCACACACAACCCTAGAGAGTGTTCAGCCAGTCTTTGCTTCTGGTCAGTGAAAAAATTCCTAGCCACGTCAAGGCCACGTCAATGTCACATCTCTAGGCTGTTCAGTGTGTCTCCAAGTGCTCTCTCCTTGGTACTGGGTCTTGGTCCAGTCTCTTGAGCAGAACCTCCCAGTTAACCTGCCATCAGAAGATTCCCCTTATTCCCTCCTCCTCACACCCTCTATCTCTCCCACCACCCCCAGGTTCTCAGTCCTTTTCACCCCCTACCCCTTTCCCTCACCAAGGTCCTGCCTTTCCTGTTTCTTACCTCCATTGTGAGTTCTAAGTCATTTTGTGTCTTTGTCTAGTGTCCATGAATGGGTAGGATAGTGAGGGGTCAATTCACATCAGCATTGCAGTAAAGGAGAGGAGGGAAGTCCTCAGATAAAGGATCTGAAAGACAACTAGCACTTTTCAGTTACAATGATTAAACCCCATCCACCTTATCTTCTGCAATGTATCTTGCTAAAAATATCTGTCTCCTTCCTAGCTTTGCATTATATCCTGAGGGTTCACCTATCTCCATGGCCTTTGTAAGTGACAGTCTCCATCTGGGGAGAAGCAGAAGAGATAAAAAGCTTTCCCTCTCCTTCCCTCATCCTTCTTCCCGCTTCCTCTCCCTTCTCCCTTCCTCTATTTCTCTTCCCCCTCCCTCTGAAACCTCAGTCCCATTTTTTAAGGCTTTCCAACTTTATATTCCTTCTACCTTAATCACAATCTCCATTCCCACACATATTCTCCAGATTTCTGTCTACATAAATGGAAAAAATGCAGTTCTTTGTGTGTGTATCATACCTCCTCACACTTGTTAAATAGGTACTAAAACATTGGAGCATGCAAGTGAAGGGCTCTGAACTTCAGATTCATTAGCATCATAGAAAATCCACCTGTGTGTTTCAGTAGGGGGACATGGAACTTGGAATCAAATGTAAGGAAACTTAACATCTCCTTGTATCTGGGGGAAAGCACAAGTAAGGGCAACCACTATAACAATATGAAAAGTATGCATAACTTTCAAGCCAGGAGACAGAGAATGAAGAAAACTCAATTATTCAATCTTTTTATATAGAAAAGAAGAATGAATCAGCACAGGTCATTCATTGATGCACGCATTTGCTCACTCAGTGGAGTTTTACTGAATGTCAGTTAGATGCCAGACACATGTCCCTGCTCACATTCATAGCAAAACATTTAGGAAGTGCCTGTTTCTCTAATCCAGGAAAACTTAGAAAATAATTATCTCCTTGTTTATAAATCTCTCAGTCTATTTTATAATCTATTAAGTGAACACTACTTTTAATAGTTGATCTATTCTATAAGCACAAAGGCTATTCTGGCTCTCTCCTTCCCAAAACACTCATTTGTTCCAACATTTGGCTCTGTGAAATAAAAATGAGCCACAGGGACTCCCACTTCATCGCTACCATGTGACAATATATTTCTTCAACTCAAGTGTACCTTCCCAAGCACGCCTTTCAAGAGTCACTGATGGCCCTGACTGGTTTGGCTCAGTGGATAGAGCGTTGGCCTGCGGACTCAAGGGTCCCAGGTTCGGTTCCGGTCAAGGGCATGTGCCTGGATTGTGGGCACGTCCCCGGTGGGGAGTGTGCAGGAGGCAGCTGATCGATGTTTCTAACTCTCTATCCCTCTCCCTTCTTCTCTGTGAAAAATCAATAAAATATATTTTAAAAAAAAAAAGAATCACTGATGGCTTCTGCTTCTTTTAGTAGGAGGGTTTAAACTCCAAAATTCAAACAATACAAATTTGTACAGAGTATAAAGAGAACCAAGGTAGGATTCGGATGTCTTTACAACCAAGGGAGTACACAGGGCATCAACAAATTTGGAGGGAAATATATATATATATATATATATATATATATATATATATATATTCACATTTTCTACACTTAAAAAAAATTACAGATCTCACAAATGTCTTTGAAGACAAAAAATTTTTTCAAAGTCCTTTGAAGGATGGGAAAGACGATATCTGAAATGGAACTCTCAACGTACAGAGAGTTTTACTTCACAAGACCAATTTTCTTGGCTTCTGTTTCATATATCAATAATCTCCACATTTTGACTATAAAAACTTCTGCTTCTTCATCAAGTACCATGGCAACATCATCTAAAATGCTCTGAGGTGAACTATGAGCGATAACCTTAGAACAAACAAAATCAACTAATGTAGCTTCTTCTTCACCTATGTATTCTATAATTTTCTTATTGATCCAAGGTCTAATTCGTCTTTCCATCAATATAGAGTCCACAATAGACCAATCCAGGTGATAGGCAAAAAGCGCAGGTTTGGCTGTAGGAATTTTCTCAATGAGACTCTTCATGTGTTTGCACTTTTCTTCAGTGTTTACCGTGCCTTTGGCAGCATTTTTATCATCTTCACCATAATCCAAGGGAACCAGTTTCCTTTCTCTGGGTACATCATCACTGTCTTCATCCTCAGATTTGTTAAAGACACTATCTACAGGGAGTTCCTTTCTCTTCACAGAGTTAGGTTGACCAGGACTATTGGGAGCACCCAGTTTAAGTCTCAGTCCTATTTTTGGCCTATGCTCCTCAGGTTGTTGTTGACCTGGCGAATTTTCTTGAGGAATAAAACCACAGGGAGACTCATCCCCAGGAGTGCTGGGGGTTGCATTGCCACTGGCAGAGGAAACAGATGGGGCAGAACCGATGGGCTTCAGAGTTGGTTTAAGACAGGGCTTCTGCTCTGGCTCTTCTTCCTCTTCCACAGGTTCCTCTCGTTTTTCTTCTTTTTCTTGCGTTTCTTCTTCCTCTTCTTCTGATTCTGGTTCTTGCATAATTTGTGGTTGTCTGCGCCTCTCAGCCTCTTGTTCCATCCTCTGAAGCCCTGCATCTGGATCCGGATGCCCTTCTGCCAGAAGTCGCTGCCTGGTTTCCTCTAGCTCTTCCTTCTCTCTTTTCCTATCCCGTTCATCTGCTTCCATTTCCTTTTCCCTGTCACGCAGTCTTTTCTGAAGAGCACTTCCTCTGTAATATTTGGGATCATCTCTATCATCATCATAATCTTCTAAGAATTCTTTTAGTAGTTTAGCTTCTTTTGCCATTTCTCTTCTCCTTTCCTCTTCTCTTTCAGCCTCTTTCCCATACTCCTGGCTTTTCTTCCGTTCTCTGATTTCCCAATTCTTAACGCGCTTTTGATAAGCAGCTTCTTTCTCCCAGAGTTTTCTTTCAAGTTTTCTTCGTTCATACTCTTCTCGATCCCGCTTCTTGTATTTTTCTCTTTCTCGCTCCCGTTCCCTTTCACCCTCTCTTTGTCGTTCACGTTCTCTTTCTCGTTCTCTCTCTCTTTCCCGCTCCCGCTCCCTTTCACGATTTCTGCTCTTTTCTCTTGATCGACTCTGATCCTTATTCCGATCGGAACTCCTTTCCTGATCGCGGTCACGAACTCTCTCCTTTGTCCGGTCACGATCCCTATCCCGTTCTCGTTCCTTCTCCTTTTCTCGCTCACGTTCTCTTTCCCTTTCTTGTTCTCGCCTTTCTCGTTCCCTTTCACGCTCCCTCTCTCTTTCTCTCCGTTCTTTCTCAATTTCTTGTCTTTCTTTTTCTTTTTTGCCTTTCTCTTCTTCCAGTTTCTTGTGTGTATCTCTGAATTTGCTGATCTCTCGGGATATCAGGTCTCTTTTGTCTTCTTCCATTTCTATAGCATTTATATCTTCCTTAGTGATGTGTGGATACCGGTTCAGAGGTGCCACTGGAAATCTGCGGAAAATCTCCTCCTTCTTCCTGGGGTGAGAGTCAGATTCTTGTGAAGGGGCATTGAGCTCACTGAAGTATTCACATAATAAAATTTCAATGGCCCCTTTGATCATCTGATCTATTCTCTTAGTTTCTTCATCTAAGGCTTCTTCGTCATCATTAGTGACAGTTTCTGGCCTCGCAGTCCCATTAGAAGCTTTCTTCTTTGCTTTCCATTCATCCAGTTGTGCCTTTGTCTTTGCATCAACTTTAACAAGCAGTTTCTTCTCTCCAATCTGCAGGTCATGCAATAACCTGACTGCACGGAGGGTAGATTCAGGCTCCTTATACTCACAGAATCCAAAGGCTTGAAGTTTTCCAGATGCACCTTGTACTCTCTTCCAGCTTAAAACCAAGCCACATTTAGCAAGGAGCTGTCTTAGGAGCATGTCTGAGGCTTTCTCAGAAATGTTGCCAAGAAAAACAGTAGTAGTAGGACCATAATTTTCATCATTTTCCTTTGCCTTTAAGCCTGGATGATCCTTTCTTGCTCCCAAATGCTTTCCAACCATGGATACAGTGGGTACTCGGACAGTTGGACCAGGATCCATAATGCTCATTGGTACAAGAATCATTGGGGTTCCTGGAGGTACAGGTGAAGGAAAGCCAGGAAACTGTGGTGGTGGAATCCCTGGTGGGAGTGCTGGGATTCCCATGGGAGGGCGATTCAAATGAGGGGAGAAGGACATTCTTACTGCAGATGTCTGCCGCCCAGACAAGGGTACTGTCTCTGTGGCCCTCTGGGCTCCTGGTTACAGGAGACTCCACCGGCCCGAGGTTTCTGGGCGCCACTCACAGGGAGACTGGTTCTGAGGCGACCACTCGCAAAGGCCACAGTGCAAACACTGCCACGCTGCACCGGGAGCTTCTGGAGGTCTTCCTTTTCGGCACCAGATGTTGGGGTCCAGCCCCAGCAGGTTCAGGGGTTCCCAAAGATGTGGACAGAGTCGGCGAAGAAGGAATGACACAGAGACAGCGTTCAGCTGATCAGCAGCCTAGCCAGGTTCTCCAGCCAAGTTTTCTAGCCAGGTTCTCTATTCTCCTATTACATCTGTATTTATACCAGTTGATTTTAATCCTATCCATTCTATTCCAAAGGTTAGGGTGTTTCTTATCTCCATTCCAAGGTCACTACTCTACTGTTCTGTTAAGCTACAAGGAAGTAACTGAAGGAGATTATCCTAAGTAAAGATTATGTAGTTTAAGCATGATTGTTCATAGTTAAGGTGATTAACTACCCGCCTGGCACTTAGTTAAGGGGTTTTACTGATTTATTCCCTTCCTTAGTCCTGTTAATCCCTAACTCCAGGGGAAAATTCCTATCTGGGGAAACAACCTTTCTTGGAGAGGTGACCCTGGTTAGAACACATAGCCCTAAGAAAGGGGAGCAAACATATTAAGAACATTATGCCATATACGCCAGGTCCCTTGAAACATATGCTGTGCAGATGTTTCTTCCCTGCAGCAACTGTGTCAAGTAGCAAGGATGGACCAGCTTCCAGCATCCATCAACAGATGGAAGGGTCAGTCTCCACTCCCCTTGAATTCAGGGTGGCTCTGACTTGCTTTGACCAATGGAATATGGGAGAAAGGATGCTGTATAAATTACAGGCTCAGGCCTTAAGACAGTGGTTTTCAACCTTGGCTGCACATTAGAATCACCTGGGAATCTTTTTAAAATCCTGATTTCTGGGCCTCATCCTCCAGAAATTCTGTTTCTTTGTTACTAATGTTGTGGCCCCACCCATAACAAAGAAACAGAATTTCCAGAGGATGAGGCCCAGAAATCAGGATTTAAAAAAGATTCCCAGGTGATTCTAATGTGCAGCCAAGGTTGAGAACCACTGCCTTAAGAGGACTTGAAATTTGCACTTTTACCCTCTTTAAAGCCTTCATATGCAAAAAAAGAGAAAAAAAATGGTCAGGGCTATTCTGCTGGAGAAACAAGTTGAGCAGAGCTGAGATCTTCAGCCAATAGCCAGCATCTAAGCACCAATATGTGAGGGAGGTCATCTTGGACATTTTAGCCCCAACTAAGCCAGCCAAATACAGCCACTTGACTGACCCCAGAGGGAGCAGAAGAATTGCCCAACTGAACCCACCAACCATTGAGTTATGAGAAATACTAAATCCTTATTGTTTTAAGCCACTACTCGTAGGTTATATAGCACAATGTACCTGAAACAGGCCATCTAGACACCACAAGGACTCTTAGGCCAAATCTTTGACTTTATAAAAGTCAACTCCTGAAGGGACATTCAGAACTAGAGCTTGTTTTTCAGAAAAACTGTCCTCAGTGGCACCTGCACAGTTTTCCCCAATAGGCTTGGGTTCATGTGAGAATGTGAGAGCTGTGAAACAGCACAAATATCAAGGTTGAGGCCCTCGTTTAACAGAATCTAAGGCCAGAGAGATCAAGAAGCTGGCTCAGGGTCACACAGCCTTCTAGTAATCAAGCTGGGACTTGAATTCAAGGTCCATGATTTTTAATCTACTGCTTTTTGCAATAAACTAAACAGCTTCCTACCATTCCACAAAAAGATTTCCATCACATCAGAATTATAAACAAAATAATAGGACCAGGCAAAATAATAGTCTCAGAAAAGAATGGTTGTCAAATACTGTGCAGCCCATTAGGCAAAATGTAGTGTGCTGTAGTATAGCAAGCACAGGCTTTGGGGGTCAGAATATCTGGGTCTATGTCCCTAAGCTACCACATATCTCCTGCGTAACCTCTTTAAGCCTATTTCTCAACAGTGAAGCACTCCCAGGGCTGTAAGCATGAACATCCTTTACAACTGCTGAAAGCACTCTACAGATTCCATAGGAACTATTAATAGGAAAGCAGCCTGTACTTATGGCTTGACACCATTCCCTTAGACTCCCAGGAGAATTTCCTGAGAGTTGACTTTGGATTTGAAACTTGCCTCCACTGTACAAATCAGGCTCAAGGTTACTGAAAAGAAAGCTGAAGCCTGGCTGCCTCGCCTAGGAACCTTGTCCTAGACTCCAAGAGCAGGTGGTATGACTGCTGGGGACTGACTGAGCTGGGAGAGATGGACAATCAATGACGCCCACTCCACACTCCACCCCATTTCATGCTGGTGCGCTCATGAGGAAGTATGGCCCCGAATTACCCCAAGTAACAGGGTTTAGGTAAGATCCAAAGCATGATTCCAGGCTGCAGAGCAGTTTTAAAGGCTTCAGACCACATGCTGCCTCTAGAGCTTGCAAGCACATCCTATAGCAGTGATGGCGAACTTTTTGAGCTCAGCGTGTCAGCATTTTGAAAAATCCTAACTTAACTCTGGTGCCGTGTCACATATAGAAATTTTTTGATATTTGCAACCATAGTAAAACAAAGATGTATATTTTTGATATTTATTTTATATATTTAAATGCCATTTAAAAAAGAAAAATCAACCAAAAAAATGAGTTCGCGTGTCACCTCTGACATGCGTGTCATAGGTTCGCCATCACTGCCCTATAGAATACCTATCATTCCCTTGGGCCCCTGGATATAAGGAAGTGTGGTTGCTCAGACATGTGTTCAGAAACATGACCAAGCTTGCCCTTATCTCAGGCACTGGGAAACATCAATATCTCTAGGACACAGGGTCTGAGCTGCCCCTTGATAATCACCCTTTTTCCCCCCAAGGCAGAAGAATATCCCAATCCTATTGGGAGTGAGGGATGAGACCTTACAATTTTCCCAAGGGGAAATACGTGACCTCCACTTGCATATCATTTACCCTGCCCCACCTCAGTCTACTTTGGGCAGCCATTCTTATTTTTACTTCCCAACTGTGCACATTCTCTGTGCCCCAGCAACCTGACATGTTTTTGTTGTTGTTGTTGTTGTTGTTGTTGTTGTTGTTTTGTTTGTTTGTTATTGTTTTTGTCAAGCAAGATGTTGCTTTACATGGCTAACCCCATGGAATATGTAAATTTGCAAATCAGGATCGGAAGGAGTGACTGTCCCATCAGTGTTGTGTGCGAATGAGAGAGGTGAAAGGGGTTTAGTGGCAGAAGGAGGAGATGTGCCAGGAATCTATGAGGGTGAATACTTAGCTTCATGATGCATCACAGCCCAGAATCAAAGAGGCATCAAGAAGCGCTGGGGGAGGCTCCCATGGAAACTGCTGTGGGCATGGGGACACTCAATATTCAGGAAAGACAAAGCTTATTGAAAGAAGAGGGAGAAAGGACTCATTTGATAGAAATGAGTTGGGAGCAGTGAAAGACAAGATATGCAAGGCAAGGTTGGGCAAGACTATGGGAGGCTATCAAGGCCAGATGTAGAGATACCAAGTTTGGGGGATTTGGGTCTAAGGCTTGTCAGTCTCCCTTTCATTAGCCCCTTCCCTTCATCTTCCAACCTACTATAACAATTGAGTTGCTTAGTCTTCCCTTATTAGAATGCAAGCTCCATTGGGCATGTATTTTTTTCTTATTTTGTTCAATAATGTATCTCCATCCCCTAAATAAATACCAGTAGGTGCCTAAGAAATATTTGTTGAATGAATGAACAGATTCAATAATATGTATCAGGTTGAAAGGGAAAAAGAAGACAATGACCTTTTTATCACATTGAGAGTCTTTAATGTGGAAATAAACGGAAGAGTGACAAAATTCAATTTCCTCTAGGGGCTAGATTTGGAATAAAGATTGTTTTCGGATGATAGATATATAACTTGCTGTAAAATCTGAGAGGCACTACCACCTCCAGACCTTCACTTTCTTATCTCTTCCCATAATAATGTAAGTCTACTTCCTATAATAAATCCCTTGTCCTATCATTCTTGTATGGACTCTGTGCTCCTGCTAAAGTTTCCATCAAACCTTGATTAAAAAAGTTGTTGATACACAGGTGTGGGTAGGGTTAAGCACTCCTTCTGTTGGTCCCAGAAGAACAGAAGGATGAGGATAGGAATCCAGAATTGGTTCTCTGGCTAGATTTAAAGGCATTATTGGTCATGTTTCTATTGGTAAAAGATACTAAAACAGTTCATGGCATAGAGTGACAAAAAGTTACCTAAAGTACTGTCTGTATCACTTGGAGTCAAATTCCTACAGAAGGTAAAGGCTTTGGATGGTCAAGTAGTTGCTGCTATAGAACCTTTTAGTGAAAATATAAGGACTATGGGGTCAGTTAGTTGCTCCAAGTGAGCTGGAGAGATTAAAGAAAAAACTGATGAGTTTAGGGCTTTGCATTTCCAGCTAATTATCTGTGGAAGTTATCAGAAAACTTCTACGACTGTTCTGAAAGAAACTATATCTCCATAGCCACAGGATTGGATTTTTTAAAAAATTATCTTTATTATTGACAGTATTACAGATGTCCTCCTCTTCTCCCCCATCCCCAATTGACTTCCTCCAACCCACTGCTGCCCCCTCCCCAGGCCTTTACAGGGTTGGATTTTTGAAAGCCTAAAGTCCAATTCTGCAGATGGGATGCTTCCCTATAAGATAGAGTAAATGCAAAAAAACAGAGGCAAATAACAGCGCCATTTCCTTATAGGCTGAATGCTCGTGCCTGAGAAGCAAGAGGTAAAAGTGGACATGGCTCCTCTCATTATTAGATTTAATAACCTACCTAAGGAGTTCTGGCTCTTTATGCTGATGCTGCAACCCTGAGTTTAATGGTTCTGTAAGGCATCCTGCCCAAAAGAGAAGTGGTTCATCAGTAAGCATAATCTGTGCTCCATTAAATTGAAGCTGGGACTTTCCTCTAGTCAATTTAGGTTCTTCATGCCAATGAACCAACAGTCAGGACTGAGCGCCTGATTTTTATTAACTATGTCAGTTGGTCTTCCTTGCCATCTGGCTCCCAGTAGAGTTTGGCCAATGGGAAGCACTGGCAGAAGATGCAAAGGATGGGAGGAGAGAGGATTGAAGTATTTATTCACCAGACTCCCTCACTTCTAGGTCATGGGTTGACAGTGTCTGAATTTCTTCCTCTACCAAAGACCACAGCTCCCATTAGGTGGACTGTAGCTATAAGTTTCTCTGGGTTCTAGAAATCACATCTTTCTTTTGACCCTTCAAACTTAGGCCTTGTAATGGCTTCCTGCTGCTCTTAGACACTGAGTGCTTAACCCTACCCACACCTGTGTAAATAGTCTCTTCATCACCCATATTTTAATACATGGACCATCTTGACAGCTGCCTGGATAATACAAGAAAGTTGTGATCTGCATCTCATTCTGGTCACCTTATTTAATTTTCTCATTAGCTCTCAGAATCATTAAGTTGATTGCCTTGGACTTTCTAAGTACCTAGTCATATCATCTATGAATAATTTGTTTTGATCAGTAAAAGAAACATTGTTTCAACAAGTAGCAAAAGAGTTAGGCAAAGATTTCTCAGAATACAAAAAGCAAAACTATAAGCAAATATGAAAGCTTATACTTCATTGAAGTTTTAAAACTGTTGCTTTACAAAAGATGCTCTTAGAAAAATGGAAAGGCAGACCCAGTCTGGGAGAAAATATTTGCAAAGCATATATCTAATAAAATACTTTTATCCAAAAAACATAAAGAACACCTAGAACTGAAGAATAAGAAGACAGAAGAAAATTTTTTAATGGGCAAAAACAAACAGTTCAATTGGGCAAAATATTTGAACAGATACTTCACCAAAGAAGAAAGATGGATTTCAAGTAAGCAAATGGAAACCCAAATTAAAATTACAGTGAGAGTGGCTAAAATTTAAATGGCTGAAAATACCAAATTTTGTCCAAGATGTGGAATAGCTGAAACTCTCATATATTGTTTATGGGAATGTAAAATAGTACACCACTTGGAAAAACCAGTTTCTTAAAAAGTTAAATATACATTCAAAATGACCCACCAACTCTACTTTTACACATTTACCCGAGAGAAATGAAACTTCTCTTGTGTATCCACATGAAAATGTGTACACAAATATTCATAGCAGCTCTAGTCATTTCAGGCAATGATTGGAAACAATCCCAAACAATCCCATCAACAGGTGAATGGATAAATAAATTGCGGTATATTCATACAATGGAATAAGACAACAATAAAAAGGAATAAACTGCACATACACGCAACAATATGAATGAATCTTAAGTTCTTTATGCTAAGCTAAGAAGATGCACACAAACGAGTATATACCTTATGATTCCATTTCCACGAAACTTTAGAAATAACAAATCTAATCTGTAGGGACAATAGCAGATTCGCAGTTGCCTGAGGCTACGGATGTGGGAAATGGAGAGAATGACTAGGCTGCGGCACAAAGAACTCTTGGGGGAGACAGAAATATTCTGTATACTAATTGAGGTGGTAATTACACAGATGTATACATTTGCCTAAACTTGTTGAGATGTACAGTTAAAATGTATGCATTTTATTGTTTGTAAACTATCCTATATAGCAAGAAGGCAATATGCAAATTGACCAACACTCCAACACGCAAGATGGCTGCCCCCATGTGGACACAAGATGGCAGGGGAGGGCAGTTGGGAGGGACCAGGCCTGCAAGGGAAGGCAGTTGGAGGCGATCAGGCCTGCAGAGGAGGGCAGTTGGGGGTGACCAGGACTGCAGGGAAGGGCAGTTGGGGGGGACCAGACCAGCAGGGGAGGGCAGTTGGAGGGGACCAGGCCTGTAGGGGAGGGCAATTGGAGGGGACCAGGCCTATAGGGGAGGGCAGTGGGGGAGACCAGGCCTGCAGGGGAGGGCAGTTGGGGGCAACCAGGCTAGCAGTTGGACATCCCTCAAGGGGTTCCAGATTGGAGAGGGTACAGGCTGGGCTGAGGGACACACCCCTCATGCACGAATTTCATGCACCAGGCCTCTAGTATTTCAATAATAATGTTGATCAGGAAGAAAAGAAGCAGAACAAATTGTTTTAACATCAGCATACTCAGACACCCTTCTCTACAAATCATCTGTGGATTGCCATGTCAGTTGTTCAGCAGCAGCCTCTGGAACTGGCTTACAGCCAGTACACATGCTCCCAGATGCAGGAACATCAGTCACGATGAAGAGATCATATTTCAGCTCCTGTTTGGGAGATTTGATACATTTCACGATCTTAAATAGGACACTACCACCGGCAATGGAACACTGCATTCCACAGATAAAGAACTGCAAGCTCATCTGTATCTGACTCTTTCATACAGTTTAACATCAATAATTTTTCTCCTGTTATCAGACAAAATTCAAGGAAAGCTATGCAGGATAAAAATTACAAATAAGGATGTGTTTCCAGATTTAGAGATGGCTAGTTACCTCTAAGACAAGTAATATCAGAAAGACAATCTTCAGATTCTAATACAAACAGCTATAACTCAGGCTCTGACTCTAACTGAGCTTCACCAGTTCTCAAGGCAAACCAGTCGCACCCAGCAAACAAGCACCATCCTGAACCAAGACTTGGTCTTTAACTAAACGAGCTTTTATTTTTTAGTTATTGCCATTTATCTTTTTAGGGGTGAAGTGATGAAGCAAAATCTCTGTTAAATAGACCATAAAGTTTGTCTCTAGTCCAAGAATTAGATATACTAGCAACCTAGACAACATTATCTAGGGCTTTTTAAAAAAACTTACATGGAATCTGGCCTAGGGCCAAGGAAATGATATTAAGTTGGCACAGAGTGAGGCCATGGGGCAGATGGCATTTAAGAGAAGAGAGTTGGCAGAGAGGCTGATTAAATGCATAGTGGAGACTTATTTTCCTGGAATTCAATCACTTGAAAGTTCAAATAACAGATTTTTTTTTCTGTATTATTCAAGAATATCTGATGTTCATACTAAAAAGGCAAAGGTATTTCAAGTGGTGTCTGAACCAAAGAAAACCTTAGATTTAGTATAATTTAACATTAAATATATTTCTTATACTCCAATTCTTTGGAAAATTGTGTTTTATGATAATAATTCTCAATAAACCAGGATATCCAATTTATTAATCTCTAGGAGATCCTTATAAATTGGGACTATATAACTTTTATTTCATCCCAATACCTAGCACAGAGCTAAGCACAAAATTTGCATTCAGTAAATGTTAATTGAAATAAAGTTAAAGCATGAAAAATGATTCTATTTTTAAAGGAAAAAATATATATGTTTATATGTCCATATGAACATTAAAAAAATATGACAAGATGCACACCAAACTGTAACCAAAAAACACCTCATGGATTTTACGCAATGGAGGGAAATGTAACATTTCCTTTAATACAGAGCACAATGGTCAAAGTCATAGGCTCAGAGTCAGACTAGGTTTGAATCCCAACCCTACCACTTCTCAGATGAGTCAATGGGCAAGTTCTTAACCTCTCTGTGCCCTCATTCCCTCATCTCTGAATGGAGGTCATCATGGTTCCAACCTCACAAGGTTAAGATGAAGATTGAGATAATCCATACAATGCACTTCAGTGTGCTTGACCCTTAGCAAGCACTTGATTAATGTTCACTATATTAGTATTTTGTTTGATTTCCTTTGATGATCAAGCAGTACTTTTAAAATTAAGAAAAAATATTTCACACCAAAATAATTTTAAAGAAACAAATTATAATCCAAGAAGAAGTAAGCGATGAAGAAAAACGACACGTAAAAGGAAATGGGGGGAGAACGGGGAAGAAGAGAAAATAGCTGTCTATCTCATCCTGAAGAAATCTCTCCTGAGCCTTCTGATTAGCTACAAGGTGGACTGGTTGCTCCATCCTTGTTGCATGGCTATCATCTTGGACTTTCCTTTCACCTTCATCCTTGGGATTTCTTTTATCCATCACTATACTGAATCACATTTCCCTGGGTCCCAGGTTTACTCTTTCATTTTTGTAGGGCATATCCACCAGCATCTTCTCAAGAAAAGGTGAGATATGGCATGGCCGAAAGGTCTTTATTATACTCTTACACTAAAGTGCGCTTGTTCTTAAACAAGCTTCAGTGTTGTTGTTGTTTTTGTTTTTTGTGGGGTTTTTTTATATTTTATTGATTTTTTACAGAGAGGAAGGGAGAGGGATAGAGAGTTAGAAACATCGATGAGAGAGAAACATCAATCAGCTGCCTCCTGCACACCCCCAACTGGGGATGTGCCCGCAAACAAGGTGCATGCCCTTGACCGGAATCAAACCTGGGACCCTTCAGTCCGCAGGCCGACGCTCCATCCACTGAGCCAAACTGGTTAGGGCAAGCTTCAGTATTCTTAAACCTTGTTTCATTGTCTTTTAGCGTCTGACAAATCCTTAGAAAAGTTTAGTACCATCCTGAATCTTTGTGTAAAACTCGAGTTTTCTCTCTGGAAGCTTTTGGGCCATGTGCTCTGAAAGTTCACAATGACTGGACCGAGTACTTTCATCCATTGTGCTGGGCACTCGGTAGACCCTTTCAGTCTGGCAACTCATGTCTTTCAGTTCAGGAGATTTTCATAAATTATTTCTGCGAAAACTTCCTCTCCTCTGTTTTTATCTCTCTCTTTCTCTCTCTTCTGGTTTAGTTCTCTATTGTTCCCTATTTTCTATATCCTTATCTTTCCCCCTATTTTGCAAAAATTTCAACTTTATTTTCCAAAATTTCTATGGAGTAAAATTTTCTCCTATGAGCTTTGTAATTTCTAAGAGGTCTTTTCTTGTTCTCTGAATGTCCTTTTTAAAAATATATATATGTTTTAATTGAACTTTTAGAGAGAGAGAAAGGGAAAAGGAGAGATAGAAACATCGATGAGAGAGAAACATCAACATCGGTTGGCTGCCTCCTGCATGCCCCCTGCTGCGGATCAAGGCCCCAACGTGGGCATATGCCCTGACTGGGAATCACACCCTAGACCTCCTGATTCATTGGTTTATGCTTACCTGCTAAGCCACACTGGCTGGGCTGAATGTCCTTTTTTTAAAGAAAAAACATAGCGTTTGCAGTCTTTTTTGTTTGTTTTCTTTTTTGTTTTTGTTTGTTTGTTTTAGTTCCTATCTTTCGTATTAAAGGCTTTCCTCACATGTCTGGCAATCCTTCTCCGTCCATATTTAAAAGTGGGGCACTAAAATGTTGACTAGGTGTGCTTGTTGATTGTGAAGAAGAAGAAAATGGCAAAAAGAAACAGCTGCTGTTCCTGCAGAAGAAGTCAGGAAGCAAATGAGTCACAATGAGAACTTCCTAAGCATACGGGCCAAGTGGCCCATAGATTAAACCTATTTCAATGGGTGTTCCCAGCTCTTCTGTTCTACTGGAATGGGGTAAGTCAAGTATTTCTTAACACAAGATTTCACTCAGTTTTAGAGTTGTAACACAATTGATTTTTCTATCTTCTGTTATGATACCTCATCATGGGTGTTCAAACACATGACACAGTAGTTCTAGGCCATGCTGGCTTCCTGATAGGCTGGTCCATCCAGCTCAGTAGCAGCTAGAGATCATGTCCATTTAAAGGCTGTGAAATGTACTGTTCTAAGTGAGGGGTCTCCACCTCGCCAACACCGATGTCCTCATTAGTACCCTGGTGAAAGGGCCAGAGATGGAAGTAAAGCCTGTAACTGAGCAGTCAGGGTAGATGCAGCACAGACCAGCCATGGCCAGGGAAGTCGTTCCCCCATTTTCTGGGCTGGAAGCATGCCACACACCCCTTGTGGTACATTTCCCCCAACACACATTTTTACTTTTAAAAAGCAGCTACTGAATCCAAGATTTTCTTCTAATTGAGGGGAGCGGGGCGGGGGCGGGGGTGGGGGGACTCCAAATGCTTCACTTGGGTCTTTACCATGTACATGACAATAAAGACAATTACAGACAAACAGCTGTAAGACGTGGACTGGTCACTGCTTTTCTTCTTTATGCTTATAAAGCTCATTAGGAGCTTAATGAGAATTTACCAGTGTTTTCTCTTTCTGTTATTCTGAAGTACTGGTGCTAATGAGAAACCCAGAGTTCTTTCCCCAGAGCCTGGGCAGAGGGGAGGGGAAGCCCGGTAAGATATCCAATCTTCCAATGAATCCTTACAAGGGCCTGTTCTACCAAAGGTTCTGCATTGAGTGTGTAGAGCATGGTGGTGAGGAATGGTACAAAGAGGAGAGTAGGATGTAGTTGCTACTCTTCAGAAATGTGCAACTTACTCCACAATGAGACAGATAGAGCTGGGATTCTAGACTAGTCAGAGCACTTGAATTCATACCCTATTTATACATTCTGTGTGACTGGATGAGAGACAGTCTCTTCAAGCTTCCATTTCCCCATAAGGGATAATGACAGGACTGCTGTCATAGTATTATTGAAAGAATTAAATGAAAGACTATATTTTAAAAGTTTTGTAAAGTGTCTAATAAATAGCTGTGGCTCAGAATCTGTTCATTGTTATTATTATTGTAAATAACCAAAAGCAGGTGAGAATCACACTATGATAAAAGTCAGTATTTTGCATAGCAATAGGCTTTGAAGGGGGTTGGCCCCCTATAAGATTGGAAGTATCATAAAACATTTGACAAGACTAAAAGCTGTAAGTTCTCCCCAAATAAGGATTTCTCTTCCCTTCAATGGACCTGAATTCCAGCCCCATCTCTAGACTGCTGTGTGTCCCCACCCCACTGTGACTTTGAGTGTTCCCCACCCCTCGGCTCTGGCTCTAACCTCACGGTATTGTTTCCTAAGGCTTTGTCCCTCCAAATACAACGCAGTTTTCCTGGATATTAAACTTCTCAACTCCAACTCCACTGCTCCCTGACCACAGGGCTGCCTCGGCCAGCTTTCCACTATTCGCCCCCGCACCCTCATTGAGCCTTAACATCTTTCTTTCTTCCTTAAAATCTTACTTCTTTCATGCAGACTTTTCCCCCTCCCCTCCAGAAACAAAATAAGATCAGAAATGGGACCAAAAGTCTGGGCAACTACTCTTTTCTCTTAGGGATATTTCCATGTGTCCTTTGCTGACCTGGCAAAATTTGGGAGTTGGAGAAAGGCTAGTAGGAGTCCCTTCTAGGTGAGTTAGCCCAGCATTCACATGCTCCAAGCTCCTGTGCTTGCCCTTTAGGGAAAACTGTAACTAGTATTGGTTGTATCTCACTTTTTCAGAGTGGAGGGGCCCATGAACTTTTTTCCTGGACCCAGATGTCAAGGAAACGTAGTGATGGTGCAGCGAAAATGACTGGCACTGCCAGAGAAGCCTGCCTCCGGGCCCAAGGTAGCAGCTGCAGCAATTCAGCCCTGGGCTCTCCCGGTGGAGTTCCAGCCCCAGGACACATCTGGATGTTGTAGGACAACTCACCAGGCTGGGCAGAGAGTTAATGAGAACAGAATGCGTGGGAATGTCATCAGATTACTTGGTGCTTTGGGGTCTATTCTGGGCCTCAGCCAGATCTGATTGCATAATAGAACCATTTGACATAATTGAAAATGGAAACTGACAGTTTCTTTGCTTGTCCGGGACCTGTGGCAGCTGGCATGAGAGACAAAGAGGGGCCCAGCCTCATCTGGAAAGAACCTGGGAAGTGCAGGAGAGAGGGGGCTGCTCCTGGCACTTGGCTGGCCCTGGAAGGAAGGCAGGAGCCTTGCTGTTGTTCTCAGCTCTGTGCCAACATCTCCTGTCCTGACTCTACAGCGGTCAACCTCTGCAGCCCGCAGGGCCCAACCTCTCCACGTGGAAACTGAAGAGATGAGGTCTTAAAGCCTCTCCCAGGCTGGGTCTAGGGAATTACGAAGGCTGTCTGACGTCTGAGATGCCTCTGTTAGTTCAGGCTCCGCACCTCGGTGGAAGTCAGATCTGACATGGCCACATCTAATTGAAAACTTAGGGTTGAAATACTTCTATTACATTGTGGTTAAGAGCACAGGCATTGAAAGTATCACCCCATGAGTGGTTACTTGATGATTATAAGGGGGATAAATCAGCTTTGCATTTGGAGGGGGAAGGGCATCCACTGTGACCTTCTTAACCCACCGTCAGTCCTAGCCCGCAGCCTCCCCAGGGTGCAGCGTGCTGTATGCAGGACCAATTAGAATCAGAGTCTCTAACTGATCCAACCTCCATCTCACAAGCTTTTAGACCTAACTCCCAGTTTACAGAAAGCCCAGGGGCTGGAGGAACAAGTTTAATGACACCAGGAGGAAACCATCAGATCACAAGACAATTGATTCCACAGTCTCTTCAACAAGCTAGTGACACATAGAAGGCGGGAGGATTGCTTTAGATAAAGGGTTTGACATTTTTGAGTTATAACAACTAAAAACAACAACAACAAAGTCTGGGAGTCAGACAAGGGAGGCTTCATCCTATCTTTACCACTGACAGGCATGAGGACAAGTTACTGGACCTCTCTGAGCCTATTTCCATACCTGCAACATGAGGGAGGTTGTGAAGATGGACTGAGAAGATGCAGGAAGGCCTTAGTGCAGTACCTGGGCCTCAGTACTGGGAACTCAGAAGTGGCAGCTGCTAGTATCACACCAGAGGTCTACTTATTGACTAAACTGTCCCCGTGCAATGCCCTGCAGCGTGGTGCTACCCTGGCCTTCCTGCTTACCATCTATCAACTTCTTTACATAATAATGCCTAACGTAGCCTATTGGAAAGGTGATCTCCCCAAACATGAATGTCCCTCCTCTCCTCTGCCTCGCTAAGCTAAGGCTGGAGATGTCACCAGAGCCTGCCTGTGCGGGAATAGTAAGAGCATGTTCCGAGGACACTGTTGGTGCCCTGCCGGGTCCTGGGCCTTCACTATTTCAGAGCAGACTGCCAGCCCTCATCACTGTGTTTCGGCTTCTCTCACTGCCGGAGCCCATGCTGACCTCGAGGGTGTGCCCAGCTGGAAGTGCCAGGGAATTGAGACCCCTCTTCCCGTTCTCCCCTCAGCAGTTCTCAACCAGTGACAGACAGGAGGGGTATACTATCCCTCCCTTACCCCTCTGGAGAGATAGCTTTCAAGTGTGTTTCCCAGAAATCTATAGCAGGATTAAGATCTACTCGGGGGTGAAACAAACTAGGTAACATCCCCTTTATTAGTTTTTCTCTCTTCCCCGAATTACTTCCCCACCTGCCACCTGTGTTTTCTGGAATCACCTGCCCAATAAACCACTTGCACTAGAAGCTTTGTCGGAGGGAACCCAAGACACCAGATGAATGAGTTTGGATTTTACTCTCAGGGCAGCAGGAAGCCATTGGCGTGCGTTAAACTGCTGCTATCGGTGTCATTCCAGAGCGAGCTCTGCGCCGCTCCTTGCCCATCCACCATCAGTGCTAGATTTTGGACTCAGTGAGAGTAGTAAGTGTTGTGTCTCATTCACATCAGATACTCCCCACGTAGTGCCTGTCACAGTGGGCTGCCTCCAGCTCCTGCTCCCACCAGGAGGGAAAGGCAAGGAAGCTGGAGGAACGCCCAGAGACTGTGGTTACACAGAGCCTACACATTGCAGCCACCATGGCTGCAAACAATTCACTACTTTTGCTGCTTGGAGGTGTCTGAAGTCTAAGAGTAAAATCCCGGGGAGAGCAGCATGCCAGTTAGAGTAGGAAGCATCTTGAAGGGACGAAGGTCTGAGGGAGCATCTGCCTGCCTGTGAGCCCAGCGCCAGGGGATCTAGCTTCCACGGGATAACTGAGAAAGCTCTGGAAAAGACCCGTGGAAAACTGCACAGCTCTAATTAAGGGAGTCCTTTGCCCCCTGCCTTGCTGCAGTGGCCGTGCCTGTGAGCATGCTGACGAGACCCAGAACGAGCCATAAGCAGTGAGGTTAGGCAGCTAGCCAAACTGCTGGCAAAACGTGCACTGCTCTTGGAGCAACTTCAGAAAGAATCTGGGTCCAAGGTGGTATTACGATGGCAGACCCTTGGGATAGTCTTTCCAGGGAAACCTGAGACCCCCTGACAATTCTGGGCAATATTTTTCCCTTCTTATGAGAAGCAGACGAAATAGACTGAACTTATTGTTCTATTATTCTTTTGTTCTAAAGTAAGATATTTCAAGATCCGTGTCCTTTATTAGGATACAAGTTGGAAGCAAGGAAGCCAGTTTAACATTAGCAAACCCTTTTATTCTATCCCTTTGTTTAGCAGTGATTTGCTTTCTGTTTAAATTAGGAAGGAAGGAAGGAGGGGAGGAAGGAAAGAAGGAAGGAAGGAAGGAAGGAAGGAAGGAAGGAAGGAAGGAAGGAAGGAAGGAAGGAAGGAAGGAAGAAAGTTGCCCCCTAAAGATCCCAAAAGAGATCATAGAGTTAAATTTGGATGTCATCACAAGCACAATTTCTGCCCAGAAGGAAAGCGGTAAACGAGGTCAGAGTGGCCACCTGACTGTGCTGGCCAGAGCTCAGCCACAGGTAACAGGAAGCCTCTGTACTCATTACTTTGCCAAGTGACCTGAGCCAGATCAGGGTTCCTGGCCACCTGGACGAATAAAGGCAGAGGGCCAGAGCAGTGAGGGTGGTATCTTGGTGTTGCTTGGCATTACATTTAATGGGAAATAAAGGGAATAAAAAGGGAATGAAGGGAGGGGAAATCTTTGGGGAGATCTCTTTATTTGATGACCTCTAATTTCATCTCAAAACAGTTTTTTAAATTTACTTATTAATTTGAGAGAGAGAGAGAGAATATCAATTTATTGTTCCATTTATTTATGCATTCATTAGTTGCTTCTTATATGTGCCCTGGCTGGGGATCGAACTCACAACCTTGGTATACTGGGACAATGCTCTAATCAAGTGAGCTACCCAGCCAGCACTTTCAAAGCAATTTTTAAAAGAGCCAAGTACAGACTTTCTCAGAACAGGGAGACATCCTTATTTGGGCAGACACAGAGTGGATGCAGTTTACATCCACTGACAACTGGGGCTTCTGAGCTTGGGCACTACACTGGCCAAACTAGCATTCAGTTCAGTGACACCAACTGAAGCTTCACTCTGGGCCTCTTTGGGCCACCCTGAACTTCTGGTTCACTATACTCCTCTCCACCCTGTCCTCATGCTGCCTTAACATTTATAAATTCACATCTTCACCTCTGGGTCCACAGTTAAATTTCTTTAAAAAAAAAAGAAAAGAAAAGAAAAGAAAAAGAGGGACTCAAAATTTGGTTTCAGTAGGTATCAGTAAGAGCAGGCACTTGTCTTAGGGAAAAGTGTGTTATTTAATTTAGGCCTATATCCTGAATGACTGTTTAGACTAGACAGGGAGCATGTATTGAAGGTTAAATTTCAGTGTAAATTCTTGAGACAAACATCCATGGACAGCAATTACAATGTAATCTTGTAGGAAGGAAAGAAGGAAGGAAGGAAGGAAGGAAGGAAGGAAGGAAGGAAGGAAGGAAGGAAGGAAGGGGAGGATCTGTCAGACTGAGGGCCAGAGCAGTGAGAGTGGCATTACATTTGAAGGGAAATAACAGAATAAAAGGGGAAATGAAGGGAAAGGCAAAGGGAAACCTGGTCATTATAGCCAAAGGTTGTTTGCTCCCAGTAAGAAATAAAATACAGAAAAATGATTTGGCCTAAGATAAATCCATTAGCAATGCATTTTAAGAAACTAATGCACTGGCTATCTTCAGAGTAGCAGGCATGTGATGGTTTGATTTTAGCATTTAATTCAATGATGCACTTGCAGACTGCATTAAAAGGGTAAAAAATATATATTTGATTCAACTGATCTTATTTAACAGCTTACACAAGCAGCTTCAATTCACATTTTTTCCCATTTGTTTTGCTTCAGCAATTCCAAACGAAGGAGGTCTAATTGCACGGTCACCCTCCCACCCAATGTATGAGTAAATATAGAGGGAAATAATCACTGGGAGGCAAATTAAGGTTTGGTCATACATCAACTCTGCTTAGCTGGCATCTAAGCACATAATTCACATTACTGAAAAGCCTCCAGTGATGGCTTATCCACTACCGATCAATTGCAGAAAAGGCTATAACTTTATTAGAAGCATAATTTAAGAAATCCCTAACACTTAAGATTTACACCCCACTTTCTAAATGGCCAATGCTTAGTAATTAACCCATGTGTGAAATTAAATCCAACCCTAAGGAAGATTTATACAAATGTTGTTTTCAATTCTGTCCAAACCCTTCTCAAAAAAACCCATAAGCTGAAGGATCAAAAGGCAATTTAACCAACCTGATCAAAGCACCACCATCCAATGCTAAGGAAAATCATCTTAGTGGCCATCACCTGCCTATTCTAAAACATCCAGCCCAAGCAGTGTGATTCAGTGAGTGAGCCCAGACCTATGAACCAGGAGGTCACAGTTCGATTCCTGATCAGGGCACATGCCCGGGTTGTGGGCTTGATCCCCAGGAGGGGACATGCAGAAGGCAGCCGATCAATGACTATCTCTCATCGTAGATGTTTCTCTTTTTCACTCTCTGAAATAAATAAAATATCTATCTATCTATATATATATATATATATATATATATATATATATATATATTTAAATACACCTGAATTTATATATTCATAGTCCATTAAAGAAACATTTTTCTAATATTAGGTTGTTGAAATTTCAAAATTTACTATTTGTGAATGTGCATAGCCATCAAGCATTTGTGTGGTTTTACATTGCCTGTAGCTGCTTAGAACCTAGTGCTACTGCTACTGCTACTACTATTGCAGTCACCATTCATTACCTGTTGGATTCACGTGATGCCTGGTGAGCTACCTGCAGAAAAATCTACCTTTCTTCCCCCAGGCTTCTTATCTCCAAGAGCTATCTGATCCAGGGAGTGTGGATGAGCCTGGGAGTGTGGATAAGCCTGGGAAGTCCATCGAAACTAAGACAAGAGCTATCAAATCACAATCCCATGAACAAAGATAAGTAAGGTTTCCACACAGGAGTGGGGATGGGGAGCTTTTGTCTTGCTGGCTCAGAGGAAACATTATAGTATAAATCTGGTTATAAAAATTGTAAGGAAGTGTAAAGGGCACCTCACCACTCTCTGATTCCAAACTTAGACTTAAAGCACTGTATCATTCAAATGTAGACTTTCTCTTAATATCAAGCAGAAACATCCATACATCTCCTGTGACCCTGTATTAACTTTACTATAGAATTTTTTTTTAGAAAGTAATCAACCCTATTTCTTCTTTTTATTTCTTTATTGATTAAGGTATTACATATGTTTTCTATCCCCCCATTGCTCCCCCACCCTCCGACCCCCACTCATGCCCTCACCCCCTGGTGTCTGTGTCCATTGATTAGGCTTATATGCATTCATACAAGTCCTTTGGTTGATCTCTCCCCCTTACCCTCACCCTCCCTCACCTTCCCTCTGAGGTTTGATGGTCTGATCAATGCTTCTCTGTTCCTGGATCTGTTTTTGTTCATCAGTTTATGTTGCTCATTATATTCCATAAATGAGTGAGATCATGTGATATTTATCTTTCTCTGACTGGCTTATTTCGCTTAGCATAATGTTCTCCAGTTCCATCCATGCTGTTGCAAATGGTAAGAATTTCCTCTTTTTTACCGCAGCATAGTATTCCATTGTGTAGATGTACCACAGTTTTCTAATCTACTCATCAGCTGATGGGCACTTAAGCTATTTCCAAATCTTAGCTATGGTGAATTGTGCTGCTATGAAGATAGGGATGCATACTTCCTTTCTGATTGGTGTTTCTAGTTTCTTGGGATCTATTCCTAGGAGTGGGATCACTGGGTAAAATGGGAGTTCCATTTTTATTGTTTTGAGGAAACTCCATACTGTTCTCCACAGTGGCTGCACCAGTCTGCATTCCCACTACTATAGAATTTAAGTCCACTAAACAAGCTTCCTTAACAGTGTTGCACAATTCAGGAGAGAACCAAGAACAAAAGCAGAGATTTCTGGCTAAGAATGCAGCTTTGTAGCTTTGCTCCCTCCAGTTTGAATGCAAAGGCAAAAAGGAGTGTTAGGAGTGGGGATAATAGGTGCTTAGCTCACTCCATGTCTCAAAGGAAGGTGTTCTCGACACAAGGCAAGAAAGCTCTGAGCACTGGAGCTTGTGCAAGGACGCTCCTTGGGAACGCCATGGTCAGGTTGCAAACTGGCAGCTTTTGTCCCTAACCTGCGGAATAGCACATGTGGCTATCAGTTCCTGCTCCTCCCCCACCAACTTCTCTTTCCTCTCTGCCCTGTGTTTTCATAAAGTTTTCTTTGGGCACTACCTTTAAATCCCTTCTCTGCCTCATCTTAAGAGATTTATAAATTTATATTCTTATTACGTATTCATGAACCCTAACTATTACAAACGACATGGTATTTTATCATCTTTTCTACACAACAATGCATATCCATAACCATTTTGTTGTTGTTGTTGTTAATCCTCACCTGAGGATATTGTTCCCTTGATTGATTTATTTGTTTTTTTAGAGAGAGTGGAAGGGAAGGGGGAGAGACAGAGTGAGAGAAACATCTATGTGAGAGAGGCACATTCATTGGTTGCCTCTCATATTCGAGAGGTACATGCCCTTGACCATAATCCAACCCCGGACCCTTCAGTCCAAGGGCTGATGCTCCCATTGAGCCAAGCCAACATGGCTAGGGCCATAACCATTCTTGAACTGGGGAAGGATCATTATAAAATGTCACAGATAGTCTGAGGAGTGGGCAAGATTTGGGTAGGTGAGAGCTTTTTAATGTTTTTCAACTGTTGTGATTAATAAATTATATCTTATAAAAGACTCTATAGATGACATTAAATTCTCCTTTTCCTCTTTTAATAAAATTGAAAATATTTTTATCATCATTCTAATAAAAATTCTTCCAACACATGAGCACTTTTAAAATGATAGTCCATAAGCATTGATGTTAAATAGACCCAACTTATTTACCCTTTCTTCATTGTTCTTTTCTATACTTAGGTGTAAACTCCTTTAGACAGGAATATGTCTATTTTAATAGATTCTGACCAGTGGGTAATAAGGACTGTCCTGTTACATGGAGACGTGTAGCAATACTTCCTCGGGAGAAGAATGCTGGCTAAGAGCTATAAACAGAATCAATTGATTCTTTCTTCATGAATTATTGTCAACCCCATTTTATAGATGAGGACATTGAGGCACGGAAGTGTTAAGTAATCTGAGCAAGTTACAAGGTGTGAAGTGGTGGCTAGTAATAAAAAGAGAAACAAACTTAGAAAACTGTGGTACATCTACACAATGGAATACTATGCTGCTGTAAAAAAGAAGGAATTCTTGCCTTTTGCAACAGCATGGATGGAACTGGAGAGCATTATGCTGAATGAAATAAGCCAGTCAGAGAAAGATAAATACCACATGATCTCACTTATTTGTGGAATATAGAGAACAACATAGACTGATGAACAGGGACAGATCCAAAGACAGAGAAACAGCGATCAGACTATCAATCCCCAGAAGGAAAGTAGGGGAGGGAGGGAGTAAGGGGAAGAGATCAACCAAAGGACTTGTATGCATGCATATAAGCCAAACCAATGGACATGGACAACAGGGGGATGAGAACATGAGTGTGTGTGTAGGGGGGTTAATGGGGGGGATAAGGACACATTTGTAATACCTTAACTAATAAAAAATTTAAAAAAAATCAAAAGGAACCAAATTTTCCGCCAAAAAAAAAAAAGAGAGAAACAAACATGGCGTGAATCTTCATTTTTAAAATAATTTCCTCAACAACTAACCAACTTCCTTACAAAGACTGATATTCTCCACACATACAATCTCTCAAAATTAGATAATAGTAAAGAATATGAGAGTGGAATTCTCCCTGATGCAGATCCATGAAGTCCCCATGTAATTTCTCATTCATTTGATGACTTGCAATACTTTACCCTGCCCTTAGAAATACTTAAATTGGTTGTATCAAAAAAAATATGCTCGATATTGTTCAAATATCTTCATCTTTATCATAATTTTGTTTGTAGATACTGTTAACATATGATTCTTTCTTACAAGTCTCTCTGCCACAGAGAACATGGTTGTAAAATGCAAAGGGAATTAAGTAGGAAAAGGTTAAGCTCAAACATCTTTTTAGATGAACTCTATTGGTTATCAAGACTTTCCAAACCCATGTTAGCCTCTTAGATAATGAATTTTGCAAAAATGGAAAACAAATTTCTTAAACTTCACTACAAGGGTGTGATGAACATGAACAATTAGAACATGAAAGTGAGTTCTGTTTCTAAGTATAAAAAAATAAAATAATAATCACCCATAATTCCACCATTCAAAAACCCCCACTCAGCATTTCAGTACATTTATTTCCAGTGCTTTTTCTCCCCTACTTTTTAAAACATAGTAAATAGCCTACCTTTTAAAACACAAGGTTTACTTGAACCATTTATTCAAGAAGTTTGTCCCATTGTCTTGGAGGAAAATTCCTATTGTCTCCCTATCCTCCTATAATGTATTAATCTCTTCTAAGGCAATTCAAGTTTGTTGGGGTCCAGCCCCAACAGGTCCAGGGGTTCCCCAAAGGTGTAGGTGAAATCGACGAAGAAGGAATGACATGGAGACAGCGTTCAGATGATCAGCATAGCGAGGTTCTCTAGCCAAGTTCTAGCCAGGTTCTCCAGCCAGCTTCTCCAGCCAGGTTCTGTGTTTTATTTTCTTGTTACATCTGTATTTATACCAGTTGATTTTAATCCTATCAATTTCTATTCCAAAGGTTAGGGCATTTCTTATCTCCATTCCAGGGAGTAGAGATTATGTAGCTTAAGCGTGATTGTTTGTAAAGTGATTAACTACCAGCCTGGCACTTAGTTAAGGGGTTTTATTCCCTCCCTAACTCCGGGGAAAAATCCCTACCTGGGGTAACAACCTTTCTCGGAGAGGTGACCTTGGTTAAAACCAGGGGTGGGCAAACTTTTTGACTCGAGGGCCACAATGGGTTCTTAAACTGGACCGGAGGGCCGGAACAAAAGCATGGATGGAGTGTTTGTGTGAACTAATATAAATTCAAAGTAAACATCATTACATAAAAGGGTACGGTCTTTTTTTCTTTTTTTAGTTTATTCATTTCAAACGGGCCGTAGTTTGCCCACAGCTGGTTAAAACACATAGCGCCAAGAAGGGGAGCAAACATATTAAGAACAGTATGCCATATATGCCAGGTCCCTTGAAACATATGCTGTGCAGATGTTTCTTCCCTGCAGTGACTGTGTCAAGCAGCAAGGATGGACCGGCTTCCGGCACAAGTTATTGACAGAAAAATCAAATTACTTTAGCTATTCTGCTGTTTCTTTACCTATTTGGAAGATAAATTCTTCAGTTAAAATTAAAGATTGACTAAGGCCTAGATTATTAGCATGCATCCCTCCTGTCCAAAGGTGATTTAGCTATTCTTACTTAGTTGGTAGTTCTTACAGGTGGGGTTTAAAGGTACATGCAATGAAAGGGTCAAGTTTAAGACTTCTCTAACCCTCTGCTCTCCATCTCTGTTAATGGCCTTCCTGGGGTTAGAGATTTGTTTAATGTTCAATAGAGGTTTCTATTGCTACCACTGAGCCTTTCATAAAGTAGCATAACCAAGTCAATGTTTAACTGAATTCTTTGGGTCTGAAATGACAAAGTGGGAGTTAGAGGGAAGTCTCCATGGAAACCAACCTCCCAGGAAGTGGCCAGAAGGGTTAGTGTGTGGTGAAGTAGACCTACAAAGATGTCAGGAAGGAAACATCAGCTTTGGAAAGCAGGGCTAAACCTCTGAAATACCTTGATTAAAACGACCTATGTTAAAGTCCCCTCGCCACTTCCCTCATGGTTTTCCTTTGACTGTCTTTAAGGTAAAATGGGCCTGAGCCACTCTAAGCCTCACCCTAGAGTGATCAAAGTGGCACCTTTGCAAAACAAAGAGGAAGAGACACCCTCGGCTGGTCCTGCAGAGTTTGCATTCACTCAGAACCTGGAAGAAAAGAGAACATATTCGCTGGCCAGAAGGCAGGACCGGAGTAAAGCTTGGGAAGGGCAGTTGCCCCCTCTACGAGAGACCTGGTATGGAAGATATTCTGCAGGTAAGCATGAAGCCCAGCGTGAGATTTGTGTATTTGTGCCAAGCAGAGCTATTGGTAGGTTTACCTGTCTAACCCCATAATCTCAGAAAGTTTCTCAATTACTGAAACATAAGGGAACATCTTTTGATGGGAGATTGAATGTTTGTCAATTGTTAAGTATTTTGGATACATTAGAATGGGTGTGTAAACAGCATAAAGGGCTTTTCTCTCTTTTTAAGTATAATTAATATCTTTTTTTTATTGTCTAATGTTTTACATATGTCTTCTTTTTTCCAATTGACCCCTCCCCCCCGCAAGCCATTCCCACCCGGGCAAGCCCCCACCGCCCCGGTGTCTGTGTCCATTGGTTATGCTAATATGCATGCATACAAGTCCTTTAGTTGCTCTCTAACCCCCCCGCTTTTTGTCTCTAGATCGATCTATTCTTGTTCATCAAATTATGTTGATCATTATATCCCACATATGAGTGAGATCATATGATATTTATCTTTCTCCAACTGGCTTATTTCACTTAGCATAATGCTCTCCAGTTCCACATGAGAAGGAAAAATCCTTTTGTTTCAGTTTAGTTTATAGTGCTTTCAATGTTTATACCTAGCTTTGCCAGACAATTACATTTATTTAGATAAAGGTGTGATACCTTGTGACCATCATGTGTTTCCATCAGATTCTAAATTTAAATCATCCTCCCCAGTAGTGTTTAATGCCTCAGACTTTGTTATTTTGAAAGCAGCACTGTAGGAGTTCACTCTAATGTGAATTTGGAAACCGCCCCAAACAAAATTGATTTATTGCAGTACAGATGAGTGGATGAGTCACCCTGTCCCCAACTCCATATTCTCATGGTCATCTGCAGGACTAAGGACATTTTTTTCCCATTAAGATAGGAAGCTCTAAGCCTGAAGTGGCTATAAATTATTCTGGGATATTTTCTAACTTGGGAAGAGACGTGTACATGAATAATGTAAACATACTAGCACATATGTTTGTATGTAATTTTCTTTTTTCTTCACATTCTGGATCAATAACACATTATCAAGCTCCCATTGTTGGTCAACTTGGCCAGAAAGCCTTCTATCTATGTTGGTACCTAGGAAATCTTACCTAGAATGACTTTCAGGGCTACTTTCTATAACTGACAACCTTTGACCCATTCCCCATGACCTAGGTTTTTATGTTCTTCAACTTCCTAAGGTCATGAATGGGAATTTTCCTCTTAATTTTATTGAATAAGTCTTTTAAAAACAATCTAAATCCTTTATCCAGTTTTAAGATTTTGGTATCTGAATGGTAAAAGCTGATTCTAATGGATTAGAGTCACAATTGGGAAATGTTCTTATTTTTGAAATGGCAAAATCACATTAAAAATAAATAACTAGGGGATAGTGAGCAGTTTGACCACTATTTTCCAGGGGCCCATATTCTAACCACAGCTCCACCAAATACCAAATAGTATGACTTGAGCAATTTACTTCCTCCGTTTTCTTCAACTATAAATCAGGGATAAAAATAGCTACCTGACACTGCCTATGCCATTTCAGGAGAATCAAATTAAATAATGAGGTGATACCACTCAAATCATAGTATATAATTACAGAAGAGTCAGGCTACTGAAGAAAATTTTGCTGAAAATATTTAGATTTTTAAATCCCACATGTGTTTAGTTGCCATTGCTATTGTTTCTGTCTTGCTCACTATGCTGGCATCTCTTAAAAGAAAATAAGGACAGAGCAAAGTGCTTAAGGTGGTCATTGAAGTGTCTTAAGAATAGAAATACATAATTATCCAGGAATTTTTCCACTTAAAATGCAACACGGAAGGGCACTTATGTAATACCCTTTGTAATACTTTTAGCAAAAATTAAAAAAAATAATAAATAAATTTTAAAAAATGCAACACGGAGCTGTAGGACAGTCTACACAAGAATCTAGAAATCAGAATGCTTCCAGCCTGTTACGAGGAAAGGACAAGAACTTCATTCATGCAGTGTTGGTCATGGTAGCAGTCCCAAGGGCTCAGGAAAATCAAGCTAAAAAAATCCAATTCACAATGGAGCTCTTGAGCCTCTGTTTCCTAACAAGGTTGTTTTATCAAGAAAGAATATGGACATGCTATATTACAGTAGGGACTGTGGGAATGTCTTTTCTTAGTTAGGGGGACTATTTAATTAGGAACATACAATGCTTAGCGTTGCATACTCCTAGTAAACACTTAAGCTCAATTTCTTTTTTTTATTATTATTTCTTTTTTTTTTTGCTCCATTTCTTTTTTAAAAAATATATTTTATTGATTTGTTACAGAGAGGAAGGGAGAGGGATAAAGTTAGAAACATAAATGAGAGAGAAACATTGATCAGCTGCCTCCTGCACACCTCTTACTGGGGATGTGCCCACAACCAAGGTACATGCCCTTGACCAGAATCGAACCTGGGACCTTTCAGTCCGCAGGCCGACACTCTATCCACTGAGCCAAACCGGTTAGGGCATTTGCTCCATTTCTTTATTACCTCGCTACCTAATATCTATCTATCTATCTATCTATCTATCGATCTATCTAGTTCATCTAAAAAGAGAATTTATTTTTATTTCTTAAAGCTATATTTTATCCTGATTTCCTATATTATTTGGGGGTGATTTAATGAAATTAAAATAAATCCATACATTTCTATTTTTCATGCCAAATCCTGTGTTTGAATAACATTTGTCATCAATACATTTCTTTAAAAATATGTTTTTATTGATTTTTTAGAGAGAGAGAAAGGGAGAGGGATAGAGAGTAAGAAACATTGATGAGAGAGAAATATCAATAGACTGCCTCCTGCATGCGCCCCCCGCACCCCCCCCCCCCCCCCCCCCCCCGGCCCCTGGGGATTGAGCCTGCAACCTCGAGCATGTGCCCTGATCCAGAATTGAACTGTCAACCTCTTGGTTCCTGGGTGGACACTCAACTGCTGAGCCATACTGGCTGGGTTGTCATCAATATGTTTGGGGAGGAAATGAGAAAAACAGAAATTAAATTCTGCATCTAAGCTAATATTTTGCATTTGCTCTCATGTAGGGTTCCTGCTTTATATGTTTCATCTCCACATTCAACCCATAGGTTAGACATACATTTTTTTAAAAAAAGGTACAAAATTGGTTAACAAAGTCTAAAAACTAATTGTTAAACTTATTTAATAGTAAATTGTTTCTAATGTGTTTTTTCTTGCTTCTCCCCCAATCCTTCAAGTGCCCAGGGCCATGTATTTTGACATCCCACTGGAACAGGGAGAAACAAGTATTATTAAAAGGCATCCACCCCGAAGACTTCAAGTAAGATAAATTTAAAAAGCTTCATAGGAATTTAATGGTCACATCCCTTTTTAACTATAATCATAAAAGAGGGATATTAAAAAGGACCAAGCAAACGAGAATGACAGTAATGTTAAAGAGAATGTTATCGATGCAAAGACCATCTTTCTTTCGGTTTCCTTTTGTAATGATTTCACCTTTTAAAGCCACTACCAAAAGGAGAAAGTATAGTACCAAAGACATAGCCATGATGAGGCTCAAAGGACCTGAAACCTGCATTGATTAGTTGAGTGACTATGGGAAAATCACTTGTAATAGACAATGATAACAATAACAATAGCTAGTACTATTTAATTTTCACCTACTACAAGTCAGAGACACCCCAGACAACTTGATCTATGTCATCCATTTAATCCTCATACCCCTCTATGAGAAAGGAAGTATTATCTTTGCTGTATACATGTAGTTCAGAGAGTTAACAAGGACAACAGAGACCACATATCAATCAGGTCTCCAAAGCCCTTTTTCTTAACTGGGCAGAGATGATCTCTACAGCCCTTCTGTCCCTACCCTTTTATTGTTTTAAGTGTCAACTGGTTGTTGAAATTGAGAACATTAGATTTCAAGGCAGCAAAGCAAATTTTAAATGCACTCACCTTAATAAATATTTAATGAATTTTCTCGAGAGAACTGTAAAGTCTCAGAACTCTCATTGTAGAAGGGGAAAGAGATATGAGTGGGTCTTTGAAAATAAGCACCAGCTGAAAGCAGGGCTGGGGTGGGGGTGGGGGGGAAGAGGGGTGTCTCAGTGAGCAGGATCTATCACTGACATTTGAAAAGAATCAAAGCCAAATCCCAGCTGCTACACAATTCACCCAGATGACTAGACGAATCCCAGGTGTATTTGAGCTCATTTGTTAGGCATTATTTCTGTTTCAGTTGGTTTTTATTTACCTGTTTTCTCCAAAAGCTCACAATCATTATTTGATCTGATTATATCTTTTGGTCACACAAAAAAGCATCTTTTCCCAAACGATTAAAAGCCTTAAAATATTGTTTAATGAAAAGTAACCAGTGAAAAGTAAGTGTGTAGCAGTCTGTAGTTCACAAAGTACTTTTCATACCTAGCAATCCTGAATACGCTAAAAGAGTACATTGATCCATCAAGCTCAAAAAGAGGATTCTGGTATTTCAAAGACTGCATCCCCACATCCTAACCAAACCACCTTAAAAAGAAAAATCAAGACAAATGAATTATTTGAGCGCAAGGACCATGTGTTATTCAGTCTTATATCTTCAGTCACTAACACTTAATACATACCCCTCAATATTTTGTGAATGAATGAACAGATCAATGAATAAGAAAGAGACCCATTGTCCCTCATGGGGAAAAAAAATCAAAGTGCACTCCCTACTGGAGACCTGTAGCATCGGTAGATTGGAAGTCCAGTTGTCTAACCAACATAACAAATGTGATGAATAGTAAGGATAGAGGAGTGTTTTATTGAACCCCAGAGTTGGGAGGCACCTGCACTTCAGGGAAGAACTGTGCCTTGGAACCTGAAAGGCAGAACTTCCTATGTGTCTCCCCTGTGCTATTCTCTCTGCATTTGCTTTATTCCCTCCCTGCAAATCAGCTTTCTCAGCTCCTCAAGACCATCGGTGATATGTGACCATTAATTTGCATCTTACAGTTCCAGTCAAACAGTGTGGCCTGGCCCTCTTGGCTCCAATTCCAAATTCCTGAGAGAGAAAAACATCTTATTGGCTCAGCTCTGCTCATGATTCCAGGTTTGGTCCAAAGAGCTATGACCAGGGCGTATGCCATGCAGTGGAAATGTAGATTCTGAAGGCAGCTCCCTGAGAAGAGGGAAATCACTGGGAACTTGGCAGGTATCTGAAAGATATAAACTATAATTATCTTTCACAAATGAGACTCAGCACATTTTCCACTACAAATGGGTTTTTGAGAGAATAATAAATGCTGGGTTCCCATGACATGCTAATTAATAGCTTAATCCCTGGCAGGGGAAATTCTAAAAGTATTTTTTAAATTATTAAACCAAGTTGAATCGCACCTTAAATAATTTGACTTGCATATTTGGCACTCCCTACTTCCTGAACATCTACTCCTCAAGCAAAGAGCAGGTCATGAACTCGGGTTCTCTCTAACTTGGAGTGGCTTGGATCTGAGAACCTCTTCCAGGGAACGCTAGCAAATGTGCCTGCCCCATGCTGAAGAGTTGGCCATCACTGTCCCTTCTGGCCTGATTGACCTTCTCATCCAGCTACCTCAGGTCCAGCCTAAGATGGAGATGTCCACCCCAACCCCCCCCACCCCACTCTATAGTGTTTCCTCAGGTAATCTCCAATGACTCCCTCATCTCCAAAGATTTGCTCAAATCTCACCTTCCCTGGAAAGCTTATCCTGACAATCCATTGACAATTGCAACCCTCACCCTAGCTCTCCTGATTGCCCTGGCCCTTCACTATTCCCCCCCCCCACCCCCCAGAACACTTATTTTCATCCGACACAAGCAATTTACTTACCTATTATGTTCAGTGTGTATTTTCTTCAGTGCCTTTTCACCCTCCCCCAACCCCAATGCTAGAATATAATCTTCACAGAAGCAGGGATTTCTGTCTGTTGTCTTCAATATTGTATATAAGTATCTAAAACAGTACATGGCAGGTAGTAGGTGAGCAATAAGTATGTGTTGAATAAATGTTGAATAAATGAATGAATGAATGAATGAATGAATGGAGAGGAGAGAAAGATGAGCATAAAGACTGGTGATGAGAGATACGGAGGACGGTTCTGACCTGGGTGGTCTATGTTTTGGGTATTAGACAATTTGTCACAAACTTCTTTTTCTTTACCTTTTTTGGTCCTTTGCCAATTTTCTATCAGCTTTTTCTTTGTGATTCATACGAATTCTTTATGAGACCTGGTCCTTTTTTAATTATCTGTGCTGCAAATATCTTCTTTTCACCTATGGTTTGCTTTTTCATTTGGCACATGCACATGCACGGGTGTGTGTACACATAAATTTCCAGTTTTAATGTCAGATTTCTCAATCTTAACCTTTATGTTTTGTATTTCTTGTATTTTGACTAACTATTCTCTTTCCCAAGTTCGTAAAGATATTTTGTATTTCTAAAATTTTTACTATTTAACTTTTCACACTTAGGTCTTAATCCATCTGAAATTCATTTGTGTGCAGGTGTGAAGTTGAAATCTAACTTTACTTTTTCCCCATTTGATTAATCTATTTCCCAAGCAATCTTTACGGAATCATCCATTCTTTGACCATTGATTTGAAATGTTACTTCTGTCATATATCCAATATCCAAAGCTTCATGAGTCTGTTTCTGGACTCTCTCTTCTGTTGCGCTGGTCTACTTGGTATCTGCACGGGAATTCCACACTGTCGTAACTATTAACTTTAAACCGAGTTTTTATATTCAATAAGGAAAGTCCCCTCACTTTATTCTTCTTCAAAATTATCTTTTGCTATCCATAGCCCTTTGCTCTTCCATGTGTAGTTTGGATCTTCTTGGCAAGTTCCACAAAAAAATCTTATCAGCATTAATAGATTAACTTGGGGAAGATTAGCCAGGTTTACAATATTGAGTCTTCTAAACCATGAGCATGGCATAAATCTCCATTTACTTATATTTTCTTTTAGATATTTCCATAATATTTCATAATTTTTCCACAGAGGTCTTGTGTAATTTTTTTTGTTATATTTCTTGGTACATCTCTCAGCTTACATGTTGATGCAGCTTTTTTTCACCAGGAAAAGGGGTGAAGAATAATGCAGCCCATAAGTTGAAACTGTGAGCCTGGCTCTAGTTTCCCATCTTGTATGGAGCACTCTTAGGTCCCATTTAACCTATAGAAATAACTCACAGCCATCAGGAATCCTAAATGCCTTATTGATCTGCCTCCCCCAAGTTTCCTATTCTGTTTTCTAATCCAGGGAGATACATATCTTGTATTAAAGACTGACCATATCTTTTTGGTTTCCTGCTTTATTTTTTTATTGCTATATGTTTGGAGCAATGAATGTTATTAAAATGTGAGCTCCTTGCAATGCCTTGACCAGAAGTTCCCCCTTGGCCTTACAATTTCTTCCTCCAAGGCCATTTTGGACATCTTGACCTTTGTCCCAGAGCCTTAGAGGACACATTCTTCAGTCACGGTGCCAAATGAACGTTATGCTTTCTTCAAGTTGTCCCCGCTCACCTTTCTCCTACTAGTAAATAGGAGCTCAGGTTAGTGTTTGTCACCACTAGCAGATTGAATTTCCTGTCTCCTATGTGACACTTCCACTGGCAAACCTGACAATTTGTTTTATTTGAGAAACCAAATAATCCAGAAATCTTTAGACAAATAATTTTTTTAAGCATCATTCAGACAATTCTCCAAGTAATTCCTTCAGTTGTATTCTCTCTGAAGATAATGAAGTGAGGCATCCCATTTCCCAGGGAGGGAAAAGGAACTAAATATGAAGCCAGAGTTCCGAGGCCACTTCACTTGACTACTTTGTTTAGAGAAGCCAATTTTCCAACAATTTTTTCTGCAGTGCTTCCCAGATCAAGTAAAAAAGATTGAACAGAGGGATCCTATTTGCAATGTTAGTTGCTGCCATCTAGTGTCCTTTGGGGAGAAATAGTGTGAGCCCTTAGGTTCTTTTCAATGGCCAGGAAGAAAGTAATTGCCTGCAGAGAGTACTTGAAGGCACCTGCTCCTTAACCCTTATTGGAACTGCAGATTGAATATCAGAACTGCAGGTACATCAATCAGACTCCTTGGTATTTACCCCAAATGAATCGAAATCTCATATCCATACAAAAGCCTACACACAGATGTTTATAGCAGCTTTATTCATAATTGCCAAAACTTGGAAGCAACCAAGATGTCCTTCAGTAGGTGAATGGGGAAATAAATTGTGATATATCCAGAAAGTAGAATAATTTAGCATTAAAAGGAAATGTGCCTATCAAGCCATGAAAAGACATGGAGGAAACATAAATGCATATTACTAAGTGAAAGAAATCAATCTGAAAAGATTGCATACTCTGTGATTCCAACTTTATGACATTCTGGGAAATGTAAAACTATAGAGATAGCCATGGAAATACTAGTTGTCACCAGGAGTTTAGGGGGGCAGGGGGTGAGTAAATAGGCAGAACACAGAGGATTTGGAGAGTAATATAACCACTCTATATGGTACTTCAATGGTAGGTACATGTCATTATACATTTGTCCAAACCCATTAGAATGTACAACACCAAGAGTGAACCTTACTGTAAACTAAAGACTTCGGGTGATAATGATATGTCACTGTAGGTTTATCAGTTGTGATCAATGTTCCATTGTGGTGCAGGCTGTTGATAATGGAGAGGTTGTGTGCAGAAGGTATATGAGAGCTCTACTTTCTGCACAATTTTGCTGTGAACCTAAATCTGCTCAAAAAATAAAGTTTATTAATTAAACATACACACAAATATACGTATATACTATTTTACTTTTGCCAGAACATAGCCCAGATCTGTTGAATCTCAATCCCCAATGAATTGCTCAGGATTTTTTCTTTTAATTCCCAGAGTTTCTAGTGATAAATCAGGTTTAGGAACAAGTAGTAGAGGAAAAAAGCATGAAGTTCATAACTGGACAGACCTGAGTTTGAATCCTGGAGTTTCCACTTACTAGCTATGCAACTTTGGACACGTCACTAACCTCTCTGACATGGGGAACCATCAGCATCATCATCCACAGGGTTCCCATGACAACTGAATGAGATGACATATTGTGACCCTGAGCACGATGGACAATAGCGGCTGCAAAGGCATTTGGGCCTAACCACCAGAAAGAACCGGATCCTGAACCACGCCAGGGGATAGCATAAACACTTCTTGTTCTTTCTTCACCACCACCCCCCCCCCCCCCGAACCCCTTAGTTATTGCTGATTCTCCCTCCCATTTGCCTGGATATCCCTTGATCCTTGGTCTCCATCCCCCTTCCTTTTCTACTCCATTCCCCTCAGGGTTCTGACTTGACCAGCTGCTGCTTCCTCTGCCAGCAGGTCCCATTTGTCCTGCATCTTTATGTTCTGCAGAGAAGAGAGACAAACCTCTCTCTTACTAGTATTGATCACCTCTCATTAGCTCCTTGCTAAGTCACTATGTTAAAAACAAACAAAAAGCTACTTCTTCACGTTAGGCTGCTTTAGCAGAAAGAAATGCTGGCTGCCCTCCCGAGAACAGCCCAGGCCCAGGCCCAGGGACCAGGAATGGTCCCATAGGGAAGTAGCAGGGGGCACATGTCGCTCTCCCACTATGAGTGCTGGATGCTCAGCGTCCATTTCCCGTGGTCTTGCTCCGTCTCTTTTCACTCTTGAAAGCTACACTGGCTTCCAGGACTACACCTTGATAATACAACAAATCAGACTACAATGAAAAATAATTTCAAAAGATGTTAGGATTTGCCTTCATGTTGGACTAAGGGAGTAGTGCTCACATTGTTTGCTGCAGCACATGGCATCCCTGGTTCTCTCCTGCTTCCCGAGCCATCACTTCTGTCTCCTTGGCCATTTCGTCTTCACACACCAGCCTCTCAGTGTTGGACTCCTTGGCGCTGCTCTTCTACTTCTTGACTCACGCATGACTATGGCTTCAGTTTTGCTTTACCCAGGAATGACCCCCAGCACAGACCTGTCCTCTGAACTCCATGCCTGTTCAACACCTCAACATCTACTCAACATCTACACTGATATGTCTCAAAGGCTTCTCAAACACAACCTGCTCTAAACCGAATTTGTATTTTCCTGCTATATTCCACCTAAACCTGGTCCTCCTCTAGAATTCCCCATCTCAGTGACGGATAACACTATCTGTACCTTGTATCTGAATATCATCTGGACACTTCACTCACCCTCACCAGCCATCATGAATCCTGTTTGGTCAGTTTTAAATATTTGTAGAGTCCATCATGTGTCCTTCCAGGAGCCACAGCCGCCCCCCCACCCCCACCACCACCACTATTCTCTTTAGTTTAGTTTCCACACTGCAGCTACAGTGATCATTTTTAAAAACAACTGTAGCAATCATGTCACTACTTTGCTTAAAATGTGTCAATGGCTGTGCATAGTCTTAAGAAAACCAACATCTGATACTACCCTATTAGGCCTGGCATAAGCTGACCCCTGCCTCCCTCTCCAGCCTCATTTGAGCGGCTCTTCCTCTCACTCTGAACTGCAGCCAACTTCTTGCAATTCCTTCAATAGCTCATGCGCTCTCCTCACCTTAGTCCCCTTAATACTTCCAACCTTCCAACTTCCGCTGAAAATTACTTCTTCAGCAAACTTTCGGGGACTGCCTCCTTACCCTTCTCCCTCTTGTATTATTTTTCTAGGGCTACAAACATGAAGTGTAAAAACTGTGTGACTTAAAATAACAGAAATGTACTATGTCACAGTTCTGGAAGCTAGAGGTGTGAAATCAAGGTGTTGGCAGGGTAGGTTTCCTCTGAGGGTTGGGAGGGACAGTCTGTTCCCTGCCTTTCTCTTAGTTTCTGGTGATTTGCTGGCAGCCTTCGGCATTCCTTTTCTTGTGAAACATCACTCCAGTGTCCACCTTGATCTTCACATGGTGATCTTCCAAATTTCCTCTTTTTATGAGGACACCAACATATTGAATTAAAGGTCCAGCCTACTCCTGTATAACCTCATATTAACTAATTATATCTGCAAGGACCCCGTTACCCAATAAAGTCACATTCTGAGGTACTAGGGGCTAAAACTTCAACATATAGATTTGGGAGAAGGAACACAATTCAACTCGTAATACCACCCATTTCTGAGGTGGAGTCCTCTAGGAATAATATATTGTCATAGTCCTGCCCTGCAGACCTTTTTCCTCCAGTACTGATTAGTTTGTGATTCTTAATCAAATAATGACACAAGCAAAAGTTTATTTGCTCCTCCTCCCCCATAGACTGTAAGCTCCACGAGGGACCATGCCCATTTCTGTTGACCACTGTACCCCCATGCTTGGCATATGGCAATTGTTCAATAAGTATTCACTGAGTGAAGCAATGAACGCCATGGCCCTCCAGGTCATTGACTGCATGGCAACGTGAGCAGTGCAGCCTTTATGTCCCTGCCTACTCAATCTCCTCCCAGTGCTCTAGCTTCTGGAGCAGCCAGTCATCTGAGGCAAGTAGGACTGGAGGCAGATCTACCTGTTCATCAGTTGCTGCCCAATTAGTGACCCCTTGAAACTCCAGCATCACTTTCCCTATGAAGCCAAACCCCCGCTAGGACAAGTCATGTCTAAGATTTGTTAGCACACTGAACTTCCATTTCACCGATTATTATTGAGGAGGATAAGGGAGCTTCTCTGAAGATGTTAAAATACCTCACTTCTCCAAGAACCAGAAGAGTTCAGCTGGGTGGTTAATGGATGAAGAAAAAAACTTCTTGGTGCTTCTTTCATCTCTAATACTCTAAGATCCTCATTATTCGATAACTTTAGACATGGTCCCTCAATGCAGCTAGAAAAGGATTCTTAGTCTTTTAACTCTCTGACCACTATTTAGATCAATAAGTCACTGACAACAGTGCAATAGAACCATACGGAACCCAGAATACCACTGTAATCCCATTGAAATTGCCTTCTCCGTGTGCTCTCAAGAGCAAGTGCTGCTTTCGAAAAGTGTTAAGATAGTTTAATGCCTGGCTTTTATGTTTCATCACCTCATGGCTCGAGGAATGCTGAATGCTCTAAATGTTGGGCTTCTAGAAGCTTGAACCCATTGACCTGCCACAAGTAATTACTTCTGAAAGGATCTTGAGCCAGCGAGAACCCAGGACAACTCACAAAGCAAAGGTAAACTGCAGTGATACTCGGAGAGGGTGGGCTGTCCTTTTCATGTACTCCCTGCACAGAGGACTTCAAAGCAAATCACACTATTACGTTATTCAGTGTTAGAACTTGATAAACCCCTCTGTCTTCTCCTGGGCCTGCCTCCTGCTGGCAACTGCTCTTGCCTGTCAGGTGAACCCATGGCCCTTCTCCGCTTCCTAGTGGAACAGGGAGAAGAAGAAGAGACAGAGAAATTGTACTTGGAAATTGGTGATTCTAGAAGTGTTCAAATATGTGGGAAAGTCCAGCATAACTCTTCCCTTTCATTTCTTCCACTCGGCTAAAACTTTCTCTTTGCTCTCAGTTTTCAGGATAAATCTCATACTACAACGCACCAAAAAGTCATCCTGGAAAGGGCCTACTGTAAAATTCTTTCTTTTTATAAACTTGTCATACTCTGCTGAGAAAACTTCCCTCGTGCAGAAATGTAAAATGTGAGGTAGAAGCAGATTTCTAACACTTTCTACTCCTGATTCATTTCGGAACCAGCTAGATACTGCTGTGTGCTGGCTCACTTGGTAGAAGATGTCCAGGTAGTTTTGGATCCTCACGGCCATGTTTGTGATGCTGATAGCACCTCCGGAGATGGCCTCTCCCTGAGGCTCAAATCAGTGAACATAGTCATTGTCCACAGGTCACCAGAAAACATCACTGAATGCATCTGGTGGTGAATGAGATGCATTCACCCCTGATTGCCCTCAATGACTGTCAGCACTGTCCCACTGGGGTTTATGGGAAGAGCATCAAAGTCACAAATAATCAACTTCAAGTCCTTCCTAAACTGTAACATACCAGGACTTATGTTGGTATATAGGGGAACATTCTCTATAAATAGGTTCTAATTTCATAGCCAGACAAGTAGTCAGTGGTAGAAGAGACATGGAGAAAGAGAGAGAGGTTGGTCTCATCAAACCAGAACACATTTCTGGAGAGATAGTAATAAGCATCTATTGATAGGGGAAGTGATATCTTGTCAAAATGAGATGTGAAAAGATATGTCCATTCAAGGTCTGAAACACTCCACAGGAACCTTAAAAAACTACATTGCACACATTGCCAACTGCCATTCCACTCACTGGTAGCTACACAAAGGTCTTACCTGGGAACTGCAGTGGTTCGCCTTTGATATCAGAAGAGATCTCTATGGATTACGATTGTGGATTCATCTTGTTCTGTTCCAAAAAGGATTTCAAGTTTAGATTGCAGAGTCCGTGACTAGTTATCTCACAGTAATGAAGGTGTCATCTTTTGTAGCAGGAATTGGAAAAGAAGATGCCAATTCCAATGTATACTTCTGGGAAAAGACAATATTTACATAAGATGCAAATGCTGGAAATAAACCGGAAAAGACAAGAGGTAAATATGAGAAGAATATCATATTTACCAAATTCACTGAACATGATAACTGCCCTGGCACATAGATGTAGTTAAGGGTTCATCTCCAGTCTTTTTAAATCTAGCCATTAGATCCAAAGATTCAACTACTGGAGTTGGGAAGAACCAGCAATATTCCTTCTCCTACCAACTAAGTCTTTCCTCTGTTTTCAATCCTCATAGGATGTAGCTGTGTCTCAGGTCTCTCTTTTTAAACTCTTGCTTCTATGACATTCTGGCTCCAGCAGAAAAATGGGGTTAGATCAGTTTTCTTGGTTTAGTAAAAAAAAAGAGGAGGGTAAGCAGTGTGGGGTTGGTCTTTATTTTGATACTGAAGCATCTCTGCAATGTATGCCATAGAGCGATGGTCGGCAAACTGTGGCCCCTTGAGTGTGGCTCTTCCACAAAATACCATGTGTGGGCGCACACGTACAGTGCGATTGGAACTTCGTGGCCACACTCAAGGGGCCAAAGAGCCGCATGTGGCTCGCGAGCCGCAGTTTGCCAACCACTGCCATAGAGCGATCTTACAAGAAAGACCTCTTGTTACAAAGCCATGTACAGTATGGCTCCTTAATTGTCATATTCCAAACTTCTCACTCCAGTGAATAAGCCTAAAACCACTGTCTGCTGTTATTCCAAACATATCAACTAGCCTTCGGAGAAATGCTTTCACAGAAGTCCTCACTTTTTTGAGACTGTGGATATACTCTCCCTTCTCCTAACAAACCTTTGCATAAAGAAAAACTCTGTACCTTCTAATAGGAAAAAGAGAGTCCTATTCTGATTAGGGGACCACAGATGCCCACGGATGATTACACAGCTGGCAAAGTGGCTGACCCATGGACCTATTCTGTGGAAGTAGCTGAGAGTGGAGATGGGGGTTGGGAGGACTTGAACCATTTATAACTGATCGTTTTCAGGCCCAAGTGGAGTTGAAGAAAAGTCTTCACAGGGAGGCGAGGATTAATAAGGAGAAACCGAGGGACAGCACAGCCAAGAAAATCCTTGACAGCATCCCCAGAGATGACGATGACTTTCTAGCCATGTTGCCTGATGAAACCTTAAACCCAAGTCCAGGTGAGTCATGCATTTTTTTTTTTTCAGTAAAATAAAGTATTTCAAGTGTTTCAATCATCACCAAATACCCTTTTCAGGGGTAAGGGTAGGAACTTGTTAGGGTAGGAGGTCAGTAAATAGCCTGAGGTCCTGGCTGATATTTACTTCCTGGAATATAGTGGGTAGGTTATCATGTAATTTGGATGGCCCGGAAGAAAAGGCAGAAGTTTAAGCACTGTAATAAGATGCTTCTTTCTTTACAGAGGTTTACTGTACTTTGTATGCATTATTGGCAATCCTCACTCTATCCCTAGGAGGGAAAAAAGGCCAAAGAGTCTCATCTTGTGGTGAAAGAGAATAAAGCACGTGGAGGAAATATTAAACTGGAAATTGGTATCAGTTGGTTGGGTGCCATATGCAGACACTCTCACCCCCGGCCCACTCTTTCCCCCCACAGCACACTCGGAATATCTAAACTGAATCCAAGCCTGCTCCTGCTGCATCCATGCATTCAACGAGGTCTCCGTGCCCTGGGGCCTTTCCACCCTTCTGTTCCCTCTCCTTGCAACTGGTCAGTCGCTAAGTCCTGTTGAGGTCGCCTAGCACTGAAATCTCCCTTCTGTCTCCCATTCCCCGTATCACCTTTAGGCCATCGTGTCATACCAGGGCTATTGCGACAGCCTCCTGACTGCACTCCTCGCTCAGGCCTCACCCTCCCACATCAGCACTCCACTTCAGTGGTTCTCAGTGTGTTCTCCAGACCTCCAGCACCAGCCTCACCTGGGAACGTGTTAGGGCCCCAGCCAGAGTGACTGAATCAGAAACTGCAGGGCTGGGCCCAGCAATCTGGGTTTAACACCCTCTACCGAGGTGATTTGATGCCTGTAAAGTTTAAGAACCACAGGTCTATTGTCCACAGACCAGCAGGGTCTGCATCACCTGGGAGTTTATTAGAAATGTGGAATTTCAGACCCACCCCAGACCGACTGAATTGGGCCCCGCATTTTGTCAAGATTCCAAAGCGATTCCCCTGCACAATAACGTTCTAGAAGTACTGCACTCAGAATGTAGTAACCTTATATAATGCAAATCTGACCAACTCACTGTCTTGCTAAAAGAAATCCTTCCATGAGTCTCCATCAGACTTAGGACAACGTCTAACCCCCTCCCTGGCTTCATCTCCTGCCATTCTACCCAGCCCCACACCGCAGTCAGCCCAGATTGCTCACAGCCTCAGATTGCTGTGTGATTTCCAACAGATATCTGCATAGGTAACCCCTTCGCTATGTTGCCCCACCAATTAGAGCCCCATAAAGTTTGCCCTGTCTGTATTGCTCCAGGGCAAGCCCACCCTTGCAAATGTATAAGATTGTCTACACTCTTAGATTGCCCTGCTGTGGGCCAAATCCCCACCTCAGCAAGACTGACCACTGAGAGCTCTAGGGAGATGCTGGCCATGCCTCTGGTGGTCTTGGGCTTCTAAGAGCAAAAATAGGCAGCTGAAAGAGATCTTGCTCCTGCTCAGAACAACAAGATGCTTAATCAATACGTTAATGAAATAAGAACAGGCTGAATAATTGAAAATCTACTTGAGGCATCTATGTAACCTATACTCCTGAGTCCCGGAATAAAATATGCTGTGTAATCATGCAGAAAAACAACTTTTACAATTAAAAAAAATATTGGCAAAACAACTAAGAAAAGTGCCTCAGCTACCGTTAGATATGTAGACTCATTGCTTGAGATCAGGCCAAGGAAAACCAATGCAGGTGTAGTCTTTGGGAAATGTTCCAGAATTGGAGAGGCTCAGGGGAGACTGTGATCATGGTGATGGGGTTTTCCTGCTTTCCCCATGCTTTTCCGAGCTGCTTCATTTTGCTCTGGCAAAGGTTTATGGAGTGCTCACCTATGCCAGGCACTGTGGTCTGCCCTTAAATGCATTACTGCATTTAATCCTCACATAACCTATAAGGTAGGAGTTACTATTAGGCCCCATGTAACGGAGCCAATATTCAAGGCCAAGTCCTTCTGACTCCCAAGTGTGCTCTCTCACCCACCCTCTTGTACAGCCTCGCTGGAGCTCCGTCCAGGACAACCGTGGGAAATTCTGCAAATATAGAGGTTGTGACTCCTCAGCCTTATCTTTCAAGAGAAGGCTGCCCTCTGCAAAGCCTATAGATTTCACCATGGCAATAGGCATATGCTGGATCAATGATTCCTTTTTACTTATTCCCAAATAGTGTCTTTGATTTCTTCCCCTGTCTTCTAAAAGCAATTCTCTTTGCTTTCTCCTAGAAGTGGAGTGTAGCCAAGATCATAGACTCACAAGAGGATCCTGCTAGTTAGATTCTGGTAGTAAAGATTCCTCTGTACCCATCTCCTCTGATTTTATGCTGTATTTGCCTATTCCATTCCCTCTTTTGGAATTGACGTGAGTTCAAGTCTCTTTCTTTCTGCAGCTTCTTTAAAATGAAATCACCCACACTTTATATATATTTATATCATAAATTATATATACTGTATATGTGTATATACAAAATGATACATAACTTACACAAAGTGAACATCATTTTTTGGAGCTTAAAATTCTATGAGTTTTAAGATGTTTGTGTTGCTCTTGCCCTTTCCAGAAACCATAATATAGTGGGTAGAAAAAGCCATGGACTTGGAATCAAGGTCTTTCATTTGAGCCTCATCAGGACATTTATTAACTGTAATAAGTGGGAGCAGGGACCTTCTCTAGCTCCTAGAACAGTGCCGGGTACATAGTATCTCTCAATAATTATTAGCTATATATTTGTCTACATGAGATTATTCTATAGACAGAGAGATTACAGCTAAATTATAGTCATTTAACCTCTGCAAACCTCAATTTTCACATCTGTAAAATGAGAATATAAAGCATGTCACCAAGTAGGTTTTATGTAAAATTAATATAAATCTGTGTGAAAGCACATATAAAATGTAAAGTGTCATGTAAATGCATGGGAATATGGACAAAACTGAAGAAAGATGGAACTGATATCTTATAGTGAAAATAACTATATACCTCAGGGAAGTGTCATCCTAAATACATCATTTGTCACCTTCACAATTCTGGTCTTATCTGGACACCTGTGCTATTATTTACTTAGTATTTTTCTTTAAGCTTTCTTCTAAGAACAAGGGCAACTTTCCTACATAACCATAATACAATTATTACACTTACAAATGTTAACATTCATACATGCTATTTTCTAATGTTTGGTCCGTATGTAAATATCGATGGTTATCCCCATAATGCCCTTTATGGCTACTTTTTGTTTCCCTGTTTGTGCTTTCTTTTTTAGATCCAGGATCATACATTGCATTTTATTTTCTGTTTCTCAATATCCTTTTTTGCTTGTTTGTTGTTTTGTTTTTTTAGAGAGAGAGGATGGGGAGAGAGAGAGAGAGAGAGAGAGAGAGAAAGAAACATTGATTTGTTGACCACTTATTTTTGCATTCATTGGTTAACTCTTGTATGTGCCCTAACCGGGATCAAACCGGTTACCTTGGTGTATCAGGGCGATGCTCTAACCAACTGAGGTATCTAGTCAGGACTTCTTAGTCTCCTTGATTTTATTCTTTTTTTCTTTTCTCCTTCCTGCCTTTGTTCTTAGGAGATTTGTGGTGATGTGTTCTGGGGGTCAGTGACTCTACAACTAATTCTCAAATGGTTCAACTGAAAAGTACATATATAGTGACAAAATGTTGTTGGTGAGTTGGAGTGTACAGGTATATATACAGGTATAATATTCTTGTGCCTTTCAGAACATTTAAATTTTTTTTTTAAAAAAGGGAAAGAGAAACATTTTTAATGCTTCCCCAGATGGAATCCTGTATATGTGTACATATTTTTAAAATTACCAAACAGATTATTCTGTGTTCATACAAAAACAGGCACTTAAACAAATACACCATTGTCAGGGGGGAAATTAATTAAATCAACTTTTAATTTTTTGTAGGAAATTCACAGAATGCAGAATTTTTAGAACATCATTCAAGGAATGACAATGGTCCCCAGAAAATTGGCAAAATGGAAACATGGCTTCGTGAACAAGAGGCCCGGGGACAGCTACTCTGGGACAGCTCTAGCTCTGACTCTGATGAGTTGGGGAAAGTCACAAAGAAACAACGAGCCCTGGTGAGGACAAGGACAGAGAGAATCCCACCTTTTGACGAGTTTTTTGATCGAGAATAAGAATGCTATTCACTAACCTAGATTCTCAGAGCATTAAAGGCTTACTTTCCCGTAAAAACTCTTCAAGTTAGTATATGAATTATTATGAGGGAGCCAATTCACTTGCTTTTTATTTGAAGTCTTATGATTAACAGGTGTGGCATAGTTTGTTAATGATGCTGCAAAACCAACTGCCTTGACACATAGGGGCATAAACAACAGCCACATGTTGTTACACTCTTCTGTGGGTTGCTGGGCTCAGTTGGGTGGTTCTTCTGCTGGTCCCTTGTGAAGCCTTTCATGAAGATGAAGTCAACCAGCAGCAAGGGCTTGACCAGGACACTGAGACAGCCTCAGAGCCTCTTCACATGGTCTCTCCATCCAGGTAGTGAATGAGGAGCCCAGGACTCCAAAAAACAAATGTTCCAAGAGGAGGAAGCAGAAGCTGCCAGTCCTCTAAAGGGTAATCATGGAACAGGCTCTGCATCACTCCTACATTCTGTTTGTTGAAGCAAATCATTCTCCAGATCACAGAAAATGAAAAAGGGCTTGAATTCCAAACTGTGGCCCACTGGGGTCCATCTTTGAGACTTGCCCCTACACCCTATTTTTAAAAAGCAAATTATAGCTTGTAAAACAAAGAGATGAGAAAGTAGATTTGATACAAATAAAGATGAGTTTTTAAAGATGCTACATTAGAGACTAAGCTCACTAAGTCACAGTCTTGTGAGTTAGCAGTTTATGATCTCATAACTGAGAGGTTATAGGAAACAGGTGGAATAATGTCTAGTGTGAAAGGTTGTTGTGAATTAAAGCTCGAAGTTGAATGAAGAACTCTTAAGAGTATGAGGTGATCTTAGAACTCTTTAAAACTAAAAGGAATGATAGAAATATTCAATACAAAAGTTACTCCATTTATAAAAATTAGATTTTTAGGTAGCTTTAAGAGTTTCTTTGGTGTAAAATTGGGCTGTACTTTTAGCATACTCTAAAAGTACTTTTATGCCATCCAGAAGCTTCTAAAATATTAGTAAAACTTAAAGCAAAATAAAAACACCCTTTTAAGCCTTATTTAGGAGACCCCCTCTCAAAAAAAAGAGGGAGTTACCCCCTGAATTTGATGTTCAGTGCATTTATGTCAGTCACAAAGAACCCAAAAAGAAAGACTGCTGTGTCAGGGGATAAACAATCATGTTTCCTTCAAGGACAAAAGGCCTCTAGGTCACCCCTAGGCATTGTTACTCCCAGTTCTTTGCAAGAAGTATTCTTACTTTTTCTGTGGTATATAAAAAGCATATTTCCTACAAAGGAATACATAATGGTTTGACCAGTCAGCCTTCTTGAAAAAGTAAACTCCTTGAGAGAAAAAATGAGTCCAACCTATTCATAATGAATATTATGGTTTACCTGGAAGGTTTACAACAAAGTGGGGACGTCAACTCCCAGTGTGGAAGATAGCAGAGCTTAAGTATATCTTCATCATGGTGGTCTGTGACTTGAAATTGGAATGACACCTCCTTCTAGAACTCACTGGTTTGTGAGCTCCATGAGGGCATGGACCATGTCTCCTCCAGGTGGCATCCCCACATCCTAGCACAACACCTGGCACTAATTAATAAACGTTTGTTGAATTCATTAGCTTATGTGTTGAGCTAACTAGCTAATTAGAGAGGCACTTGTTTCTTTCCAGCTGTGCAGTTGCTCCCTCTCATTTCCATCATTTCCCACGAGTCTGAAATGTACAAGGCTGGTTATACAGTAAAGAAAGGAAAATGTCTTCAAAAGCTCATGAAATGTATACATCTAAATGGATGGCATGAATTAGACATTGCCTTGGGACACAGGAGCTAGACACCATAGTGAGGATGCCATAGCTCAAAAATTTTTTCAAAACTCTATCAGAGTGTGTTAGCTGCAAAGGAAAATCAATCATAATGGTGAAAACTATAAATTTCAGCCTAGAGGCAACGTTGTCAATCTTCTTCAACTGAAAATCTCCCCAGCTTTGGAAAGGAAAATGGCTTGTCAATGGCCAAATGCATGCTTCTCTTGTGAAAATAATATTTTCCTTGTAGCTCTGAATTTTTCAAAAGAAAATCTTTTTGGCACACTTTTGGAAACGTATTTTTCTCAATTGTTTTCTTTTTTCTTTTTTTTATGCAAACAGCCATTTGTCTTCATCTATTTTGATGATAATTCTGAGTTATTTTACCTGCATTTAACTAAAGAGGACTCTTGTAGAGTCACCTGTGAAATAGTCTTATAAACAAACAGATAATGTTTTCTGCTTGCACCAAGCCTTTAAACACAGAAAACAAAACTCCAGCTTTTTAGGCCACTTCCTTTCTTACCAGGAAAGCATACAATCATCAAGTCATAATTAATATCAAATATTTCCTGCCTCAAACGAACAACAAAAGCTCATTTCCACATATTGCTGCAAAACCTCGCTTATTTAGAATACTTACAGGGAGGGCTTTGGAGAAAGTGTGTGAAGGGGTAGGTTGGGGAAGGTCAGACCATTAAAAATCTGAATTACATCTCATTTTTTAAAAAATATATTTTTATTGATTTTTTACAGAGAGGAAGGGAGAGGGATAGAGAGTCAGAAACATCGATGAGAGAGAAACATCGATGAGCTGCCTCCTGCACACCCCGCACTGGGGACGCGCCCGTAACCAAGGTACATGCCCCTGACCGGAATCGAACCTGGGACCCTTCAGTCTGCAGGCTGATGCTCTATCCACTGAGCCAAACCGATTAGGGCTACATCTCATTTTTTAAAAAAGAAGTACTATTTTTATTTCAGTACAGGATAAACAAAACACATTTGAAAAAAGTCAATAGTTGAGATTTATTTTTTTAATATGTCTTTATTGATTTTGAGAGAGAAAGAGAGGAAGGGAGAGAGAGAGAAACATCTATGTAAAAGAGAAACATTTGTTGGTTGCCTCCCACACACACCCCTATCAGGGATTGAACCAACAACCTAGGCATGTGTTCTGACCAGAAATCAACAGGCAACCTTTGGGTGCACGGGACAACGCTCAACCAACTTAGCCAGACTGGCCAGGGCTGAGGTTTATTTTTAAATGTATACTTCAAAATAAGTCTGCAACTCATTTGTTCATTCATTTAATCATGCATTCAACAAACAGATTTGAGTATCTACAACATGCCAAGCACTGTTCCAGGTGCTGAAAATACAGCAATAACCAAGACAAAGTCCCTACACCAATAGGTTACATTCCAGTGGGGAGACCATGAGCAGAGGGTCGAATACATGATACAATTTCAGATAATATCAAACATGATGAAGAAAAATAAAGCGGATGAGAGGACAGGCACAGGTGGCGTGGACTGTTTCAGGCAGGATGCTCAGGGAGGGAGTCTCTGAGGGAGAGACTTGAATGAAGGGAGGGTGTGAACCACAAGAAGACCCATAGAAAATGTCTTCCAGGCATTGGAAGAGCAAATACAAAGGCCCTAGGGTGAGATGAGCTTTTAATATTCAAGGGCCAACAAGAAGGCCAGGATGTCAAAGTGAAGAAGGGGATGACGTACATCAGAACGATCATCAGGACCCAAATGGTGAGGAGCCCGGAGGACCACAGTACAGAGATAGGTGTTAAGTGTAACAGAATTTCAAAGACAGAAGGAGCTGATCCTAATGTAGACTGACATCTCCAATTTGATCATGAACAGAGGCAAACAGACCCACTGAAGTCACATGGCCATAGCTGACTGACCTAGACCTGACTCTTGACCAGTGAGCCAGTCAGAGAAGGCCTCAGTCTCTGCTGGTGGCAGGAACCACTGTGAGAACATTCAGGACCGATGGATAGTACTGTTTTGCCTGTGGGCCAGAGATGCAAGAACACTGCCCTGCAGTAAACAGAGAAGTAGAGATCAGGGACCCATGGAGGCCCCCAGCATATTTGTTCCTCGCTCCCCCACCCTAAAACCCTCCTGCCCTTCATTCTGATACTATATCCTTATAGTAAGTTCCACCTTCTGCTTGGGCCAGCTCCAGCTGATTTCTGTTTCTTAAAACCAAAGAATCTCAACTAATAGCTATTTGAAGAACACCACCCCCTTACCTGCTGGTGTAATGCTAAAGGCTGTGTGCACTGGAACTGGCAAGAGGTCCAGCTTCCAAGAGGAATTGTGAGATCTCTGCCCAAATCTGTGCTTAGTGAAGCCATGTCAGCTATGGTGGGAGTATTTACACCACAAAAATTGGCAAATGTGACAAACCAGGGCTTATTTTCAGAGAGCTGGATGGCATCACACCTGTCTAGAGATAAACACCAATGGGCTCTAGAGTCACAGTTCATATCCCAGCTCTGCTGCTTCCTGTCTTAGGTAAATTATTTATCCTCTCTGGCCACAGCTTCCTCATTGTAAAATGGAGATAATCAGTGTCTACCTTATAGAGACAATGAAATAAAGATCATACAGGTAAAGTGCTGAGAACAGTGCCTGACACACAATAACTGCTCAATACATATCAGTTAACTAGCAGTATGATTCTTGTTGAAATTAGAAATAAGAATATTTTTTGTGGTTCTAAAAGTCCAATTTGTTCAACAAGACATGAAACAAAAGCCAGAAGTACATAACTACGAAACTGTGAAAACAAATTCATCGTGATTCACAGATAATGTGATTGTAAGCTAGACCACCCAACAAATCAATGGGAAAACAATTTAGGATTGATAATGGAATTATATAGGTATCTGAATAAAAGAGATATATTTTTTAAATCAATAGCTTTTGAAAACCATTTCTCAGAATTTATCCAAAGAGAATAAACATACTGCAAGGGAAGCCCGGGTCCTGGGTGCCAGAGGGAAGGTAAATTGTGATATGCTAAAGAAATGCACTGTGAACATTATAGCAAGCAAACACACACACACCAAAAAACAGGAATAGCTAATAAACCAAAGAGGAAATAAAATAAATCATAAAAATTACTCAATCCAAAAAAAGTCAGAAAAAGAGGAAAAGAGTGAACAAAAGAGAAAAAGCAAAAACTAAATCCAAATAGCAAAGTGGCAAATTTAACCCATGATTTAAGTGCAGAGATGGTCAGATTGAATACCAGTAAAAGAGCAGGAACCAAATCTATGCTATCTACAAGAAGCAAACTTTAAATATAATGACACAAGCAGGTTAAAAGTAAAAAGATGAACAAGGTATGCCATGCCAACACTAATCAAAAGAAAGCTGGAGTGTCCATATTACTATTCAATGAAGCAGACTTCAGAGCATATAAGAGGCATCATCACAGAGAGGAAGAGGGAGGGGAGAATGGGTGAAAGGTGAAGGGATTGTGAAGTAGCAATCAGTAGTACCAAATAGTTCTAGGGATGTAAAGTACAGCATAGGGAATGTAGTCAATAACCCTGTATGGGGTGAGGACCACTTTGTAAAGTATACGATTATCTAACCACTATGTTGTATACCTGAAGCTAATCTATAATAATCTACACTAATAAAAGAGAAACATGGTAATTAGCGTACGACCGCTACCCTTTTCATTGGCTAATCAGTGAGTATATGCAAATTAACTGACAACCAAGATGGCGGATAATTTGCATATGTCGGCTCCAAGCCACAGACTGAGGCTTTAGGCCTAGGCCGGGGAGGAGCCAGCCAGCGATCAGCTGTGGCGGGAGCTGGGGGTGCCCTGGCCCAGGCCTAAAGCCTCGGCCTGAGGCTTTAGGCCTAGGCCGGGGAGGAGCCAGCCAGCGATCAGGCTTTAGGCATGGGCCGGGGAGGAGCCAGCCGATTGTTGATGGCGGCGGAGGAGGGGACCCAGGGCGGAGCCAGCCAGCAATTGTTGATGGCAGCTGCGGGGAGCTGGGGGTGCCCCGGCCCAGGCCTAAAGCCTCGAGCAGAGGCTTTAGGCTTGGGCCGGGGAGGAGCCAGCCAGGGATCGTTGATGGCTGCGGTGGCGGGGACCTGGGGGTGCCCCGGCCCAGGCCTAATGCCTCGGCCAGAGGCTTTAGGCTTGGGCCGGGGAGGAGCCAGCCAGCGATCCTTGTTGGCCACGGTGGCTTGGAGCTGAGGGTGCCCTGGCCCAGGGCTAATGACTCGCCAGAGGCATTAGGCCTGGGCAGGGGCCAAACCAGCAATTGGTGTGAACTACAGAGGAAATACCTTTCCTGACTGCTGATTGGCTAAGCTCCCTGTATGCCACTGGTAATATTCTTACTAACTTGGGTAATAAGAGTCCAAAAAGTGATCTAGGGTTTTTTTTACCACACTCCTGGAGAAAAAAATGAAGGTCTGCTGCTGGAGGGTTAAGAAATGTCATATCCTGTCTTAGCCAGTTTGGCTCAGTGGATAATGCCTCGGCCTGCCCAACGCGGTTTCTGGGTTCAATTCTGACCAAGGGCATGTACCTAGGTTGCACGTTCCTCCCTGGCTCCGGCCCAGGTCAGGGCTCATGCAGGAGGCAACCAATCAAAGTGTTCCTCTCACTTTGATGTTTCTCTCTGTCTTTCCCTTTCTCTTCCACATTCTCTAAAAATCAATGGAAACATATCCCCAGGTGAGGATAAAGAAAGAAAGAAATGTCATATCCTATGAAAGACACTTCTTGAAAATGCCTAAAGAAAGTTGTCATTTTTTCATGGTGAAGGGACTGGAGTCCGTGTTGATGAAAACACCTTGGTGGCTGCAACAGTGCGGTGATGGGGCTGGTGCCTTCCCCTGATCAGCCCGGTCAACTCCCACAAAGGGAGGCCAGACTGTGGCTTAGGCCCACTCCCTAAGGGGAGCAGGGAGCAGGTAGTAGGACATCCCCTAGGGCTCCCAGTATGTGATAGGGGGCAAGCTGGGCTGAGGGAACCCCCTCCCCAGTGCACAAATTTTTGTGCACCGGGCCCCTAGTAAAAGTATAATATGCTAATAGACTGGACATCCTTCCAGACGACCTTCCAGAGGAAGCCGGGGCTGCGAGGGAAGCCAGTGCCGGCCGCCGGGTGAAGGAAGGCCTACTCTTGCATGAATTTAGTGCATCGGGCCTCTTGTAAAAAATAATATTGAATGTAAACTGTAATTGAAAAAGAAAATAAAAAAAGAAAAACATCTGAGAGTGAAAAAAGGACTTTAAGTAATACTGATATTTTTCAGTTCAGTAAACATACTGCAAAAAGACTCATTTCTTTGAATGAGATCTACCTATTGCAGGCCTTCTTCAACCTAAGGGTTGTACAAGTTTGCCACCTACTGACCTTTTGCTAAAGTACCTCGTGCTTCTCAAAATATTGCTAGCGATCAAAATTCTTTGTCAGCAACATTCATTGAATGCATGCAACTATTTCCCAATAAAATGTGAAGCATTTTTAAAACTTTTATTTTAAAAATCCTATAAGGAGGAGCATTCAAAGCTCAAAGGTCCTACCCAAATATTAAACAATGTTCAGTGTTCGTGCTCATTTGAAGGTCCTCTGCTGACCATTCTCATTACATGTACTGCTTAATGAAAAAACAACAACAAAAGTAATCAGAAAACCTTCGGGATAGGGAGGACATTTTTCTGACACTCGGTTCACTTTGGTGCTTCTTTTCTGGCCTGCTTTCCTCCCTGGGGTCTGAGTCTGCTGCCAGCCACTCCTGGTGGCCCTTTCCTGGAGAACAAGTCCACAGAGAGCCTGACCTCTGTCTTGTTCTGAGCTGACTTCAGCTTTTTCCATGATTCTTTGCAAAGTTTTTGTTATCTAGTTTATGGCTTCTTTCCTGATTTCCAATTTCAGAGATGTTCCTAAAAATAAGCTATAAAGGGAATACTGAGGCTTTACAATAATATCTAATTACTAGTAGGCTGGGAGCTCTTAGAGCAGTGGTTCTCAACCTTCCTAATGCCGCGACCCTTTAATACAGTTCCTCGTGTTGTGGTGACCCCCAATTTCATTGTTACAAATTGAACATAATTAAAGCATAGTGATTAATCACAAAAACAATATGTAATTATATATGTGTTTTCTGATGGTCTTAGGCGACCCCTGTGAAAGGGTCGTTCGACCCCTAAAGGGGTCATGACCCACAGGTTGAGAACTGCTGTCTTAGAGGCAGACACAGAAAGCCATGCCCAGTTATTGTGTAGTGGTCCCCTGCAGACCAGCTGTGAATGTCTCAGGTCAAGATGCATCACCCCCCAAACTCTGAGGGCAGAGTCTGTCCCATTACAAATCCTCCCTTCTCCACTCCCATTTTTAATCTTTTCCTCATCCCTATTTTCCTTGCAGAACCTGTTAGGCTACCCTGCATCTCTTCCCCTTACTCTGCACGCTAGGATCTTCCCTGTAAATACTGAACAATAAAATTCTGTCCATTTGTCTAAGGGTGGAGGGCAGCAGGCCCAGAGGATTTCTGAAATCCCTAGTAGTTATCTAATTCTATGGTGATAGGCCAATCCACTGCAGAGTTGATTTAAAACACCTTAGTATAGCCCTCGCAGGTTTGGCTCATTGGATAGAGCGTCAGCCTGCAGACTGAAGGGTCCTGGGTTCAATTCCAGTCAAGGGCACATGCCAGGGTTGCTGGCTCGATCCCCTAGTGGGAGGGCATGCAGGAGGCAGCCCATCAATGATTCTCTCTCGTCATTGATGTTTCTATCTCTCCCTCTCCTTCTCCCTTCCTCTCTGAAATCAATAAAAAATATATTTCTTTTGAAAATTAAAAAACAAAACACCTTAGCATAGATATAAATGAATTGTAAAGAATCAGGGCATCTTGGAGAAATGACTGATTCCAGTAAGCAGCATGAATGTACAAGATGATCATGGGCCACTTTGTTGTTCAAGAAAGAAAAAAAAATCATCAAATACTCCTGTGATCATCTTTAAAGTTTACAGTGGCCACCTGCAGGGGTTCCAACTAATCAATGGTGGGAAAATTTGAGCATGAAAAACAAATAACTGCAAGGGATCTACACTAATAAAAGAGAAACATGCAAATTGGTGTCACTCCACTACGCCCACCAGCCAATCAGAGCGACTATGCAAATTAACCAAACAAAGATGGAGGTTAATTTGCATATGCAGGCTCAGAGCAGAACTGAAGACTGAAGACTGAAGAGGCTTAGCTTCTCCGCTGCAGCTGGACCAAAGGCCTGGGTCCCGGGTGCTGGAGGAAAACTGGTGCCAGCAGCCAGGGGAAGGAAGGCCTATTGCGCGAATCTTCGTGCAACTGGTTTCTAGTTGAAATATAAAATATAAAAACACCATTACTTCATAACACTCAAAAGATGAATATTCTGATTACTTTGGAGATTGCTACCACACCAACTAATTTTTCTTAAAATTGTTAAATAACAAACAGGAAAGAACTGGCAATTAATCCCATTTTTTCCTGTAAAAATTGGATTTCAGCATAATCAAATAGTTGATAAAAGAAAATTCTTTGTAGAAACAGCCCTACTAATAAGTGCAAACAGAATACTAGCATTAGAGTAACATCACTTTGCAACCTCTAATGAAATAATGGCTCTAAGCAATAGATGTCAATTGATGTGAACATTTTTTCCCTGAAAAGCTAATGGGAGTTTTGTAATGGAGAGATCAGGCTGACACCACCTGCGCCCACGACCAATCTTTTTATTGTTTATTTGGTGCATATCACACACTGTGAAGGATCTGAGATTTCATTCTATCTGTAAGCTAACAAATTAACCTGCCACAATTTCATGGAAGCTGACAGAAGATACAGATAAGATACAGATTCTGGGTCAGAACGTTGTGATGGTTAATTTTACGTGTCAACTTGAGTGGGCCATGGGGTGCCCAGGCATTTGGTTAAACATTTCTGGGTGTGTCTATGAGGATGAGATTAACATTTGAATCAGTAGACAGTAAAGCAGATTGCCTGCCCTAACGTGGGTGGGCCTCATCTAATCCATCAAAGGCCTGAAAAGAATAAAACGCTGAGTAAGAAAGAATTCTTTCTCTGCACATGACTGTTTCTGAGCTGGAACATTGGTCTCCTCTTGCCTTCAGACCAGCTGTCCTGCCTCTCGGGCCTTTGGACTTGGACTGCAACATACACTACTGGTTCTCCTGAGTCTCCAGCCTGCTGATGTTGGCCTTCTCAGCTTCCATAAGCACATGAGTAAATCATTCTCTCTCTAACTCCATGTGTGTGAGTCAGTGTATGAGTGTGTGTGTGTGTGTGTGTGTGTGTGTGGGTGGGGGGGGGGGGGGGGCGTGTTTCTCTGGAGAATCCAGACTAATCAGAGACCAAGGGCAGTCTATTGCTACAGCAATAGCAGTAGCCAGAGTATTATCATTTTTACTCTGGTTCCCTGAGCGTCAGTTCTAACAAAGAGGGTCAAATGACCCTGTGCACACAGTGGGCTGCTTTAGAGGAAAGGTACCCTGAGCTTAGGGAATTCTGGTATTTTATGTTATCCAGTAAGCTTGTCTGCCCTCTTGCTCCAGTGAGAGACACTATCTATTTCTTCCAAGACTGCTTCAAGATACAAACACCCTTGAAAAAATAATGCAGACAAAGCCTCTTCTTGCAAAACATTAAGGAATGCAAAGCCCAATGGAGAATTCTCACCCAACAGCCTAATCAGCTGATCAATCTTAACATCAGTACAAATGGGACATCATATGTCTCCCGATGAGGTGCAAGAAGTACAAAGCACCACCTAGGACTTATTCTTGCCAAAGAAGTTTTATCTCAATCTAATCGAGCCTGGAGCTGGTTTGCAGGAAATGCAGGGAATAAAAAAGCAAGTAAGGAACAAGTTGGACAAGGAGGCAATTAGCCAAATCTAGAAGATAGGAAATGGTATGCAATAAATGACCCAGTTTCACCAACAAATAAATGGAATTTTAAAAGGTGGGAGAAGAAGAAATAGTTACAGATAAAAAGAGACTTAGAAAATAATACAATGTGTGGTTCTTGTTTGATTACAACCTAAACAAACCAATTGTAGGACAAATTTTTAGACAATGGGGAAAATTTCAGCATGGGGGGATTAAGTATTATTAAAATTACATGACAGAATTATTGTTAGGGATGATAATGGCATTGGGTTTATGTCTTTGAAATTCCTTGTATGTTAGTTAATGAACTATTTATGGCTAAAATGATAATAATGTAAGCATTTGCTTTAAATTACTTCACCACCACCAACATCAACAAAAGTGGAAGGAAAAAGATGAAACAAGGTTGGCAAAATATTATCAATTGTTAAAGCTGGGTTATAGTACATGAATGTTCATAATACTCTTTTCTTCTATGTAATTTTGAAATTTTCTAAAAAATTAATAAATAAAACTGTGGAAGAATGAAAAAACATAACCCCCAAAAGTGAGATAAATTAACTACAAACATAAAAGGCTGTAGGCGGCCCTGGCAGAGTTGCTTTAACTTACACTTTAGTGGAACATCTCAGGTCTTCAGAAACCTGCCCTTTAAGAGAATAACTTCCATTTTTCCTTCTCAATGTGAGCAAAGCTCATATCCTTTGCTCAGTGAAAAGATAGACTTCCTATGGAAAAAGTGAGGTAGGAAGGGAAGGGAAGGGAAGGGAAGGGAAGGGAAGGGAAGGGAAGGGAAGGGAAGGGAAGGGAAGGAAAGGGAAGGGAAGGGAAGTTGGGAGAAATAGAGAAGGGAAGGGAGAGAGAATAACACAGATGTATCCTCATCTCATGGATTTTATAGTCTAGTAGTGGCAATATCCATTAATCTAATAATCACAGAGATTGTTTAATTATCAGTGGAGATAAATGCTATGAAGTGAAAGAAGAAATTTCTATAAGAACAAATAACACAAGAACTTGGGAGGCAAAATCAACCTCCCTAAGGGGTGACCCTTGCTGGTGCTGAGACCTGAAGGGTGAGTGGATGTTAATTAAGCAAAAGGGTTTGGGGAGGGCTGTTCCAGGACAGCCAAGCAAGAAGGCCTCAACTTTAGGATGCAGAGAGAAAAGTACACAAAGAAGGGAGGCTAGGAGATTCTTTCAGTGGCCCCACCAGAGGTAATGATGGCTTACACCAGAGTGGTGGCAATATCTCTCCCCTTGATTTTTTTTTTTTTTAATTCTCACCCAAGGATATTTTCCCATTGAATTTTAGAGAGAGTGGAAGAGAGAGGGGAAGACAGAGAGAAACATCGATGTGATTGGTTGCCTCCTGCACAAGCCCCAACCAGGGTCCAGGCCAGGAAGGAGCCTGCAACCAAGGTACGTGCCCTTGACTGGAATTGAACCCTGGACCCTTTGGTCCCCAGGCCAACGCTCTATCCACTGAGCCAAACTGGCTAGGGTGAGAGATATTTAGGAAAGAAAATTAACTGGACTTGGTGATGAATTAGATATGATGATAAGTAATAGATGTTTCATATTGTACTCTTAGAATTATTCTGCACCATTGTTAGAAGAAGTGATCAAGAGGACATGACTGCCAACTGACCCACAAGCTGGACCCAGGAATCAGGCTCTTTGTACCTTTTCCCATCCTTGGAAGTTACATCCTGCTTACTCTCCCCACAGTGGGAGTCAGTTCAATGACACAGCCATGAGAAAGTACAGTGTCGTTAAGACCATCTGGACTGAATGTGTGACTGAACCCAGTTAAGACCAATATATAAGCTTTTAAGATTCTAACTTAGTGGATGCAGAGGTCTACTCATCTTGCAGTCAGCCAGGCAAGCCTCCTATGTAAGTTCCCTTGCTTGTTAAGCCTGCTACCTACCAATCTGGAGTCATCTGTCTCTTCTTTCAGTCTCTCTTTACCTTCCATGTATAGGAAACAGTTTCAGGTTTCACCAGAGAAGCTCCCAAGATAGCAAACCAACAGGTATCCACTTAAAGCACTGAGTTTTGGGGGCTGCTCTGCCAGTGAGTGTACCACTGGATATATTGAGTTGTAGGGTTCCAGGGAAAGGGACTAGGAGCTGATGTAAGTATTTTATCTGAAGCCTGGGGAGACTATTAGGAGAGAACTGGAACTGCTGTCTAGCCTCTCAACATCCTACCTACTGTGCCCACATGCAGTGATGCCCACTGCCCAGGCCCTAAGGAAAGAGGAATAGACCAAAGTCAGGAGATCTGGTTTGAGTTCTGGTTCTGGCTCTTACAGGAGGAGAGACATTGGTCAATGCAACTTTATGGATCAATGCACTCAAGTGCTGCCATTGAGGTCTATGGATCAAGGGACCCTTGATTCCTATAATGGGCACCTAGGCTGAAATCTTGAGGAAAAAAAGCTGGGAGGAGGGGGAGGCATCAAGAGTAGTGGTTTAGATCTGGACGTGATGAGCCCTACATAATCCTTTGGGAACAGACTGGTTCTTCTTCTTGTGAAATCACCCAAATGGTCCTTTTTATTGTAAAGAAAAGAACCTTTGTGAAATATTTCCATCTCAGAAGAGGGTATTTGCTTTTAAATTTGTATAACTCGAACCTGGCAGCAGTGAAGGTAAACCCTGGGTAATATCTGAAGTTACATTTGATAGATTATAAAAGAAGAGTAAAACCATTTAACAAAATATGTATTTCATGTGAAGGATCAATGAAACCAGCAACTAGGCAGCAGCAAGATCCCACACTCAGAACACAGGGGAAATACTATACTCTGGTCACCCTGTACATCCTCATTCTAAAAGACCACCTGCCTATCAAAGATCCTTACCCTCAGGTGAAATAAACCAATCTAATCACTTTAATTTTTCCCCAGAGTACCGTTAGCATAGAGATGTCATTGTCTGATAAATTGTCTTCACATTCATCACCGGCCCCTATTTCTATATTCTGCTTTAACATTCAAAGAATAGGTCTGCTAGAATGAAAGTGTCCTATTGTTCAGATTACTTTCACTCATGACAGTGTCTCTGTTTTTCTGAATAACATCACCTTGGGAAGGGAAAACAAAGTCAAAATACAAGAGGTTGGTCAAGACAGTGTTTATTGCACAAAGCACTGGATTGAAGGACAAAAGGCCAACAGTTGAAACTCTTCATGACTGCCGCAGTCTTTTCGCAGCAAGAGTTCAGGAATCTGGAGAAGGGGCTGACGCATAAATGGATACACTAGACAAGAAATATAAATTTGGAAGGCATGGGGGAAAGCCAGGCGGAGGACTCACCCTCTAGTGAAGTGGGCTCCCTCAATGTCCGGACCCATGGCTTTTTATTCACACATTTTTCCCTTTAGCAAAGCAAACACACATATCAAAGGTAAGGTTTGGAAAACAGTAAAAGATTATCAGGTTAGGGGAATTGCCTGCAGCTGTTCAGCCAGCAGCAGGGTAATATAATGCCCACCAGCCTTTTAGGACTTTTCACATTTATTATGATCTGCTGGACTTAGCCTCCAGCACATGACCACTTACTAGATGTGTGATCATGCGCGAAGTGCACACTTTCTGCGTCTCCCTTTCCTCCTCTGTGGAACGGTGATATTAACGTCACCTACCCACCAGGTGATTTATGATCATGGAATACAACACTCTTTGTGAGAGCACGCAACATAAACAAGTGCTGGTTGATAGCTTGCTTGCTTTCTGCTAATGTTTTCAGTCATCTGTCCTTGTTCCACAAGGAAAACTAAAGAAGGAAACAGATTTTTCACCAGCGATTGTGGAGCACATGTACTCAGTCTGTCTCCAGTCACTTCTCAGACTTAATTAATAAAAACACCAGGCAGCCAAACTAAAGTCCTGAAGACCTGGCCCATGGTGTTGGCATCTTAGGGGGGTGGGAGTGGGGTGGAGGGGCACTTGCTGTAGCTCTATCTGATCAATCAGGGTTCTAGCTTTGATGCCACCCCTTTTCAGACACATGAGCACAGACTTGACCCATGAATATTGATGAACAGCTGGCACATTTGTCCTGTAATTGCAGGTGTTGGCAGCCAAGTTTCAACACACTGATTTGCTTGTTGATTTTGAAGGCTTGGACAGGTTCTAATGACCAATTCAACCTTGCATAGGACCAGGAAAAATCAACTGTAGCTTCTAAACTAGAACTCCCCTGGTCTTGAGTAAAAAGCATGCCAATCCAATGTTTCTCAAGGTGTGGTCCCTGGGTCACCCACTCCTGACCTGCTGGGGATCTCATTAAGATGCAGATACTGAATCAGAATCTCTGAGTGTGGGCCCAGGTATCAGCATTGTTAACCAGCACCACAGGCGTTTGGATGCTCATTCCATTTTGAGGACTGGTTAAACAAACCCAGAGTCAAACTACTAAAGCTATCCTATATAATAAAAAGGTAATATGCAAATTGACCATCACTCAACACACAAGATGGCCACCTCCATGTGGACACAAGATGGCCGCCACAAGTAGGCCTTGAGGCGAGGGCTGTTGGGGGCGATCAGGCCTGCAGGGGAGGGCAGTTAGGGATGACTGGGCTGGGAGAGGAGGGCAGTTGGGGGGGGGGGGGACCCAGGCCTGCAGGGGAGGGCAGTTAAGGGCAACCAGCCTGGCAAGGGAGGGCAGTTGGGGGCGACCAGGCCAGCAGGGGAGGGCAGTTAGGGGCAATTGGGCCAGCAGGGGAGCAGTTAGGCGTCGATCAGGCTGGCAGGGGAGTGGTTAGGGGGTGATCAGGCTGGCAGGCAAAAGCGGTTAGGGACAATTAGGCAGGCAGGCAGGCGAGTGGTTGGGAGCCAGCAGTCCTGGATTGTGAGAGGGATCCCAGATTGGAGAGGGTGCAGGCTGGGCTGAGGGACACACACACAAACACACACCCCTCCTCCATGCACAAATTTTGTGCACCAGGCCTCTAGTATAACAAATAATATTTCAAGCTAGAACATTTAAGTATATTGAAGTGTTGAGTTCCAATGATAAAAAATGAGTTCAATCTGAGAATTTTAAGCTGTGGCAAGCCCTATCCAGTTTGGCTCAGTGGATAGAGCATTGGCCTTTGGACCAAAGGGTCTCAGGTTTAATTCCAATCAAGAGATGAACCTTGGTTGTAGATTTCTCCCAGGCCCAGGCCTTGGTCAGGGCTTGTACAGAAGGCAACCAATCGATGTGTCTCTCTCACATCGATGTTTCTCTCTGTCTTTCCCTCTCTCTTCCACTCTCCCTACAAATCAATGGAAAAATATCCTCAGGTGAGGACTAACTAAAATAAAATAAAATAAAGTAAAATAAAATAAAATAATAAACTGGTGGAAAACTCTGATTTTCATAATTTTACATACATCAATTAAGCACATTGGTTGCACTAAAAAGGGCAGATCTGTCTATTATGCAATGAAATGATTGACTTTAATGGCTTCAACGGGGTGTTACATTGCCTCAGATAATAAAATTAAGCAGAGCAGATAATCACTTGCCAAGTCAATCATTAACTAACAATTGAATGTGAATCTTCACTTTGCATTTTTACTTGTCTGTTTTAAACTTAGAATTTGATTTTAGCAGGAAAAACACTTATATTACATTGAGCAGCAGAACTATTTTAGGCTTCATTAAAGAAAATGTATACCATCTCTTCCCCTTCCATTTCCCTTAGTCAAGGTCAAGAACTTGGCTGGTGTAGCTAGCATAGTCAGTGGGGCAGGGGCCAAAGAGGTAGCCGATATGGTTAGGACATTGGTTACACACAGGAGAAATGACAAACTAAGCAAACATATTGAAGCTAATGGGAGCTAAGTTTTTCAGTGCTGAGGAAGGGCATTACAAATAGGTAAAAGAGGAAAGGATAAAAAGCCCTGTGGTGTTGGATTGGAATTGAAGGTATCAAGTGTGAGTTCATGGTATTTTAATATAGATAGATGATAGATAGATAGACAGACAGACAGATATGGATATATGTGAGTGTGTACATACATATTTCCTACTCTGCTGAGAAGAATTAAAAGTAATTACACACCCTGCAGGGCTGGCATGGCTCAGTGGTTGAGCACTGACCTATAAACCAGGAGTTCACAGTTTGGTTCCTAGTCGGGGCACATGCCAGGGTTGTGGGCTCGGTCCCTGGGTGGGGCAGGCAGGAGGCAGCCAATCAATGATTCTCTTCCATCATGGATGTTTCTATCTCTCTCTCTCCCACATCCTTCCTCTCTGAAACCAATAAAAATATATTTTAAAAAGAAAGTAATGGCATCCCAATATCAATGAGCATTGAGATCATGTTTTCTAAATTACATTCTCCCTTAAAAGGAACCAGGACTCTTTAAAGAAATAACTGATTCCAGGGCTGTGGCAGGAAATGGCAGGTAAGCCTGGAACATTGCGTTGTGCCAGAAAGTAAGGAAGTGCTTCAAAGAATGATGGGGACACATTAAAACGACATAGGAACCAGCTTGAGAGGGCTAATAAATAATCATAGTAACAGGCAATAATACATGGAACAAAACAGAAGCCCATAATTCCATATTTATATAAATAAACGAGAGGCCCAGTGCACAAAATTGGTGCATAGGCAGGGTCCCTAGCGGCTGCTGGCCGCCGGCCGCCGGCTGGGGCCTTCCTTCATTCCGCACCACCCCCTAGTGGTCAGCGCACATCATAGTGAGTGATTGAACAGCGGTCTCCTGGTCGACTCCCAAGGGGACACTTTGCATATTAGGTTTTATATATATAGATGAATTACTATATAAATAAATGAGGAGAAAGGAAAAGTTCTACCTTATAAGAGAATGCCAAATAAAAACATATAAAGGTAAACCCTGGCTGGTGTGGCTCAGCTGGTGTGAGCGTCATCCCATACACCAAAGGGTGGTGGGTTAGATTCTGGGTCAGGGCACATACCCAGATTGAGGGTTTGATCTCCAGTTGGGGCATGTATGGGAGGCAACTGATCAAGGTTTCTCTCACACATCAATGTTTTTTTCTCTCTCTCTCCCTCCCTTCCTTTCTCTAAAATAATATACCCATGGGTGAGAAATACATATGTATAGAGTGGGGGGGTAATAATGAAATTATAAAATTACCATTTGGCAACTGTCATTATAATAATTGATTTAATCATGAATCGTCACTAGCTGTTAAAACAAGTAGGTGAAAATTTGATGAGGGGCAGGATACTTACATAATCTCATAGCATCTCTCTACAAGATGCTTATTCGTTGCTTATTAATAAAGAAGTACATACTAGTTAACAACTTTATAATAGAGTATCCAGACAGACACCATCTTAACCAAGTGATAAAAGTTAATATCCAGAGTAATAGCACAGGTAACCATTATGTGCCTCCTAATACTATACACTGAGAGAATACAACATCACTTCTGTAATATTCCTGCCTTAGATGAATAATCTGAATCCAATCATGAGGAAACATCAGACATACCCAAACTGAGGAACACTTTACAGAGTAAATTTTAAAAACTTTCAATACCATTAAAAATAAGAAAACACTGGGAAACTGCACTTGGTTGAGGGAGACGAAAACCAATGATAACTAAATGTAACACATGATCCTAGACTGGATCCTGGACTTATGAAGAATATTATTGGGTAATTACTGAGGTAATGGGCAAATTTTTAGTTGGTTCTAGGGCTTAGATGATAGTATTGTGGGAAAGTGTCTCTTTTTAGGAAATACACTTTGCAGTATTAAGGGGCAATGGGATGTCATGACTATAACTTTCAAATGGTTTAGAAAAAATAAATATATAAAGAGACAAGAAAGATAAGGCAAAATGTTAATGTAGAGGAGGAAAAACTTGTCCTCTATCTTCTTATGTTATATCTGAGGCCTGCAAATTAAACTGACCGAAGACAGATTAACAGGAAAAAAAGATTTATTCACATACACACGGGAGCCTGCTAAAGAAGTAGCTGGCTCTTTATATGATTTAAGTTGAAGACTTATATACCTAACTTAGGGGGAAAGGAGAGGGGAGAAAAGGCTTTTCTGGGAAGAATAAATAGGTTTCTTTAGGAAAGACAAATGGGTTTTTAGGATAACAATCAAGAGATAAAGAAGTTAGCCAATAATGCTTGTCTATACAGATATGAATGGTTTTTTGTCTCCTTCACAGCCATAGAACTGCCCCTGGAGAAGGAATTTGGGGAAGGTTTTATTCATGTTCCTCTCTGTGGGCATAGATGTGCCCATAGAAGAAATTTATTGCAGCTTTACTTCCCAGAAATTATTGCTTTTAGTTAGATAAGGGAAGCTTCAAGAAGACTTCTTTCCATCTGTTGATTCTCAAATGTCTTAAGTTTAAAATAATATTTATACCAACTCTGGAATTCTGAGTGGGTCCCTACGAAATGTTGATGAGAGACATATAGGAGTTCTTTGTACCATTTTTTCCCCCCAAATTCTATGTTAACTTGAAAGTATTTCAAAATAAAAAGTGTTTAAAGCATGTATGCTCCAGCCTCACAAATGGGGAATTTAATTTTAAAAAATACTGCCAGCCCATCTACTTTATTAAAGAGGTGCCACCTCTGAAAGGCAGATTGGAGGGAGTCAATGGGGAGAAGAGGGGGACATCTGTAATACTTTCAACAATAAAGATAAATTTTTAAAAATATGTAAAAGAAAAGATTTAATTTCCATAAATAAGTGTCTATCATTGAGGAAGAGAGGCTTGTAAGGAACATTAGTAACTCAATCCACGTGGAACAAGGCAGTAGCCAGGATGGCCACAGCTCTTCGGGAAGAAATGCAGCAACTTCCTGTGGGACCCCGAGCTCAGGCTGAGTGTAACACAAACACTTAGCCGGTTTATAACCCTGGCCAAGATGATCTGTGTCCACAGTTTGATTTTCTTGCCATATTCCGATCTTAGAAATTAGCATAATGTTCAGGTCTTCGTGCTAAAATAACACGTTTTTGTTTTTCAATTTTGTAAAATAAAGGTCCCCATATTTCCACTAATAATAATATAAGCAACTCACATGTACTAAATACTTACTCTGAGTCAGGCCCTCACCTAAGTATATTCTGTGCTTTGTTTTGCTTAATCATCTTATTTCCCTGTGAAATAAGCATCATTACTATTCTCTTCATTTTAGAGATAAGGAAACCAGACACTCCGAGTGATGTAACTCTCAGGGATCACAGAGCTCTAAGTGGCTGCATCAGCATTTGAAACCAGGCTTTCTCATATCAAAGCCCATAAACGTAACCACTATATAAGATGCTGTGTGATGCCTCAACATTCTGTGGTTCCCTCTAGACTCCAGCTTATAACAGGGTCAAAATCCTGAGATGCCCAAATGGAAAACAATGTAAGGTAACCATCTCGATACAAACCTAAGAGGGGAACAGCTCTACACAAAAGGGCTACCTTACATCATAGCTGACTCACATTATACTGTGTAAGGCCTTTGGTTGCCTCACTGCTGTGGCAAACTGATGAGTATTTAATTTTAGTTGCTTTGGTTAAAGGGCAGGAGGGAGAGATTGTTCACAAAAGACAATGAAAAATACTCATCTCCGATTTTAATTAATTTCCCTTTCTATTTTGAACTACAGAATGGACTCGATCATCATTCTTTCTTCCTCAGTTAAATGTTAAATGTGTCTAATAGCTACTCCCAAAGAATATCTACTAAAATAATATGGGGACATCCAAGAGCCAGGACCCCACTAGAAGAAAATCATGAGCCTTACCTCCTAGCTCAGTCCCAGGAGCTCTCAAACTTTCTGCTTCAATACACAGTAGTCAAAGTGGTCCACAGACCCTGGAATGTTTTCTGGAGGATCAGCTGGAAGGAACCCTACTCATTTTTCTTTCAGGAAAGAAAAAAATATCAGGCTCAAGTAACATTATTATAGGATGCCACTGACTCTAATTTATAAAAAAAAAGAATACCTTTTGTGAACTTTTATGTGTCAGCTGTTATCAGTAATAAGTCATAGGTAGTAGCTATGTGATATATGTCATATACTAGGAGGTACATGGTACTGGTAGATTGTCTAGGTTAACTCTCCTTGTTGCTTCCTTATAGGGTTATCACATTTTCCCCATCTTCTTTTGCAATTATTTCATTTTACCTAGATCCCTACCATAGCATATCTGAGAGAAGGATGACAGAAACATAGAAGTCTGCTAGAAATTGCTCCAGCCCAAGAATACTGAAATCAACAAATTAACATATCCATGACTTCATATAGATACTATTTTCTTTATTTTTTAAAATGTGTTGAGAACACTTAAAATTCTAAGTATACAATACAGTTAACTATAGTCCCAATTGGTATATACAGGGGTGGGCAAAAGTAGGTCTACACTCTGTACCAATGTGTGCTCAAGTATAGGAAGCAGACTACAAGAATGTGTGAAGAATGAAGGCCAACAATGAACTGTAAAACTACTTATGCCCACCCCTGTATTAGATTTCCCAAACTTACTGATGTTATGTAACTGAAACTTTGTACCCCTTGATCAACATTTTACATTTCCCATACACACACACACACACACACACACACACAGCCTCTGGCAACCACCATTCCACTCTCTGCTTCTATGAGTTTGATTGTTTTAGTTTCTACATATAAGTGAGATCATGCAGTATTTGTCTTTCTAAGTGATTCATTCTATGTCTTTCTATGACCAAGGGCTTCTCTGATTGTAAAACATTATTATTCAGGCCCAGGTGGCCTGACTTTGGTAACCACATTGGACTCAAAGGTGACAGAGGTCAAGGTCCAACAGGATCAGAGAATGGGTTCCACAGCCCACATGGCACCACTGCTTGTATACACTTATTCTTGGATCCTACCCTTGCATTCCCAGACCCCAGAAAGCTGGACAAGTTGATGCCACAAGTGTCATCTCCAAGCTCTGCCCTTGATCTCCCTATGTGAAATAGGCTCTAGTAATAATGAAAATAAATTTGAGTACCACATGTTACAGTGACTGGTATTTAATCATCACCATAAACATGTAAAGTAACTTTTATTATCCCTTTTTCTGGGTGAGAAAGTTGAGGTTTACAGTACTTAAATAATTCACCCGAAATAAAACACAGACATGATTCTGAACCCAAATCTCTCTGACTCTCAGACGGTGCTTTTAACTCCAAGACTTAGTTTTGATCCTACTGAGCTCTTCCATTGTCCTCCTAAACCTAGAACCTTGCAGAAGCTTTGGTTTTCTGCTACAGCACCCCCATATCCCATCAGTCCTTGATGGGAAGAAACACAAGGTGGCTAGTATTGAAGCCTCAGTCTCCCTACAAGTCTCTGACCCCTGCAGGCATGCCATATGCATGCATATGGGTTCTTTGGGAAACAGACTCCGAAATGGAGATCAGCCTGCAGGAAGTCATCAGGAAGCACTCTTAGGAAGCAGCTGAACCGAAAGGGAAGTTGAACTGAGAATCAGCCTCCTTGAAGGCTCAGCCAATCCCATGGGGAGTTCTGGCGCCCAGAAGGCCCTTTAGAATTGGGGCAGGGCAGCCAGCCCTTTACAGGCCCACCTCAACCTCACTTTGAAAATGGGCTGCTCTGGGAAGGGCATTACATTGGGTAAAGCCTCTCTCTTTGGCTGAGGTACTTCCTGACAGCTGAGGACTGTGCCAGCAGCACTCCCAGCAATGGGGGAAACTGTGGCCCCAACACACACACACACACACACACACACACGCACACACACGCTCAAAATCCAAGGCACTCACCAATGTCTTTTACATTTTCTTATTTTAGGAGAAAGGACAAAGAGTTGCTACAAAATGCTGATTATGAACTGAAAGGAGTATTATTAGGCTGCTGACAAGATCCAGCTACATTTGCATCATGAGTATTGCCCGGTTTTAAACTGCTTACAAGGAGGGCTTCTCCCTTGCTTCCTAATTAATCTTTCAAAATTGGCCTCCCATAGCTTTGACTCACCAGATATCTGAAGGCTTTTAAGTGTTCCCAAGCTTCCCATTAGAATTCTGCAACTGCTGTCTGCGCGAAGAATACAGATAACGCCAGGGCCCCTTCGGCCTTTAATTAGTGCTTCCTCTTCCCTTCCCTAGACATCTGCTGTCTTGGACTTCACACACTATTTGATGCTAAGAGTGGAGTTTTCTTCTACAGTCACAGGTGCATTTTCTGGCACATAGTAGGTGCTCAGTAAATATAGGTCAGATGAGTAAACAGTGTGCTCTAGTTGGGAATTTAAACATCTTTTCTGATGCTGGCAATGCTCCACCAGTGTTTGAGCTGCATGGTTTCCCATTGACTGCCCAACACAGAGCCATTTGCCAGGAGTTATGCTCAGACTTGGAACCAGAAGGATTACTTCCCAGGCATCCCTCTACCTGAGTATCTATAATAATAAAAGCGTAATATGCAAATCAACCGAATGACCGAACAGTGGAACAACAGTCCAGACAACCTTCCAGACGAAGCTGGGGCTGTGAGGGCCGAGGCAACCGGGGCTGCGAAGGCTTACTCTTGCACAAATTTTGTGCATTGGGCCTCTAGTCCAAATATGTAATCTGGTAGTAGTTCAGTCAAATCCCGGAGGTTTAAGAAAAAAGAAGTGAGGCTCACACATAGTTACTACTACCTAACCATTCAGTACTTTGCAATTAAGTCAAACGTACAGAAAACTCAACAACATTTTCCTCTGGGTAAAGGCAAACTAAACTTCTCAAAGAAGCCACCTTTCAAAGTAGATGTAATGATTTTAGCTGACATAGAATATATGCCTTCTTATAACATTTAAAAATATCTCTTTGTAAAAATAAAATCATTCTGGATTCAGACTTAGACTTTTCTACTTTAATCCACAAACATCACTAATATTCTTTTTCCTTCTTCTGCCTGTTTAAGTAACCCTGGCTGGCTGGATCCTCTTTGCTTCTATTTTTCTCTATATAAATCTGACTCTGTTTTTGGCCTTGATTCTCCTTGCTGTCAGTAGGCTGATTTGACCGAAAAGTGCATTCATGTCCTTGGTTTTGCCAGCAAACTGACTTTAAGCTGACTTGGCAAGGTTCTCTGAGTGGGGAAGACAGAAGACGTGGTGTACCGGGTGGACAAGGAATAGGAAAATTTGAGTTACAGATTAGAAAAACTTGAAAATGTACACTGAGCTTTAAAAGCACTGTTGGTTTTAAAGCACTGAAGTTATTTTTTATAACTGAAGGTATATGCAAGTGATTTTAAAACAAGTGTCCAATTGCCTTGTTTATAAAAAATTACTTCTTTGCGGCTAAAATATATAAATTCAATATCTCAATTTCCATGAAAATTTCTTGTTCAAATTCTTAGGTCTAATTTACAATTTGGAGTTGATTGTATCTGGATTTATGTGTCTGAGCAATTGACATAATAAAAAAATATTTACATTCACAACAAATTAAGGTTTTTGCATCTTTTTTTAAAATACAAAAAAAAATAATTCAGAAATATCTAGGGTTGTGCTGATCTACAAATTTCTTACCTTGTCAACATCTCTGGCAGCATAAAAAATAATTTAGCGATCACCTCTGCATATCACACAGAGCTTTAGGTAGGTCTGTGAGTCCCACAAGAGCCATTCAGTTGGCTCTGTCTCCTCAGTGCCCAGCAAGATGCCAAGCCTACAGCGGGTTCTTAGTACAGAACATTAGCAGATGATGCAAATTTCAAGAATGATGTAGGGAAGGAGGGAGAAAGAGCGGGAGGGAAATACAGATTGCCTGCCAGTTCACACTTTGGACTCCTGATGATTTTAAGTCTGAATATTTTTTGTAGTGCACTTCACGAAGTATTCTGCATCAAGTAATGCATTTATGTTATCAGCATTTATTTGATGCCAGATGTGTTCCAGGCACTGATCTAGGCAGTGAACAAATACAGCCATGAACAAATTTCCTACTGTCGTGGAATTACTCGAGTGGAACCCACATCACTACCCTGAGAGGCACATATTGATAACACCGTTTTTATGAGTAGGAAAGTAAAGATTTTCTCTCACAGTATGCTTGGCATCCCTGACCTGTCCAGTGTTTTAAGTGGCGCAAGTTTTGTGTAGTAGCACCCTACTCTATTTGAAACCAGCTTTAGAGACCGGCACAGTCATTTAACATAGTATCACCAGCAGCTGATAACCTAATTCAAGCAAGTTTCTACCACCAGGAAAAGGATCTAATACACAAAAATAAAACACACACACACACAAACACACACACATATGTATATATGTGCACATATATAACATACATACATATATATACACATAACACACGCATTATTCACACATATATACATATATACACAAAAATAATTTCCTAATGTTTGCATTTTTGAGACTTAGCATTACAAATAAAATATGTATAATCTGATTTTGTAAAGTGTTTTAAAATATTTTACATATTTTAATTAGACTTTAAACTTGAATCAAGGTAGTTTTTCTATAAACTCCTTTCTTTCCCATAAAAACATATTTCTATAGGCTTATTTGAAGTTTGATAAAGTGAAAATTTACTGGAAATACAGCAAGAGAGTTATATACTAGAGCACAATACTTCAAAAGTTTAAAAGTAAACATAAATAATCTAAATAAGAGTATTCATTTCCATTTTTATAGAATGAGACAATATGGAAGGCAAGTTTTGCTTTAAAAAGAAATCAATTTCAGTCCCCTTGAAAGATATTACAGGCCTAATTATTAGAAACCAATTAGATGTTAAGAAAAACCACTTAATTCTAAATGCTTTAATGGATTTTACAAATTGGACCTATTAAATAATTCAGTAGGATTCATTAAAGTTTTAATTTTATCCAACAGAATTAAACATACTGGACTCTGCCTGTCCCCTTTGGGTTTCATCAAGCACCAGGTCAGATAGGAAGAAAACTAGGAGACTCAGGAGTCCTGGGTTCAGGTCTCATCACTGCTGTGACCTTAGACAGAGATGACATTTGTAAGTGTTGGTTTATCTTTCAATCCCAAAGGATCTTTTTAAAGACTGAGTAAAAGTAGGTGGAACTACTTTGACAACTGTAAGGAGTCAATCTCACCGCATGCTATTTATTTACTACTAGTGGCCCGGTGCATGAAATTCATGCACATTAAAAGAGAATTAATGAGAAGAAATACTTTAATATTGCTATTTGCCCTTTCTCTATAATAGAAATGTCAGAGATGAAAGTTAGTAAAATGTATATAAAATCTCTCTCCTGTCAGAGTCTGGGGCACGCCAGGGGACCTAGAGTCAAGACCCCACCCACCACCCTCAGTGCTTCGAAAACACAGGAGACCCAGACCCGGCTGGCCCCACCCCCGTCAAGCCCCTCCGGGTGGGGGGCACAGCCTCAGGTCCCCCAGACCAGCACCAGGGTAGGCGATGCAGCCTGAGGTACCCTGTCAAGCCCCGCCAGGCAGAGGGCACAGCCTGAGGTCCCCCAGCTCAGCGCTGGGGTTGGGGGCATGGCCTGAGGTTCCCCCCGTCAAGCCCCATCAGGCGAGGGTCGCAACCTGAGGTCCCCCATCAAGACCCACTTGGACGGAGGGCTCAGTCTGAGGTCTCCCGGCCAGGCGCTGGGATGGGGGGACGCAGTCTGAGGTCTCCCCGCCTGGAGCCGAGGCTGGGGTCCCCCATCAAACCTCACTGGTGAGAGGCTTGGTCTGAGGTCCCCCATCAAGACCCACTGGGCTGGGGGTGCGACCTGAGGTACCATGTCAAGCCCTGCCGGGTGAGGTAACACGGCCTGAGGTCCCGGTCAAGCCCTGCTGAGTGGGGGGTGTGGCCTGAGGTCCCCCGTCAAGCCCTGCTGGGCAGGAGTTGTGGCATGAGTACCCCCTCAAGCCTTGCTGGGGGAGGGAGGGCGGGGCACAGCCTGGGGTCTCCCAGGGCAGGGGCGCAGTCTGAGGTGGCCCGGAGCCAGGGTGGGGGGCACGGCCTGAAGTCTCCTAGCCTGGAGCTGGGGTGGGGGGCATGGCCTTAGGTCCCCCGTCAAGCCCAGCTCTCTCCCTACGCGCCCCCCCCGCCCTCCGCCCCAGCAGTGTCATACCAGTGCTGAACGGGGAGGGCAATAGAGTAATCTATATAATAAAGAGGAAATATGCTAATTTGTCCATTACGGTGTCCAGTCACGACCAGTCTGTGGTCAGGGCCAGGGGCAGCGACTTCCGCCCCCAGCGCTAACGTCAGGCTGCCTGCGTGTGCCCAGCAATGAAGAGAGGACATTAACCACAGGTCTCTCCACCAGAAGCTGAGGGGATCACATCCCAATAGCTGCAAGCACCCTGTGATCAGCCAGACCCCAGTGATCCTCTGCTCAGCAGGTTGTGCAAAGATGTCCAGGTGTTCTTGTCTCCAGTCAGGTGCTCCTTTAAACAATGAGAAAATTGGACTCACTGGTTTGAGAACCACGATTCTGTAGCTCATACTCTACATACACTTAGTGTAGCTGCCGTACAAAAACTCATAAAATCATTTCCCGATTTTATGTAATCTTGGCAATTCTAGTCAGCCGTGTGGTTTAGGGTTTCTTTATAAATTCAACTAATGGCTGTGATGAATTTATCCTGAATTATTTATGTCTTGATCCCCTTTAACCACAATATTGGGGTGTTTCAATATAGGGTGGCCCTTATCCTTTTCCCACCTTATTTTTTTAAATGTATTTTTGTCAATTCCAGAGAGGAAGGGAGCTAGAAACATCTATGATGAGAATCATTGATCAGCGGCCTCCTGCATGCCCCACACTGGGGATCCAGCCTACAACCCGGGCATGTGCCCTGACCAGAAATTGAACTGTGACTTCCTGGTTCATAGGTCGACACTCAATCACTTAGCCACACTGGCCGGGCCCCCCACCTTGTTTTCTTTAAAAAAACAAAAAACTGAACCAAAAAAAAAACTTTTTTTCACTTGCTTAACCATCTCTATTAAAATTGTGTCCCTAACTCAGGACCTTCTTTTGATTCAAACCTTCCACCTGAACAGGAAACACCCTACAACAGCACCAAATTACAGGTGCTAGGAAAGCAGCAATAAAATGGGGGGGAAAGTCACCTAGAAGAAAAAGCTTTGCTGAGTGCACTAAGTATGGTATTATCATCAGCCAAGTCACTCAGGGCATTTCTCGCAGTTTTCTTATAATGTCCTTGCAAAGGGAGGTTGCTGTAATTACTCCATAAAAATATGAAGACCAGCCCTGACTGGTTTGGCTCAGTGGATAGAGCGTTGGGCTGCAGACTGAAGGGTCCCAGGTTCCAATCCGGTCAAGGGCATGTACCTTGGTTGTGAGAACATCCCCAGTAGGGGGTGTACAGGAGGCAGCTGATCGATGTTTCTCTCTCATGGATGTTTCTAACTCTCTATCCCTCTCCCTTCCTCTCTGTAAAAAATCAATAAAATAAAAAAATATGAATACCAGGCACAAGGAAGCTAAGCAACTGGTCATAGGTAAATAGTGCAGAAAACTGGAAACTAAAGGCAAATATCCCAATTATGGGGAAACCCTCCAACCATCTTGCTGTCCTAAGGACAAGTTATGAAAAGAAATGCAAAATCACTTTGTCTTTCGAGGCTGAGAATGCTATTGAGTCTAAAGCCATTAGTTCAGCATTTAAGACTTGAATCATTGATGGCATGACAACTATGTCAAGGCCTACTGGTATCTCCTTGAAAGTATTGTGCTTTTTCCAAATAACTTGGTTAAGATTTGGGAATTTTTGTTTAAAAATGTGTTTGGGAGAGAACATCTATAAGGTTTCAGTTTCTTTAAGGTAGTCCATGGATCAACAACCGTTTGGGGAGTGGGGAAGATTGTGACCCTATATGACCACCTATTTTTTCTCTCCTGCTCACCCAATTATCTTATCTGCCATGCTTCACTGATTATACTTCAAAAACCCACCCCTTCTTCTAAGTATTTATCAACTCTTTTTTCTTACATAAGAAAACACCAGGCACTTGGGATATACAAGGCAGCCCCCTGTTCAACCTTAGCTCTACTCTTCCACTTTTCTCTCCATTTGCACCTCCAAATTTACCGACTTCGGTATCTACTGTCCTTGTAACAGAAATCCTTTATCCGCTTTGAGTGATCTCTTTTCTAGTCCTATTTACTCTCCATTTCTTATGCATCTCAATACTGCTATCAAAAACAATTTCCTAAACACTGAAGCATTAATACTGGTTATATAATGATTAAAGATTATTGTGTAATAGTACTGTAGTTTTGTTATTTAAAATTAGGTCTTACCATTTGAAATAAGTACTAAAATATTTATAGATAAAATATAATCTCTGGGATTTGTTTGGAAAAAAATCTGAGAAGGGCAGGTGGGGAATGGATGGGACCAGACAGACCATGGGTGTTGGGCCTGGTTAACTACATAGAGAGATCATTATATACTTCTACCTATTTTAGTATTCTCCACAATGAAAAGACTAAGTTTGCTCTCTTCACTTGCTAGTTTAGGCTACTCTCATAAGAGCTAATGAAATATGTAGATGATTTGCCATTAAAATGGTGCTATAAAACCCAATATCAAAATACATTATAAACTACTGTTACATATATTAATAATAGTCACCATTTATTATTTACTCTACTAGGCTACTAGGCACTGTTGCATAAATGATATCATTTTTACAATGAGCTTACCAGGTAGTTACCACTAAAGACTCAGAGAGGTTAAAAAAGCTTGCCCAGTATCATCAGGATGGAAATAAACCCTCTGAATGTTCATTATCTGTTCCAAATATGAAGAAAATAATGATTCCCACAATAACTCAAACACAGTGCTCACATCCATAACGATGTACTTCATTTCCAAATAATCATAAACCATCAGGTAGATTTGGCCAAAGACAAGGTTGAAATCAGTTTATATTTACCTAGTTAAGTCAATACTTGATGGACTTACAATTTTTATTTGCATTTACAATAAAATCAAGTATAACGCTAGCTGACTGCAAAGAGTCACTATTTACAGCCACAATTGGAGGGGGGAGGGAGGTAGCACAGTTTAAAGGCAGCAGGTTTAGCTTTAAGACAGCTGTTCAGCCTCCTTAAAATTATGAAACTAACCATGTACAATCATGGGAATCTGGCCCTAAAAGTGATAGCGATCAATCCCCTATGTTAGAGCACTGAATCCTGAACAATTCATAAACATACATGAAATTTAGGAAGTACTTTATACCTTATATCAGTTTGCAAAGTTTATGCAATTGTGGATTGTATTATAGAAACAGTTCCTTAAAATTGTCAATATTGTTTCCTTAATGGAACCACTGCATTCCTAAAAGCACATGCTTTTTTTTACAAATTATTAATAATGGCTTTAACGAAACAAATGATTATTTTCCTCTGGAAAAATATTTATATCCCAGGAAATAAAACTTCTTAAGCATGCCTACTTAAGGAGCAAACTTTTTTTTCCCCCAGTTGTTGCAACCTGCTGGCTTTTAAAAAGGGTTTCTTTGGCATGAAAGTGAAACATAGGAGACATACAAATCTTTGCAGTTTTAAATGAACAAATGAGGGTGCACACTTCCTGGAACACAAATCTCACTAAATAAGATTATTTACTGAAAAAAGAGAAACCTCAGTCAAGGGGGAGAGAAAAGGCTATAAGACATTTTGAAATTATTGATTCACCGCATAACAAATCCCATAATAAATGTCTTTATACAATTTCTTTAAGAGCCAGGTCCTTCCCCTAGCATATGGTAAATTATTTTATTTACAAAAACATACATACAGATTCTCAGGAAATTGAGGTATCAGAAAATTGAGATATAGTCATACAGCAAAAGAGGTAGTCATGAAAATCCATAACTAAAAATGAGCTTATTTCTTAGCACTTTAAAAACCTTACATGATAACTTCCGTATTGTTTACATTTTTTAAAGTAGAAGATAGATTTTGGCACTTTGGTGGTCTGTTACTCCGCCATCTTTTTCATAAGAAGGTTAAACAGTGATTGCTCTCAACAGAACACGTGCTCTGAGCTTTTTCCCCAGCAGTTTTCAGGCTGTACCAACCCTGGCACTCCCAACCCCACTCTGTCCTTTTGATGAATCACTTATTAGATGACCAGCTTGAACCAAGGGTGACACACCGTGGCCAGAGAACATAGAAAAATTAATCTGGTTCTCTCAGAAACAAAAACACTTGCCTTTGGATCCACGATTGATCTTCCAGGATTTAAAAAAATAGTAAGTATAAATATGATATTCCTCCATGTTCCGGTATAATCACTGGTAATGAGAAATCGACCTGTTAGAGGTCAAAGGGTTTCAAATTCATCTAAAATGAGAAATTATTAGCTAAACTATGTAAAATGTTTTAATGCTAAAAATATGACAATCTCATCAGAAACCAATTTTTGGCATTTGAGTTTGTGCATCTCTGCAACTCCAAGAACTTCCAAATAATAAAATCCAGAAAGGGCTACTTTCCTCAGAAGCACTACATCGTAACATGGGCAGGGAGAGAAGTGGTCAGTCAGAAACTGTTTTAATGAAATAGATTGTCAACATAAACAGTGCAGCTACACTCTTTTGCTCAGAGACAATTTTCAATCATGATCCTTGTTTCATATTTCAACAGATAGCCTGGTCTTAAAACTCCTATCCAAAACATGCTTTCCTCAGCTTTTACTGCTTAAGTATTATCTAAAGCTATGTTGTCCAATACAGTAGCCACTAGCCACATATAGCTATTTAAATTTCAGTTGATTAAAAATTCAGTTCTTCATGCTAGCCACTCTTCATGGGCTCAAATACCTACATGTTACTGCGTGCTAGCATGTTGGAGAACATAAAGAACATTCCTACCATCATACAAAGTGCTATTAGCACTGATCTGAAGAAAGTGCAGTGTGCCATATGCTCCTGAGACTTTTCAAACTCATCTTTTTAAAAAGTTGTTTAAAAGTATCACTATATTTCTGTGCTACAGGTTAATACTGATCTCTGTTCATAGGTGTGAAAGAAGAGTATCAAATTTCTGCTCCTTATTTAGACAATGTATGAAGTATTTAAAGTGCCATGTGAGGCACAAGTAAAACATGAATTCAGATATTTTCAAAACATGACTATAAAAGAAAATTGAAGAGATTTAGTATACATGATGAAATTTAGCAGTCATGATTGAAACAGATCTCTTCCATTAATATCCATAAATCTTGATGAAAGCATAAACACCATTTAAAGCTTCTCACAAGAATGGGAGAAAAAGCCTTTTAAATAATGCTCTATTTTACTTTGGTGTCTCAGTATGGGTAAAAAAAAAAAAAAATACTTAAATACAAATAAAAATGGGAAATTGGAATAAAAACTGTCTTAGGAATAAAGTGCTATGAAACAAGGACAAAAAAGTTTTGGTTTAATATGCTCATTTGTATTGATATCTGATATATGAGATGATTAACTCTGAATACTTTCAGGAAACTTAAGTTCATGTTGCCATTTTTCTAATTTACTTTGTCAGAACACAAAGTAGAGATAAGAACTGTATATCACTTCTTCCAAATAACTCTGAGATGAGAGGCAGGAAGTGGGGAACAGAGTAGATTGCTTGGGTTTTTTCTTAGTAAGTAAAACAACTCAATCATAAAATGCACACAGCTGTATCTAAAAGAAAAATGCAAACACAACGTAACCATACTTTATTTGACTGCACCTTATTTAGACAGCTTGCACATTTCAAATCCCATTAAATCTCTCTCTCCAAAAGGATACGGGACAATAGAAGAAAATTATGCAGCAATATCCAGTCATCAAACAGCAGTCCAATATTTTGAGATACACGTGATATTTTATACTCAACTCATATCTGACGTCAATATAATTTATAGTTATGTTTTTACAAACCTGAAAGCCCTGTAACATTTTAGCACTCATTTTAGTGATGTCATGGTGCACTGAAAAGTAACTCTGATGCACTACCAATTTGCTTTTATCTATGCCCCTGAAAAGTGATGAATTTCATGATTCTTAGACACCATAATTAATATACACATCCAGTCTTATACATGTCAGCCAATACCACAACACAGGGCAAGGTAAAGTTAAAACATGTGACAAACAAACTCCTTTACAAAGATTTGTCAAGCAAGTGGAGAGGGTGATTTGGGGAAGAGGCATAAAATATTAAAACCAAATTTTTAATATTTTGTCTTTCTTATTTTAATTTTGCTGGCTTCAACTTCAAAAACTATTGTCTTGTTACTGACCTGTGGATTTCTCTTGAGTAGTTTTATTTTAACATAATGGAAATTGTAATCAGTCCACATATCAAAAATGGTAGTATACCCGTTAGCTTCTTCAATACTAACATATATAGCTTCATGGTAGCATGTATAAAAAATGTTCAGCAGTATTAACTGCCAAACCAGTGTCAGTGGATAGCACAGTCAGTCTTAAAGAGGCAGCACCCCTTTAAAAGAAAGTTGCACCAATTTTGCTCAGGTTTAGCCAAGTGAACTCACTCTATCAATTTTAAATGGAATTTTTCAGATTATTCAAGAAAAATAAAAACCCAATATCAAAAAGTAAATTAATGTTTGATTCCCTTTTAATTGGAATAGAGACTTAATTCTGGTTATCATGTTAAAAGTTAAAATTTTAGTCTACTTAACAATTTTTGAATACCCAATTAAAGACAAAAAGTAGACACTATTATTTAACATACACTAGTCAAACAATACAGCAACCATATGACTTTTTATCACATGGCTACGGTCATGTTTATAAATACCCAATTTGGCAAAACTTAAGTCAATTCAGAGGGAAAGGGTCAGTAGTGATGGTTTCATTGACAACCTGCCAAAAACCTAATTGTTGAACTGAAAATCCAGCATGTGTCTACTTTAGAACTGTCCCCTTTAGTGAGTCAAGCAAATGTATGTTCATCAATAATCATTACCTATGAACCAGCAATTCAAATATAAAGTGGTGAGAGAAAAACTGGTGATGTAAGTACTGTACTGTTTTTTTTTAGTTCAATTCCCTCCATATTAAAAATAACAGAAGCATCACAATAATTGGTATTCCACTAAATGCTAGAGCCCAAATGAAGTTTGACCAAAATCATACTCAAAATGGTCAACTGAAAAGCTGAGTATTATGTGGTCATATTTTAATGTAACCAGTATTCTGCCCATTAAACTTTCAAGAGCAATATAAAATGGAAAGAAAAAGGTTTCTTTAATAATAAGGAACTATAAATGATCCCACCAGCAGAAAGATTTATTTTCACCAAATCTGTATATCTTTATTTTAAAAGTACTTGTTACCATGTTCACTTTCAAGACATTACACTGAGCAAAGAGCAGCTTTCCTTTAAAAAAATAAAAATAAAAAAAAAAGGACAACAAACTTTCCTGAAAGGGGGCTTTTACCAACTGTTAATGGAGGTAGGGTTTTAAAAAAATACAGTAATCATAGTCATAAAATAAAATTCAAACCAAATACTAGAGAAGAAGTAAAGCATATCCAAATGAAAGAAAAAAGCATAGTTTCCTATAAAACATTTTTCACAGAGAATGAATTTTTTTTTCCCATGGGTACCTAGGTTTTCCAGTTAAATAAATTATCATCACAAATTTCCTGACTCAATTGAAAGCAATTAATTTTAAAATCTGTTATAGTGCAGACTGGCCAAAACACAATTTAAGTTATGAGCATAGTGATGGCTACTGAAAACCCATAAGCACTCATTCCAAAAAAAAATTCCATTTCTCACTTTTGTTTTTCTAGGAACTAAGCAAAGTTCCCCCAAGTATTTGCTCAAATAAGTGGAAAGTAAATAAAATCAGTTTAAAGTGGATACAATGCACCTTAAGAGACCAAGAACCAAAAGTGAAACATTTCAAGAAATGAAAGCAATGTGAATCCTAATCAAGTGGGAAAAAATTTCCACCTACATTGTAAAAGCTGTTCTTCACAGCTTAGCAATAATTTTGATTAAATAAAATCATATCACTTTACATTAATTTTCTATTCTTTTCCAAAAATTCCCTCTCTCTCAAAAAAAAGTGCATCCAAAACCCAGCAATTCCCGGCTCCACCGACTTTCTCATCCCCTTTGGAGCCATTTCTCAAAGATTTTCCGAGTAAATTCAACTTCTTACTGTAAAGTAAACCACTCTGTCACTCACCTGGAAAAAGTATCCAAATTATAAAAATCTGAAATAATTTATTATCAAATTTAGAATTTAAATTAAAAAAAAAGTTTGCTTGCAAAGGCCTTAAAAAAAGAAAAGAAAAAGGTAGCATGCATTAAAAAACTAGAGATGAAGACAAATATACTTATCTACACAAGCACTGGCAGACGCAATGTAATTGTTATCTTTACTCATTGTAAGACACAACCAACCCTAAATTTTTCATTCACTAATCACTGAGGTACCAATATTCAAGAATGGAAAATTTAATATTGAAAAAATAAAACCTAAAATTGAAGCTTTCCCCCTACCTCCTTCAGAAAACTATGGCAGGTTTCATGTGAAATGTTAGTATACTTAGAGATTTTTACAATCTACATTGGCTTTTTTAAGGAACAAAAATAATGTTCCACTTACTGGTTCTGTGGTAAAATGATCACTTTGTTATTAATTACATTGTCAGCAGACTTTGCAAATGAACAAACAAATCTTGGCTATCAACTGGCACATCTTGCTGGTACCAAAAAAACTCTTTAAGTTTAAAACAATCTCTTTTAATTCAGAACAAATGCGCCATGCCAAAGTGCAACAAATGTTGTGCGACACTCAATGAGACACTGACAGATAAGAACTGCATGGAAATTACTAAATCCACCTGCAAAGCAATTCTGTACAAATTGCATTGCATGCAAAGGTCGATTCTGAGTGGTTGAAGAGTTGTTCCTTGATGTCAGTTTCTCAACGCAGCCACAATTTAAGTCGCAGTGCATCAACTCCATTTAAATAGTATCTGAACAGCCTCTTATCTCGAACAAAACCAAGATTTTCATAAAGTTTCAAAGCAGACTTATTCGTTATTTCTGTTTCCAAAACAACCTTCAAAAAATAAGAAAAACTAAGTTATAATGTTATATATTTGAAACTAATTTACAATTTCATAATTTGACAAATCACTTATAAACAATTAGATCAAATATTTTTTTTAAAAAAAATACCATACTTAACTTTTTAAAAACTGATAGCTAAAAAGATAAACAGAAAAAAACACACAAAAATAGTCATCAAAAGTTTAATAATAATTCTTTTTGGGGAGAAAGGGGGTGGAAACATGTTCTGTTCTATTGATTTTTGTGATATTTAAAATTTTTAGTAATGAAAATATGTTTCAAACTAAAACAAAGATAAGTTATTTCCCTGTGGATAATAGTAGTGTGACAAAAAGACGGAAAGAAAAAAAAAAAATCAATGGTTTAGAAAATAAACCAGTATTTGAAAGTGTTCACCATTGACCTCCAACTCCTATTTTTTTTTTTAAATAACTACAGGTATTTTACTGTATTTATGTATGTAAAGAACAAGATTAAGTATATATATAAGTTATAATCTACTTATAACTTTGTCCCATATGCAGGAAGTTTTCTTACACAATATACATTCAAACAATAGGTTTACATGCTTGTTGGAGGGGTGCTATATTTTCATTAATTTGTCATCATTTATCCCAATGACAACTACCACACTTGTCTAGAGTCCAGATCAGAGTCTGCAAACTACGGCCCTTGGGTCAAATGTGCCCATGTCTATTTTTGTAAATCAAGTTTTATTGGAACACAGCCAAGGCCATTTGTTTGCATGAGGTTTACGGCTGCTTTCTCCATTTACAAGGACAGATATGAGTAGATGCACCGGAGATCTATGGTCTGCAAAGCCTAAAATATTTACTACTTGGCCTTTTGCAGAGAAAATTTGCTGAACCTAGACCAAAGGTATCCAAACTTTAGTGTACCTTAAGGGCTTGTTAAAAAAGATTGCTTAGCCCTATCCCCAAACTTTCTGACTAGGTTTGGGGTGGGGCCCAAGAATATGTACTTTTTAAAATTGCCAGATGATGCTGGTCAGGGGACTAAATACAATACTTTAAACAGAAAAACACACAAAGTATTATTGCCTTTCTGGGTCTTTTTTAATATTACTGTAGCAATGGCTCTGATGATGAAGAACTGATACTTTTGAAAATTATGTGATTATCTTTACTTAATTTACTTTCCTCTACCAATACATCCTGTATCCCACCCTCCCAACTTTTATATTCATAGCTTATTGCTTTTCTATTGATTCTAAACCTACCTCACTGAGAATTATCAATAGAGTGAGCCATGGTTACTGTTAGAATGTTATAACCCTCAGGTGTTTGGAGTGGAATAAAAAGGGCAAAATATCATTAAACAAAGGCCCAAGTGAAGCCTTTGAGCATGTTCCTATTCTAACTCAAGCTATCAAAAATCTGACAAGAATCAAACAAAAAATGAAATTGAGAAAAGATTGTACCTCAACTCATCATATCCAAAAACTGAACTCATGATTAACTCCTCCTCCATGATCCCATATGTCAGTAACAAGATATCCATCACAATAATGCCTCAAGCCTAAAACCTAGGAGTCATCCTAGAACAGTGGTTCTCAACCTTCCTAATGCCGCGACCCTTTAATACAGTTCCTCATGTTGTGGTGACCCCCAATTTCATTGTTATAAATTGAACATAATTAAAGCATAGTGATTAATCACAAAAACAATATGTAATTATATATGTGTTTTCCGATGGTGTTAGGCGACCCCTGTGAAAGGGTCGTTCGACCCCCAAAGGGGTCGTGACCCACAGGTTGAGAACTGCTGTCCTAGAACCTCTTTTCTTTCCACCCCCCTACTATGTCCAAGCACTGAGTATTTCCATTTTTTCCCTTAAATCTCTCTCAAACTGGTCCTCTTCTTTCTATCCCCATTGATACCACTCTAGTCTGAGCAGCCATCACCTTTCACTGTAAGTACAAGAGCTTCCTAACTCAAAGATCTCCCATTCTCTAAGAAGTGTGACGCTCTTGTTAATTCTCTGCTTGTCCTCAAGATAAAGTCTGTAAATTAAAAATAATCTAAAGAAATCTAAAAGTCCCATCAAAATTTGGTCTCTACCTACCTTGCAAACTTTGTCTCTCCCGTTGCTCTCCAGAATCAACACTAAACTTTCAGTTTCTGGAATCTACTGAGATCTTTCCTACCTTAAACCTTCACATAATCTGTTTTCTCTGTGTAGAAGTATGCTCTTCCTACCCTCCTTGCTTTTGGCCTTAGCTTGTCACTTCCAGACTGAATCGAGTATATCCCTTTCCGTTTATACAACCTCACAGCACTCTGCACCACTCCTTATTCCACTGCACTCTCATTTAACATTTGATAAGTATGTCATCTCTCTTAGTTGGTGAGCCCAATAATGGCTGTGATTATGGACGGGTACCTCTTTCACAGTTATTTTCTCTGCACCTAACACATTGCCTGACATACAGAAATATCTTAAATATTTATTAATTATATATGTTCTCAGCACCTTTTATTATATTACATAAATATTAAACAAACAAAAGTATTGCCAAGCTTGTAAATGACCGGAGTACTTAAAGAGAAAGCACCATCTTAAGACAATTACTTATGCAATTAAGTCATAGAAGCAAATCACAAGCTAAATACAAACTTTTAAAAGATCTAAAAAGCAAGGATCATGAGAAAATTTCCCTAAGGCCTAAAATAATAGTTGTGTAGCAAACATATTGCTTTAAGATAAAAATAAGAAGTCGCATCTCTCCGCTCTTTAAAAAAACACAGAATTTAATGGCTAATTATTTTGTATCTACAATCTGGTAATAGATTTATTTTGTATATTGTAAATAAATAAATAAATAAATAAGTAAAATTTTTTTAAAAGTAATGTAGGCCACCTAACACTCCAGTCTGATCAATAAAAGTTTTCAGTTTTGAACAATTCACTTGGTTAGTTCCTAGAATTCTGTTTTAGGCCAGCACCTAATTACAACAACTAGTAAAATGTTAAATCAAAACAATTAATATGAGAAGCAATAAAGCTGCAATGACGCAAAACTTGGAACTGATTTCACAGAAATAAAAAGGAGTTTTAATAAAATAGCTGATATTTATCAAAGATTTACTAAATGTTATGGAAAGCATTTTACATGCATTTGTCATTATGGTGTTTTCACAATAACCCTATAAATAATTATTTTCTCTAATTTACAAGTGAATGAAACTCGAGGCCAGTCTCTAAACCTGAACTAGAGCTTAATAGTATTCACTCTTCTATACCTCCCATGATTGGTTTCCAAAGTAAAAACAATGCAGCAAATGGGAGCTCTAACGTATTTAAAACATGATGAAGGAGATCTAAGTCCATGTTCATTAATATTTGGCAATCTAAAATATTCAAAACATCTGCAGCTAACTACGGCTACATAAATACAAACTTGAGGTGCTGAATACATAGAAAAAAAATTTCACAAAGGGCTAACCTTTGCTAAAATGAAAAGAGTCTCTCCGCACACTCACAATTTCTAAACAAAGAGATCATGTATTATTTGACTCAATAAAAAATGCTAGGAAAAAAGTAACTATTTTTTAATACTTAATCACTTACATTCTTATATTTAAAGAGAATCTGGGTTTATACTGGAAATTCACTATAAAACTATTCTTTTAGTGCATATCATGGGAGTATTACATTGGAAGCTGAAGGATAATAAGGTTATTTGGTCCTAAAGAAACTAGGCAGTTGAATTATAGTGAACTTCTACGTATTCTCTTCGCAACAAACCATTGTTAGAATATGCCAAACCATTACAGTTTAGAAAGCCCTTTCTAATATTATAGGCTGGAAGCTCCTAAAGGGAGGACAGGCTTGTTCACTGCTAGAACCTAAGCACTAGCTCACTGTCTGGCACCTCACAGGCTACTCACACTGATATTGCTGAATGAACACCTTTATTGCTCTTCATAACATTCCTTTAAGATCAGAATTACCATCACATTGCATATAGACAAAGAGAGAAATTATAAAAAGTTAAATAACTTGCCTACAATCACACAGCTATACTAAGTGACAGCTCATACACAGTTCTTTAATCAGGCTAAATTAGTTAACCAAAAATCCCTTTAGTTTAAATAACTCCATTTTACTCTGTTCTTTACCTAGCAGCCTCAGTCTCATAGCCAAAATGTTTCCAGTTAAACTAAAAATGTTAAATATATACACTGAGTGGCCAGATTATTATGACCACCTGGTGTTTGTAGGCAAATGAGCTATAATTTCACACTGTAGAGGGCCAGACCATTATAAATAGGGAAGCAGGTTGTTTACCATGACAGTAGAAGTGCTTTTTTTCTGAAGATATGGGTAAACAATGCGATTTAACAGCCTTTGAACATGGGATACACACACACACACACACACACACACACACACACACACACTGAGTGGCCAGATTATTATGACCACCTGACATTTGTAGGCAAATTAGCCGTACACTGCATCGTATGGGATATGGAAGCCGAAGGCCTGTTCGAACACCTTTGCTGTTTGCAGTTACCAAGATAAAATGTCTCCAATTCGCACAGGAACACAAGGATTGGACAGTCGAGCATTGGAAAGAAGTCATGTGGTCCAATGAATCACGTTTCCAGTTGCATCATGCAGATGGCAGAGTGAGAATTTGGTGGAAACAGCATGAAAGCATGCACCCCACATGCATGAGTACAACCCTTCAAGCTGGTGGGAGCAGTGTTATGGTTTGGGGCATGTTTTCCTGGCATGATTTGGGCCCTTTAATTCGTGTGGAACAACGTCTGAATAGCACAACATACCTAAGTATCGTTGCTGATCAACTTCATCCTATCATGTTGATGGCGTATCCCAATGGAGATGGCTTCTTCCAACAAGACAATGCGCCATGCCACGGTGCTCATATTGTGCAGGAGTGGTTTCAAGAACATGAGGGAGACTTTACCTTGCTTAGGTGGCCCCCACAATCACCAGATCTCAATCCAATTGAGCATTTGTGGGATGAAGTTAAAAGAGCCATCAGGCAGCTGGTTCCACAACCATCAAATCTCACAGAACTGGACAGTGCTATGCATCAGGCATGGTGTCAGATTCCTCGCATCACCTTTCAACATCTCGTGGAGTCAATGCCAAGAAGAATTGCCGCAGTACTGAAGGCAAAAGGTGGCCCTACGAAGTACTGATGAGGTGGTCATAATAATCTGGCCACTCATAATAATATATTTCCCACGTTCAAAGGCTGTTAAATCGCTTTGTTTACCCATATCTTCAGAAAAAAATCACTTCTACCGTTGTGGTAAACAACCAGTTTCCCTACTTATAATGGTCTGGCCTTCTAGCAACTTCAGTGCGAAATTATAGCTCATTTGCCTACAAATGTCAGGTGGTCACAATAATCTGGCCACTCAGTGTATAGATCTTAGCAACCTCAACATACAACTTTTTTTTCTTTCCTTAGGTTGAGAGCTTTCACCTTTTCACTTGGAAACACTTTTGGCTTCTCTTTGGCATATCCGCATTACCAAAATTACTACTCTTGCATTTGGGGGCCATTATTAAGTAAAATAAGGGTAACTGGAATACAAGCACTGCAATACTGCAACAGTCAATCTGATAACCAAGATGGCTACTAAGTGACTAATCTGTGGCAAACATACACAGCGTGAACATGCTGGACAAAGGGAGGATTCCGATGGAGCAGTACAACAACAGTGCAAGATTTCATCATGCTACTCAGAACTGCTGGCAATTTAAAATGTATGAATTGTTTATTTCTGAAATTTTCCATTTCATATTTTCAGAGCCTAGTTGACCATGGGTAACTGTGAAACCACAGATAAGTAGAGACTACTATATTACAAAAAGGGAAGTAAAGAAAACCAGAGAAGGTACAATTGATTCTGTCCAGAAGGATTAAAGAAAACTTTAAGGAGTTGTTGATACTTTAGTTGGGTATTAAAGACTGAAGTATTTTAATAAGCAGAGGAAGATAAAGAAGCTACTGGATCAAGCAAATACATCAGTGAGAAAGTAGTTACAATGGAATGGAAGGGGAAGAATCCAAATGAAATGGGATGAAATGGCAATATAAAGTAGAACGAACAAATACACTACCATCAAAAAATAGAAGGGCCCAGCTGGTGTGGCTCAGTGTTTGAGTACTGACCCATGAACCAGGAGGTTTTGGTTCGATTCCCAGTCAGGGCACATGCCCAGGGTTTTGGGCTCAATCCCTAGGAGGAGGCATGCAGGAGGCAGCCAATCAATGATTCTCTCTCATTGACTTTTCTATCTCTCTCTCCCTCTCCCTTCCTCTCTGAAATCAATAAGAAATATATATATTTTTTAAAAAAAGACAAGACTATTTCTACAATAATACATAGATCACTAATTTAGGATTTAACCTTGAGACTAAAACAATATAACCAAAATCTCCATATCATCCCTTTAAACTTTCAAAGTAAAACCAATACTATTTAAACATTTGATCAATTAAGTGAAGCATGTCTCACAGGTAGTGATTATGGAAACTCAGAAAAGGCTTAACCATAAGAAGATAATATCCCTGATCATAGCATCCTTGTTCACTGGAAATCACTCCGCTCAGTAGCAGTAGAGGATCAAAACATAGTTTTATCATGCCAAAGATTTCTCCAAACTGTTACACTACTTTTGCAAAGCCTGACTTTCTTCTGGATGAGCTAAGCCTGTGTGGCTATGGTCCAAATACAGAGACTTATAGTAATAAATGTATGTAAATTTTAGTTACCAGCCATGTAAATTATCAAGGTCACTGTACCTTTTACTTTTTTATATTAAAAGCTGCAAACAATATGAGATCCTCCACCATGTGTAATTATCTTATTTGGAGTAAAATTAAATATCGTTAAATCCTAGACTTCTCTGTGCTGCCCGGTATGTCTGTAGGCCTTCCCATACAACCACCATTTAGGGTGATCTGTCAGAATACAAACTAATGTAAACACGAATCATGAGAATACTCTGCAGTAAATCTCTATATTCTGACAATAAAATGTGTTCATGAGATACCATTAAATGGAAAAACTATTACAGAATAATTGTGATTTCATTTTTTATAAGAAAAGTATTACACAGTTGCATACAGGTGTGCTTAGAAAATGGGAGGATGCACATCATAAGATTAATAGTAGCTATAAGTGGAAAGATGAATGAAGAGTTAAAGAGCATGAGGACAGTGGAAGGTATATTATACCAAAACACACACACACACACACACACACAAAAGGTTAATTTTTGGGTCTAGATTTTGTACAAAAAGGAAAAATTTTTTAAAAAGGCAAGTTACTTATTAAGGTCAGCATGTTGTTGAAAAAAAAATTACTTAATTTCAAGTATTTTGTGAGCTAAGGCACATTTGCCCTCCAATAATAAAGACAACTGTCACTTGTATCACTCATACAGTTACTATACATAAAAATGCAACTTTGTTCCTTCTTAGTCATCATTGCTATACAGACATTTATACTTGCCCTTATTTATACTTATTCCCTCCCAAATTATTCAATAGTAAATCTTAAAAGTCCCAACTATCACCATTATTTACTGAGCACCTACCATGTTTAAAAGCCCAGTGCGATAACATACAAGAAATTTTACCTGCCATAAGGCCTTAGAAAAAAAGCTGAGAGATGCTCTGAGGTTAATATGTAGATGGCTCCACATTAAAAAAGTAGTTGTCTTCACCTACCCTCTAAGCCTTATCATTATTTAATGCTGAGAGATGTTTGTCAAATGTGAAATGTCCTTCATATGAGTTGACAGTTGGCCCAGAGTTAAAAATAAAACTTTTATTTAGAAAGAAACTAAGGCTAATATGTAACTTACAGTAAGTGATAACTTAACTGATAACAAGTCCTCCGAATACCAATTCCTCTGAATACCATTTATTTACTGAAAATGTCTAAGATTTCACCTTTACATTTTGACAAAAAAACAAATTTTAGCTCCCATTATCACCCTAAAATTTGTTCTAGGCCAAAATTCATGTGTTTAAATGATATATAATTTCACTACAAGTTGCATTTGTACATTGCTATAAGACCTGCAGTATAATTATCATGGGATATTTATAAAAATACTCAGTAGATTACTGCCTAAAAGGTCTTAAATATTTAGAAAGACTTACCTCATCACAGTCTCCTTCAACCATGGCATATATAGCTTTCTTAACCAAGTTAGTACCTAGAATATAGATCTGAGTATTAATGAAGGAAAAATGTAATTAGTTTCTTAAAGATACCTAAATTATAACATCATAATAAGCATATAAATGTCAAATGCTGAGTTCTACCTTGAATGCAGATACACAGATTATCTTAAATTGAGAAAAATTTTAGATTTAAAATGAGAGGCCAAGAGAACCTACACATAGCAATATAAGTTTCCTCTTGAAAGACCTAAGCAAGTCCTGATATATTCCTTTTTCTCAGGTGTAATTACTTGCTCCAAGCAGGAGTTTCTGCTATTCTGTTTGAAGGGAAAGGGGAAAAAAGAAAAAGGCAAGATATAATACGGCCAAGCAACCCAGGAACTTCTTGAGCTGGCCAGAACTCACTGCATATGACCCTTAACCAATCTTGCCAAAGATCACACTAGAACTGCTGTGACCCAAAGTAGGCACAAGACACTGGGTTGGTTCCTACAAACCTTATAGTGAGCATGGGGCACACTTAAATCTGGTATTCCCATACTAGAGGCCTGGTGCACGAATTCGTGCATGGGTGGGGTCCCTAGACCTGGTTGACGGTCGCTGGGCCTGGCGCGGAAGGAACAGATGCCGGACGCCGACATCGGTGCCTCACCACCACACAGTTCCCCACCTCCCTCCCTCCTCCTTCCCTCACCGCCATGCCGCCACTGTGGCAGGCCGATTGGGGCCTGCCAGCAGGGTGGAGGGACCATGGGAGGTTGGCATCTGCCCCCTGGTGGTCAGTGCGCATCATAGTGACTGGTCGTTCCGACTGTTTGGTCTTAACAGTCACTTAGGCTTTTATATCTATACTAAAAGGGTAATATGCTAATTAGACTGGGAGACCTTCTGGGAGACCTTCCGGACGTCCTTCCGGACAAAGCCATGGTGGCGGGGCAGAGGCAGTTAGGGGTGATCAGGCCAGGAGGGGAGGGCAGTTGGGGGCGAGTAGGCCAATGGGGGGGGGGGCGCCAGTTGGGGGCAATCATGCTGGCAGGGGGGGCAACTGGGGGTGAGCAGGCCGGCAGGGGAGTGGGGGGGCAGTCAGACAACTCCCAAGGGGTCCCAGATTGGAGAGGGTGCAGGCCGGGCTAAGGGACACACACTCCTCCCCCCCACCCCCCCCCCCCCCCCCCGCACAAATTCCGTGCACCCGGCCACTAGTATATAGATGATGTCAGTGGTGTGTCTGCAAATGTCTAACAAAATATATCTTAGGTTAGGGTCAGATATATTTGGTACATTAAAGGGAAAACAACTGCCAAATGTGAATTTTAAGAAAGAAATCCAAATTTTATAAAAAATCTCTTAATTCCCAAAACATGAGCAAAAACACATTATTTGGGCCAAACAAAATGTCTGAGGGCTCAGATGCAACCTTCAAGCCACTGGCTTCTGCCTTCTGAAACAGCCAGACAATTGCCTATCATTTTCCATGAGTTCTTACCAGCTCTTTTTAATGCATCAAAGTCTCAATCCTGGCTTATATAACAAGCCTGATTCATTAAAAATCTTGGTGGTAAACTATAACACTGTAAGTTGGTTAAACTTAATGTAGTAAGTTTAAAGGTCTCTAGTTATAATGATTCTTAATGATTTCCCAGGATAAATAAGATTGTCTTAAATTGGACAATAATACTAATAGTTGAGAAAAAACTGTTGGTAACTAAATACTGGTATAGGCATCAAATATTCTTTCATGAATACTAACTTAGCTTCAGTACATCCCAGAATTTGACATGCCCAGACAAGAGTACTTGTCAATCTGCTCTTATGTCTTAAACAAAGAGCCAGTAGGTCCTAAATATTAGGACAGGCTTAGATCACAGTCATCTGGGGAAGCTTCAGCCCTCCTTCTATCTAACAAGACAAACAAGATTCTCAGCGGAAGGGGCCTATGTATTTGTTTTTTAATCACCCAGATGACTCTAATGACCATTGTAAGATTAACTGAAAAATGCCAAAAAAAGGTAGACCTAAGAAAGAGATGATTGGGAATGGTAAGAATTCCTTTTCCTGGTCTTCTTTGAATTGTTAATACAATTACTAGTACTAAATAATGGTTAACAATTTCTCCATTATTTTGCCTTCATTGAGGTCCACTTCACTCAAGCATAGACAGCTTAAAGCTATGATCAAGTACCCTAAGAATGCTATCAAAACTGCAGTACTTGGTATAATGCAAAGCATTCTGAACATAGTAAATGTTTGGAGGCAAAAAATGGTAACCTGCTACTTATTAAAAAGATAATCTCTCAAACAATTTTTAAAAATCATTAACAACATTTTGGTTCCCTGGCCAGTGTGGGTCAGTTGGTTGGGGGTCGTCCCTTGCACTGAAAGGTTGCCAACTTGATTCCCCTGTGAGTTTTGGGCTCGAATGAGGGGGGGGGGGGGGGGGGGGTTGAAAGAGGAAGCTCTCACTTCAATGTTTCTCTCTCTCTTAAAAAACACACACACATTTTGGAAATATTTTTAGGTAAAAACAATTTTGATTTTCTTCCCTTAGCATCATGCTCATTTCCACATATTTACACTTAAATCTTCTGCTTCAAAATACAAAAAAGAACTCATACATTCTTTTAATGACATAATATTTTCCTTACCAATGCCATTTCTCCTGTATTTGGAATCCACGGCTAACATGGCTATATAACCTCTGCGGAACATCTTTTTGTGCATGTCCAACTTGCAAACGATGGCACCTACACACTCCTCCCCTACCACGGCCTTAAAAATAAACAAACAATTATGAAGAACATAATGCCACCAGGTACTGCACCCAGGGAAACAGCAACCAACCACTGGTCAGCATTTTTGAGGGAGGAAGAGATAATGAGAATTCTAGCAAGAGAGCAGAAGTTTCAGAAATCTAAATCCTAAAGCTCCTTCAAATGTTCTAGTTTTAAGATCTTTCAACATTCTTTTTTTTTTTTTTTTTTTTTTTTTTTTTTTTTTTTTTTAAATATATTTTATTGATTATTTACAGACAGGAAGGGAGAGGGATAGAGAGTTAGAAACATCGATGAGAGAGAAACATCGATCAGCTGCCTCCTGCACATCTCCTACTGGGGATGTGCCCGCAACCCAGATACATGCCCTTGACCGGAATCGAACCCGGGACCTTTCAGTCCGCAGGCCGACGCTCTATCCACCGAGCCAAACCGGTTTCGGCTCAACATTCTTTAAAACATGAATTTCTTATGCTTATTATCAAAGCATGGGGGGAAAAAGCAAAATTCCATAGGTAAACATTCAAGTGCTTTTTAAAGGTCTCTAGTTATAATTAGCTTTATAAGAGGTTTATAATTATATTATTTGCAATAAATACATATTTAAGATTTGGGAAGGAGGAACATGTGAAAATAGCTTTTTAAAGAAAAAGTCTTCATTAGGATATGATAAAATATTGTGAAACTTGTTTACTGGCAGAGTACAATAACTTTAAGTTTATAATAAAGCTTTTGTGAAAGATATGACATGATTTATACTTGAACAGTAAATTTTGATCAGGAAAGAAATGTAAAATATTTTCAGAAAAAGGATTGTTTTAAGGTATTCCTTGGATCCTAATCAAGGGGTTTTTGTTATTGAGATACTACAAAGAGTAGATGGAAGATGGATATACAATGGTCTAATTTTTAGGACACTCTTGACAGTGAAGTCATTATCATAAAGCTCATAGTATACATAGAACTCAAAATCAGAGCTTTCTATTTAAACAAAAATGTACAGCTTTCCAGAGTAATTAAGATTTCCATATTTTTTTTGAAAACTAAAAATATGGCTTTCAAAAATTCTATCACTGATAAAATGTTCTAGTAATACTATATATAGTCTGGTCAATATAAATAGGGCAATAGCTCCAATTGTTTAATAATGTGTCAGCTAGAAATACTTGCTGTTAAAAGCCCTTATTAGAAAAAAAATGAAAACTTCAAACTATCTCTTAATAATATTAACTTTTCAGAAGAAACTATTTCAAAAACAAAAAATAAGTAAAGCCCAATTTATACTTAATACCTATTTTAATTTAAATCTGTTGTAAGATTGTTTTAGTCCATCATTCTATAATTTGATTACAAAACCCTTTTCAAAAAAAACACTGTGGAGAAATCTTTTAGGCACGATAATTCTAATCCATTTCATGCAAATCTAAATTAGGTCAGAAAAATCCTTTTAAAGGAATCTTAAATTCAACAATCCACACTAATTAATTTATGTTTTATCACACAATCCAAAACCATTTGGGGCCATTTTCATTCATGATATATCAATCTGGTTCTTTCAAAATCTTTTGAAAACCTGAAATTTATGCAAAAATTGCTTGAACTTTTTAACATGAAAACTCACTTCAAACATATATGTGTGGTTGTGGTGCGCATGTGGACATACCACAGACCAAATGGTATATTAAAATAAATTGGGGCCTGACCTCATTAGCTAGGGAAAATGGAAATCTATGTAAATCTCTGATACAAAACTGTAGAATAACTACTTTTAACAGTGAATAAACCATCTAAAAGAGGACAATTTTAAAACCACTACATACAATACAGCTGGACAATACTTTCAAATTATATAGAAATTTCAAACAAATCTTTGTCCTTTGACCAAGAAAATAACAAGCAAAAGTATATTAGGTCCCTCTTGGACTAGATTGATTTCTTCCTAATTAAGAATCTATAGGAGCAAGAATCAAGTTGTACATATCATTTAAAAATAAAAGCCCAATATATAATATATTATTATTAACAAGATGTTGGTAGTGAGGAAGGCCAATGCTATTTTTTCTTGATAAATTGCTGATGAATATACACTTACAAGAATTACTAAATTACTTGTTAATTTTTTCCAAATAAAAGCTTCTGCTATTAAATGTGTTCTTTTTTCAGATGGTAACTGAAAAATTCCTGGCAAGACTTAACTCTAAAGACCAAAGGCTTATCAATCTATAATATAGATATAAAATATAAATTGTGTGAAATCCAGAGAATCCCAAATTCCAGAACACTACAAATAGGAAAGAAGTGTCGTTTCCAGAGGAAGCCAGAAAGTTAAATTTAGAACAAATAAATGGAAGTAGTATACATCACTGGTAATAAGTTTAAGAAGTTCGAAAACGCACCAACTGCAGTTCAAAATATCATGAACTGCCATGAGAAATTAGTTAAGTACAGAGTGACATTGCCTCCAAGTTGTACAGTACTCTACTTTCACATGTTACAATTATTAGAAAGAATCAGAAGAAACTATCATTTGGGCCTGGCCGGGACTTTCAGTTAGTTGGAGCGTCATCCTGTACACCAAAAGGTTGTAGGTTCGATTCCCAGTCAGTGCAAATACCTAGGTTTCAGGTTCAATCCCCAGTCAGGGCTCATCATGTAGGAGGCAACAAGATGTTTCTCTCTCTTCCTTCCCTTCTCTCTAAAAATCAATAAAAATATGCCCTCCAGTGAGAATTTAAAAAAGCAACGACCCTGTCATTTGTGTTAGTCAAATATGGTCAAGAATTGGCAATTTTCTAAGGTTCAACCTCAGATATTTCATTTAATCCATTACAGGTTACTCATGAAACCAGGAGTATTTTGGAGGTTTCTAATCACTTGAGATTGATGTTTGTAAGGACATCTGTCCCTTAAGAAGTATAACTTTGGGACATAATGATCTTCACTGAATAGACCAAGGGCATGTCATTTTTCAGGTTCTTGTTTCCATGTGGCCAGGAGACCTGAGTTCTAGCTTTACCTTCCTGCCACTGAATATCTAGAGATTTAAACATTTTAAAGTCACTCTGGCCCATAATTTTTTTCATTAATAAAATAAATCTGAGCTAGATTATCTCTAGGATCCTTTACAGTTCTAAAATGATATGATTCAAAGTAAACATACACATAATATTTGTTTTAAATTAGTTCTTATGGGAAATTCTAATTTTTTAAATGTCAATAAAAAGGCCCGAGGCTACATAGCCTCTAATTGTTCAGCCATCATTTTATGTTCCACACCACCAGATTCATACTTGCACTAGTAAATCTTATAGGTCAACCACTTTTTCATATTTCAATTTCTAGATACTCAGAATTTAATGTTAAACAAATTGACTCTTAAGGGTTAAAGCACAAATTAACTGGCGAATTGGGAGGAGTCTATATAAAATCAAAACTAAAGTTTACTAATATTAAGTTTATCAGAGTCTAAAATGGCAGAGAAAGGTCTAGGTAATATGAGAACTCAAAAGTTGACTAAATATCATATACAGTGGTGGGCAAAAGGTTTACAGTTGTTCGTATGGAAAAATAACAATTTATAAATAATAATATAAGAATCAACTGTGTTTCATGTACTCACAACTGTAAACCTACTTTTACCCACCCCTCTATATACAACTATTTTCTGAAATTAACAGAAATAAATATACTATTTCAATTTAAAGTGTACCTCACTTGTATGCTTCTGTGGGTCAATTTACAGTTAAAGTCAATCTATAATATTTAGCAATTACAATGGAATTTGATATGACATTTATAATACTGCCAAAAAAATCATTTTCCCATTTTTGGATACAATGGTTAGACTCCTAAGAGGAGTTTCATAGAATATAAAATAGTTCCCACAGTTTAAAAAAAATACTAAACTTAAGTTTAGCAAAGTGAACACTTAGAAAATAGCAGAACAACCATTATTTACAATACTGAGAATATATTTTTAGGTTATCACTAAGTTACAGAATAAAAAAGATGGATTTCTTAAGTATTGTTAAAATGTCTTGCAGGGAATTACCAAGTGCAACTAAATCAATGCTGAAACGATAAATAATAGTAGTAGCTTTTCCCTTTACATATCATAAAATGCTCCTTTAAAGCACGTTGCATTTCAGTAAAATTCAATGGAAACAATGTATTTGTGAGTATATGATACAAAGCATATACTTGCCGTTAATATAAGTGAAAGGTTTCAAAAGAAGTGAAACTGGTCAATATAATTGGAAAGAAACTATTGGACCACGAGCATTATGTAAAGCTTAAAAAAATTGTTCCGCTTATTTGTAGCCCCGTCTTTTTTGCTTACAGATAAACAAGAATTTTGTCAATTATACTTGACACAAGCCAGTATTACTACTAGCATTTAGGCATAAATATGACCAGTTTCTTAAAAAGAAAAAAAATTAAGTTAGTAATTTCACACTTTAAGTTTCCTACATTTCACAAGAGGGTATTTTTGTTCAAGTTTCAGGAGTTTTCTAGCCACCAGAAGCGTTCGTAGCACCATCTGCAATCACGTACCAGAAGGCAGTCTGGCTACAACTGTCAATTGTCCTGCTGAAGTAAAGGAACCAATCTCCGTCATTACAGAATATGCTAGTGAGATTTCATTCTCCAGGGCGGCCGCAGCAAGTTTACTGACAAATCACGTTTCCCCAAAACATGTTTATGCACACACTCTTCCCTGATTAGAGCTGTAATTGAGAGATTAATAAGGTCTGCATCCGAACAGAATCGTGTTCAAATTAAATGACTGCAGAGCACTTGGAGGAGGAGGGAGGGTAATTAAAGAGGTTAAACAGTATTATAAGCGAATGCAAACAGGATAGAAGACCCCCCGGCACGCAGCGGCACAGGCTTGCTGCACTGAACATCGGCATCAAGGTAACCCGGGTCACGACTTCTTACCTTCCGAAGTTTCACCGAGCACCTAGGAGGGAGCACACGCACCTGACAGCGCGTGGCACGCACCACGCCAGGCAGGCTAGATCCACGGCCACTCTCTGCCCTCACACTCCCTGCCCTGCAACGGCCTGGCTCTCTCCGACGGGTTCACCCTCCTCTCCTGCCATCCACTTACCAAGAAACACAGCTGTGGCCAGTTGTGGATAAAATATCTATAGGTATAAATGGAGTAGGGTTCAGACAGATCTTTGGTGATCAGTCTCATGATATCGGGCATTTGCAGCTCGGATTCATATCGGACATAACGTATCGTCCGATCCTCCCCGGGCTCCGCCTCCCGGCTGGAGGGGCTCCTCAAACTGCAGCCGGCGGTCAGGGAGGAAGACAGCAGCCGCACCTGCTCGTCCTCCTCCTCCTCCTGCTCCTGCTCGGCGCCCTCCGCCAGTCCATTGCGGGCCGCCGCGGCCTCCGCGGGCCCGGGGAGCGCAGTTCTGGCGTGGCTGGGGAGGCAGCGCGGGGGGCTCTCGCCCGAGCGGACCCCGGCTCCTTTTGTGGCAGTCGCTCTGGGGCCCCCGTCGGGGGTGGCCGTGGTCGCCTCGGCCGCGTTGAAAACCTTGCTCTTGAGCGAGGCGGCCGCCCGGAGGTGCCGCAGTTCGGGGCTGATCAATCCGTTGAGCTGCTGCTCCTGCGGCGGCTGAGGGCACCGGAGGCACGGATGCCCCTTGGCCGCCGCCGTCGCCTCGCCGCCCGCCCGACTCCTGCCGCCGCCGCCGCCGCCTTCGTGCTCCTCGTCGTCCTCCTCGTCCTCGCTGCAGCAGGCGAGGGCGGCCCCCGTCGGGAAGGGACAGCGGAGCTCAGCCGCCGCCGAGGCCGGAGGTGCCGGGGGTGGGAGGAGGCTGCTAGGCCCAGGCGGTACCTCCGCCATCCTAGAGGCAACACACACCGAGAAGGGAGGCCATGAGAGCCGGCCGGCGAGCGCCGAACCCAGGGGGCGCCGAGCAGGGGGCGGTGGAGGTGGGGGGAACAAAGGCAGAAACCGTCCCTCACCGAGGTGCCCCCCAATTCCGCGGCGCCCCCCCTCCCGCTCTTCAGCGCCGCCCAGCTGCTCCGCCGGCCACCGTCCCCGTCCGCCCGGGCCCATCCGCCAGCCCTGTCACCGCCGCCCCTCTCGGCCCCTCCGCGAGGCTCACCCGGCACGGGTCCCCGCCACTCCTCTTTCTCCTCTGCCGCTGCCGCCGCCGCCGCCTCCGCCGCCCAGGCTCCCACTCCGCCGCCGTCGCCGTAAAGCGCCGCGGCTGTTACCCCGGGTAAAGTTTCCTGGGCCTGGCTTTACGACACTTCCCTGCCTGCCGGCTGCCGGGGCCAAGGGAAAGGGGCGTGGAGGGAGGTGACCTGTGGAGGGGCGGGGCCGAGGGTGTGGCCTGCGGGTTTCGGGGGCGGGGCGGGGCGTGCTGGGGGCGGGGCTGCGGGGCGGGAAGTGCAAAAGGCCTGGAAGTCACTCGCTGCGGCCCAGCTCTCCCGGCCTTTAGGGCTCCTCACCGGCGGAGTTGGCCACGCGGGCCGGAGAGGGGCGGGCCGGACCGGCGCTCCGAGTCCGCGCCCGCCGCCCCCACGGAGCTGCCGCCAAGCCCGCCCGGGCATATACCAGACTCGTAAAAATGCGTTTCCTCCGCTGTGTCCTTTTGAACGTTTGCCCTACTTGGGGGGGGGGGGTAGGGAGAGGGGGGGGTGGGAGTGGCGGTTACCCGAGGTCTTAAAAATGGAACCAATCCGGGGAGAAAATCGAAAAGGAGGGAGAGTCAGAATGCGAGTTAAGTTTCACTGGTCTTTGCCCCTTTAAGGCGAGGGAAGGCGGACAGGTGGTCTCCTTCCTCCGTGAGGATCGCCCCCCGCACCCCGCCCGGGACACTGAAGGGAAGTGTGGTTTGCAGGTGTCGGGCTGCAGCACGCCCGCCTGCGGAAGGTTCGGGTGGGAGAGAGCGACTGAAAGAGCGCATTCCAACGCAGAATACAGAGCCTGTATCATAGAAACCTACACTTGAAACCTACACTTGGTGAATAATATATTCTTATTAACCAATGTCACCCCAAGGAATTTAATTTTTAAAAAATCAAAAAAGAACTAAAAAAGTCAATCGGCTGGGGATTTAGAAGAAGAAGAGGAGGAGGAGGAGGAGGAGGAAGAGGAGGAGGAGGAGGAGGAGGAGGAGGAGGAAGAGGAAGAGGAAGAAGAATCCATTCCTAAACCTGTGACACGAGTTGCAATAGGGCCGGGACCACCGGTCCAGAGGCACCCCCCTCCCCCCTCCCGAAGGGCCTGCCTGAGTGAACGCAGCGAGGAAAGACCTGCAGCGCTTGCTCTTTCGCTCTCCGTTCTACGGGGAACGCAGGGAGAGTAACTCTCAGCACATGGGGCAAATCAACTTTGCAAACAAGTGATTTGTAGAACTGGTCAGGTGTGCAGCAGGTGGACGTTTTCAGGGATAGAATTCTATGACTGGTTATGTTTGCAAGTTTTTGCCATAATCTAAGCTATAAAAAGCGGTATGAACTGAGCATAGCTGCTGTTAGATACAATCGTGAAGGTTCTTGTCACCAAAGGAAAAATGATCACTTTACAGATAAAAGTTCAGCTTGTACTGATTCAAAAAAATAATAAAAATTAGTATATGCCAGACACTATTTTAAGTATTTTACATGTTTTATTAATTCATTTATAGTTTTTATTAAAATACTGACATTTGTGTATATATAGACCTAGAAGCTTCTTTATTTCAGCCTTGTTTATAATAGGAAAAAAAAATTCTTAAGTATCTATCTATACAGGAATAGCTAAATAAACTCATAATACATAAATACTATAGAATAATACTGTTCATTGCTATTATTTAAAACATTGACATAGCCCGGCCTGCGTGGCTCAGTGGTTGAGCATCGAACTATGAACCAGGAGGTCATGGTTTGAATCCAGGTCAGGGCACATGACTCCGTTGCAGGCTCAATACCCAGTGTAGGGCGTGCAAGAGGCAGCCGATCAACGATTCCCTCTCATCATTGATGTTTCTATCTGTCTCCCTCTCCCTTCCTCTCTGAAATCAATAAAAATATATATAAAAATAAAACACTGACAGATATATAGGTCCTCTTCCAGTTACTCTGGCTGCATTGCAAATTACCCCACAATGTAGAGCTATAAAACAACTATGTGTTATGCTCACATATTCTGTGGGTAGGAATTCAGACAGCACAGCAGGGTTGACCTTTCTTTGCTCCATTTTGCATAGGGCCTCAGCTGGAATATTTGAAGGTTGTGAAGGGGAATCATCTGAAAACTTTTCACTCTCATGTTGGTGGTAGCTGCAGGCTGGAAGCTGCAGGTTGGAGACCTCAGTTCTATTTCATGTAGAGCTCTTCATGTTATCGCAGTATGGACTGGCCTGAGCTTCCTCACAGCATGATGGCTGGGTTCTAAGGATTAGAGACAGAGAGAGACACACACACAGGGTGGGGGGAGAGAGAGAGAGAGAGAGAGAAGAAGAAGAAGAAGAAGAAGAAGAAGAAGAAGAAGAAGAAGAAGGAGGAGGAGGAGGAGGAGGAGGAGGAGGAGGAGGGAAGGGGGATTCCTTTTTATGACCTAGCCTTAGAAATCTTACAGTCTCAATTCAATTTTGCTGCATTCTATTTATCCACGCCATTACAAAGTCTTTCAGGTTTAAGGGGTAGGGAAATAGACCCTACTTCTTCAGGGGCAGAGGCAAGGTTCTTAAAGAGCATGTGAGACCAGAAGTATTGCTGTGGCTGTTTTTTGAAAATACAAGTTTGCCATAGGTACTTACATTGAAGGACCTCCTAAAACACCTTAAGAGGGCAAAATAAATGAGATGCATAATAAGTAAAATGTGATACCATTCATGGTTTTTTAAAAATACAAAACCCATGTTTCAAATGTTCATAAGTTGCTTAAAGATACATATTTTTCAAACTGAGGCAGGGTGGTAAGAAGCTAGGGAAATTGCCTGACAGGTGGAATAGGGAAAACTGAGACAAAATCATTAGACAAGCTAAACAATTTGAGCAATTCACAGCCAGCTAATGAATTACAGGGGTTTATCTTCCCTAATCAAGGACATTTAAGAAAAATTTGTTTACACATTCCAGACCCTCCCAGGGCAGACTGGCTTTAGATCCCAGTCCTTCTTCAATCACATTCTTTAAAAATAAAACTAACCAGAAAATAACCCTGACCCTTCTATACACGCATTTTGAATCAACATATTGAAGGCCACACCTGGTAAGCTAATGAATATTCTGTTAAGACCCTCCCCTGAGACCTCCCCTAGGATTCCCACTGGCTACGAAAAGATAAAAAGCCTCTAGACAAAGAACCTACAGCACGCCATGCCTTGTATCTCTGCTCTCGTTCTCATAGACCAGTGGTTCTCAACCTTCTGGCCCTTTAAATACAGTTCCTCATGTTGTGACCCAATCATAAAATTATTTTCGTTGCTACTTCATAACTGTAATGTTGCTACTGTTATGAATCATAATGTAAATATCTGATCGTTCGACCGCCAAAGGGGTCTCGACCCACAGGTTGAGAACCACTGTCATAGACTCTAAGCATCTGCACAGGGATTTGCAACCAGGGGAGCAGCAGGCAGCAGCAGCTCATCTGAGCTTACCTGCTGAACCTGTCTCTAAGACCCCTCTTTTCTGACTTTCTGTGAGCTAATAGCAGCCCTGCACAGGCTCTCTCCTGTTGCTCCTTCTACCTTAAGCCCTTCCTTTGTTTCACTGCCCCCAGCTTTCATAACACATTCTCTAAAAATCACTTGGGCTCATATTGTGAAATGTTTCCTGCATGATGTCAAGAACCCACACACTATCAGCCAACCTGAGGCTGTGGGCCTGGTACCTGTCCTGTAAAAAAAAAAAAAGATATGATTTCTAACTGTAACCTGGGTGTGCAGCCAAAGAACCGATCTGTTCAAGTCATGCAGGAAAAACTGACAAGATGGCCACCACACAATTCCTTAAGACAAGTTTAAGGGTAAGTTTTACTTAGAGAAATGTCTATCACTTGCTAACTGTGGAATATCGCCCTCTTGTAAGAAAGATGTGACTCCGTTGTAATGAATGACTGGTGGCAAGGCTGCATGTTCTCTCCATATTGTCACTTGGCATTGAGCTTTCTCACACTGAGAGGCTGACCTGATGTCGCAAAGTTATTTTCAGAAAGATGAGAGTTATAAAGACCTTCCTGAGGTCAGGGACTGAGTCTTCTTCACTTTGTATTCATATATCTACATATGAAAGGGAACTTGTTACGTTTTTTGACTGAATTATGCTAGTCTCTCATTCAGCAGTCCAGGATGTTTATAATTAAGCAGAGTAAATTATGGCCTCTTTACTAATTAATAAGCTAATAAGAGTCCTGATCTCTAAGCTAGGGTGACTCCACTTCATATCCCAGTATTAAAATCCCAATAATAATCTTCTAAGTCAGATGATATCTCTAAGAAATCTGTACTTATACTTACGAAATCTTTTCTTTCTTGCTCATGTTTATGAGTAATATGCTGATACGATGGTCACATTATTTTAGAGATAGAAATGAGATTAGTTCACTCATGATTTAGGCAGGGTGTCCCAAAAAAATGTATACACACTGATAGCTGATAATTCTTTATGTTAATAAACATTGCCTTTATAATTATTCAAAGTGTGTGTATACATTTTGGGAGGACACCATATATTTGCCTATTATGAGACTGAAAACACAACTATCTCTATGAGCAATGACTTCATAAGAAATGGTCTCAGAGCAGGTGAAGTGTATCCAGTGATATTCTTCTATCTGAATAATTGGTATTTTTTACTATTGTCTTTGTTCTCTTTTGAATAACAAAATAACACACCTTAATTTTTTAAGAAGAAATTAAATCAATGAAAATAACCACTAACAATTTCAAAACAAAATCCTAAAGCAACTTCCTGAAGTTAGCTTGGAAAGAGAAAATTTCCTTCCCAATTCTTTCTAACAGCTAGACATTTCCCTCCTTTGGCCAGGTGTAGAGGGGAAACCTAGCTGTGTACCTACCTGAAAGGTAATCATGGGAATGGAGACATTAATACTGGAGAGATGCTTTAAGTTCCATTCACTCAGCAGGATGACATGTTATGTGCCATAGGCATGCATTCTGAATAATTTAAATATTTGTGTAGTTATATTTTACTTGCCATGTGGCTCTTAATCCTACTAATCCTATCTATTATACATAAAGCCTTTAATATGAGTGACCTTACTTTGTTTTATCCCAGATGAAAGGAAAAGCATACATCAAATTTGAGGGCCATATAACGTAACCAAAGACTGAATATTAGAATATTGTTTTACTACCTGTAATCCTGGAGCACTGTGTGATTCCCAGGTAAAGTGCTTTAACTAACAATATAATTCTTTTTCCCTTTGAATTTTGGGGTGTTCTTTAACCCTCTTTTCCTTTGAGAACAGTGATTGGCAGTCCCAATTGTATGCTCAGATTTTGTTTGTAGACCTGGGGCCTCTGGGGAGTATGAGGAACCAAAAGAGGACTATGGTCAAATGGTCCCCATTTCCATTACTTTTAACCTCATACTTACTTTCACAACCTACCCAAAGACATGGACAGGCTGACTCTCAATCTCCACCTGGGCTTGTGAGTGGTGCTGGAGAGAATCATATATTCCTACATGGTGAAAGCCATTGGCAATTCTTGGTCTCCAACTTAACTCTGCTGCAGCTGTCAGGACTCTAGATTGAATTTATCTGTCTTCCAGGCTAGCTCCATCCCACAGCACCTGTTCTCAACCACTACTTTCTTCACACTCTCCCTCTAAGCAGGTGACCCTGCCTTCATTTCACTAAAAAATATTAGCTATTCCATGGGTGCACTCTCTCAACTTCCACTCCCTCCCCATACCTATACTAGTAAATGCATCTATTATCTGAACTTACACTTACCTCCTTCCCCTCAGTCTTAGAGGAGGATAGATAGGCTGATTCTCCCAGACCCGTGGTCGGCAAACTGTGGCTCGAGAGCCACATGCGGCTCTTTGGCCCCTTGAGTGTGGCTCTTCCTAAGCCTTAGGAGTACCCTAATTAAGTTAATAACAATGTACCCACCTATATAGTTTAAGTTTAAAAACTTTGGCTCGCAAAAGAAATTTCAGTCGTTGTAACTTGATATTTGGCTCTGTTGACTAATGAGTTTGCCTACCACTGTCCCAGACTAAAACTTCACTCTGCCATCTCTCTCAGTCTCCCTTGGGACCTGTCCCATCATTGTTTTCTCTTGAATTTTCAACATTACCTCTGCTAGTTACTGCCTCAGAGTTTATAAATGTGCTGCATCTGAAAACTTCTGCTACCATCCTTTCTCCATTACAGTGAAACTGCTCATCTTCAATAGGTAGCCACTGTCTCCACTCAGGTGCAAGTTTGCTCTTCAGCCAATCTGTTGGCTTCCTCCTCAGCTCTTTCACTAACAACTCTCTGGCAAAAGTCAACCATTATGTCCCAAAGGCTAGACCCATTAGACTCTTTACAATTCTCATGTCAATTTATTCCTCCATGGCATGGGATCCTGCGATGGATGCCCCTTTAGAAACTCTCCGCTTGGCTTCTGTCTTACCTCTCTCTTTGCCCTTCTTCTCTGAACATTTCTTCTCAGTTTTTCTTGATAATTATAGTCTATAATCATAATAGCAGTAGCTAGCATTTAATATGAGCCTACCACATTTTAGTATGTTAAAAGCAATAGCCCATTTTGTTCTTATAGTAACTCTATGAAGTATACAGCATGAATTGGTGGTTAGAAGCCAGGCCAGAATTGGGTAACTAGCCTATTCCTGAGGCAATCACTGAAAAGGGGCTGTGTTTGCTCATATTAATTAGGCCCGTTTGAGGCTGAGAGTGAAATGAGCTGCTTCTGAGACTATATATATCTGGGAGTGAAGGAATGTCTATAATAAAATTGGGGTTACCACTTACTAGCTTCGTGTTCTTGGATAATTTAATATCTCTGGGTTGCAGATTCCTTTTATTGAATGTGGATAATATTACATACTTCATATGGTTTTGGAAGGGTTAAATGAATTAATATATTAAAGTGTTCAGTACAAAGCACATATTCAGCTTTCAGTAAATGTTAGCCAGTCACCCATTCCACCCATCCATCCTCAGCATTTCTGCCACTGCTGTCCTCATAAATTGCCAACTGATAATGTCAGTCTCCTGCTTAAACATCTTCAGTGACTCCCTATTGCCTAATAATAAAATCTAAACTTAGGTTAGGGTGTTTTGGATACAAATAACAGAAAACCAATGCAATATAGCTTTGAAAAAATAAAAATAAGGGAGTGAATTAGATCATGTAAAACACTACCAGAGGCAGTGTGCAGCTCAGGGTTAATTGGTTCAATGATAATATTGAGAACCCAGGTTTGTTTGTTTTTTTCTCTCTCCTACTATTTAGAGTCAGTTCCATGCTAAAGCTGGTTTTCCTCATAGTTATAATATGGTTGCCATAAGTGTTTGGGGCCATGTGTTTCTTGACTTGTGCTCAGTGAAAGGAAGGGAAAGGCTTTCAGTGACTTATGTGAATTACTTTCCCAGAAACCTCTAGCAAACCTCTTTTGGTGTCTCATTGGTCAGAATTGGTCATGTGTTATTCCTGACTCAGTCACTAGAAAGAGACTAAGCTTCCCTCCATATAGGCTACCTAGGGCTAAGCATGGGTGAACTTCTTTGGAGGCATATGGGTGTGTGGGGAAGAGGTGTGTACTAAATAAAATTAAGTTTCTGGAGTGGATGCTGGGAAGACCACATTCTATGTTGACTACATAAACAAGATCCTCTTGATCATCTTACCTTGAAGCACAAATTATTTTTGCCATGCACAACTTCAACTCAAAGTGTTCAATGAATGATTATTTTATATATGAATGAATGAACTTTGAACCGAACTACTGCTTGTAGTTCCCAAAAGTGTAAGATGATTTCTGGTCTCTTTGTCTGTGTTCATACTGCTATTGGTCCTTGAAATCATCACCCCCAACACACCTAATCTCTCTCTCCCTGTCTCTCTTACACACACACACACACACACACACACACACACACGTCTCCTCATCACTTGCAAAAGTGACTTTTCCCTGCTGTGAGTGCTTTAAGGGTGGGAATTATGTCTTTTTCCTTTTTTATTTTACTGGTAGATGCATAATACATTATTCTGAATGTATGAATCAAAGATTGACCTTGCTCTACACCTTTTCAGACAGCAGAGATCTCTCTCTCTCTCTCTCTCTCTCTCTCTCGGTGTAAATGCCTTTAAAAAAGTTTAATTATATAGGACTTCTCATCACTATAAATGATAGAAGTGTCTTCTAGAGTCTTAAGGGTCTAGTCATATAATCTAGGGTGTTTTGCTTAAGATTGTTTTCCTTAAAATAGTCACTTACAGAAGCATTTTTTTTTATTATTAAAATGAATACTTCGAGGCAATGTAGTCAATGACAACACGCACACATGATTAGCTGAATTGTTTGGGCTGTAAGTCACCACGGCCGGAATGAGATGATATTTTAGTTAAGAGAGGATCTCATCAATGGGACTGAGTCTGTGAAAGCAGTTCAGGAAAGGGAAGTGATTTTGTAGGCTTCGTTTGATAGCGCATTAAGACACAAACTATGTGAAACAACATGCTGTTTTATTACTTTTTTTTTCTGAATGAGAAAATACAAAAACAAGGCATTAAGAAGCTAGGTTTCGAGAGCACAAAAAGAACGTAATGCTAAGAATAGTGCTTCAGTGCTCATTGGGGGTATAGAGGTCTCTCTAGTCCTAATATACAGTATTTTGGTTTGTTTCTCAATATATATACACAACTCTAAAACCTTAAATGCAACCATAGTAAGGAAATAAAAAGAATATGGCAACCAAAATATTTGTAATGTTATATGTATACACTGTGATGGAGGTCTCTGAGTAATCTATAAACCCGCAGCTGCTTCTCTGAGTTCCCATAGGATAAACCTTTGAAGTTCAGGGAGTGGCTAATGGTTCCTTTGATCTTCTGAGTCTTTTTGCACTTCAGGGAGATTTGAAGGAGGGCAATTTTGCTTATCACTGTACCTATTGTTAAGCAAAAGAAAAAGCAACTTCCTAGATCTATTGAGATAGGCGGTGCAGGTGAGGAATTTTCCCAGACAACTTGTCTGAACTGCTGCTTTTGGTCTACTTCAAGAGGCAATTCTGCCCAAGTTAGCCTCTTCCCAACCCACTTCAAGTAACTACAGTTAGTTAATTACCTCTATCCTAGCCTTTAGTTTTTTGTTTTTTTTTTAATGTCATTGTTTTTTGTACTTGGCATAATAAAATGTGCATTATAGTTTCAAAACCATTTCATAAAATAAAATTGTCTTCCCTTGAGAAATATGAAAAACTCTAAACATATGGATATATGGAAAGTCAAATTCCAGATGGTTACAGTTTCTAGTAGTATAGTTTCCAGAGTATAGTCTTCTAGTAGCATCTGCATTAAAGGTCATTGCATTATTAAATCTATTCTGTATAAAATATTTTAAAGTGTACATGTGCTCTATGAACAAATATTCATGCCTAGCCTTTAGTTTTAAAACAATTTTTGAAACTACTGCCTACACATGAACTAATTTTATTATGAAGAGTTTTTGATAACTCTTGATGTTTTAACAAAAGTAACACATGCTCATCCTAAAGAGAAATACTGAAAAGCTTAAGGAAGAAATGATGGCCCTCAGAAATAATCACAATATATTTTTGATGCCTTTCCTTTCAATCTTTTCATTATGTAAATATGCATATGTACATTTCTTTTTACGTGGGAGATATTAACTTATTCTGCATATGTAGTTTGTGTACTTAAAAAACTATTGTTTTTTTATTAATAATAGTATTATATTATTTTACTATGTATTAAGGATTATTTATAACTCTTTAATTAATTATAATTTATTTACTCCCCTATTTTTAATGAAGATGTCTTTTTTTTTAAAAAAAAACTGTCTTTTTTTTTCAAAGATTAGAACAATTGGTCAATAATTCAGAAATTTTTTTCCCGTGAAGGGCTTAAAAAATTAATTTGAAAAAAATCTTGAAATATATGCACACATACACATATATCTGTTAACTGAGGGCAAGGTTTAGGGGCTCAGTGTTGAATGAAGAATTCACAGAATGAAGAACTCACAGAATCAAAACATGTTTATCATTTTTATTTTGATATGCACTTGCATCAATTAGAGTGCCTCTTTAAAGAAAGTTTGGGGGAAGTTCAATATAATCAGACTGTCTCACTTATTCATCCATTTATTCATTCATTCAGTAAACATCTGTTGTTACCCTGTTAGTCATTGTAAGTACCAAGGTAAACAGGGCCTACTTAGCCATTGCCCGCCGGGAGCCTACAGTTCAGATGAAGACAAGCCAGAGATTTTAATCACATACAGAAAGGACTATGTTAAGGAAAGCAGTGATTATAATGGGTGCACATGGCCGTGTAGCTAAGTTTTCCCAATGAAGGCAACGTTTAACCAGAGACTTGAAAAGTAAGCAGTGAGAGACAGGGTGGGTCCCAGAGTATACCAGAGGCAAAGCCTGGAAGATAGAGGGAGGGAGGCTAGAGAAGTAAGCTGAAGCCAGATCATAAAGGGCCTTGTCAGCCACCATACAGAGTTTAGAGTTTGTCCATAGGGGCCCTGGGAGTCGAAGGTTTGCTCTCTGAGATCATTCTCACTGCAGCATGGAAAACGGCTAGAGATGGGAGATAGGGAGGCAAGGGATGTGCAGAAATGCAGATAGGAAGACCAGCTCATTAGCTACAATCTAGCTGAGGAAGTCCTACAGCATGGAGGTGAAATTCTGTAATAATCCTTGTTTTTATTCAGCCATTCATCACATTAACTTCTGACCCTTTCCACCAACCTAACACATATGCAGCATGTAATAAGTAGTTGTTACTTTGTTTGCTCTTTTATATCACCTGTCTATTTTTCTCTTCTTCCAAGGTTAAAGAGTTGGGAGAAAAAGTATCCATCCTAAGGACCTTACCCACTCTGTGATCTAGGGGCCCCTCCACTTACCTACAATCACTCAACTGGATGCTATATCCTGAGCTAGCTGCTGAAGTCCTGGTTGTCCTTATAAAAGCTTTCTGAGCTTGCATAGAAAGTCCACAGAGAATTCCTGATTTCTATAAAGAGGGCAGTGCTAAAGTTAGGAACATGGAGACTTCCTCCATTATAACAGTAATTTATATTCAACATAAATACTTGAAAAATACACTTGAAAAATAAAGAAAAAAACCCATCATAGCGCTGTTCCCAAATGACAACCACTATAATATTTGAAGACATTTTATTTCAGTCCTGATTTTTTTAAACTTAACATCATAACATAGAAAAATTTTATTTTAAACATTACGTTAAAAATGTAATAGCTGTGAATGATTCCACTGTATGATTGCATTCCAATCTAATTCAACACATGGCCATGTTTAGGTTGTTACTGATGTTTATGCTATAAATTATGCTGTGATGAGCAGTTTGGACATAAAATTCCTTGGGTAATTAGGATTGCACTCTTGAGATACATTCCTAGAAGTAAACCTAATAATACTTTTTTAAGACTTTTATTACATACTGCCAGTTTGATTTACAAAAAGGTGTACCAGATTTATATTTTTACCAGCAACACTTGAAAGTACCTGCTTTAATTAGGCAACATTAAAAAGAAAACTTTGCTGATTACATAAACAAGGAATTTTTACAAAATAATTAAAAATGTTAATAATATACTTATATATCTATAATAATTAGGTAAGCTAAAGGGAGAAACTGATTTCAAGAATATTAATCCAGGCCTATGCAATAGACTAATTGGCTGCATCATAACTTGATAATATGGGTACCAGGGTTTTAGTATTCCTTGACATTATTCTAAAATTTTCTTTATGTATTTACTTCTGTGTGAGTCCACATTTTCTTAACTTTAGGCCATAGTATTCTATAAATTAATTATGAAATTTGAAAGAATACTAGTAGAGTGTACCACAAACCCAAACACTAACATTAACTTGTGATCTGTATGGTTTCAAATGTACACCCTTGAAATTCATTTAAGAGTTAGTTAATTTTAAATGGTAAAGTTAAAAGTTGAATATTAAATTGTTAAAATAATGACTTAACTAAAGAAAACACAAGAGGGCAATCTTGCACAACAGTAAAATATGTTTTCATAAGATAAAAAAATTCAGTATTTTTAATGAACTGTGATTTTGTTCAATAAACAATTAAAGTCTTGTCATATTATCTTTATATTCACAATGATAGAAAGGCGACTTTGCAAAGAAATGTAGTATCAGCATCCATATAGTAAATTTTACATGTATTATATATATATATATATAATATATAATATATTTTTATTGATTTCAGAGAGGAAGGGAGAGAGAGAGAGAACTAGAAACATCAATGATGAGAGAGAATCATTGATTGGCTGCCTTCTGCATGCCCCCCACGGGGATTGAGCCCGCAACCTGGGCATGTGCCCTGAAGGAGAATTGAACCGTGACCTCTTTGTTCATAAGTCGATGCTCAACCACTGAGCCACGCTGGTTGGGCTGAGTTATATTTTTTAATACTGGAAGGAAATCAATCTATTTTCCATTGACCACTGCATATTGCCTGACTTCAGTTTATAGAAAAGCAAGGAAATAGATCTGCTATAGAACAGACACTATTAATATGTATTTTCTCCTGGACTCAATATATATATATTTTCAAAATGAAAATAGTTTTTTTTCTAATTAGGAATGTGTGATCCACTAAATATCAATGAAAAAGGCTATTTTTTAAAATAAAAAAGTAATAAATTGCTAAAGGAAGAGCATGGTCTTATGATTAGATTGGAAACATGTATGATCTTTTTCATACTTTAACTTTCTCTTTTTTAAAAAAATATGTTTTTATTGATTTTTAGAGAGAGAGGAAAGGAGAGGGAGAGAAACATTGATTGGCTGCCCTCTGTACACCCTCTACTGGGGACTAAGCCTGAAACCCAGGCATGTGCCCTGACCAGGAATTTAACCTGCAACCTCTCAGTACAGGGAGGGCAACCAAATGAGCCACACTGGCCAGGGTCATACTTTAATATTCTGACGCTTGAATACAACTGTAATTTAGGTTAAATCACTAGAATGAGAAAGTGGGAAATTTAAGACAATTGCATGTACTTTTGCATATGCAGATGCTCAGATCTTAATTTCATCTACAAAGCAGAGATAGCATCTGTGTCGTCTTACTCCCCATACTCCCCAAAACCACCTCAAACTAATATGGAGTTTAGAGTGCCAACCAAGATAGAAAAAAAAAAATAGAAAGTAGAAATAGATGTTTTTTAAGCATTCTGGTAAGAGAAAGCCTTAATAATTCTGTGATCAAGTACCTGGTACTTAGAAAAGCAATATAGCACAGTAGTTAATCACATGGAGTTTGACTCCTCAGTTTCTTCCACATACTAGCTGTGTGACTTTGGGCAAGTTCTTAACCAATCTGTGCCTTTTTTTGTATAATGCAGTTATAATGGTACACATCTCATGAGACTTAAATGAATGTATAAAAATAGGAATATATATTAGACCAGTGTCTGGTACAAGGTAAGTTTTATATAAATATTTGCTATTATGCTAGGGAGACTAAGAAAAACTCTAATGGAAATAAGAACCCAGATATCAGAATCTGAAATATAGGTGGGAACCCTATTGGATTAATAGAAGAGTCAGCAGAAATAATAAAAATTTAGATAATAACCATTTTCAAGCTACACTTAGCTCATAGTTTTCCCCCAGTTCCTAGGAATAAGGAATTGGCAATTAGCAATAGCAATTTATTGAATGCTACAAGAGTTTTGCATATGTTAACCATGCAGAAAACCAAACCTGCTTTATCCTCCACTTTGAAAAGTAGTCATTCTAGAGTACTCTCGTTCAATGTTCATATGCACGAGCCCATAAGGCCTAGTGCTATTATTGACAGGATCTGAACCGGTAGGTATTATTTGAATGGTGGATTTATGATATGGGTTCTCCGAGAGAGCAAATGAGATGTGCAGCATGTTATAGAAGGAGGTACTTTAACAAAGTTTAGTTCTGTCATATGCCACGTGACTTGCAGTGGAAGACTGTTCAACTAGGTCACTTTCATATTATGAAAAACTCTCTTTAAACAACAACAACAACATACAACTGAAGTTAGAAACCCAACACCTATGAGTTAGAAACCCAAGACATATGGGGGAACAAAAAGATTAACTGGATAAAGGGTTATCTCAGGGAGCTCACAATTTAATACAGAAAATGTAGATAAAAAGACATGCTCTTAAAATAGTATTATGAGGCTGTAGGAAAGTGCAAGGGTTTACTTTAGACAAACTGAAATCAGGGAAGTTTTAATGAAGTAGGTGTCATATGAACTGGGCCTTAAAGGACACATGTATTAGTTTCCCAGAGCTGCTGTCACAAAGTACTATCAACTAGGTGGCTAAAACAGCAGAAATTTATTGTCTCGCAGTTGAGAAGATTTGACATCCAAAACTAAGGTGTTGGCAGAGCCATTCCCTCTGAGATCAGGGTAGAATCTTTCCTTGCCTCTTCCCAACTTCTGTTGGTGGCCAGCAATCCTTGGCATTCCTTGGCTCGTGGCTGCATCAGGCCAATCTCTGCCTCTGTCATCACATGGCTGTCTTCACATCGTCTTCCCTCTGTGCACGTCTGTGTCTGTGTTTCCCCCTTTTATAAGGGCACCAGCCATAATGGTCTAGGACACACCCAAATGACCTCATCTTAATCTGATCATTTGCAAAGTAAAGTCACATTCACAAGTACTGGGGTTAAAAGACTTCAACATATTTTGTGGGGAAGGGATTCCATTTTAATTCATAACAATGGATAAGATTCCAATAGAAGAGAATGGGGGTGGGGGGCAGTGGGTACAGGGTAGATATCCTAGGAGAAAAGAATAAAATGAGTAAAGACTTGTGAGTAGGAAGCACAGAGCATGTACATAAAACATCAAGTACTTTGGCCAGCATTTATTGATTTCAGAGAGTAAGGGGGGGGGGGGAGGGAGAGAGAGAGAGAGAGAGAGAGAGAGAAACATTGATGGGCTGACTCCTACACACCCCCTACTGGGGATTGAGCCTGCAACTTGGGCATGTGCCCTTGACTGGAATTGAACCCAGAACCCTTCAGTCCGCAGGCCAACACTCTATCCACTGAGCCAAACCAGCTAGGGCTGTCCAGCTTTTTGAGAGCACGTTGCAAGTGAGGAAACTGGGGGAGAAGGTCCAATGCCCATTAGATTCTCCAGGGAATGGGCAATTACTGAAGCTTTCAATCAGAGAGTGCCTGATTAAATCACTGGAGCCTTAGGGAGATTATGCTATAGCTGGGTGGAGGATGAATTGGATGAAGAAACTAGTGGAGGCAGGAAGACTAGAGCGCAAACTATTGCAGCTGCCTCAGAGAGGTCAGGTAGCAAACAGTGAACTTGTAAAGACAATGGGTTAGACCCTCTCCAGCTGGGGTACAAAAGTGCTGCTTGCTTGGATTTGAAAATTTCCATAATCCAGAGAGATCGCCCTGCCCCATCAAAAAAATTGCTTGACATATACTCATATATTTCTTCATCTGACTAGGTTGCTTTATGAGTGGCGGGATTACACTTTGACAAAGGTTACATATGTTGCTCACTCTTTGGTAAGCCGTTGGTAAGTCTGTGGTAGGCTTTTCTTTCTGTTTTTTCCCCTTAGAATTTTCATACTGACTCATCTGGACCAGAAAATGAGATTTGGGTGGAAAGCATCTTCTCCTTTCAATTTTTAGGAGCTTTTTCACACCTTTTGCTCAAAAGAGTGTGTAAAAGTGGGTTAATGGCCAAAGGAAGCAATATAAGCCAGGTAGATATTGTCTGCATCTGTGGAGGAAGCATTCGCCCACTGTTTACCATTGTGCTTGCCTGTCTTAGGCTTATAATTATGTAGGAGATCCAGCAGCAAAAGAAAATAAGAGTCACTAGAAATAGGTGAAAGGTACCATTATATTTAGGAGCAGGGGCATTGCACATGTCAAGATGTCCTGTTTTCTACTCCAAGGAATAAAGCATCAGCCATCCTCTAAGACTAGGCAGTGTTCCTATCTGGGCTCTTTCTATTGAGCGCCTCAAATACATTTAGAATCTTCTTGGCTCTTCTTTACAGAGAAGGCTGTACTTGGCCACATCTTTCCCAGCAGTTTATTTTCAATGTCAAGTAGCCAGTTGGCTTGATCCCTAGTTACTTCTGCTGCTAGAACATAATACAGTATGCCAACACACAGGTAGGGAACAAAAAGAACAAAGCTTTGTAAGCCTGACATAGGTTACCCTGAGCATGCAATGTTGCAAGTAGTTGGCTGATAGTCAAAGGCAACCATTTTAAAAGGAGGAAACCTTGAAAGGGCAACTTAAATTGAGAGCCAAATCCCAGTGTGAATGACTTGTTTTAAAGCTATTTTGTGTGCTAGGCTAGACACCATGAATCTTTCTGTACACAGCGTATATGCTCAAGGTATGCAATAGACCAAAAAGCTATTGTCTATAATGGCACAAGTGAATGCAATAGGCTGAGTTCTAACTGCTAACATACCATTTATAATTGAAAGGTGGTCCTGGTGGTAAAGCTGAATTCAAAACAAAAATTACGCTAAAAATGTTAGTAACAAGATTAGGATTCTTGATTATCTTGTGCTTGGATCCCCTACATTTTCTTAATGCAATGTTACAAATACTAACCCAGCTGTATTCACTGCCCTCTCCAAGAGTTAGACATCAGTTTTTCAGAGAGCAATTTGACTTAAGATAGAAATGGCTTTGTAGACACGAATCTACAGTTTATCCATTTGTTCATCATTTTTAGCACATTTCATTGGTGGAAGTTTAAGTATACTCTAAGGTCTTCAATTATCTTTTAGAATAAGCTAATGCATGAACACCTTAACAGCAAATATCAGCTTAGGAAAATCTATACAAGCAATGCTTGTTTTTTTAAAACCATAAATAACAACCACATTACATTATCCTTGTCTTTAAGAATTGAGAAAAGATCATTTTTAAAAATCTCTTTTCCTTTAAACATAATAACAGGAAAGAAAAGCACTCAGGACCACTTATTCTTAGTACTGTGTGTACTCAGGACATAAAGACATTTATTTAAAGAAGGATACATGTACATTTTAAAGTAATAGCAGCAACAATAGTAAGATTTATAGACAATAATAACTTCATGTGTACCCTTTCAATATAAATGTATATTGTGTTTGTATTTAAATATCAATGCTGCACAATACTTTTTTCTTTTACCTCCATCCATCTCTTTTATCTACTTTTCTCTCTTCTTTTTCTTTTGTGTTCTTCCTTAATTTGGGTACTTTTTCCTTTTGCTTCCATCTTCCCTTGTTAGAGATTTTCTCCCTCCCTTTCTCTTTTTTCCTTGACTTTTCTTCTCTTTCTCCATCGTTTTAGAAATATAACTTCATATGCCATGTACTTATTTTATTAAATATTAAACAAATATTAAATAGTTATGGACCATTTTAATAAAATCTTCCCACACCTGAAACAAAAGAATAAAACTAATCAAGAAATTAAATAGTTTTTTCTGGCTTTTTCTCATTTTACATAATGTTTACAGACAAATGAGTCCAATTTTCTTATTATTCTCTACAAATACCAGGAGGTAAAAATAAAAAGAAATATAAAATTACCATTTAATCAAAGTTAGTTATAATGAGCATTTAAAAGAAATCACATAGCTTCAGTGATCTTGTTTCTCTTACCTTTTATTACCAAAGATAACATATCTGGCAAAATATTTGCCCATATTTGTCTTCCTTGGTTCATAAGAAATAGTGACATTATAGAATAAAAATACTTGGTGACAGAAAATACAAAAATCACGAGAAAGTTCTCTAGGAAAAACGGTGCCTACAGATGAAAGCAAAGCATTTTAGCTACCAGCAAAGCATGGTAACTTCAAAGGTTGTTCTCTGCACAGCTGTGCATCTGCTTTAGGTATAAAGCTTGCAGGAACTTGAGCATCCTGAAAATATTCCAGATTGACTTCTCAGTTTGACAGAAAGCAATTAGAGACCCTGAAAAGGAAGATAGTTTGAAACTCAAAGCCCCAAACATTTCTAAGATAGTCCTTTCTCCAGGAATCTTTTTCTCAGATAAAAGCATGACTGGACAATCAGGCACTGAGTTTACTAAATGATGAATGTTCAAGTGGAAGAAGAATGGTAGGCATAGATGGATTCGCATTTGTAAATGCATTAAATACCAAAGATGACCCCAATAATACTTGATGTTCTTTCCTTTAGGTGTTTTTAAAAATATGTTTTTATTGATTTTAGAGAGAGAAAGGGAGAAGGAGAGAGAGGTAGAAACATCAATGATGACAGAGAATGAATGATTGATTGACTGCCTCCTGCACACCCCCTATTGGGGATTGAGCCTGCAACCCCAGGCATGTGCCCTGACCTCCTGGATCCAACCATGACCTCCTGGTTCATGGATCTATGCTCAACACGTAGCCACACCAGCCAGGCTTTTCCTTTAGGTTTTGCTGCACAGATGACTCACTACCTCTTCATCTCTTTTATTACTTTTGATCAGATTGCATCAAGCTGCTTCATTACCACCTTCTCTCTAACTGTTTACTTTCTGGGACTTCCTCAATATGCTCCAAGGACCACACTTTTGTTAGGAGACTGGGGAACATATAAAGTATTGCGCAGAATTGATATTTCAATACAAACACAATATACTTTTGATTGAAGTGGAAGGTATGCTCATCCCCCTGTGTGCATGCACATCAATTTCTCTATTTCCTTCCTTTTGTTGCAATGATGCCATTTTTCCCTCTACAAACCTCAAGAGTTATTGTTTGTGCTGTGCCCAGCATGTGCCTACTAAGATTTACAAGGTTCTTTTTTCCTGTGGTTCCCTTCCCTGCCAAATTTAATTTTGATTTTACTGTACATTGGGCCTTTTTTCTACCTTGCTCTCATAATGCAGCTCATCAATTGTCCACAATAATTCATCAATGAGGTAAATTGTCTTCATTATATGTTTTACTAACAGTTGAATTTTCAAATTAAGAATAGCCCGGCTGGTGTAGTTGAGTGGTTGAGCATCGACCTATGAGACAGGTGGTCACAGTTTGATGCCTGGTCAGGGCACATGCCCAAGTTGTGGGCTCCATTCCCAGTGGGGGGTGTGCAGGAGGCAGCCAATCAATTATTCTCTCTCATCATTGATGTTTCTATCTCTCTCTCCCTCTCCCTTTCTTTCTGAAATCAATAAAAATATATCTTAAAAAAAGAATAAATTGTTTTGTTAATAGGAGCACACTTGCACAGATATTATAAATACATATAAAAACTCAAAGGAAAGTGCCAGGTGAACCAGAGTGGTTAGTCAAGGTAAAGAAGGAATAGTATTTGGTCTCCTGACTTCAAGTCTAGTGTGCTTTTTGTCCCCCCCACCCAGTTTTATTGAGATATAATTGACATATGCACTGTATAAGTTTAAGGTGTACAGCATAATTACATGACTTCCATGTATTATGAAATGATTACCACAAAAACTCAGATCATGAATGGCATTATACATATAATCCCCAAAGCTACATAACTGGCACTTTCCCCCAGGGTTAAAGAACTCAGGACATTCAGAAGTTTTGGAATTTGGCGCAACAAAAAGCAAACCCCCAACACTTTAAGCCACTATGTTCTGAGTAGTCATTTGCATCATGACTCTATTTGGTCTCTCTGAGTGGCTTTGAAAAGTATGGGAGGATTATTAATTGCCCAGAATTGTTCTCCTTTTGAATGATTAATTTTTCCTTGGATGTTAAGAACATTTATAATCTTATTTTTGGTATTATCACAATGTGCTGGAGTAATAGAATCATAGGCCTATTTTGTTCTTTTGATGCTGAGAGTAACTGTACTGATACTGACCCTGTTCCTATTTTTTTAATCCCCATGAGGTTCTACAGTTATATAATTCAGCATCCTATCTTTATATGCTTACTTCTATCATAGATAGCTCTACTAAATTACTCAATATTACTTTATTTTAAAGCCTATTGCACATCCTATTAACGTTATGTTCCAAATTCAGCTCATATTTTTTATCTTCTTCTCAGTTGAATAAATATCCAAAAATGTTAACAACCAATATTGCACTGAATCTAGCTAATGATAAATAATGTCCTTTCAAAGATTCCTTAAAATGTGAATCTTATTTTCCCAGCTCCTTATAATCAATGGAAATGCCTTTGATAGTTGTGAATAGAAGCAATAAAATAATATTTTTAAAGTATAGGAGGGAAGGATAATTCTATGTTTAACTTTTTTTAAAAAATATATATTTTATTGATTTTTTTACAGAGAGGAAGGGAGAGGGGTAGAGAGTTAGAAACATTGATGAGAGAGAAACATCGATCAGCTGCCTCCTGCACACCCCCTACTGGGGATGTGCCCGCAACCAAGGTACATGCTCTTGACCAGAATCAAACCTGGGACCCTTCAGTCCGCAGGCCTTCGCTCTACCCACTGAGCCAAACTGGTTAGGGCTATGTTTAACTTTTTGAGAAACTGCTAACCTGTTTTCCACAGTCGCTGCTCCATTTTATATTCATACCAGCAAAGTATGAGGGTTGCAGTTCTTCACATTCTTGCCAAAACTTGTTAGTTGTCTGTCTTTTTTATTACAGTGGGGAAGTCGTATTTCTTTGTGATTTTAATTCTCATTTCCCTGATGACTAATGATAGTGCACACCTTTTCTTATTGGCCACTTGTATATCATCTTTGGGGAAATGTCTACCCAAATCCTTTGCCCATTTTCACTTGGGTTATTTGTTGTTCTGATTTCTTTTTGTGAGTTTGTCAAGAACCAGACTCACATTCTATCAATATTTAAGTTTACAGGAAAACTACCATCATATGTATAGTAGGGTGAAAACAATTCAAATTTTAATTTCTTTCAACATAAAAAAGAAATGTTGGGCTTCCTTTTAAAATACAAGGCAAATCTCTGAACCAAGATGACAGCATAAGTAAATGCCAGTACCTGGGTCCTCCCACACCACATCAAAATTACAACTAAAATACAGAACAGCCATCATTCAGAACCACCTGCAATCTGGCTGAATGGAAGCCCTACAAATAGAGAATTAAAGAAGAAAGCACATTGAGACTGGTAGGAGGGGCAGAGTCTCTCGTCAGTGCATTTTTTGACTTGATGTTCTGAGTGTCTGACTTATTGAGCCCATCCTTGCTATGCCCTAAATAGGGAGTGGAGAAGCCAACATGCCAGGCCATTCCGGACACTGAGGTGACTTGAAGACAGGAATGTTGCTTGTTTTTTGGAAATGGTTGCAGGGCTACTGTCATAATGGATATTTAATAATTGATACATTGATTGATAATTGAAATTCCAGGTAGCCTCTGTCTCATTAGCCACCCATCTAACTTGTTTTATCCTTCAGAAATATTAAGGGAATACTGCATAAATCGGGAAAATTCATTATTCACCCTCTAATATTATTTATGGCCATGCACAGTTCAATACATCTTTATAAGTAGTGTTTAACTCTGGACTTGAGGGAGGGAGCTACTTACTGCAAACTGGAAATTTCCTTTTCTGTGATATTTAATTGCTTGTTAGGGGCATGACAGTTTATAATGCCTGGAAAGTAGAAATGTCTTACTCATACAGTTTAAAGTAATGTAGCACAAATAACTGAAGGTACAAATTATAAATCATTAGTTTTTATATTTAAAATAAAGAAAAAAGAAGACATTTTAACTTCTAAAAAATACCCTTATAATCAACAAACTTCACGTTGCACTTTTTAAAAGAGAGGCTGATTTTTTTTTTTTAAAGATATATTTAACATTGCTAAACACTCAGTAATAATCTTTCAAGCAGAAAGAAAGTTACCTCTTCAAGCTATCTGATACAGGGAAAGCATTATGAATCTACAAATCTCTTTTAGTTAAACCTAAACTGTAGTTAGTTCCTTTTCTTGGGGAAAACCAGGCAGAACTGAAAGACCCTGATACTCTGATCACCTTGAACTCTCCAAGGTCAATGGTTAGGAATACAACCTCCAGCAGTGACTGGAGGCTTCCCACCTCTGAAGTCGGTGCCACTGTAAGACAGTTGTTATCTTCCTCAATCGGAAAAGCAGAGTTTCCTTTTAACCTCCAGTATTTCTTAACAGTTGCTGCCTGTGGTATGATCACCTGATGGTGTACTTTCAGCCAGCTGTGTGTCTTCCCAGGGGTTTGTCTGTCTTGAACATTCAAATAAAAGGAATGGCTAGTATCTTGTTAGCTAAGATTTAAAGCAGACTTAGATTAAAAAAAAAACTAATGGAAATATGTCCATTGTGGAGGAAGGGGTAGCAGATGTGATAATATCTGGAAAACCATTAAAAATAATACAATTGAAAAAAAATTATTTATGAAAGCAGTTAAACGGCTGTTTTTGCTAGTGGTCAAATTCTTGGAAAACTGAAGCTATGAAAGATAATTATGTGGTTTTGCAAGCGCTCTATTACTCGGAAACAGCGGAGGGTTTTTGCCTAAGAGGCTGCAGGAGCACGGAGGCAGCGGATGATAGCCATGGAAACGCCATCCCTGGGACCACTGGGTGCGAGGAGGGCGGCCAGGGGGCTAGCGCAAGGCCGAGGCAGGCAAGCATGTTAACATGACCAGTCATGTCCCCGGCTCTCGGTGTAGCTACTTCTAAATTGAATTTTGCTTCTTGAGTGTTTTTTCACTTGGGAAATCTAAAGCAAGACCAACAAAAGAACTTATGGTCTTGGCATGTTTTAGATACTATGTGGAATGAATAAGAATCCTGAGGATTCAGGCATTTAAATCAATTCATCTGCTTTATTCCTTGGGGTCTTGATTATTTTTTTAAAGCCTGCTCTAGATTTTATTTCAGGAAGTATCTGTTCCTCTGAAGTTTTATGTGAATGCTACCCACAGCCATAAGGACGTGACTTCAAGTATATGTGATAAAATTTGTCTCTTGACAGATAGTACTTTTGTAAATAGTATCTTTCCTCTTTTATGATACCTTAGAATCTGGAAAGTTTCCCAAAAACATGTTCTTCAATGTCATGGCTTCCAGCAAGGATGATTATGCTTATTATACTTACAAGAGGCAGAAATGGAAATTGTTGAAACAATTTGTCCAAATGATCTAACAAATTCACGATTGAGCTATAATTTAACCTGACTTGCTAGAGTTCTACCTTAATGATTTTTGCTGCTGTTTGTTCAAATAAAAGGATATTGATTTTAAGGCAATCACAACTGAGATGTAGTTCATATTTCTAATAATTTTCTCAGTAATACTGTTTCATTTCTCACCTGGAAGTAAAAGCATGTGTAAATGTGTTTAAATTATATATTTTGGTAGTACAGTCTCTAGGTTTTCATAAATTAAGAAAAAAAGATGGAGGCTTAGTCAGGAGTCAAAACAAGAAATTTAGGATATTAACATATGAGATCCTTTTGATACTTTTTATTTCTTAGAGAAATAGTAAGGAGAAGAAATCACAGTCTCAAATAGATAAAATATGATATTGACACTGACTTCAAAAGTTAAACAAATACCTATGTTTCTATCAAATACTGTAAATCAAAGCAATGGGGTTTATTTAATTGATTAAGTAAATTTTTAAATTTGAATTTGCAAATGACTTTCTCCATCAACTAGTCCATTTGCTTCAGCTGCAGTACTATTTATAGGCATAGATTATTGACAGTGAACAATTATCCACATATTCATTTTCCTAAGATAAAAAGGGGATAAAATAAATTATGCTAGAAAACCTCCCTGGAATATTATAAAATTACTAAACAATTTTTTAAAATTACTAATTGAAATTCATACACTTTTTGAGCAAAAACTGAAAGCAATTGCATAATTAAGCATATACAAAGAAATAATACCTTTATCAAAAATTCTAATAAAAAAGTTAAATTTTATATTGGTTTTAACATTAATGGCAAATATATGTTTAAATATGCATAGCTTATTATTGTCAAAACCCCCAGCATCACATTATTGACACTATAAATAATAGCAAGACAAGCATTTTGATAAATACAAAATATCATGGAAAAATACTTTGATAAAAAAGAACATTTGCAGTTCTTTTTTATCAAAGGGTTTTCATATTTATTATATCACTTTATTCTTGATTTTAAAATGACTTATTTTATCCCTCATATGTATTCATATAATTAAAAATATCTTTTAAAAATATCGTTCTACTGAAGAAAAACCAAACAGCCTCTTCTACTAATTTTTTTAATCTAAATTGATTATCAAATGTTGTTTGTTATTCACTCCTGTTTTACATTCTCTACTTTCCCTTGTTTTATGCTCTGGAAATACTGCTACCTCAGGAAAGCCTTTATCCTCATGATCAGAATTATTTTATTTTTTCTTTCCTTTTCCAATTGAAGAGGACCACTTAACATCTTCCTTGGTAACTATGGCATATTCTACTTTATATTAAACACCAAACATAGTGTTTTGTAACAAGATGTATTGTACTACTCAGATTATTTTCCAAAGTTCCCTCATTTGTACTTTTCATTCAGAACATAGAGCAGAGATAATAAAGATTTAACAAGGCATCAAGTTTAAAATCAATTCTCTGCTCTATAATAAAGACTTTATCTGTTCTAATTTCCTTGAAGACATCAGAAATGCTATATTCCATATTTTTATGTTTTTATTACAACTACTCCTTGGTTGAAACAGCTATAAATGTGTAACGATATGTACTAAATAACTATTATTGTAAGCAAAATATGTTATTTTCTTTCTTTCTTTCTTTTTTTCCCTGAACAGGTTTTATTACACAGGGGATGGGGTTCAGCCCTTCTCGGCTGCTGCCTTCCTCATGGCTGCAAGTACATTGCTCAGCTCCTTTCTCTTCCTCTTGGCACAGCTGTGTGTCCCCACCCTTTTCTTGATCAACTTCAGGGCCCTCTTGTCCTCAGAGACCTTGAATAGCGCATGGTGCTCCGCTCACAGAGGGCAGAGCCACACACTTCCCGGATCATGTCCTGTACAAACTTGATGCACTCGGTGAGGCACCCACCGCAGCGGCCATGCCTCAGCTTTCTCACGTCCTTGGTCGCCTGTGGCCCTTGTGGAGGCCCATGGCCATGGGGTAGTGCTGAGCCATGGCTGCTGCCGCTCAATAGCTGCCTGGGGAAGGGAAACAAGCAAAAAATATTCTTAAGATACTATCAGATGAATTGTCATTAAATATCTGTATGAAGCCAGAGACTTACCAAGATGTCTTATTTTTATGCTTCTTCCTTTAATGTTTCCTTTGCGAAAACTAACATCTTGTTTATTTTTGTGATGTTTTTACAGAGGCAGATACTTTGGAGATTTTGCTTCTCCAAAAATATTGCTTTTAAAAACTTAGAACATGTGTTGTGTCTATTGGCTTATGACTGGACAAGTTATATGAATTTATAATCTCATCAGTATTATAATACCTATTGTTCAAGATTTGTGCATTTTCTATTTTATATGTTCAGATGTCTGGTACTAGATTACCTATTACTTTATTCCTAAAGTCATCTTGTGTGGGAATTATCCAGTTGTGAATTTTCAGAGAAATTATTTATGGCTAATGATTGCCTTGTATCTCTCAGCGGCATTTGCTTCCATCGCTGCCACTGGGGCCCCATACATGTCTCATGATGGCTGTGATGGTCCATACTAAAGAATTGTGTGATTAACCATGATTAAAACAAACACAGTCATTTTTGCCTGTTTTATACATTTTTTAATTGGACTCTCTGAATGAATTACTAACCACATGTGGATTACTAAATCTATGGTGACATAGCTATACTCTTGACCCTTTCACACTATATTTTCTTAGCAAGTTGTGGGACTAAGCTATCGGGATACAATTTAAGAGATAGTAATAGTTGCAAGGGTAGTCATTACAGTACCATAAACTATTTAATGTCTTTATATGCTACAGTCACAGACAATATTTGAACTTAATCCAGTGCCATTTCCATCTTGTTCAAAGGAGAAAATGGCTCTCATGGGAATTCTTTTGACTGTGTCCACCTGCCGCCGGCTATTAGCAGATTAGGGCAAACATTGGGAAGTGGTGTGTCATCTAAGTGAACAATAGCACGGTTTTTTTTTTTGCCTTTCTAACGTCAAGGGTATTTGAAGGTTGACTTTTGAAGAGAGTGTTTTATGAACATAAAAATAGACAGATACTTGACTGGAAGAAGGATCTTCCAACCACATGACTACAAGTAAGAGAGAAAGCCTAACGTGACAGACCAGTTCACTGTGTGTCTGCTTTTCAGTGTCCTGAGGGCCTCCCCCACGCCTAGACATTTCCCATTCAGAGAGGCCCTGTTGTAGAGATGCCCAGGGTCACATTGGAACTGTGAACAGTGGTCGGCAATCCTATCTTACAACTGACACAGAAGAAAATCCACAAAAGGGAAGTGGTGGAAAAGGTGGCTTTTTCTTTCCACAATTTTATATTCCATGAAGTATTGAAAGATGCAGATTTTCTGATGCTGTCCTGCATTGATAAGTAACAACATAATAGTAGTTAAATCATTTTATAGGTGATTTCTCTGGAATTTTCCATGCCCCCATTACATAATAAGGATTTTCAGAAATCATGCAACTGGCCTTTATTTCCCTTCCTATTAAATGGGAAGAATAATGGGCGACTCTGTCTTATATAACAAGATGCTCTATATGTGTTTAAGAAATGTTCATTTAAGAAATGAACCCATGCCCTGGCTGATTTGGCTCAGTGGATAGAGCATTGGCCTGTGGACTGAAGGGTCCCAGGTTCGATTCCGGCCAAGGCCACATGCCTGGGTTTCGGACTCCAACCCTAGTAGGGGGCATGCAGCCAATCCATGACTCTCTCTCATCATGGATGTTTCTATCTCTCTTTCCCTTTCTCTTCCTCTCTAAAATCAACAAAATATATTTTAAAAAAGAAAAAAAGAAATGAACCCTATGGGCAACAGTTTTTAAGATCCATAAATATCTTATTATGGATCCATAATACCAGGTGAAAGAAAATACTCCCCCCCTCCATTTAGTTGTTATTGAAGAAAGCAATGATATTTTTAAAAAGTTGATATACCATAAAAACTGGCAGGAGACACTCAAAAGAGTGGTGTGTGAGGATTAGTATTACAAGTAAACAGTAAGTGGATAATTAAGTTTGGGTTGTCAAAGGTTTATGTGGGAGATAAAAGTGCTAATTTTAGAGGCTGTGGCTAATTCCACACGCCTCCAGAAAAAGGAAGCTGCATTTGGGTTCAGTTATTACAGAAGGAATTATTTTTAACAGTTGTGTCATGCCTCATTTTATAGTTCATTAAAAAAGAGCTCAAGCTTAAAGTGGGTGAAGCCTGAGGAATAAAAATCTCCATATGGATAAGCATCCACACATACATGACCAGAGCCCTGTCTTCTTGCTGTGGAGAGTTTTCCAAGGTCCAGAGGAGGAGACGTGGCCAAGCTTGAGCTGGACGCAGGTGCAGCGGCTCTTCCACAGAGAAGGAACAACGTCGGGAGTCAGCCAACCTTGGTTTGGCATGCCCCGTGGTGACTGCCAGTCGCTCGCAGGCTTTTGTCTATTCTTTGTGTACTGCTCGACTCAGCTTGAGCCAAAAGAATCAGCTGCTAAAGCTGGAGCCTACTTTTCTGTAGAGAGAGTAACGTTTGATGTTTCTGGACATTTTTGTAACACGTAACTCCCACCCCGAGCTCCTGCTGCCTTAGCAGCACTTCTCACATGAAAGTACAAGACTCAAAAAAAGAGTACCTTCCACAGACTATACTCCCATTGAGAAGGCAAGCAGACAGTCTTTTCTGACAGCTGGCTGTCCATCTGGTGTTTGATGTGGGGCAGAAAAGCACGGTGGGGTAATAAGGGAGATGGGTGTTTCTCTAGGTGACAATCCAGCATTCCTGAGAGCAGGCTCCCTTGGGCTCCCTGCCCTTCTGCCTTGCAGGCTGCCTCTCCCCACAGGATGGCAGAGCGGTCTTAGTATAGTGCAGCTAAGCTCTCCTCTCTGTGTACTTACCTGGCTTTTTATTGATTTGCAATTTCTTGATCACAACAAACATTTCAATTGCTTTGTTATGCTGTTGTTATGATGAATGTCTTGGGAAAGTTTTGTGGGTTGTTTTTTTTTTAACAACTCCCAATCTTTTTTCTATTTTTATTTGTGCCTGAAATTCTCCTTTATTTTTATGCATTTGTGAACATTTTCAAGCCTCTCTGTTCCAGAAAACTAGGAGGAATATGTATGCTAGACAAAAAGTGATCACCTGTCAAACTGTTGGGCCAAAGATAGTATTTTAAAACTTTGATAATCTTTAATTTGTTATGTTTGAAATTTATAAATAGTTCAGATATCAGCATAACATTGCTATATTATACAAATCCAGTTTAAGAACTGTCCAGACAGAAATCTTCTGAACCAACTACATTTAAAAAAATTGTTCTTGGTGTCTACAAACATATTTTGCACTTTTGACAGACTATTGTTGCTTTACAAGTAGTAAAATGTGAATAAGCATGAATTATTCATGTGTTAGAATTGTCTGAATTCTCTTATTACCGTGAAAATGACTACTTTTAAAACAATGTGAACACCAAACTTACAAAAATCAATCATGTATACACTTTAAACATAAAAATATTTTAAATTTTATTTTCAGTCTTAGCCTGTGATCTGAAGATAAGTATTACTAAGAATTGATTAAAGAGAAGCACCCAAAGGCTGTGGCTTGAAAAGGAGCAACTCTTCTGAGCTGTGATTATTGGGAAATTTATTCCAGGAGGAAGTAGCTGGCCTTCTCACTGATATAGAGCACCTCTTTGGGATGATGAGCATTTTGCTGCAAAGATGACGTCAGCTTCTTTCTCTGTTTCTTCCTATTCCTCCTCACATTCTTTGCCCATTGGCAGTGAGAGCAAGGCCATCGTTATTAGCCATGGCCTGGCATCTAGTCTTAGAAATCCTTTCGTTCACGAGATGGGAGAAAGCAGTCCAGAAATGGCCAAACTCAGCCAGGCCCATTCCTCCCCCACCTCCTATATTGAAAGCCCACGTGTTTTTATCCCTTCCCAGTAGATAGAAGGAAACAATGGATTGGATATTCTTGCTGATTGTGAGGCCAAATCGGCTGGATGTTGGGGGATAGCTAAAATGGAAATCTTTGCTGTGTTTGCTATCAACATGGGAAAATGACTGACAAAATTTAAGGTTTCCAATAAGTGAATTGAGGATACTTCTTAGGTGTTAGGACATGCTGCTTGCTTTATTTAAAATGGAAAAAAATATCCTGTTTTAGGAGGCACAGTTTTAAGAGGCCTAATGAGGCATCTATAATATGCGAGTAAGTAGTTTGAAAGGTAAATCGAGGAAAGGCATGCAGTGATTCCCATTCCCAGGGCTCTGATCAGAAGGCCTGTGTTGTCTGCATCTACTAAGCAGTTCGCTAGTTTGTCCCATCATCCAATAAAAGCTGAAAGATAAAGAAGCAAAAACAAAACAAAACAAAACAAAAAAGCTAAAAACAACAACAACAAAAAAGACCAAGAAAGCAGAAAACTTACCACCACCATAGTTGTTTTTCCTCACATTTTGAATTCTCTCCTTAAACTGCCTTGGTCTTTTTCTAGTTTTCCGAATCCTCAAGTAGTTGCTTTTTATCCTTTGTCCAGAGTTTTTATTTATATTCAGTGGGAGAGATCAAGTTAAACATATAGTGTGATTATCTGTATATGTAAAAACATATGATTACATACAATACTTTTTTTTTTTTAAAGACCAGAAGGTCAAAATTATTATCTTGGCTCTTTTGGACTGGTGAGATTATGTGTTTTCCCTCTGTTTTCTATTTTCTGAATGTTTCATAGCACACCTTCCTCAACCCTTCAGATTTAATCATTTTTCTTCTGAATCTTTGGTTAGCTGAGTCTTTTCTAAAGGATCATGTCGTTCACAACCATTAAAAACCATTAAACTCTGTACCAGCCAGATTGCTTTCAGCTGCAAGAAACAGAAATTACCAACTCTGTGGCTTAAATAATAATGAAATATATTTCCTCACATAATGAAAAATCCACAGGAAGGTAGCTGCAGGGTTGGTTGACTCCGCAGCTCTATCTTATCACCTGCCATCCTGATGTTCGGCTTTGGCCTCCGACTGGTTTCCTTCGTGGTTGCACAATGGCTACGGCAGCTCCAGGAATCACTTCTAGACACAACATGGAGAGCTTAAAATGAGCCATCTCTTCCTTTGAATTAGTTAGTATTTGGTTTGATTGTAAATGACAGAAACTCAAAATAAGAGTAGCTTAAGTGTGGTATATTTTTTGTTCTTCCATACATCTTCTTCATTCCCAAGGTCATTCATGATCTCATGTGGTTATTTCACCTCCAGCTATCACATCCACATTCCACACAGCAGAATAAAGAAAAGGAGAAAGAGAAGGTAAAGGCACTTGTCAGTTATCTAATGAGGAAGATTCCAGGGAGTTGATACACTACGTGTCTGCTTTTCTCCTATTGGTCAGAAGTTATCAGGCCTAAATGGGCTACAAAAGAGGCTGAGAAATGTATTCTTTATTCTGGATTATTCATGTACACAGGTGAACTTCCTACTACTATGGACTAAGCAGAGCATAGTGGAGAGCAACAAGCAGTCACTGCCACATTCTTGTTCCTCTCAACGAACTTTCTCGGAAGCCACCACCAGATTTTCCTTTATGTTTTATTGGCCAGAAGAGTATTGCATGCTCATGCCTAAGCCAAAATCCTGGCAAAGGAATGGTACCCCCATAATTAGCTTATGTCAATCAAGATTCACCATCTAGGCTTGGGGTTAGGGCCATCCTTCGGGGGAAAAGGCAGATGGCAAACAGATACCTGAGCAAAGTCAGAATTCTTAGGAAGGAGCAAGGGGTGCAGGAAAAGGAGGGCCCAGGGTGGAATTGGTAGGTATACTCTCTCTATGGAGTGCAATAGCGTCCATGTCCCTGATTTCATGTTAGGTGCTATTGAAATGTTTATCTGTTACAGCTCCTGTCACTGTCCCCATTTCTTCACGGCTGCTTATGTTGAGGATGAGAGGAAGGAGTGGAACAAAGCCCAATAAAATTCAGTTATGCTAGTGGCTCCCCCAATATGTATACTCCCCTTCTACCTACGAGTGCATTTGAATTAAGTTCTGAATGTTGAAGTTATATTTATTCAGAAGTACAGATCAGCGTCTCCGAAAAAAAATATGTGTTCCTATCTTATGGTCGACTAAGAGGATCCCTAAAGAGAATAAAACAGAGCAAATAAATTGGCATTTAGAATTTAGGACATTTTGTTAGTCACCTGCACTCTCAAACATTTTTGGGAGGAAGGAAGCCAACATATAAAAAAGGATGAAAAAATTAGGTGGAAGAAAATGGTGATGAATGAAATAGGTGAAAGAGAAACACAGGGCATGTATGTGAGTGGGAGGGAAGAAGCTGTGTGATTTTGTCACTAGTGTGTTGCTATGGTAATGAAGCAAAATTAGGCTGATATTACTCTGTTGGTTTTGTTTTGAATAAGGGTCCAAATATGTGCAAGCAATGATAAATATAACTGCCAGAAAGACGGTGCATCCCATCTGCACAACCCATATATTCTCTTCTTGTAGCCAAACTACCAAAAGAAAATCAGGTTTTTAAAAAGTTAATTCAGATAAGATTTAAATGTGCATGCAGCCTGGTCATTCAGGTAGATCACTCTCTTTCTTGGACAACTCATACAGTCTATCTCCAGTGTTGCTACCATATAATTCACCATGTAAAGTTTTCCCTTTCTAAACACACTTTCCAGATTACCTTGAGCGGAATTGTGGGGATTCCTAATCGTGGTTTACAAAGTCTTGGTAAACTTACTTCCTCAGATGGTTGTTCATGTTCACTATATGTAGATATCACTAGCTTAACTCTAGGAGTTACTGAACAACCATATTTCTTGTTATCACCATATTCATCAATGATCTCTGTTGGATTGGGCATTTTAGCGGACAGAATTAAAAGGTTTCAGTCTATTAAAATACAGAATAGAAACTTAACTTGAAATTATTATTTGCTGGTTAAATATTTATTGAATACTTACTGGAAAAAAAAGTGGAGTAACTCATCAAGTCCAAGAACTACAGATTTCTTTAACAGTATGGAGGAGCATTTTAAAATTGTGGTAACCTTCACTGGCATCTCCTAAATTTTTTAAGGGGAGAGGAGAGGCTGTGCCTTAAGAACTCAACCTTGGGCCACTTTAAAACTGCTTGCTTTGGGACTGTGCAGAGGTGGTTGTGGCAAGTCAGCTGAGCATCACCTGAACTAAGACGTGTCAGGAAGATGTGAATATTTAGGTCTCAGTCCAAGGGAGCACTCAGTCGGGCCATAGCCCGCCCTAGGGCTGGTCAGTATCATCTGTGAGTTTCTCGTGATCCTACACAGACCCCCAATCAGACCAAATATGTGACCCTTGTGGTCCAGACTGGATAGGGAAGGAAGTAAAGTTGGGAGGAGGCTGGTACAAGGCAGAAATGAGCAAGGGATTGCAGACTGGAGTCCTGGATGAAGGTGAAGATTAGATTAAGTGTGTGTATGAGATTGAGAGTGGTGGAGATAAACGTGGGGTGAGAGAAGGCTGTGATGGGAGAATGGAGTTTCTGAGGTGGAGGAATTCCAGAAGGATACGTTTTCAGGATGTGTTCATGAGAATGAGTTCTTGTTCAGAAGATAATGGATGAAGGAGTGCTAAGGACACTGTTACGTACTTTGGGACCCAATCCTTCCATGTAAATGATCCCAGTAGGGGCTGCCAATCAATGCAGACCACCCTCTTGGCCACAGAGTTGGGCATATCATCCAAGCCAATAAGAATTCTTCCACAGGATTTTTCAATACTTCGTTGGGCAAATGGGTGGCAGGGGGAAGAAGGGAGTTCCTCTCTTGGGCACAGAACAGTGAGTATGTGATCCTGGGACATTGCTTCTGTTCACTCCCAAATCTGTGTCTCTGCCTCTAATCTCTCCTTTAGCTTCTAGAATCCCTTTAGACAGCTCCATCTGAATGTCTCATTAACCCACAGCCCAGACAGAATTCTTTTTTCCCAACCCAAATTGATCTCCATCCTTTGACGTTGTCTGTGGCATCAGCCATCTACACTAGAAGTCATACTTAACATCTCCCTCTTCCTCATCCTCAAACACAATCAATCACTAAAACCTGTTGATTCAACTTTATGAATATTTACAAATTTCTTCCCTTCTCTCTATTTCTACTGCTGTGGCCTTGGTACAGATCTTTACCACAAGCTCTTAACTGGTCTTGCCACCAGTCTTAAAAATCTTCAATCTGTTTCTTCCTGTTCCCACCTGCCCTCACCCTGAGTAGAATGAGCTTTTTCCTTCAGCACCTCAGGGCTTGCTCCTACTCTCTCTGCAGTCTTTTCTCTGGACACAGCCCTGCTTTCTAGCCACGCTGAACAGCTTATGGTTGCCTGAACCGTCCACATGTTTTTCCCTGCTCTAGGCTTTAGCTCAAAAGCTGCTTACTTTGCCTCAAATACACGTTTTTCTTCGAGAGCTAACTCCTGTTCTTGCTTTCAGATGGGACTTGAGTGTTGCCCCTCCGGGCATCCTTCGGTGACATTTTCGCCATTGCCCCCCTGGTTGAGATCATCCTAACATGCTCTCACAGATGTTAGATGAGGACTCGCTGCCCTGTGTTGCAAAAACCAATCTGTGTGTCTCTTCCCCACTAAGCTGCAACTCTTTGAGGGGAAAGCTTGAGTTTTATTCAAGTCTGTATTCCATTTCTTGGCTGGGAGTCTGACACAAAGTAGACCTTTAATAAATACCTATGGACAAATAAAGGAGTAAGTGAGTGCTGAAACCGGTTTGGCTCAGTGGATAGAGCGTCAGCCTGCGGACTGAGAGGTCCCGGGTTCGATTCCGGTCAAGGGCATGTACCTGGGTTGTGGGCACATCCCCAGTGGGGGATGTGCAAGAGGCAGCTGATTGATGTTTCTCTCTCATCGATGTTTCTAACTCTCTCTATCTCTCTCCCTTCCTCTCTGTGAAAAATCAATAAAAATATATTTAAAAAAAAAAAAAGGAGTGAGTGAGTGAATCCAGGGAAAATACATTGCCAGCTTTAGTTCTCTGATTCTGCGAACCCATTCTCTTTTTGAGCCATGATAGTTCTATGAAGCACTGCTAAATCACGTCTTGTCTGAACACTGTATCTTCATTAAAATTTATTTATTTTGCCATCAAACTGGAAAAATAGTCCAATGTCTTCATTTGTGCAGATGAAGAAACTAAGGCCCAGAAAGGTGCAATGCACTCAAAGGCACACAGCTGGGCCAAGCTGAGAGGCGCCTGGCCCCTCTGTCCTGGACCCAGTACTTTATTCTCAACAACTAAGCTGCCTGCCTAGAGCAGCTGAAATTTCAAATACTTTTGATCTTGTTTTTTTGAGGGACGTGTTCAGTGCTTGTAGCCTCAGGAAAGGAACACTCCCACCTGCAGACGGTTCTCAGTAGATACTTTGCTCCTGTCTCAAAGAATTTTATTCCCTATTTCAGGCCAGAGAGTTACACCGAGTACCTTCCAATGTGGCTGCTCCCGGCCTCCTCCGCACACTTTAGAAACTCCGAGGAAGGAAACGCAGCTTCTCCTCTTCTCTGTCTGGGAGCCGAACGTGGCTCTGAGATAGGACTGACTTGGTTGGGTAATGCACCTCCCTGCTAGGTTTTTAGAGAAACCATTCACAGGTAAGTCACGAAACAAAAGCATCTGGTGCTAGAGGTGGTAGGATGGGTGTTCAGAAAGTGAAGCGCAAAGCTGAGAGATGTTTCCGTGATCATATTTCATGATAACTTAGGCTTCTTTTTCAAGCCAAATCTGGTTTTAGTGCTCGCTTCAGTTCCCTTCTTTCTTCCATTCTCTGTCTCTGCCCTGTCTGCTAAAATGATCTCTCCTGATTTTTCTTCAGTTTAGTTCTCTGATCCCTGTTACTTATTGCTTATGGAATTTTCACACATTTAGCAAGTCAGCTTGACTGAGGTTTTCTTCAGTTATATGACATAACAGTTTAAGCATTTGAGTCATTTGAATTGCTGGATTCAAAATACCGTTGGGCTTTTTACATTAATTTTTAAATGAAGATGTTTTATAGATGGCTAGTCTGTCAAATGATTGCCTTTTATAATTTCTAGGGTGTTTCTTCTTGCAAGTGATGGTTTTGGGTGTTTGCCCTCCCCAAAAAAGAAAATCGACAGAAAAAGCCATAAGCCTGAACACTACGTGGCAAACTGATGATGAACTTTCCAATTAGCAAGGCTTGTAGAGGTTCTACTTAGAACCATAGATTGCATGCTGTGTGTGTGTGTGTGTGTGTGTGTGTGTGTATGCATACATATGTACTCATCCATATGTATTTGTATACAAATGTATAAGTATAGCCACCATGCATGTTTGTTGGGGTGTCATATCAAAGCACCCTCAGAAACATCCTCGACTAATGACAGGAACAACTTCAAGCTCTGAGGAAATTCCTAGGAAGCTATTTTGTGTCAAGTATTTATTACAGAATTTTAGCTTTTTTGTAAAAGAGGGCACTCTAAATATTTCCTAATGAAACCTTTGAAACAATGTCTTGTCCACTTATCGTTGAGAAGTAATAAAAATTCTAGGTAATGAACCTGAGCTTTATGATTACACAATAGAGAAGAAATAATTCTGGAACCTGAATTCCATGGCGGCATTGCCTGCCAGGGGGAGTCTGAGCATCCTCACAGATTCCTGTCCCCCTGCCCATCCTTCCCTGCAGCCTCCAAAAAAGCCTCCCAAGCAGCCGCCAGCTTCCGGTAGGGGTTGCTGTTGTGTAATACAAGGCCCATTGTTCTCACTAGAATTTGGTTATCTTTTCAGATCATTTCCAACCTTTGCCCTTTCCCAGGATTTAATCTGTTTAAATTGATATTGGTTATTTGCTCTTGAGTTTACTGTGAATTTAATCTTACGTTACTGTTTAATACATTAAAGTACTATTTTGGTTGTTGCCGCTGCACTGATTAGCATTAATTTTCCCCAGAATGTGTTCAGAATATCAGTGAGTTTGTTTTGGAGAATGAATGATAATTTCATTGTTTTAAAAACACTAAAGTATTTAATTACTTTATTAAAATGCATGAAGTGAATTTTGATGAGATCAGTTCTGAAATCAAACTAAGATTTTCAGAGAAACTACAACACTGGCTTTAATATACAAATTTTGCCTTTAAAATTTTATTTTTCTGCTGGTAGAGAGGCATTATATTTGCATTTTTGAGCCTGAATAATTCTAATTCCATTTTTATTGTACAAACCCAAGAGGAACATTTACTTTGTTTTCACTGATTAGTTATACAATCATTCTTTTCAGATACTGCATGGACCATGAACCATAATATTATATTCCTTGCTAATACATTTTGGCAAAAGTATTTACATGAAAACACAATACATAAATGTAATGACTTTCTCAAATGAGTACATTGTTGCCATGAAGCAATCACCTTTATTTTAATACAAGTAAAATTCATTAAAATTTTCTCAATTAGCAAAGCGACTTTTCCAAATGAACTAGTGAAGGAAAAACATTGTCTGTTTTATCCTAACCCAGCTGATTTGCCTTTATTACCAGATGCCTATTTATGGAAGAGAAAAAAAAAGAAAAGTGTTTAATTTTAATAAACTTGATGCAATGCTGACTCCTAGGGGATTAGGTATCGTTCTGATATACTTAGTTTCTTTTTGGTTGGTTTCAAAGTAAAAGTTAGATTTGGAAGCAAAATCCTTTGAAACAAAGATACTACCTTCAAGACTCTCTCATGTTGAAAGGAGGAACTTGGAGACCCAAATGAATAAATCCTTTGAATTGCAAAACTTACTTTTAACAAAAAAAAATATTTTATTTTTCCCTTTCACTAAAATGCTTAAATCCCATCATAAGTCTAATAACCAGATTCTGGCATTGGACACAGACAGTGGAGTTGAGCCTTGTATCTGTAAGTACAAATGTAGCTTTTAGGGCAAAAATACAATCATCTTTGAATTCACGTTTATGTAGTATAGATTTCAGATTAATTTATCTTAACTGTCCCTTTCTGAAGCAATTTTTTAAAATTTCTAGTGTTGGTTATTCATTTTACGTGTAGAGTGAAAACATATCCTCCCCAATCCCCTTTATATAGGTTTTAAAAATGACCCTATGCACACACTGAATGACTCAGAGTATGGGATTTAAGATCTGTTAGTTATTCCTAATAAAAATGCAAAGACTAAGTAAGAGTGCTAGCTATCCTATATATTTGTGGGATTCCTGTTCTTAAAAATACTTAATAGCACTGAATCTCATTCTTGGAAAGAATACCCATTTAGCATTCTTCAGATGGATAATAAAATGTTAGTTAAATAACATTGATAAGGGGGAAAGGTTAAGACAGAAAATTCTAATTTCTAGTCCTGTTTTTCTAGGATAAGGGACAACTAATATAGTCTCTGTCTAGTAGTAAGGTGTTAAAATAGTTTACATTAACCCTGAGATAATATCTTTCTCTTTCCCTGGTATTAAATAACTTTTAAGTTAGGGGAGGAGGGTAAAGTCTTAAAATAATCACAACGATAAATTAGGGGTATGTGACATTGTCTAATACAAGGAATCAGGCTCCTTGGAAAAATGGCTGGTTATAAGGCTGAGGCAGAGACGAATTAAGATGAGCCTGGAACATCTGGTCATGCCTGAGAGTAAGGAAGTGCTCAAAAAACAAAAACACAAAAAATTAGGCATGTTAAAGAGAAATAGGAGTCAACCTAAAAGAACTACCAATGGACAAACCTGGGACAATTTGGGTAACAAAATAAATAGAATAGTTATAGATTATAATCCAAAGTATAAAATAAATAGCCAGGAATCCACAATTGAACAAACAAGTAATATATAGGGCAGAAGAGGTAAATCTTTTCTAAGGAAAAATTCCAAATAATTTATGTAGCTATTCAGCATTTGAAGGTTTAAAATCTGTTAGTTATCCTATCTAATAATAGACAAAGATTGAAATTAACCATACCTCTGCTACACTTCCCATTGGCTAATCAGCGAGATATGCAAATTAACCACCAACAAAGATGATGGCCTGCAGCCACACAGCTGAAGCTAGCAGGAGGCTCTGACCTCCACTCTAAGCAACAAAGTTGCAATTATAGAAGCTAAACAAACCTCAGATACCTGCTTTCAGCAGGCCATGGCCTTGGAGCTGGAGCAGCAACAAAGTTTCAATTATAGTGTTGGGGTCCAGCCCCAGCAGGTCAAGGGGTTCCCAAAGGTGTGGACGGAGTCGGCGAAGAACGAAGGAATGATACGGAGACAGCGTTCAGTTGATCAGCAGCCTAGCCAGGATCTCTAGCCCAGATCTCCAGCCAAGTCCTGTCTAGGAACTCCAGCCAGGTTCTCCAGATTCTCCAGCCAGTGCGACCGATCTGGTGCAGGTAAGTCTCGTTGTCTGGGTTCCCATCCTTGTCCACAGGAAGGTCAAAGGTGATGACAACAGACACCTGTTCAATGTTTATACCACAGGCACACACGTTGGTGGTCACCAGAACCTTCTCTTTGCCTTTTGGAAGCGCTCAATCACCGCAGCCCTCTGCTCCACCATCATCTCCCCACTTAACAGAGCCACCTGGTGGCCTTCTCTTGACAGCTCTGCTGCCAGCCAACCGGCAGTTTTGCGGGTATGGCAGAAGATCATGGCTTGAGAAATGGTGATGGCCCCGTAGAGGTTACACAAGGCCTGGAACTTCTCGTCTCTGTTATTGCACAGGACATAATACTGCTTGATGGTGTCCAATGTCTCCTCCTCCCGCTTCAGTTTGATAATGTTTGGGTCTGGGACCACTTTCTGGGAAAATTTCCATACAGAGTCTTCAAAGGTGGCAGAGAAAAGCAGCATCTGGCAGTTCCTGGGCAGTATCCTTTGGATGCTGATGCTCTGGTCTTGGTGACCCTGAGTAGCTATCATCACATCAGCCTCATCCAGAACACACACCTTGATCTTCTTGGGGTCAATGAACTTGAGCTTGGCGCACCAGTCTAAGACAGTCCCAGGGGTGCCAATGACAACGTGCTCACTGATCTTCTGACCCCTTTCCAATTTATTGCCTCGAACAGCATAAGCAAGCTTTAGTTCTGGATGAAATTTGCCCATCTGCTCAATCACTTTTCCTGTTTGAAGCACCAACTCATATGTTGGGGAGAGGCAAAGGCACTGGGAGTATCTCTCTGCTGGTTCCACTCGGCTGAGCATGGCCAGGACAAAGGCAGCCGTTTTCCCAGTACCAGACTGAGACTGGGCAATCAGGTTCTGTGGGGGTTCAGCAAGCATAATGGGTAACGCGTTCTCTTGTATCTTGGATGGTCGGGGAAACAACCTTTCTCGGAGAGGTGTCCTTGGTTAAAACAAATTGCACTAAGGGGAGCAAACATATTAAGAACAGTATGCTATTTGCGCCAGGTCCCTTGAAAGATATGCTGTGCAGATGTTTCTTTCCTGCAGCGACTGTGTCAAGCAGCAACGATGGACCGGCTTCTGGCATTATAGAAGGTAAATAAGTCCCAGATTAAAAAAAAAGAAAAGAAAAGAAAAAGAAAAGAGTGGCTAAGAGTTTCAGTTGCCGTTGGACTTGGGCAGTCTGAAAAGCCTCAGTCCCTCATCCAGACTGGCCAGGCACCCCAGTGGGGACCCCCCCTTGAAGGGGCTGTGACCAGCCTGAAAAAAGCCATCAGCTCCTCACCCAGGCTGGCCAGGCACCCAAGTGGGACTCCTACCCTGATCCGGGACACCCTTCAGGGCAAACCAGCCGGCCCCCACCTGTGCACCAGGCCTCTATCCTACATAGTAAAAGGGTAATATGCAAACTGACCCTAACAGCAGAAGGACTGGGAATGACTGGTCACTATGACACACACTGACCACCAGGGGGCAGATGCTCAATGCAGAAGCTGCCCTCTGGTGATCAGTGCGCTCCCACATGGGGGAGCTCTGCTCAGCCACAAGCCAGGCTGATGGCTGCCAGTACAGTGGTGGTGGTGGGAGCCTCTCCTGCCTCCTCAGCAGCGCTAAGAATGTCCGACTGCAGCTTAGGTCTGCTCCCCGCTGGCAAGTGGACATCCCCCAAGGGCTGCCGGGCTGCCAGAGGGATGTCTGATTGCCATCTTAGGCCCAATCCCCTGGGGAGCAGGCCTAAGCCAGCAGGTGGTCATTCCCTGAGGGGTCCCAGACTGTGAGAGGGCACAGGCCAGGCTGAGGGACCACCTCCCCCCCGAAGTGCACAAATTTTTGTGCACCGGGCCTCTAGTCCTATATAATAAAAGGCTAATATGCAAATCAACTGAGCAGCAGAACGACTGGTCACTATGATGCACACTGACCACTGGAGGGGCAGACGCTTAATGCAGGAGCTGCCCGCTGGTGGTCAGTGCACTTCCACAGGGAGTGCCGCTTGGCCAGAAGCCCTGAGCTGAGCTCACAGCTAGCGAGTGCAGCGGCGGTGGCGGGAGCCTCTCCCACCTCCGCGGCAGTGCTAAGGATGTCCAACTGCCATCAGTCAGACATCTCCCGAGGGCTCCTGGACTGCAAGAGGGTGCAGGCCAGGTTGAGGGCCCCCTCCCACACAGAATGCATGAATGTCGTGCATTGGGCCTCTAGTTCCAAATAAAAACGCAAAGACTAAGAAAGAGTGTTAACTACCGTATATATTTATGAGATTCTTACTCTTAAAATACTTAATAGCACTGAATAATCACAACTTAACTCTTCACTCCTTGAGTAAGGGCTGTGCTTAATGAATTGCTTCTGAGGTATAGCGTGGGGAAAAGGGATGTAGTGGCTTTACCATGGAGAAATGTGGCATCAGCTCCCCAGGTGGTTAGGGGGGACATCATCAGTGATAAGCCATATTGACAGCATGGAGCCCTGATATGGATGTGAAAAAGAATGATATTTCACCTGCATGGCCTAGTCTAACCATGATGACAATATCAGACAAACCCAAATCGAGGCACATTCTACAAAATACCTAATCAGTACTTCTGAGCATGACCAAAGTCATTAAAAACAAGGAGAATCTGAGAAATTGTCACAGACCAAAGAGATTAAGGAGACATGATAACTAAATATGCTGTGATAACCTGTAATATGAACCTAGAACAGGGAAAACTTAGTGAAGCAGAATAAACTATGGGATTTACTTACTAGTCAAGTACTGACAATGACTTGCTAATTATGAAAAATAAATTGCTATAATATAAGATGCTAACAATAGGGGAAATTGAATGAGGTGTGTAAGGGAACTCTCTATACTATTTCTGCAACTTTTCTGTAAGTCCCTGGAAGTATTCTAAAATAAAAAGGTTTATTAAAAACAAAAGGTATTTACTAGTAAGATTGTATTTCTGTTATGTAGGATCTTGGAAGATTCTGGGGAAGTTGAGGGTGGGGAACTAGCAAAATGTAACTCAAAAACTAACCCTTCCTTTAAAAAGCAATGTGCCCTAGCTGGTTTGGCTCAGTGGAGAGAGCATTGGTCTGCAGACTGAAGGGTCCCAGGTTTGATTCTGGTCAAGGACACATGCCCAAGTTGTGGGCTCGATCCCCAGTACAGGGTGTGCAGGAGGCAGCTGATCAATGAATCCCTCTCATCATTGATGTTTGTATCTCTCTCTTCCTCTCCCTTCCTTCTGAAATCAATAAAAATATCTATACTAATAATAGCCTAGGTCAGTGGTCGGCAAACTCATTAGTCAACAGAGCCAAATATCAACAGTACAACGATTGAAATTTCTTTTGAGAGCCAAATTTTTTAAACTTAAACTATATAGGTAGGTACATTGTTATTAACCTACCTATATAGTTTTACTGTTGATATTTGGCACCTCCCCTGCACTGCATATCCCACGGCCCACCTGTGCCGCGTCTCCCGTTGCCCAACCGACCAACACCCCCCACTTCTTCTAATGCCACTTCTTCAAAATAGACTCGCCCAGGCCGAAAACCAACTTCTGTGCATGGGCCACGAAGTTTCAATCGCACTGTATGTGTGCGCCCACACGTGGTATTTTGTGGAAGAGCCACACTCAAGGGACCAAAGAGCCGCATGTGGCTCATGAGCCACAGTTTGCCGACCATTGGCCTATGTGGTCATCACGCCCTCACAGATCACACCCTAATGTCATCACAAGATGACCATCACAAGATGGCTGCACGCACAGCAGAGGCGGGGCCTAGTAGAGGAAGTGGGTCATGGCAAAGGAGGGCAATTGTGGGTGATCAGGCCGGCAGAGCAACAGTTAGGCATCAATCAGGCCGGCAGGGGAGTGGTTAGGGGCCTATCAGGCTGGCAAGCAGGCAAGCAGTTAGGAGCCAGTGCTCCCGGATTGTGAGAGGGATGTTCCAGATTGGAGAGGATGCAGGCCAGGCTGAGGGACTCCCCCAACACCCTGCCCCCCCCGCCCCGCATGCACGAATTTTGTGCATCAGGCCTATAGTATAAGATAAAATGAAAAAGCATACGTGATTTGTGAAAAATGCTCCCATCCCACACCCATTTCATCCATCTGTATCTTAGTGATTAATGTAAATTAGGATTGAAGAAGTTTATGTTTTATATTAAGCTAATGGTTAACATGATGGATGTGTCTGATCATGTGAAATATAGGCTAGAACTGTGATTCTGACTTAATCTAAACTGGCATCTGATTACTTTTGTCCTGAGGACTCCCTCTGCCTCTCAAATATTTAGGATCCTCAGTTTATTGACTCCCAAGTTTTTTCTTAATTGGCTTCCTCCCTCCACTCCTTTTCGTGTGTGTGATGGAGGAAGGACCTCCTCCAAAAGTTACATGAAAAAGGGTTCATAGGAAGCAAATCTGTGGGATGCTGAATCTCTGAAAATGTCTCACTTACATGATATTTTGACTGAGCCTAGAATTACAGAATGGAAATTATTTTCCTTCAGTTTTATAGGCAATACTCCATTCTCTTCTAGCTTCTTGTGTTCTCCTGAGAAGTTTCATCTGATTCTCAGTCTTGATTGTTTATATCTAATCTATTTTCTTCCATTGGAAACATTGTGAATCTTTCCACTATTCTCTGAGTTCTGAAAGCTCATATTTATAAGCCTATTATAAGTCCATTTTTATTAATTGTAATGGAGCTTTTCAATGTGGAAAGTCATGTTCTTCACTTAATTTTTCACTTAACATTTTCATGAGTGTTTTTCTTGGTGATTTCTACCTTTCCATTTTCCCTGTCATCCATTATTCAGGTATTGGATCACCTGTATTTCTCTAATTTTCTTATGACTACTCATATTTTCTATTTGTGTTTTTAAAAAAATCTAATTTCTGAGAAAGTTTCTCAATTTCTCTTCTAATTCATATATTGAATTTCTAGTATTATACTTTTAATTTCCAATGATTCTTTTTTAAACTTTTCTGAATGTTCCTTTTTAATAGAACCTCCAGTTTCAGGGATACAATATCGTCTCATTTCTCTGAATATTTTAATGATAACTTTAAAAAAGTTTCCATCTCCTTCTATAGTCTTTGTTTCCTCTAAGTTGCAACTCATCATTTTTTTTTTTCCCTTTTGTTCATCTTGTCTTTTATGTTGGAGATTTTCCTCAGATATCTAAGGATTCTTATCCGCTTAGTAATAATTAAGTGGATCACTTGCCCAGCTGGTGTGGCTCAATGGTTGAGCATTGACCCATGAAACAGGAGATCATGGTTCCATTCCCAGTCAGGGCATATGCCCAAGTTGCAGGCTCTATACTCAGTGTGCGACAAGCAGGAGGTAGCTGATCAATGATTCTCTCTCATCATTGATGTTTCTATCCTTCTCTCTGAGATAAAATAAATAAATAAAAAGAAATAGTGGATCACTTAAAAGCTCAGTGAAGTTTCTTTGTTAGCCTGGGAGGCTTGATAATTATGGGTCTCACTGTAGAGTGGTTGGGTGTTTGTCGATGAGAATTTCCACCTCATATCAGTATTTCTAGGTCATTTATCTTGGTGGGGTCACATTTCAAAAGAAGAAACTTTTCCACTCTTGTGTGGGTGGTATGAACCTCACTATCTGCCTTCTTGGAGCCAAGTTGGGGAAGAGCACTGGCAGTGGTTTCAACATTTAGTATGTATACATATTTTACTTAATCCTCTTCTTTCAATATAGTGCCCACACTATTAACTGTTCCTAGAGCCCCCAGTCCAGAGCCCCCTCCCCCTTTTTTTCCCCAGCTTTCTAAGGGAATCAGGCCCCAGTTGTCTGCCAGGTAGAAGAAATTAATGCTGGTTTTTTGCTTTCCCCACCAGTGTCTCTGGTTTATTAGGTAAGATACCTGTTGTCCTGCTTTCCAGCTTCCAACATTTTATTGCTCTCATTTCCTTTGAAACTTGTGCATCTTTAAAATAAAAAAAGTACCTTTTTGTTTTTTGTGTTTTGTAAGGGTGTCAGAGGAAATGTGTAGGTTTAATCTGTCATCTTTAGGTGGAAGTTCAACATGCCTTTATTGAGCACCTGCCTGAACTAGATTGTGCTGGAACAGTGGGGAATACACAGATATTCTGTTGTGTAATGTAATTGAATCATTGTCAGGTCTCAGTTATGACCTGAAAATCTAGACCTAAGCTTAGGAAGCACTGAGTAACTCAAGATGCTGATTTCCTCATGATCGAGAGCCAAATTAAATGTGGGAAGTATGCTGATGGATGCAGTAATTATGACAGAAAGTGCAAGAAAACTTTTATATAAATACTTTATGTATTCAGATTTCTACACGCTGTTGTATTTTTTCGTTCTTTTTTTTTTTTTACTGTTAGACCAGAGGAAATTAATGAAGAAGATGGAAAAAAGAATGACTTCACCACCTCCACCCCTGAGCAATGTCCAAGACAGTTTTGGATAAATAATTCCCCAGAATTCAAATATATTAAAATGGAAGTTACACAATCAAATGCCCATAGGAGCCACACTGGTACTATATTCAGTCGCATTACAGAGAAATAATAGTACATAATAAGAATATATGGCAAGAAGCCTTTGGCCTCAGAGTGGGGTGACTGTAGAAAGCCTAGGAACTGTAAAGAGAGTGCCCTGTGGAAGGGAATCCTTGTTGTAGAACTTCAGCCTGACGTTGCCTTGTGGAAATGAGTCACGCAAGTTTTCCATGGAAACCAGAAACCTATATTTTAATATAAAATATGAAAATGAGAAAGTAGAAGATGGAAATTAAAAAATATTAATATGAAATAATCCAATTTAAAGTTTTATTTATTTATTATTATTTAATCCTCATCCGAGGATATTTTTTCCATTGATTTTCAGAAAGAGTGGGAGAGGGAAAGACAAAAAGAAATATTGATATGAGAGAAGCACATTCATTGGTTGCCTCCTGCCCGGGCCGGGGAAGATCCTGCAACCAAGGTACATGCTCTTGACCAGAATTGAACCCGGGACTCTTCCGTCCACAAGCTGATGCTCTACTCACAGAGAAAACCTGGCTAGGACCCCAATTTAAAGTTTTAAAACATTATCTAATAGTTTTAAAAATGTTTAAAAACTGTACAAAGAAAACATATTTGTAATCAAATTCAATTGCAGGTCTTTAATTTACAACCTATGCCATAGTCTTCATTTACCCTGGGTTCATTTTTCAAGATCATATAGGGTTATTTATAATTTTCATGGCAAATGTAATTCCGAAGTGTGACGTTAATCTCTGGGGAATCGTTAAAATGTAAAAAACAAAAACAAGAGAGAGAGAGAGAGAGAGAGAGAGAGAGAGATTTACTAAAAAAAAAAATAATGGGTCTAGAAATTCTGTATGCTCTTTGCTGTGGAATGAAACTCTTTCCTCATAGAATTAACCCAATTCCTCAAAACCAACCTGCATTTCCAAGGTCCTTCGGATCAAAATGGATCCTGTTATACTATCTAGCTGCTTAAAGGAGTGAAGAAGCTTTCTACCCATTGATAGGAGAAGGTTGACAAGGTACACTGTTAGATGGAAAAAGCAAGGTGGAAAACAATAGGTCTAATGTGATACACTTTGTGTTAAAATAGAGGAACGTAGAGATACCATTTTATAGTAGCTTGTATATGCATGAAGAAAATCTTTAAGGTTACATAAAAAAAAGAATGTTAATCTACAGGGTGGAAACTGGGCAGATGGGGACAATCTGGAGAGGAAGCTTTCACGATATATCTTTTATTTCAGGTGTGCTATCACTTTTGTGAAAAATAAAATTTAAAAATATTTTTTATTTCAATCACAAATTCGTATCCAATTAACTTACTCTAAAAGGATGGTTTGTTGGCTATGTACTGGGAGAGCCCAGTGGCAAGGTAGCTGGAAAAGCATGGCTGGATAAATCAGAACTTGTTTTTGTTCTCTGTCCCTAACTCTCAGCTCCTTGGTGTTGGCTGCAATCTCTCTTGCAGCAGATGGCTGCCCTGCAAGGTTCAGGAAAAATGGCCATAAGATGCATGAGTCATAGGCTTATATTATTCTGATAGCTTGCCAAAGAGGAGGAGAAAGCATCTTTCCTTCTCTGGCAGTGAAGTCCCAAGAAGAACTCTGGACCAACTTGGGTCACATATCCTCCTTGATCCCTGAACCTCATTGTGGCCAGGAGGTAGAATACTCTGATTGGCCAGGCCTAGGTCACATAGGGATGGTGAGGTTGCCCTCACTGAACTACATAGAAAGAGGAGGAATATTCCCCCAAGCCAGAGGTGATAGGCAATGAACACATATCTACACTAATAAAAGAGAAACATGCAAATTGGTGTCACTCTGCTACACCCACCAGCCAATCAGAGCAACTATGCAAATTAACCCAACAAAGATGGTAGTTAATTTGCATATGCAGGCATGGAGCAAAGACTGAAGACTGAAGACTGAAGAGGCTTGGCTTCTCCACTGCGGCCGGATCAAAGGCCTGGGTCCCGGGTGCCAGAGGAAAACTGGTGGCGGCAGTCAGGGAGGAAGGCCTATTGCATGAATCTCTTCATGCAATGGGCCTCTAGTCTACTATAAAGCCAAATGTGTTTAAAACCAGAAGAAATCTAAATTGCTGTGGCTCAAACCATTATGTCTAGACTTGCTGAAGAACTCGCTGAACCACAAGATGCTAGAGACATTGAAAATGACTGTTAACTTTACAACAGTATATTCTCCATTTAAATGATTTGCAAAGTTGAAACTGGAATATGACCTCTTTCTCTAAGACCCCGCCTAAGTAAAGTTTTTGTTACAAACTGGCAAACACATCAAGCTCCTTTCCTTCACAGACTTTTTATTCCCTTCTGGTATTAGTAGTTTTTGAGTCTAAACTTAAACGATGAGACAAAGGAAAATTTTGGCCAAAGAAGGAGTAATACAAGAAGCTCAGATATCAGAAATGCTGAATTAATCTCCACAAAGCTGCCACGTTTTTAGAAAATAAAAACCTCAGCTAAGCTTATTAAAAAGTCATCTAATCTGATGACTGAAGGCAAAAGGGTGTCCAGTTAGCCAGTTACCTAACTCATGCATCTTGCAGCTTTTTCAGAACCTTGGGAGAACACACCTGCTTCAAGAGAGAATGAAGGTACACTCAAAAATAGCTATACACTACGCATTGCAAGAGGAACCAGGTGAGCTTAGCCACTTGATACCCTCGAAATATCAGTTTCCTCATCTATAAATGGAGATGATAAATTTGTTTTTGCAAAATTATTGGGAGTTGTATTAGTGCCCTCTTGCTGTTATAACAAATTATCATAAACTCATAGCTTAAAGCAACACAAACTTATTTTCTACAGTTCTGGTGGTCAGAAGTTGAAAATGGGTTGTCAGAGCCTCATTCTTTTTGGATTCCCTAGAGGGAGAAGCTATTTTCTTGCCTTTTCCAGCTTTTAGAGGTTTCCCAGATTCCTTGGCTTATGGCCTCATCACTCTGACTTCTGCTTTCTTTGTCTTATCTTCTTTTCTGACTCTAACCCTCCTACCTCCCTCTTATAATGACCCTTGTGATTACATTGGCCCACCTAGATCATTAATAATAATCAAAACCCACACCTGCAAGTTCCCCTTTGCTCTATAAATTAACATACAGGTTTTAGGGACTAGGACATGGACATCTTTGGGAGGCCATTATTCTGCCTATTACCGTGGTATAAAAAGAAGTAATGTCTGTGAAGTTCTTAGCATTGTGCTTGCCACATAAAAGATATTTGACCAATGGCAATTTTCAGCTTGTAAGTTTTAACAATCCAGATACAGAACTATGCATTAAATTCTTAGATGTTAAATATCCTAATGTGGGTGGAATACATAATGTAACGTTTGCAATTTTTTTTACATTTATGAGCTCTGTGTACTGAACTTAGAAGATGATTTCTGTCCAAAAATAAAGGACAGTCCTCAAATGGAACAATAACATTTTGAACAGTAAAATAATCAACATGCAAGTTCTCTCTAGTTACTCTTGAATGAAGACCAAATACAACACACAGGTTGTGGAGAGTGTTCAGAGAACACGCAAAGTCCTAAAGAGTGTTACATCTTGTAAAAGATGGGAAAGAGGTTATTTCATTGTTATGTGATAGGAGGTCAATATTTGGCAATACAGGTGTTTGTGCTTCAACAGATCTCCTCATTGGTATTTCCCAGGTTCTCAGGACGACACAGTATTCCTCTTTTGGGAAGGGTCCTGCTGGCTCCAAACTGTACTCAGCACAGCCTACTGGCCCTGAATTAGAAAGGAGGGTGCTGAATTTCTATGTTTTTCTCCTGAACTCATTATACCCTACGAACTTCATAATGGCCAAACAAGGCTCCCCATCACTTTGAAGAGGGTGTGTGGTGGCCTTTGAGAGCAACTCCAAAAGATTCGTGAAGCTCAGTTGATGTCTCAAGAAAGGTAAAGATTAACGCTCTGCTAGTCTTAGTGAAAAAATTAACACCCGTGATACCCAGAGGGGTCAATCTTTGCAGGAATGAAGTTTATATTTGGTATGATGGGCCATCCCTGGTACATGTTCTTTGTGGTTAATAACAGTCTTTGTTTAGTTGTCACTCTCCTAGGAGGGAATGCTAATGTAATACTCACTGGGTTTTCTGCTGCTGGCTGGGAATTATCGATAGGTCATAAATAAACTACCACCACATAAGAAAGACAATAAGATTACATATACTCCTACTACCTCCAATTACCGTAAGAGCAACAATTATAAGGTTGTACTCCTAGAGCCACCCTGGGGAGAAAATGAGAGGAAAATGTTCCATTAGCTTAATGAAGAGAGCACAGCAGAGCTACAGTTGCATTTTCTCACTATTAGTACCTATGGTGTGCCCCACACCCGAGATGCAGGGGAACAATTAAACTTTCTGACAATTAGCCCCTACAATATACATTTCCTGAACCTGAAGGACATATTTCAAAGAATTACATTTATTTTTTTTTCACCTCTTCCCTATGAAGTTTGAGTGAGTCCTCTGCTTGTGGGAACGGAGGGAGTCGGGACCAAAAGTTTATTTTACAGATGACTCTGAAGGACGGTTGGCAGCTTGCTGGAGAGCACACATGAACTGAATGGCACCGTGTGGAAAAGGGAGGGTTAAGAAGATGCAAACAGAGGAAAGTTCACACCAACCACCAGCCTAGGTAGGGAAAAGATGACTTGGATTAATGTGAGTAATCTAGCTTCAGTGTGCCCATGCTAGGAAGGAGATCACAAGAGGAAAAAAAAAATACTTGTGAGGGCTCTCCAGCTGCTGAAGAATGAGGTTTGCTTCCTGGAAGGCCTTGTGTTAGCAGTGGTTCTCAACCTCCCTAATGCAGTGACCCTTTAATACAGTTCCTCATGTTGTGGTGACCCCCAACCATAAAATTATTTTCATTGCTACTTCATAACTGTAATGTTGCTACTGTTATGAATTGTAATGTAAATATCTGATATGCAGGATGTATTTTCATTGTTACAAATTGAACATAATTAAAGCATAGTGATTAATCACAAAAACAATGTGTAATTATATATGTGTTTTCTGATGGTCTTGGGCGACCCCTGTGAAAGGCTTGTTCGACCCCCAAAGGGGTCTCGACCCACAGGTTGAGAACCGCTGTGTTAGAGGGAGATGTCCTGAGATTGGGGGCCCGGTGCTCACAGGTTTTGACTCCACACTTAATCTTGTCACGTGCCAATCCCTCTTCTACACAATGGAGGTTCCGAACCTCCCTGGGTTACTGGGAGGATGGAAGAGAAAATGGCTAGGGATTAATCGATGAATGGAAAGTGCTTAACAGACGTTAGTTGTTATTATCTTAAGCTCAGAATTAACCTAGACATTATGAAGTTGTATGGTGTAAGGAAATATGTGATCATTTTACACTCTCAAGATTTCCTTGTGAGGACTAGGATTTAAACTTTATTTGGGTGGTAGACAGTGAAAAGTCACTTGGTTTCGTTTCCATTTAAGCAGTAGAGATATTTGTGCAATTTGAAGGTGCCTGAATTGTTCTTCAAATTACTGATAAATGTTTGGATAAATGTGGACAAATCAAGGGTCTCTCCCCCAACCCCCATTATTCAGAGCACAGGGGGTTTTGATGAACTTTCCACACACGCAGCCAGATAGTACTGATCTTGATCAGGCCAGTTCCCTCCTGTGCGCCAGTCAGCCCAGTACCTCCGGACCCAGGACTGGTTCAGCCAGGAGCCCTCTCTCTCTCCATCCTTCACTGGAGTTCACACCTCCAAGAATTGGGCAACTTCTCAGTATAAACCCACAAAGCACCCTCAGAAGGGTTTCCTGTATTGCAAACTTCCAACCTCTGACTTTCAATACATTACTGATAGAAAGCCAAAAAAGAAAAATGGCAAGTCTAATAGCAGACTGCACCTTATTGAGAAACAGTATTCTCTAGGATAGAGTGTTTCAAGTATTATTTATGCTTAGTGTCTTGATTTTGCTGGTGTGTCAAGAGGTTAGTTGGCAACTGCAATTAGGTTTTAGATGTTTTGTGAAATGGCTGCAGTTGTTTTAAAATCACTTACGTTGAGCCTGGCCACTGTGGCTCAGTTGGGTGGATGTCATCCCATGCACCAAGAGGTCGCAGGTTCGATTCCAAGACAGGGCACATTCATGCCTGGGTTGTGGGCTCGATACCCAGTGTGGGGTGTGCAGGAGGCAGCCGATCGATGTTCCTCTCTCAAAATTCAATAATAAGAACAATAACATAAAATCATTTTGTTTGTATCAAGATAAGGAGTTTGAGAAGTACAAGCATTTCTGTTACACCTTCACCTGTTCTTGTGATACCTGCTGTCCTTGTGACAGAAAAGACCAGGTCACTTCTCTTTCCTGAATAGTGTCGGTGCTACTATTCACAGCACTTGTTGCTGTTTTCCTGATTACCAGAAGGTTCACTCTTGCCTCTGCCACCCCACTTTCTGTGACAGCTATGCATTATGTTATAAAAATTGTATCCACTTCCACCCCCCCAAACTCTTCATCCTTCATTCTTCCATTTCTTCTTTTTTCAAACTCCAAAGACTGTATCCCTGCCTGAAAGACTTTTACTGTTATGACTTAGCTAAATTAGCATTTGTAAGTAGAGGCCCAGGATGTCAGATGGTAAGCTGAAGGTTCAACAAAAGACCAAAAGGGAAAGTGAAATAGAGAACTTTATTACTCACAGGTCTTGGAAGAGGTACACACACGGAATGCCTTGAGGGGCCACAGGGATGGTGGAGGGGGAGAGGAAGGCAGGGTGCAGGTAGAGCAAGCAGCAGAACCTGGAGCTCATCTTTATTAGGGTCCATGGGTGGAGCGTTTTGGGGTTCCCAGGCTAAGACATGATCAGCCCATTGAAACCAAAAAGAGTGGGGTTTGGGTAAGCGCCATGGGGTCACTGAGAGAGTCATATCAAGAGTTTAGATTTACTTTGTGACTCTGGGCTGTTATCTAGGGCAAGCACTTAAGGGAGGGGCTAGTGTCAGTTCAAGTCCTCTGCAGGGTGCTGGGCCAGACAAGTGGATGCCGTGGCAGCAATACTATGGAGTAGCTTAGCTAAACACTCAACACCTACTTATTATGTCTTTATTTGTTTTTATCTCCCTTTACATAGGATGATCTCCATGGAAACAGTTTTATTTTATTCATTGCTGAATTCCCAGTCCCTAATAATGCCAAACACAGCAGATGCTTAATTGATAGGTTAAATTAAAGAAGAATCTGTGGATAGAATTTATCAAAATCTTTGTGTGTGTGTGTGTGTGTGTGTGTGTGTGACCCAACCAAGAAATTCTATAAGGGAAAGATTTTTATATTTCCACAACTTTCCTTCCTAACCATGAGCTTTGAAATCATTGTCACACCATAATTTTTTTCTATTATTAATAATTTGTATCCTCTCTTGCCCAAAATTACATGGCTACACATGATAAAATTTAGTTTATGTAACATTTGGTATGTCTATCTATCATCTATCTATCTATCTATCTATCTATCTATCTATCTATCTATCATCAGAAGCAAAGAAGGTGAAAGGGACCTTAGAGATCATCCAAGCGTCTTGCCTTGTTCCCACATGCTTCAGCTGAGGAAATTGACAATAAACAATGTAGTTGTGCCCAGCTACCATGGCTCAGTGGTTGAGCGTCGACCTATGAACCAGGAGGTCAAGGTTTGATGCCTGGGTTTCGGGCTTGATCCCCAGTGTGGGGCATGCAGGAGGCAGCCAATCAATGATACCCTCTCATCATTGATGTTTCTCTCTCTCTCCCTCTCCCTTCTTCTCTGAAGTCCATAAAAATATATATTAAAAAAATAATGTAGTTGTGATTGCATAGCTACCAATGCTGCCTGAATCTTGGAGTTTTTACTTTATTTTATGGTAGAAAGGTCTTCTGACTTTATAAAAAAGATCTGAAAAGGTGTCCTCATCAGGATAGAAGCTCCTATAAGCTCAGGAGCCCTAACTCCCCGTTTGTAACCATAAGGTAGTTGTTTGGGCTAAGTCACTTTATCAGGGTGCACCACACGAGTAAGGAGTCCTTGATGTAGTATAATCTGAGAGGTAGTATGGTGGCCCTAATATCCAAAATATAAAATACTCCCAAAGTCAGAAATTGCACCACTCGTCTTTGTGCTAAACTTTACTCACTGCAATCTTACTTGAAAAGCAAATCCTCTGAGTAGTGAGACACACAGATTCCTACCACTTTAGTGGGACACAAACTTCAAAGTGATCTCAGAAATCTAGGACTGCAGGAGCCCTGAGATTCTAGGTTGGGGAGGAACAGGGTGAAAACCTAGGAATATGCTCAAAGGAAAACAAAACTGCCCATTTACAGCCAGCTCTGAATTTCCTTTCCAATCAAATGTTCTGTTTTGTTTTTCAAAAGGTCTTTATAGTGTAAATAGTGGGGGTATAGGGCAGAACTAATCATGGTGTGTAATAGCACTGGGATGCAGGGACAGGGTTATTTAACAATTGCTAATTTTGTTAATGGATAGCACCCTCGGAGCTCCTCACTAAGTGGACATTGATGGACAGGTAAAGTGAGCATTGAGATCGGTGAGGGACCACTCTGGATACCTGGCACAAAACAAAACAGGTTTTGTGGGTAGAGGTGAAATTAGAGTAGGAAGCCCTGTGTTGAAGGCAGGGTGGTCCTTCCTGACGTAGGCAATAAGGAGATGCACTGTCTGGAGAGAGGCTAAGCAAAAAATGAAACGGACCAAATGAAACGGACCAAAAAATGAAACGGTCTGCTTTTCATTATTGTCATGTGCCAAGAATTCTAAACAATGTTATGAAACAATCCTCTTCCAAATGATCTCTTATTAGTCTAAATCCTAATTGCTGTGGCTATTGTTGAGTTGAAGTAAAATACATGAAAGTTTCATATTAGCACATTTTGATAACTTATTCTTTCATAAACCTTGCATCTTGCATGTAAGTTAATTTGGAGAATTCCCATTTACACCATTAGCCCCTGCATTGAACTTGGCTGCCCCCATTTCTTTTCAGAGTAATAACGACGGCCGATTGTTGACGCTTGCTTGCTTTGAAGCCATTTCTATCTCCAAACTTTGTGGTACTACATAATTCTATGTTTAAAGGGTATATTTGAAATTAATAATTTAGCACAGTGATGTGAAAGATGAAGAAATAAAATTGAGTTACTTTGGTCATCTGGGCAGATTTTATTACAGTAGTGAAATAGCATGCTAACTTGAGGTGTGATGTTTTCATTTGAGAAGTGTAAATTTTATTTCAAAACTGAGATCTAAATTTGATGTTTTATTGTTAATTATTTGTTTTAAACTAACAAGTAATATTTTGCTTTAAATTAAAGAGGATCTTCAGTCAGGGATATGATTTAATTGTCTAAATTGTAGCTTTTGCAGATGTTTTAGTTTTATTAAAGTTTACTTATCATTTACTGTAATGTTATTATGCATTACTGTGACAGATCAATATATAGGTATAAATTCATCCCCTTTTCAAAGTATATTTATGTAATTTAAAAGTATTAGTATATTATTTATTTGAGCTATTTTGAAATTATTATTTTATTTTGCATTTTTTACTGGCATGATTATGATATATATGCATATATCATATGTGCATATATATACACACATATGGTATATATATATTACACACACATATACACATATACATTTAATAAAAGACAATTTTCACTATCTGCACGCCTTTCCTGGTTACCATTCTTTTTTTTTTTTTTTAAATATATTTTATTAATTTTTTACAGAGAAGAAGGGAGAGAGATAGAGAGCTAGAAACATCGATGAGAGAGAAACATCGATCAGCTGCCTCCTGCACACCTCCTACTGGGGATGTGCCCGCAACCCAGGTACATGCCCTTGACCGGAATCGAACCTGGGACCTTTCAGTCCGCAGGCCGACGCTCTATCCACTGAGCCAAACTGGTTCTGGCTCCTGGTTACCATTCTTATTCATTTCATGATTATTACTGAAAATATTGTCATATGGAGGTGCTGAGTGTTAAAAAATAATCCACTTTGGGTGTCAAATACTCTAGGTATGCCACAAATGTCCACTACACCGAGATCTTCTCCTAGGATCTATAGTAACTTGTTGCAGCATTGCAAACATACCTGCACTTTGGTTGATTTTTCTAGTGATTACTAAGCCAGCGATGGGCTATATAAAAACAATTTTAGTTCCATTTTTAACTGCATCAGCAGATAAGAATTCTTATTATTGTAATTATTTTGCCTTTATTGGTTAAATTAACATTCAGCTTTTGGGGTTGCTGTGCAATATACGATATTATTTTACCTACTGTGTGTTCCAAGCAGTCTTGTCACAGTAACAGCATGCTAGCATGAAAAGCCTTACACCAAATAGGTAAATACATGTCTCTTGTGGATTAAAAGGGGGTAATTATGTCAGCCTTACTGCATTTGTGAGTGAATGGCTAAAAATAATAGAAGTAAAAATGTCAGGAAATATTTAACATTGAATACAAATAATCACAAGACTGTCATAAGCATGAGAATGTCCTATTAAACACAATTTTTAGTTTCTCTTGATAGAGTATTCAAATTAGAATATAGAAACACATACACAAATAATCTTTTATTTTCCTTTCATTTTAAGCAGTCCCAACCCTGTATACTACAGGTACAATTGCTATAATTTTCTTGTCAAAGTAGATCTTTGCTACAAAGGACCCCCAGATTATTATTTTTATTTAAAAATTTATCTTTATGCTTTATACAAACAGAACCCAAATAAATCCTGATATTGAAAATATTTGGCTTCCTAGAAACATGTAGGATTATGCTGTATGAGGTGTGCTTATTATTGAGAATAATTTGAAAACAAACACACCAGACCTTGCAACTGAGCTTCAAAGTATTCTCTTTGTTAACCACACACTTACTCCATGACTCGGTCATCGTGTCAAATCTCTCTTTATGAATGACCTGCAAGCCATGTGGCATATTCTTCCAAATATTTGATTTCTTAAAATTGAGCTCCATGAACATAAGATGGTTGATTAAGCTAGGTAAAGTAGTTTTTATTTAAAAAGAAGAGGCAATCATAAGGTTAATTTTCTTCTGTAGCTTCTAAGTTAGCTTGGAAGGCTTCCGGCAAAGGAAAGTCCCCTAAATATTTTCTAGCTATGATGGCTTCACAAGTCATCTCTTGTAATTTGAAAGACAATCTATTTGACTACATAAACTGGTAGAATTGTTAATGATGTTATTGTCATTTACAAAAAAATAGTCAATTGGATTCTAATGGCTTTTGATATAAAGCAATGATTGGTAGAATAACAAAATTAGTTGTGTTTGAGGAAGAATAAAATGCTTAAAGTTAGAAGTCATCAGGAAACTGACAATCAATTTCAGGGTCATGGTAAATTTTCTCCAATCTTTGTCTCTTAAATTTTGCCTATCACATTTATCAGTGGTGGACTAATAACACTACTTTGCATATAGAATTATTTTTAACCTTATTCCAAAAATAATTTGAGGAAGCTAACAATAAAAGATATAATAGTATATAACATTAACAAAGATCACTATAACAGGATAGTATAGGGCAATAGGATACAATAGGACAAGAAATTGAAGCAAAGGGAAAATAAAGAGAATAGTAAAATGAATACAATACAAAGATAATAACAAAACATGTATAAAAAATGTTCTGGAAAAGGTCAAATAAAGGTCAAATTTTCAGCTCTCAGCTTTTAGTTACCAAAGCAGAGAAGAAAATTACCCATTATAAGAATATACATGTGTGAGTGCATTTTCTCCGTGTGTGTGTGTGTGTCTGTGTGTGTGTGTGTGTGTGTGTGTGTGTGTGTGTGTGAGAGAGAGATTGAGAGAGAGAGAGAGAGAGAGAGAGAGAGAGATTGAGAGAGAGAGAGAGAGAGAGAGAGAGAGAGAGAGAGAAGCAGGGGGGCTGATTAGTGTAACTAGATAAAAATCTAAATCCGACTTTGCCATTAACACAAACTTTTAGTTTCTCTGTGTTGTAGTAAATGTGGGGATTTAATACTTCTCTTTTCCTCATTTTGCTAGCACATTACAGAAAAATGGAGTGTAAATAATTGGGACCTACTTCCAGTTCCTAATCTTTTAAGGAAATAGAAACAGCTGATATTATATTCGAGGGAGAGTCAAAGGGAATGAAGAAGGATTACCTATGTCCCATTCACTTTATATGTGCGGTGTCAGTTAATTCATACACCAGTCTTATGGAGTCAGATTCCTATTTTACAAATGAGGATGCTGGGTGCAAGGCTTAAACAGAAGTAGCATTTGAACTGTATCTAACCCCAAGCCCAGGGTATATTTTCCACTAATGGCACTGCTTACTAACCCCTCCCAGGGCTTTACTGAAAAACTGTTTTAAGTAGCATAATAAAGTTATCTCTATTTCAGATGCTCTAGTCTAAGCATCAATCTTTGACTTTCAAAAAGCCCAGGATAACTTTTGTGCACTTATTTGAGTTTCAACCTTTCTGTTAGCATTATAGCACCTGAACTATTTACTATTTTATTTTACATGTATTCATTTTTAAATGAGGAAACTTTACGTCACTATTAAAAATTTTAATACAGTGTATTTGCTAGAAATAAAATGAAGTATAAAGAAAAGTAGCTATTAATAGATATGACTCCATGCAGCCCTTAGGAATCTCTCCGGCACCACCAACTGGGCATGTTCAGAACTGGGAAGTTAGTAAGTTCCTCCCCCCTTGGGTGTAGGGGTGTGGTCTTCAGCATGAGTTTGTGTTATGCCCTCAAATTATCAAAGGGGCTCGGGCTCTCTGGTAGGTGAAGGAATATGCCCACTGCTGTTAGAAAACTGCAGTTACAATTTTGAGTACTTTATTCAATAAAGTTTATTTTGGCAAAAGGGCTGGTAGAATGAAACAAAAACAAAATGTCCCTATCCTATGAGAAGAGAATAAATTATTTTCAGATCTTTTTAGCATTGCTAAGATTTAAGTGCCCTTGTTCTAAAACTTCAGATTTCTAGGAAGGTAAATTTAACAATTCAAATAACGTTTCATTAAATCAATAAATCAAGTAATCTGACATTTAAAAATATATTGTCAACTAAATCAATATTTTCTATTATTCTTAGAAAAAAATATTTTAAGAAAACCCAAGGGATAAATGGCTGGGACTTAAGGCATTTCTACTATCTTTCAGATTATAAATTCTGGAAAAGCAAGCACTCAATCTTTACATTTTTTTCCCTAGAGCTTAATACAGTATATTACATAGTATATTACATAACAAATGTGTATGTCGGAATATTCTGTATTCATTTCCTTACCAGACATCCAATTCAGGTTTAATCTGATTTATTTTATAAAGAAATGATTTCCACTCATAGTAATTAGTTATGAATGGCACAGACCATATCTTGGACAATATAAAGAAAAGCCTTCCAGAAGTTAATTGAGCTCTATTAATAGTTGGTGGGTTATTACTGCATTTGTTCTATGTTCCTGTGGATGAATTTCAGTTTTGTTCAATCCCATTTTTGGCAGAATATGACTATTTTTTTTCAAACCTTATTTGAATTTTGAGTAAATATCTTTCCATGGATAATGATGAATTGTTAAACTTGAGCAAACCTTTATAGAACACTCACACCCACTTAATTCTATGGATGTTTTAACTTCAAGCAATAGAGTAGGCATTTTTGCAATATAATGCATAGGTGAACATTGAAAACAAAGGTCAAATGGACAAGTCATAGCATTTTGATAATTTGAGGGCATAACCGTAATTATAGACAGAACAGTTGCATGTAAAGGCCATCCTTAAAACTTTGATATAGAAGGGAATGAGTATTGACTACCTATGCAGTTAGAACTTGCTACCATTTAATGCTCACAATAACCCTATGAAGCTAGGAGGAAAGTGAAGACCAAAGAGGGTAATTTACCGGGAACCACCCAGCTTGTAAATAGCAGAGCTGGGATTTGAAATCAGGCCTGTATGAGTTGAAAGATTGCATATTTCCTCTATACCATTCTGCCTTTATGGTTAATGAAAATGTACAAAATAATCACCATTCTTGGATACTGGCAATTCTATTTCATCGGTACACAGAAATCACTGAGAAGCTGTGGCGTTATGGAGTGAGGGGAGTCATATCAGGTCATATTATGTTGAACAAAATCAGGATCCACTCGGGTGAACAGTGGAGAGCTCACAAAGCCACTGCAGACTGAGTTCCAGGAGGGAATTTCTAAGATGGGAGGACCAAATGCTTCAGAGTTCACTGAAGCAGAACTGCAAAGATGTGACCTATGATGGGCAGCCACTGCAGGCCTCAGTTGCTGCTGGTCTAACAGGTTGAGCAAAAGCTCTGCAGTGTCTGAAGGGCAGTGTCATAGTGCCACATTCTCTGAATAGCGCCAGAGATGGCAATCACTGGGCAGAAATCACTTGTGCTTCCTGTGGACTGAACCACTGTTTGCACAATGGACTTTTTATACACGTGCAAAACAATCACTCAAACATCACTGATTTGCTTTAGGTGGAAAACAACCTACTTGGTTACATATTTAATATTTTGCTACTTTACTGAATTAAGACTAAGCTTCTTCTGTGTTCTCAGAGCACTGAGAATACAACCATGCAAAGATGAATGTCATCCTCAAGTCAAAATATTGGCATGAGAAGTGTTGGAAAGTTTAATAGTGTTCTAGAGATTGCATTTTTCTTGTTATACATACACACGTACATGTGTATATATACGTATATATATATTCAACTGATTCAAAGGTAAGAATGTGTTCCAAAGTAGAAATTCTACCACAGGTAAACTATCCTAAACAAAAATTTAGCTTATCAATTGATTAAGTATAATATATATTAAACAGATTATATAACAGTTCATTTATATAGTTTCCTCATAATCTTATTTATACATCATATTTTCTTCACTGGTAATACAGAGGTAAATCTCATAATAGCACAAGTGAACATGCATCCATAATTAGGAACCAAGGGAAGCAGAAGGGGGAGACCAAGTGGGGAAGTACATTTTGTATGTAGGAGTGCCTTCATATTTCTGTGTATACTAGGCTGGAAATTAAATATGGTAACTACTTTCCTTAGAAATTTATTTTTGTAAGTTCCCAAATCTCAAACTTTTGGAAGAAAAAATATTCCCCTGCATGCTTACTCTTTTTTTTTTTTTTTTTTTTTTAAATATATTTTATTGATTTTTTACAGAGAGGAAGGGAGAGAGATAGAGAGTTAGAAACATCGATCAGCTGCCTCCTGCACATCCCCCACTGGGGATGTGCCCGAAACCCAGGTACATGCCCTTGACCGGAATCGAACCCGGGACCCTTCAGTCCGCAGGCCGACGCTCTATCCACTGAGCCAAACCGGTTTCGGCTGCATGCTTACTCTTATCATATAATATGTTCAGGTTCCTGGGATTCTGCTTGTCAGATAGACCTACAGAGATATATTGCCCCTAGGATGCCCTTCTTTCCATTGTCTGCCTGGAGAACCTCAACCACTACTTATTTGGACAATTTCTGTATTAGCCATATCTAGAAGAAGTCTCCTGTATTACAGTGTTAATACATTCCAGGAGTTACACCATTCAAAATCAGGTAGAATTGTTTTGTCCATCTAGTTCTGGAGTAGCATATAATAAAAGCACAATAAAAGTTTAACATTAATTACCTTTTATTGACCAAACTAGAGGCCCGATGCACAAAATTCATGCAAGAGTAGGCTTTAGCAGCAGCGGCAGTTACCTCGATCCCTCCCTCACAGCTGCGGCCACTGCCTTGATCCCACGGCTGCAGCCCCAGCTTCATCTGGAAGGACATCCAGAAGGTCCTTCAACTGGTCTAATTAGCATATTACCCTTTTATTATTACAGAAGATTAGGGTTTCCTTTTCTTTTTTAAAAAAATGTATTTTTGTTTATTTCAGAGGGAGATAGAAACATCAATGATGAGACTCATTGATTGGCTGCCTCCTATACAACCCCTACTGGGGATCGAGCCCACAACCCAGGAATGTGCTCTTGACTGGAATTGAACCAGGGGCCCTTCAGTCTGCAGGCCGACTCTCTATCCACTGAGGCAAGCAAGCCAGGGCAGGGTTTCCATTTCAACTAGATTACTCAGCAGTTTTTAATTCCAAGTCATGCCTTGTGTTTAGGCCTTTAAAATTAAATAAGATGGCATGTGCTATTTTAATATGTATAAGGGAAATACATATTATGGGCACGAAGCCACTGATATTCATATTAGTTAAAAAGTCCTCTTGCTATGATTAGTTAACAAGTGATAAGCATCACTAACCACTTCTGGTTACTTCCTTAGCAAAGCAGAATTAGTTGCTTGCCATTTGCTTTAGATTAAAAATTTTCTTTTACATTATGGACAAAGACTGAAGTTCCTTAGGAAAATATTAAATATAAACTGATAACACAGGTAATTCATAACTTTAAAAATAATTTATATAAATTCTTCCATATTTAATTAATATGATCCTCTGTAAATATATTCTCGTAATGGTTAATAATAAAGTGTCTGGCTAAAAGGTTCTCAGGAGCCTATTGCATGGGCTAATCATCTTTGCCACGATAAGATTTTTAGGCTGAAATATGTAAGATTGTGATTTTACTGTTGGTGAATCTCAAATTAGTTCTTCAAAAATTAGTCAGTCCAAAAGAGATTACAAAATACTGAATTGTTGTATTCAATAACACCTGCTAAGAGACCAGGTTAAAAAAAAAAAAGAGAGACCAAGTAAAAAATGGTATTTTAATTCCTGTTAAATTCTATACTTATATAACATGAGTAACTTAAATTGTTCATTTTAGATATGTGAAAGCTTAAATTCTTCCTGAATTTTTAATTAACTTTCCCATTTTATAATACTTATTAAAGTTTTAGAAGTCCGATTGGCATGCACGGTTTCAACCGCTGTCTATTCTCAAGTTAGTTTTTATGAAGTAGCTTAAAATAATTGCTCACAAACGCTCTCTCAATTATCAAGCTGTTTCTCCAATGAACATATTATATATTCAATTACACAGTCACTTCAGTAATTTCACAATTGTTCTCATATTTGCTTAATTTTCAGTTTATTATTTCTTATGCACTGTAGTTTCTAGGGGAAAAGTTACATAAAGCATTTGGAAATCCTTGGATTGCTTCTCAACCTTTTGGCTAAGAGCAGGTGTGGAGATAAACAGAAGGTATATTTAATGAGTTCATTTTTTTTAATGAGATACATTTGCTGGAGACAGAAATCTTTAAATAAGAAAGTATTAAGTTTGATATTTATGCATTTTGAAGACAATCGACAAACACTTAAGTTAAATGTTACTTATTCTTTTAAAATGTACAAATTATTTTTATCATCACTCACGCATTATTATAGCAGGGAGAACAGTAGATTGAAGTTGCAACAAATATTCTTTCAACACTTCAATAAACACAATGTAAACATTCACTTTAATAATGTTTCCTTTGTTAACACCAAACTGCACTTTTCTTTGCCTCTGGCTGAGCCATGACTAGCTGAGTAGCAACAGCGGAGTGCTGAAAGAATTTTTCAATAGCAATTTGCTTGTTCTAATTTACTTTTCAAGGTTGATGATCAGGATCACTATGTTCTTGCAAAAAGATCTATTTCTATTAATGTGATCCAATCATTCTTCTTGTTCTCATCATGTTTAGTTCCCCTGGCAGCTTTAAGTGAATCAGATGTAAAGCGTTTTTAGTTTGAACACAATCATCACTCATCAACAAGATTAAGAAACAGAAGTCATATAATTTAAAAATTTTACACAATGCATATTGAAAAAGTAAAGCTTATTTCAAATGTGTTAATAGTCTAATTATGTAATGGGAATTAAATCAAGTTATTCTCTACATCTTCAATAAATTTCAAAATAGCTAAATTTTCCCAATCTCCTTTCTGTGAGGGACTTTGTATTAGTTCCAATATGTATAGTTCCAATATTCAAAGAGCCCTAGCCAAGTGATTTGTAAAATTCAATGATATTACTTCACACTAAATCAAACAGGCCAGGAAAAGAAACTCTTCCTTCAATCACCGGAAAATCAACAAAGTTAACAATATAAATAAAATGGATCACATTTATGCAGGCTGTGCTTCTAAAAGGGAAAAATCACAGGGTTTAAAAATAAATATTGCCATTAATTATCTCTTTATAACCTGCAGAGGGCACTCAAGTCCCTTGAGAGAAAAAGTGAACATTTTAAGAGGGATAACAATATTCTTTTATAAAACTATCATTTAAAAAGACATTTAAAGGAAACATACACTTTGACTTTACATGTTGACGGATTATTAAAATATACAAATTTTCACATATCCTATTGGAGAAACAATTCATCAGGTTGTTTCCATCCCAGGGCATCTGTCAATCTGTAAATGCTAAATGCTGTGCATCATATATTAGCACTACACTGCCAACAATTGTGCAGATTAGCCAGGGTCTTAGAGAAATCAACCTGGACCTCAGAGCAGCCTGCTTACAAGACAATAAACGAGTCATAGAGATATGGCCTTGCACTGCTGCAGGCTATATGTGGACAATATTATCATACCTCTAAAACAGTTGATGAAAAAAATTAGAAGCTAGCTGAAGCTCATAAAAGTTTTAATCATTTTGTAACAGTGATCTCGTGAATTCTTTGGAAATTTTTATGTTAATGAACCTCTTCATTACTATTAACTAACACTGTGTTTGGAGGAAAGATATTTGAATATTTGAATTATTTCCTCTGACATGACACTTAACATATGTATTATATACATTACATATACATACATGTACATATGATTTATACAGATTCTGATACATATTTCAAAATATATTGCAACACTTCATTAAAAATATTTACTGCATAGTGAATTAGTAAAAATACTAGTTTTCTTAGCAACATAGCCAGGGGATCCTGCCTTTCATTTTATATTTTTTCTGATCCTCAATTTCTGTGATTAAGTAACTGGCTATCAAAAGATATTTGGAAAGTTTGGTTACTACATTGAAACAGGAGAGGCTGATACCCAGGGAAGTTAGAGGTGCTTCTTTGAGTCATTGTTTCAATTTAGAAATTGGGTCACAGAGACTTTGGAACAAAATAATGTATAATTATGTAAATACATAACTTGTATTGCAAACTGCTACTAGGATGATGAACAATTATAAAGCATTTAAAATGCTCTGTCTATAATAACATTAATCACTAATAATAACTTAGTATTTAAAAACAAATTTTTGTTAAAAATCATTTTCTTTTTTAAGGGTCTTAAACTAAATGTGGAATAGATCCGCACATTTGATATCTTGCAAGATAAATTTTGACAATGGTAAGTTTTTAAAGATGAATTTTTTGAGAAACCGTAGCACAAAACGTATCTTAAAATGTTATTCTTAAAATATTGTGCAAGATTCCAAAGAATATTTCAAAGTCTTAAAGTTATGGAAGAAGAGGTACACAGCTAAATGGAAAGGAAGGCAGAAAAATAGTAAACAATGCTGTGGAAAATGGTTAGCTTGATAATTTAAAATAATTACTTAGAAGTATTCTTGTAATAGCATCATTTACCTTCTTTATGAACAAAAACCTTCATTCTGAAAGTGAACGCAATTATTCTTATTATGGGAACATAAGTTGTTTTCCTCAAGAAAGGACAAAGTTAACAAATAAAGCCTTGAAATCAGAAGTCTTAAGATGAATACTTGTGTATTACATGTTTCCGCAATTGGATTTACCACATAGCATGACCTTTTTAAATGGGAGGAGGGTGGGAAGAAACCACGCAATTTAATAAAACTGAAGCATTTTTTTCAACCTAAATTGTAGTGACTGCTTTGATTTTTGGGCTATCTCAGGGTCAATGAGTATATTCTCTAGTACATGAAACAAAACTAGAAGATATACTTAGAATGTAGTCTCTCTTCTTTTTTCAAAGACTATGTTTCCTAAAAATCATTGTTAGACAAAGCAAAAAAGAAATGTTTGTTCTGTTACGTAAGAAATAAACTTCATTTGGTATTCAATTGACTTTCTAACTTAGCAGACAGGACTTTACATCTTCAAATACTGAAAATAAATTGCATTCTTGGCCCTTGCTTTAAAAGGTTAGAGAGAATAAACGCACACCCTGGTAGTGTTCTAGTGATCTCCCTAATCTCAGTTGCACTTTGTCAGAACGAGGTAACTGGTAGTTAAGTGAAATACCCTAGATCAAAGGGGGATTAATCACCAACTGAATCCTTGCTGAATAAACCTGTCATTCAAGAAAATTATTTCCACTGAACTTAGCAGAGGATTGAAGGTATTTGCATAACAGGGACCAACGTACTTCAGCCAGGTTAAAAGGTTCAGAATTTATCCTATGTTTAGCTTTTTGCCTCCTTTTCCTTTCAGCAGCGTGGTACAATGGTTTCTAATCTGATAATACAGCCAACTATCTAAATGATGTCAGAACAGGAAAGTACTGCAAAGTTTGGATGAGGGATGGATCAATTTCACTTTCAGTAACTCCTAAATCTGATTTGTTGGAATTTAAGATGTAATCCTAAAAAAGTCCCTTAAACCTGAGGACTGTTTATTAACATCCCTTTCCTGACCTTTGTCTTAGAAACAACCGTTCTGCTGTGGCAGCAGTCCCTGCAGAGGCTCTGGATGCAAACTCGACCTCCCTCCCTCACAGGGGTGGTGTAGGAGTCTATGAATGGCTATGAAGTGGTTTGAAATACTATAATAAAAAAAAAAAGGAGAATATTAGCTGTTGTTATTATGTACAAAATTGTGTTTCGAAAGACTTTATACAATACATAAAATCACAATTTCAACTCAAATACTTAGTTGGTGTAAAACAGAATTTTATAAGACAGACTAATGTTTAATCAAGAAAATATTTTTAAACAAATAATTCTCTTAAGAATTTCTGACAGGGCTATTTACTTCAAACCTGATATTTAAATCAATTATTTTAAGAAAGTTAAAAAATGCCCACCTCTGTAAGGGCTTATAAAAGTTTAAATAATATTGTTTAGAAAAGAAGGATTTCACCAAAATCATGAACCATTTTTTCTGGAGCACATTTTCAGAAGTTTAACACTTTCTGTACCATTTGGATCTACTGAAAAATAATTACCTATATGATAGATAACAGATTTCATAATCATATTTTGCACTAAAAAGGAATTTAGCAATTTTGCATCTAGAGTAGGTCTGATACCATCCAAATCTTTGGAAATAGGTGCTCATATTCACTGCAAACGCAAAGCATCTTTCAAGTTAAAAAATGCAAAGAATAGTTATCAAAGAAAATGAATAAAATCCATAGTGAGATAATTTTTTAGAAAATGATTGAAGTTTTAACCCAAGAAAGGACTCTTAAGAGTGTCTTATAGCTTAGAATAAGAACATGTCAATCACGATTAAGCTTCTGGATCGGAATCCCTTTGAAATGCAGCTGTTTCTTCTTTAATTGTGGCAGCGGAGTCTGAAGAAAAGAAAGGTCCAGCCTTAAAGATGAGTAAGGAATACAAAATAGCTCAGGATTAGTTGTGGAGTTCAAAGGTCGCTAATTACACTAAGGAGTTCCCAGACACAGGGAAAACATTAAACAGGTCACCTACCAAACGGGAAGCAGACTTTGTCTTCAGAAATTATCCCGAAGTGACAGGTTTCTAGACAAAATCAAAAGCATCACAATGTGTCCAGCTGATCTCAACGGGAAGAAAACAAGAGCTGGTTTTAGTTTTGTAGCATTATGTTAGAATGGAATGGCAACAGATGGCCTTCGGTTGCCCATGGCCCCACACTTTTCCAGTCCGCCCTAGATTTTCCTCAGGTTTCTAGAAATGTCAAACCAGATTCACTGGTTTTCTGATTGCTTATAGTTTTCCCTAGGGGATTATTATACTGAATCTCTGCCTACTCACTAGATAAATGCCTCTTGCCTATCTTAGTGTACTTAGCTGAACATTTATACAATCAAGATGTCCAAATGGCTCCATTAATATTAACATAAATTAAATATAAGCTTTCCTTGAGTTAAAGAAGGATCAAATGACTAAAGGGGAGTCATTTTTTTTTATTCTTTCAAAAGGAAGGTTTTTACTACTATGATTAAGCTAGACTAATTAGTTAAAGTCCTGATCAGGCAGTTATTCTACTTCCTGTGTTACTAGGATAATTTTGAACAGAGAACATTATGCCACAATAATGCCTTGCAAAAAATAAGAGTTTATAATGAGTAGGATTGACCTTAATTAAAAAATCACATTTCAAATCCTAAATTTATATGCAATATCCCTTCAAATTATCACAATTCCCTTTCAAGGAGTTAGCAGCTTTTTCTAAGCTTTTCCTTAAGAAACTAATTAAAAAATAGAAACTAAGATATAATTTAATTGAATACTAATCTGTAATGTATATTTTTTCATAACACTTCTAATTGTGTTCCATGAAAAGAAACTTGACATGGATTAAGATTTGAGGATCTTGAGATTTTATCTTTTCTTGAATGGTCACTTAAAGTCCAACTTGACAATGAACTGCTTTGAAAACAGAATGAGACATATAATTGTCAAGACAGGTAAAGAATAAAGAGTATGACTAGATGATTCCTGAGGAAACTAAGATAATGCTAATAGAGTGATAATGACAAATTAAAAAAAATATGCTATATGAATTTTTACCTGAATTTATTCATTAATGAATAATAATAAAATATGAAAAAGGCAATATAATACCTAAATTTATCTTTAAAAATTTGGCTGCACACATTAAGTGATCACAAAACACCATGCTCATCTTCTGAAGATATACCACCCCTCTTACTATTCTTATGAATAATAATAAAATATGAAAAAGGCAATATAATACCTAAATTTATCTTTAAAAATTTGGCTGCACACATTAAGTGATCACAAAACACCATGCTCATCTTCTGAAGATATACCACCCCTCTTACTATTCTTATTGACACGCTAAAGCAAATTGTTATTGTGGCAGATAATAAGCTTACCTGAAAAGTAACTCCAGAACAGAGATAAACACCTTAACTAGCATTATGCAGATTCATTATAAGTCAATTGGGTAGTTCTGATTAAGAACAGTTTACTATTTAAAAAATTTTGCTTTGTTTTCATTGGCTGTTTTTTTTTCCCTCTCAAGGGATTTACAGTTGTTTCTAATGTGGTCTCTGGCATTCTGTAACAACACAATATACTAGAAGCTTGGTACTCAGGTTCGGAACAGCAATCCATCAAGAGTGGCTGCCTGCAGGTCTGAACTGAAGAGGAACCTGAGCCTGTATCCAGGAAGCTCAGTGGAGTAAAAGGGCTGCAATTGATTAGCCATGTCTGCCGTAGGCACAGGAAGGAACATGTGGCAGGGTAACTCAGGACTAGAATCACTACTGGTTTATGCTCTGAATCATAGTTGAGAAAAATCAAAGAATAACAAAATTGGAGACATTAGTCTTGAAAGTGTTTTTTTGCCAAACTATGTCAGACTAAAAACATCAAACAGGAGCATTTTTATAATTAAATCATTTAATGTTTTCTCATTCATAGGTTATATGCATATACATTAAAAATAAAAGACCATGATTTAATTTAGGCTATGTTACTATTTTATAAGCCTTATTTAAACATGAGATAATTACAGTAATAATGATCCATATGTTATTGGAGCAGGAGCTTTAGAATTCCAGATGTAATAGTCAGAAGAAATTAGTTTCCGGTCTGAAAAATAAAAGAAATAAATGATCAATGTTAATAAATTGTATTAACAAAAATTCAGTAAGAGACAGATATTTTAAAGTTGTGGAATACAATTATTTCAAGGAAGGCAATACTTTGAAATATCCATTTTAATTTGACTTTTTCAAGGCATTATTATAACTCTTACCATTTCAAAAATTTGGTTTCACTAAAACATTTAAATAATCCATGTTTAAGTTTATTTTTGTCAAATTTATGCCAAAATCCCTCATTTATGTCAAATCGGCCATTTCCCCTCCTCACATTTTCCCTAAATTTTGTTTCTATGGATCATTACTTCAAGCACAAAAACAGTAAAAAAAAATTTACATTGGTTTCCCTTTTGTAACCTCTTTACCAAGGTCCTGATTTTGATCTTGCAATTATTCTCTACCCAATGAAAGTTTCAGAGATAGAACTTTCTAAAAATGTTTTTAAAAGACTGCTTCAGTGGTTTCTCTTTTTTAAAAATTTTATTAATTTTTTAATTCCTTAAAGTATTACAAAGAGTATTACACATGTCTCTCTCCCCCTCTCCCCCCCTTGACATTCCCCCCGGTCTCCCCTACCCCCCAGTGGCTTGTGTCCATTGGTTATGCTTATATGCATGCATACAAGTCCTTCAGTTGATCTCTTACCCCACCTCTCAGCTTCAGTGGTTTCTTATAGTTCTGATCAAATCTAAGCTTTTTGCTTTAATAGCTTTATAACTTCGGACAAATGACAGCTCTTTTTGAAGTAATGTTTTTTGCTATGTAAAATTAAGATAATGCTCATTTGGAGCTAGACACCTGTAAATTTTTATCACACACATCACTAAATATCTAATTCTGCCTTTTCTACCTTTCTTCTTCATGCCCTTCTTCATAGTGAAAAGGATATAGTTAGGATATATTACCTTATCTTTCTATTTATTTTTTTCCCAGTTTGGGAACTTAGTGACACTGAGAGGCAACATAGCATATTGGTTAAGCGGCCAGGCTTCAGAGCTAGACTATGTGGGTTTGATTCCTAGATCTGCCATTTACTAGTCATGTGACTCTAATCTCTCTGTTCCGTCAACATCCTCCGCTGTAAAATGGAAATAACACATAATAGGATTATATAAAAATCAATGAGTTAACACATAAAATACTTAGAATTGTTCCTGGCATACAATAAGCAATACATGTTAGCCCTTATTATTTAAGTTAACATTTTGCATTCTGTATTCCATAGATACATTCTAAAATATTGGTCTGTTTGAATTTAGACGAAACCACTGGTTTGTCCAAACTGACATAACTATATTATGCCTTCACTCACACACACACACACACACACACACCATTATGAAGACCATTCTACATATAATCATCTCTTTAAAAAACTGCCCCAAAAAAATGGTGCAGGAGAAAATAGGAAAAACCTTAAGAAGGTAAAGAATATGACATTCTAATTACATTACACAGAACTTATTATTGTCCTTAACAAGTAATTGCTTAGAATCCTGAAGTAAATAATACTATTATTTCCATTTTACAGATGCGGAAAATAAAACTTTGAAAAGTTAACTAACTTGCCTAAAATTACACAGATAACAAATTGTCTGAGCTAGACTTAAACCCTTGTCTGTCCAACACCAAAGCCCCATATGAATAACCCCTGAATAAAAGTGTATATTATAAACAGAGCAAAATAAATACCATTTTAAAGTCCAACTCTACACCAATTCTTGCCCATCCAGATAATTTCATAAACAGAAGAAGGCAGAGGACAATATAAAGTACACACACTCTTACACAGAATAGGATCAGGCCAGAATTTTATAAATTGGGATTATTCCCTGATCTTTTTCAGTTACATTTTAATTTTACCTTAGGTAATAACTGTATAACATCATTTTAATTCCCTCAAGTTAGTATGAATCTATACAACTTACGTGTGCTTATTTTTGGTTTTCCTGATGCAAAAACTTGAACTGAATGCTGATCCGCATAACACCCAGTAAGTGTGTAATCTAAGATCCTAAAATGAAGCTAGACAAAGAAGAAAAATGTACCAAATTGAGGTGATTCTTTGGTAAAAATAAAAGGTCACATTATTTTCCTTGACGCAATTTTGGGAATTCACAAAGTTCACAAATTTTAAATCACAAATATTGAAGCTGAACATTGTGTGTGTGTGCATATGTATACATATACACACACCATTTCCCCTTTGCATTAGGGTCATTTCCTTGTAAGGCTAGCATCATGAAGTCCTTCACATATACCGGGCACTTCACTAATGTGAACTCTGACCCTTACTGCAAGGTATCCTTATTGTATAAATGAGAGAACTGAAGTTCAGAGATGAAAGCAATTAGAATCCCAGCATGTAAGTAGCAGAGCTGGCACTTGAACTCAGACCTGACTGATTACAAAGCTGATGCTCCTTCCCCTATGGTGTCTGGTGTTCTGGATATTCTCTTCTACCTCTAAGGCTATGTGGTTGTGATATATTTAGATCATAATTCTTCTACAGGCAGAAACATATATATCTTCTACCAAACCACAAAAATACAATTACGAAAAGAAAAACACCAGTTTATTCTGGTGTTCAGAAGAAATGAGATGCTCTACTTAATTTTCCAGAAAAATGAACTTTATCTTTTATATAACTAAACTTAGAAATCACCCCTTCTCTCACCTATAAAACCTTTCTAAAATGTAATCTATAGGTCTTGGATTTCATTGATAATATTGTGTCATCAGTATAAATGCCAATTATTATGTGGGATTCTAACAGCAAGGGCCACTAGTACCTTCTCTGAAAGCATAGCCCTGGGTGCCTGAGTCACAATGATATTCACATTAACCATGAAGGTTCTATATCTTATAGAGCTCCAGTCCCCTCGGTTCTCTTCATCTTTTCTGCTAAAAGTTCCTGATTTTGCAATACCCTGATTACTTTTTTAATACTTTTTCTTTCTTCTATCTCCCTTCCTTGCAAATTTCTCCCACATCCTAACTTTCTCATTTGATTACAAAACTAACTGATCACTTGCATAGAATGTAATTTCCAGATCTTTGCAATGTCTTTCCTGTTGCAATTCAAATTATCTCAACAATAAAGGGCTTTTAATTGCTTGTTTAGCATAATTCTGGATGCTGAAAGTTATGACAAGGTTGATTTCCAAAAAGCTAGATATTATAAAAACAAGTCTATTTAGTGAACACAAATATGTAGTACATGCTTTCAATTAAACTACATCTGGTTAGGTGATGGAAATGAATAGAAAAGTCATAATCCCTACCTTTGAAAGACATACAATATAGTAACTAACATCCCACATTTTTTCTGAAAAATATCTGGAAGCAGGAATATTTATAATAATCCTTGAAACAAAGCTTGTGGACATAGTTGAAATTAAGACAGAAGAAATGAATGTCACAAGTGTACTTCTGACTTCAGAAGTACTAATGCTTTTATGTATGGATTTCAATCTCTCTTCTTTGATACTCTTCTATTTAGATTTTGCTGTCACTTTTGATCACCTCTTCAATTTCCTTCATTGGTTCTTCCGAATCTTTCTCCTTATTTTCTCTCTCTCTTTTTTAAAAAATCTTATTTCCACTGACTCGACTATTTCTTTTCCATGGAGAACTCCTAAATCCTATATATAGTTGCGCTCCCTCCTGAGAGTCCTGCTCCAAGTTTTTAGCTACCTTCTGAACATTTACACTGGGATACACTGCTATCACCAGCAACATTCACGATATGAAGCCCGCTCCCTCTCAACTTTCTCCACATCAGTATTTTCTTCTAATTACTATTTTGATCCATTCATCAAATATTTATTGTGGCAGGTATTGGACTAGATGTTGGTAGTAAAACAATGAATGAATGAGACTCACATGGACTCCACTCTCTTAGAGCCTCAAGTCTTGTTTAAATTATATACATTTTTAATAATACCATCTTTGACTTTAAAGTACTTATTGTCTCTATATTTAATTAGTGACCAAGGCTTTATGTTTATTACAACTCCTACAGCAGTCTCTTCCTTTTATTCTCATCCTTTCTCTTTCTGTGACACTACAGGAGCTCAGCATCATTAACTTACACCTTTTATATGGAATACTAATAGAGCTAAAAAATAGTTTGTCTATAGTTATTTTTTTCTCTCACCTTCTTCACATACATTCCAGCTTAATCTTTATAAAGTATCACTTTCTGAAAGACCACTCACTCCCCTACTCAAAAAAATTATAACATTTTCTAATAAAGGAATAAAAATTAGATTGAAACCCTCTACAATCCACACCTAAACCATGTATCCAGCCTTATGTGCTACTATTGTTCCTGGTACTGGTTCCTAAGCATCTTCTATGTTATCTCTTTAATTCATACAAATGTTAGTCTTCATGGCTTCACATTCATGCTTATCTGGGCCTCAGAGTTTTGCTTAAATTCCACTTCTACTGCAATGCTTTCCTTAACCACATTGGTCAGAAGTGCTCACTTTGTCTTTGAAATACCAAAAGCAGTTAGCACTGATCAATTGTTGACATGGATTATTGAAAATAACTCTAGGGGAAAAGGACGACATTTTACATTTTTGGTATACAAATTTCACATGTGATCATGATAGCTGGGCAGAAATAGATTAAGGTGAGGTGTTCAGGTCATACTTACCTGCTTCACCTTAAAGGTTTTACAGTATTAAGTGAAAAAGAAAGTTACTAACACTAAATAAAAATAATCTCACAAAAATAAAAAAGGAACAGCAGACAAAAAAAACCCCAGAGTTTTAAAAAATTACTAGAAAACATTAAAAATCAATTAGGTATATGTAATTTAGAAACAAAGGAAAGGTTTCTAAGGGAGTGAGTTATTCAAATATATTTACCTTTAAATATGCTGTACCCCCAATGCAAATATGGTCAAATGGCTGCTTCTCATGGCTCTTGGCTCCAAAAGTTACAGTTCCAGAAAGACTAATTTCCATTGATTTTGGGAACTTCTGTCCTAAAAACAAAAATTTACCAATCAAATAGCCTAAATTAAGTAGATTCTAAAGCAAATGAATGAAAAATAATCAATAAACAAAACCTGGCTCACCAATAATCCAGATCAATAAGCTTTTCTCTCGAAATACTTCGAGCTGGCCAAAACTAACTTTGTATTCCACGTGTGTGATTGGACCTCTTTAAAAAAGGACACAATACAAAAAAAAAAAAAGTCACAGATATAACAATTTTAAGAAATCTAAGTCAAATCTTGCTACTGTTACTTAATACAAGGGAAGCATAAAAGCATTTCTATATTCAAGTTGGAAGAATAGAGTAGAACAAATAATATTATATCTCAAAAAATGCAGAAGCACAATAAACATTTTGGTGATGACATATATTTCATTATTAATTCTAAAGATAAATATAAAATCATATAGAATATATTACTAGTCACATAGATTGACATAACATTAAAACTATAATTTTAATATACAGTTAGATACACTTTGCAAAGAACTATGCTGCAGAACAAGTTTAAAAGTAGAATGATGAGAAAGTACAGTTGACCCTTGATTAACATAGGTCCCTACACAGTTCAAACCTGTGTTGTCCACAGGTCAACCTTTTCAATCTATAGCTGGGAATCCGCAGGTGTGGAGGGTCAAGTGTTGATAAGTTTTTGAGGAGCCAAAAGTTATACATGGGTTTTCCACTGCATAGGATTGGTGGTCCAACCCTCAATTGTATATGAGTCAACTATAATCTTATGATATGATTGATTTAATTCACCAGATAGTTGATAGCAAGGCTTGACTTATATAGAGTAGAGAGAAATTGCTAGAAATAAAGCCAGAAGTGAAATAATCTCTGAGAAAGCTATGCTGGCTTATGTTTATATTTATTAGCATGTTTAACCAGAAAAATAAAGACACATTTAAAGGTAGAGATTATTTCTATCACTATGTTTTGGTTCAGAATCAGCATTCATTTGAATAGTATTAAAAAAATCTTATAAGTAAGGTTAAAAACAAAGACAGGTAATTCACTGTAGGGCAGTGGAAATGTACTAAGGAAGGCAGAAATCATGGCATCATGTTATTTTATTCCTACCTATTGTAAAATGGTATATGAACTTCACAGAATTCAAAATTATTTTTCACACTTTCATGAAGTTTTAAATTAACTGTTATTTTTAGTTGTACTTCTTCCTCTTTCATTTGATAAAAGCCTAAAATTGGTGGGACAGGAACCTGGAAATAAACATATACAAACTTTTACATAATTGTCAGGTTAATGGGTCTAAAATATCAATGGCAATTGAGAAAAAAGTCTTGCAGTAATATACTCATTATTTAAAGATACATCTTTAATGACTAATGGGTTACTCCAAGCTGCTTGGATAATAGATGATGGAGCTACATTCGTTGTAAAGGCAAAGATTCTTCCATCTCTTTTTGTTTCCAGAGATGAGAAAGGTGCCTGACAAAGGTGTGCAATTCATTTTTACATTCTTTTTCCTACTCTTGCTCATCCAGGTTCCCCTCTTTCAGGTTCTCTATGACCTGCCATTTAGGAAAGGCAGTGACACTCTGCCCACAGTTCCTGTTGCCCCATTTGTATACTGTGACACCCCACCCCACCCCACACCCAGCTCAGCAGTACCTAACTAAATTGGTTATCAATAATTGATTGAAATTGAGACAATCTGTAAGCTGGGGTGAGCCCATCAATATTTCTAGTACATCTGAAGTAAGAAATAGGAAGGACCTACTTTTACAGTACACGTCCTAGTACTGGAGGACATATGCAAGCTGAGAAAGCTAGGTGGAAGAGGAGACTGAGAAGCAGAGATGCACAGACAGTGTAGACCTTGAGTATAGAGTGATTTTAATTTTAATTTCTGATTCTAGTTTCAGTAAAGCCTGGGTCTACTTCCTATCCTTGAATGACAATGAGATTGCCTCTTGTCTTCTCAAAGTAAATTCAGTTTACTTAAGCTAGCTTGAGTAGGTTTTTCTAAACCACTGATTCACAATTACAAGAAACAAATGGTAAAGTAGGTTTTGTAGTCTGGAAAATTTGGGTTCAAATCTAAGCTCTGCTACTTATCAGTTATATGACCTTGTACAAGCCATTGAACTTCTCTGAGACTCTCCTCATCTGTAAAGTGGGGATAAAAATACAAGGGTTTTGAAAGTGTTAGAGAAAATACATGTAAAGTGCCTAGGACAATGTCTGACACAGCAGTTTTTCAATAAGCAATAAACAGCTATTAATAATATTATATATTTGTAACCACAGCTGCCTAGGATTAAAGGCATTTTTACATGTTCATGGTTCGAACCATAATTATACCAAGATCTTCCCTATGACCATAAACTCCTTATTTGGGAACATTAAAAAAAATTCCATGACTTTGAAAACATTAAGTGCTGTTACAGACACCAGAGATAAGAGACATCTTATTCAAAGAACTGAATCTTCATTTTCATTCATCTGGTAAATAACTCATGAAAAGTTCTCCTTTGGACCAAATGTATGAATGATCTGCAAAGTCTCAACTTCTTCAAGGTTGTTTACCTGGGAAGTGTAGTAGCACAAGTTGAATGATTCTAAAGGTGGAGTGAATGGAAATTTGTAAGGTCCACTAAATGCAGAATCATCCATTGCATCAATGCTACTAGAAGTCAGAATGGCAGAGTCAAGAGAAGTCACACAAGGATGAACTAGAATATCCTGAAGTGGAGATCCATTGGTGGGGAGACTCAAGCTGATGGTAACATTTGGCATGATTCCTTCTAAATCACACTGTAATACAAAAGGAAAATTATTACCAAGATCTTAGAAGCAAACATCTTCTGGGCAAGGCTTTTCAGAATTCATATGAGTCATTTTCCACAACTTACTTACTTTTCTCTTAAGACATTGTTCTCTTTGCTGTCTGTTCTCCTTAATAGTGTTATCATGCTCTCAGACACCCAAGCCAGAGACTAGGAGAACCTTCCTGGAATCCTCTGCTTATATTTTCAACCCTTAAAAAGCTATATTAAACCCAGTGACTTCTCTCCATTCTTGTTGCAAACACATTGGTATAGGACCTTACAATTTTGGTCATAGTCTTCTAAATGTATTTAGATTTGTTTTCCTCTAATCAATCCACCTTCCAATAGTGTCGTTATCTTAATGAAACATAATTTTAATTATACTGTATCCTTGCTCAAAACCTTTAGTAGTTGCCTCTCAGTTTTGTATTACTTTGAAAGCCTTTCATTGTTTGGCTCCCACCTACATCTTCAATCATTTTCTACCCAGCAACTAATGCTGTAGACATAATGAATTCTTGAATTTTCTTGAATAAGTCATAATATCCTATACCTCCATGCTTTTTATGTGCTATTCCCTCCAGCTACAATCTTTTCTCTTTGTAACCTCAGTTCATGTGATGCTTTGTGTGAGGCCTTATATTCTGTATTGTCAGCTCCACAGCCTACCTCTGCAATATAGAGAAGCCCAAGATTTTTTTTCCTATGTGTTATGGGTTAGTTTGCCAATGAGAGGTAATGAGAGACTTGGAAGGTAGAGGGGGAAGGGAAGTCAGTATTCTAGGAAGGTCATGGAAGCTAGATTCGACAGCTTCACAGACCTCTGTTTTCTTCACATCCTTAGTGTCTAGCACATTGCTATGCACATGAGACACTAAAAAAAAAAAAAAAAAAAAAAAAGTTTGCTGAATGGATATAGTTTTCTAATTATGGAGCCTACATTTGTTTTCCATTTTAATCTGAAATATTTCACCTTTTTCGTTTTATCTATTGATTGACATATATATATAAATTCAAGAATATATGTGTTATAAAATGTAAGTACTTAGAGACTAGGCAGGCATATAAACAGTACACGCATAACTGCTGTCTTATAAAGGTCTTTCAGTGACAGTTACAATAATATCAATCACATTTGAAAATAAAAATGCCATATACTCTTACTATAAAACTGAAAAATATTTTAGTGTTTTAACTTCTACACTATCTGTCATTTCATCTCTATATATAAATTAGCAAGAAAAAAGGTTTTGTTTTTTGACAGATATTTATAAAGATAACAAAATATGCAAATATTAATAGCAAATACTATTATAATTTTAAAGCAGTCAATTTATTTAATTAGCTTCTAACATTCTTACAGGGATCAAGAAAATGCAGCCATTATGGAAACCACCAACAAATTATCTGCTTCCTAAGCATTTAAAATACCAGATCACCAGTCATTTACTATAGAATGAGGACATCCATTTTAGAAGAAATTTATGTACTACCCTTTAAACCAATCTAGCATATGTAAATGTGGACTTTTAACTAGAAATTATAAAACAGAAGGGTCTAGGAACTTAATTGATTTTAAAAATAAGAAAAAAATTTAAGAATTAAGATTATTCCAAAGACATGGAAAATTAGTGGTAAAGTGGGGACTAAAACTTTAGTCCACTGGTTTTTGGTTATCTACTAGTGCTAAGATAAAATGAGGATAATTACTTCCATTTACAACAGGCTTCACAATAAAACTTTGTATACTAAGCTTCTGAAGTACTTAAAAAATGTTTGGCTAACAGATATACTATTTACATACAAGTTTAAAGAAACATTTAATATGTGGGTTAAAGTAGAGCCCTACTCTTTTTACTTTTAGAAGAAAGTTTTTTGAAGAAGAAAGTTCCATAATTTGTATCAGACAAAAAAATAGAAATTGACCCAAAATTCCAATACACAATAAACTAGGGTCAGCTTATTAATGAGCTGAGACATTTAAACACCATAGTATTAATTAGTAGTAAATTATATATAACACTAGAGGCCCAATACACAAAATTCATGCAAGGGGCTCTGCCCTTGCAGCCCCAGTTTCATCTGCAAGGTCATCCAGAAGGTCATCTGGACAGTTGTTCTGCTGTTTGGTCTAATTAGTATATTAGCTCTTTATTATCTAGAGGCCCAGTGCACGAAATTTGTGCACGAGAGGGGCGGGGGGAGAATCCCTCAGCCTGACCTGTACCCTCTCCGATCCGGGAGCTGCAGTCTGGCCTCCCTCTGCAGGAGGCGACCGAGCTGATCAGGGGAAGGCGCCGCCCCCATCACTCCACTGCTGCTGTCACTGCTGGGCGCAGCAGCCGCCAAGGTGTTTTCATCAACATGGACTCCAGTCCCTTCACCACAAAAAAATGACAACTTTCTTCAGGCATTTTCAAGATGTCTCTTTCATAGGATATGACATTTCTTTCTTTCTTTCTTTTTTTTTTTTAATCCTCACCTGAGGGTATTTTTCCATTTATTTATAGAGAGCGTAGAAGAGGGAAAGACCTCACCACACACGCAGTCCCCTCCCGCCCACCTGCATGTGCAGCCTCCTCCTGAGTGGTCACAATGTTACAGTGTCCTGGACAATTTGCATATTACCTCTTTATATATACACTAGAGGCCCAATGCACAAAATCCATGCAAGAGTAGGCCTTCCTTCCCCCGAGTGCCGGCACTGGCTTCCCTTTATCACCTGGGACCCAGCCTTCCCTCGCAGCCCCGGCTTTGTCCGGAAGGTCGTCCAGTCTAATTAGCATGTTATGCTTTTATTATTATAGATAGTTACTAGAGGCCCAGCGCACAATTGAAATCGCACGAGGAGGCACCCCGCAGGGGGCTGGGACCTGCGCCTGACCCACATAGCACCGGCTACCATGTTGTGTCAGCTGGGGTAGGGGTGTGCTCCAAGCCGCGAGGCCACTCGGAGCACGCCCCGGGTTGCTGCATTGTATCTGCTGGGGTGGGGGCAGGCGCTCCTATGTGTTGTGTCTCCACTCTGGGCCCCCCCCCCCCCCCAGCCCCAGCCTCCCCACGGCCGCTGGGGTGGGGGTGGCACACAGTCCCCTCTCGCCCATCTGTGCACGCAGCTCCTCCTGAGCGGTCATGATGCTTGGCTAATTAGCATATTCCCTGTTTAATAGATAGATTCCCTATTTATTGTCACAGAAATATAAGAAAAAAGACTTCAACTGTGTTAAGACTTACAAATAACACAACCCACGAACACCTCAACATTGGAACTATTTATACTTCTGATAAACTTAATAACTGCTATGTATTTTTGATCATGATGGAAGTGAGTTTAAACACATATATTCATAAATCACTTTAAGGTTAAAAGGAAAAAGGAAGATCCAATTTGTCCCAGGACCGTTCTACTTCTCTATTCTTGAAATCTACTTTTATCTTGTACATAACCATTCAATATTAAGTTTGATATATAAAAAAGTTTATATTCATAAGTACAGAGAATAAAGGAAGATAGAAAAATAAAGGTATCTGAGAATATTAATATCCACTTGTAAAAATTGTACTTGGAGGTTTTTATTTTAGACCATTATTCAACATGGTACTAATCACTGCTATCTATTATTATTTCTGTTGACTTTTCCTACTTTCTAACCAGAGAACCCCCATATTAACTCATTGACTTGTTTAAATAAATCAAGAGCCTTTCAAAATAGCTTTAGATATTAAATCTGAGGTTTGTCAATTTCACCCCTTCTAGAGAAAATGGAAAACAGATATGGTGGTTTTAAAATATTTTCACAAATTATTTGACTCTTTTTAAAAGGTGAAGCCTAATTCCAGTCCCCTTGAATGCAGACCAGACTTAGTGACCTGTTTCTAAACAACCGAAAATGGTGGAAGTGAAGCTATCTAACCTCTCAGTTTTGGTAATAAAAAATATAGCTTCTACTAGTGTCTGTCTCTTGTCTAATCATTTGATCTACAGAAAACTAGTCACCAAGTTGTGAGGACATTCTTAAGCACCATGTTGAAAAGTCCACATGGAAAGGAATTAAGACCTCCCACCATTAACCAGTCATGTGAGTGAGCTACCTTGCAAGTAGGTCTTCCAGCCCCAATCAAACCTTCAGGTGACTACTGCTCCAGCTGAAATCTAGACTGTAATCTCATGAGAGACTCCACACCAGAAGTTCCAACTAAGTTGCTCCTGAAATCCTGATCCACAGAAATGATAATAAATGTTCTTTGTTGGGACAATGGGGCAATTCATTACTGTAGCAAGATATAACTAAGTAAGGAATGCAAAAAGATAATTTTACCAAATATGATATGAACTTAACATCTAGTTGTTTATGATAAAAATCAACAATCTATAGTCATCTATAATAATGACATAATATGCTAATTAGACCAGACAGCCAAATGACCTTCCGGACGAAGCTGGGGCTGCAAGGGCCAAGGCAGCAGCTGCAAGGGCTGAGCCCCTTGCACGAATTTCGTGCATTGGGCCTCTAGTGTCATGTAACAATGTAAACTAAAATTAGTAAATTTTACTTTTCTCTATAGGTGTAAATGGTATGATAAAACAAGTTCCAGAGAAAAATCTCACCTTGCAAGTGACAGTTCCGACTACTTGCCATGTATCTGCTATATCCTGTTTATCATATTGCATAGATTTTACTTTTTCAGTGATAGAAATAGAAACTTGTGGTTTTCCTTTGTATGTTCCAGCTTTCCAGGCTGGCTGCTTTTGTGGATGAGTCACAGAAGCAAAACTGATACTATCCAATGAATTCTGTAAGTTGGCATCTAGTAAAGTTCCAAATGGGCAAGCCTGTAGAAGCAAGTCAGGCAATTGGCTGAGTTTTGTATTTAGCTCAGTATCAATTTTTTGACTTGAATAAAGAAAATCCTGTATCCCAAAAAGAAGTTCAAAGCCTTGTGAAATTGCACTAATGCTAATTAGTGCTGGACGAGGGGATAAAGTTTGTTCAACTAGTGGAACACAAGCATATACTATGCCATTCTTCAGAAAAGCAACAACTGGCCAGAGTTCTTCACTTCCTACTTTAAGTCCATACACAGACGTTTTATTGATGCGAGAACAGCTATCACGACTCTCCATGAAGTCTCTATCTTCATCCAATAATCTAAGTTCGAAGAGTAATGATTTAAGAAAGGGACCATCTTCAGGGATAGGCACATAGCTTGTTCCATTGAAGACTTTGGCTCGTTTTTCAACAGTTGGATACCGTCTGCAGTATGGAAACAAAAAACATTAAAAATTATTCTTCCAAGTAAAATAAAAATGGAAGAATCCAAAAACAAAACACAAACTAAAAACTGAAGGTAAATAGTAATAACAAAATACAAAGTAACACATATATACACACCCACGAAAACCATAACCAAAAAAAATTTATATTGCTTGTTAAGTTCTGACTGTAGTAACTAACTGTTGCATAGTTGGTATATTATCTCAAATGATAAAGTATCATTCATTATCTACTACTAAACATAATTTAATAATTTTTTTTAAATAGGTAGAGAATATGGTTCTAATATGAAATCCTAGTTTCTTGGCCATTGAGATTCCCACTTGGTAGGCAAGGAATGTATACCTGGACACGTTTTAGGCGTCTATAAGAACTTTACTTTCTGATACCGTCATAGTAGAGTAGGATCAAAAGAAGTGGTTTGATTTAACCCTCTACAATTTTTAGTTCACTAGTTGAGAGGATACTATTACAAGAGGAATGTTCTATTCTATTTAACCTATAGTGAATAACTGGTACCCCAAGTTTTCTTGCCAACCCTTAGAAAAATATATGAGCATTTTAGTAATAATGGTTTACCTCTCTGGCCCTTGAAGATAGTATGAGGTAATAAAAAAAATCTGAATAATCCTTTATGATTTGCATGCTTTAGGCTGAATGGTAAGTTACTAATTCATCCCTTTTTGGGGGGAATCAGAATAGAAGGTGCTTTTGTTCATTTATAGAAATGTTAGATCATATTTTCTTAGTTCAAAAAATATGTGCTTTCTCTATTCCTTACCTTCCCACAATCCAAACAAAATCAACCTCTTGGTTATTAACTTCTGTGTAAATTACCTAACTCACCCAAGTCTTTTTTCTTATTAGTAAAATAAAGAGGTGGCTAAAGAACATACCAGTAATTCTCATCAAGGATCAAGAACATACCTTGGCCAAAATAATTTTTTTTCACTAATTGTACTAATAAAACATTGATGTTTACTAATATTGTTTAAAAAGAAAAACAATGTATTCAAATTTATCAGTGTATTGGTGATCCTTATTCATTTACATTCTGATGCATTTTCTTGGTTGAGAAAGGGAAAGAATTAGTTAGCATTCCAGTAATGTAGTTGTAGGTGGATGCCATTTCTTTCTCCGAGTCTCTGGATAAGAATAGTTGAGAAGTTTGGACTAAATTCTACTACTAAACATAATTTAATAGTTAATTAAACTATTAGAACAGTGTCTTGCAATCTAGTTACTTAAAGGATAATCAAAGTTCTTAAATGTAAGAATCTAATGACTGAATGTAAACTAAGAAGTTAATCTGGGACCTTTTACAATGCTTCAATGTATGCTCAATAAATATTTTTGTTGGATGATTCAACTTGCCATTTTGGATTTATTCTAGGCCTTTTCTAAAATAGGACTCACACCTTGAGTGGCCCTACAACTATGAGGTACAATAACAACCTCAGCCAGACTTAACCTGATACTATTACTAGTATCTATCCGGGCAGCAAACCTCTAAAACAGAATCTAAACCAAGTTGCTTTTGTGGGGAAAAAGTAGTTAGACACAGGAAAGATCATTTCTTTTTTTAAGTATTAAATTATGGCCATTATTGTTTGGCATATATGTGGGTAATATGCTAGAGCATATCTGTTTATCCCTACCACTGGTCCCAACAAGTCAGAAAACTGAAATAATAAAACTTAACTAATTCGGTCAACAATACAGAATAAGTGACAAATGAATTATTTGAACCGAACTTGCTGCTTCCATAAAGATGTTGAAGCGCTCAACCAAACATATCTGAATTTTTCTTCTGAAATATTCTGAGCTCAGTGGAAAAAAATTCTAAAAACAAGCATGACTTCTTCAAAGAAGTTATTTTTGTAAGCAGGTAAAAATCTTACCTCTATGAGATATTGAGATAAGCTACAAAGCCACAGTTACAAATACAGTATGGTATTGGTACAATAACAGAACTGAGACAGACCAATGGTTATATGGGAAACACAATAAACTATCAAATAGCTCCACAAATCAATGGAGAGAATATGTATTGTTTGGAAGACAATGTCAGAAAACTGGCCCACTTTATAGAGAAAAACAAAATGGGATTCCTATATTAACACCATATGCAAAGATGGACTATGGATAGAATAAAGATGTAAATTTAACAAATAAAATGATAAAGTTAAGAGAAGATAATGTACAGAGATATCCCGTGAAGTACTATTTTGCTTGCAATAAACAGTGATTTCTGTTTAATCAAGGGCAACATTAAATTCATTAGCAATAAGTGAAGAGAAAATATCTGTAATAGCTAAAATAATGACATAAGACTGTATTTCAAGAATACGCAATTAACTCCTGCACATTAACAGAAAAAAACCAGCAAGTCTCAAAGAAAAAAAAATGAACAAAGGATATCTATAGGCAAGTCACAGAAGAGGAAACCCAAAGGGTTAACAATCATTGCTACACAGAGAAAATCAAATAAAAATAAAATACTATTGTGGCAAAAACTGATTAGGAAAGAAAGGAGATACAGGAACCCTCACTCACTGCTAGTGAAAGGGTAGACTGGAGAAAGTATTATGAAGAGTCAATTATTTGGCAATATTTAGTCAAAATCAGCATAGATATGCCCCATACACATTTTGAGACTATCTACTACAGCACTGTTCTAATGGCAGAGTTGGAGGCAACCTGGGATACATCACTCCTGAAGAGGATTGGTAAATATCAAAGGTGTAAACCATGGATTACTACAGAGCAAGTAGAAATAATGATTTAGACCTGCACTGTCCAATATAGTAGCCGTTAGCCATATGTGATTAAACATAAAGTTAAACAATAGTGAATTCCTCACTTGCAATAACCACATTTCAAAAGCTGCATGTGGTTAGTGGCTATAATATTAGCACAGATTTAGAACATTTCCCATGTCCATCACTGCAGAAAATTATATTGAACAGTGCTGCTCTAGATGAATACAAAATAATGCTGAGAAATCTGACAAATGAAAGGAAAGGGAATGAAGTCGAAGGAACAATGATGTAATTTGAAAAATGAATACACAAACACACAAATACAAAGAGAGCAACAAAGATATGTTACCCATGAGGCAAGAAGAATGGCAGAAATAAAGATACCCAAGAGAATATATAAATAAAACGAGGAATACTTTGGATAGAACAATGAAGCTGATAAACCACACTAGCGAATATTATCATCACCCTTACTTGAGGTACAACAACAAAAAGTCCGTATTGGGGGCAAATGGTAAACTCCAACTTGATGCCCTTAGTAACAAAAATTATTTAGGTTGCAAAGCGGGAATTTTTCATGTCCACATTGCCAACCACTTTCATTTAAAATTACACTCATCTTTATTTGCTTCAATCTCACTCAGCTCTGCTACTTCACTACAGAGCATTCCTCAGAGAAGAATGAATTTGTTGGCAATACATAAACTGTCAATAGCCACTGAGAATAAAAGGTGAAACAGATTATTCAATTGCCACCTACATTTTATGAAGTTATTATATAGTACCCTTCACAGTTATTTTGATACACGTGGCAAATTCTAGAAGTAAAACCAGATCAGCTTACACCATCTAAGAAAAAGTGAATACAATGTAATTTGGTCCTTCTTCAATTCTCTTCAACCATTAGGAGTTAAACTATCTGAAATTTCCTAGGAATGAAACATGATAAGATGAAAATAACAGTCTGATACTGCTCAGCAAGGATTTTCCAGAAGAATGAGTTAAAATGTCATTGATTTTTAGTAGTGAAAGAAAAAAATTTAAACACGTGTAGTGCTCAGTAAGTTTCCTTCCTTTCATCTCTGTATCAATACTAAAGCAGGTGCAGTAATTTTAGACGTAGTACTACTAAATAACACTATTAGAAAACACACAATACTTAATATGTGCCAGGCAGCAACTCATTTAATTCTCACAACACGATGAGTTAATTATTAAAATACTCATGTAACAGGTGAAATAGAGGTTACGTAACTCGCACTAGGTTTCGGATCAGCGATACACTGCATCACAAAACCGTGCTCCATGACCCATTCCTCCGACGGATCATCCCGGAGGATTCAGCCTGGCATTTACCTGGAGAATCTGACCGTGCCACCAAGTGGAGTTCCGGGTTCGTGGCTGATGAGCCACACTGCTCGCTGAGCCATGCTAAGCCGCTAGTGCATCAGTGCACCCCGCAGGCCGCCACGGAGGAAGAGCGCAGACCGCCTTTCTCGGATGGGTTCTTAACAGAAGCCCGAGGTTCATTCATCCGAGCTGCCTTCTGCCCCACCACGAACAGGTGCGGCTCAGCAGGGAAGCTAGCGCCTTCAAAAGAAGTGACGAAAGCCTCTGAGTCCGTCCTGGCCAACACAGGCCACAAAAGACTTCTGCGAATCCGCACCTGGAATCTCGAGAACTTATGCTTCCCCAGCAACCCTAGCACTTGCTTCCTCTACATTCCACTTCCGGGATGGTGGCCCACCAGGATCAAGATTCCTCACTCGCCCAGCGACGAGCTTCTCCGCGGTTCGCCGGCTGCGCGCCCCTCCCGACTGCCGAGCCGGCGCGCGCAGCTCCACTTCCGGCGTCGAGGCGGTGACAATGGGAGCGGCGCGGGCGGCGCCGGGAGGCAGCTGACAGGCGTCTGCGGCTTCGCTTCATGGCCGCTCTCCCGCCCTGCCTGGGCTCGGAGGGGAGCTGGGGAGCCCGTGGCGGCCGGGAGCCGGAGCTGGCGAGCGGAGCGGGAACCTGTGCGCGGCGCCGCTGAGGCGCAGCATGTGAGCGGAGACGGCGTCCAGCGCGAGGCGAGCCTCCCAGCCGGCCGGGATGGCTACGACGGCCGAGCTCTTCGAGGTGGGTCCCGGCGGGTCTTCGGGGAGTGGCAGGCCCGGGGTTCAGGCAGCGAGGTAGGCGGGCGGAGGAGCGGGTGTCCGCCCGCGGCCCGAGCAGCCCTCGGAAGAAAGGTGCACAGCGGAGGGGTGGGGTGGCGGCCCCGGTGTCCGCGCGGGCGGAGCATGATATGGGGGCGGGTTGGGTGGGGGTTCGGGTGGGGAGGGGAGCCTGGAGTCCTGAAGTGGGAGAGAGGAAGCCTGGGAGGCCGGGGCGTGGGGAGACGAATGCGGGAGGGATGAGCGGTGGGAAGGGCTGGCTCGGGCGCGGAGAGCGGAGTCCGAAGCCCCAGGCTGGGCCGGCCCCTCGCGTCGCTGGGCCCCTCGTGTGATTTTCTCGGGGCCGCCTGCGATCGGGGCGCCTCGGGGCTGCTCCTGGTTTGTGATCACCCCGTTAGTGACCGGAAGCGGCGCTCACCTGCCAGCCCGTTCACTCTTACACTGGAAAAGGCCGGCCGACGTATTGTTTTAGGATAATAAAGGCCCGTTTAGCCCGCTGGACGGAAGGGGGGCAGAACTAAAAGGAACATTTGTGTGCCCGCCTCCGAGAAGTGGGGTGCGCTATAAAACCAGCGACCCGCTGGCTGGAGGAGCCTTCCCGCGGAGACGGCGAGCTCCCCGAGGGGTTCCCTGGGAGTGTCCAGTCTCCAGGACGTGAAGTGTAATTTCGGGAAATCCAGTGTGAGAAGCTGCGCGGTGTGAGATAATAGGATGGGAAAGTTCTAATGGGACCACAAAACAATGAAACGTGAAAAGAACGGATCTCCTTTTGTGAAAGAAATGAAAACAGATATGAAGAAAGAGGAAGGAAAGACCCCTTTTGTGTGTGCTTGTGTTTCATGTTGAGCAACAAAGGAAGTAATAAGTGAGAAGACTGAAGACTGCAGTCGGCAATAGAGAATTTCTGTCTGAGTGACAATTGGATCCTTTTTCTGCTTAAGATTCAGCAGGGGTTTTTTTTTTGTGTGTATTTTTTGTTTGTTTGTTTTTGGCCTAAAGTGTAAATGCCACAGTGTTTATAACTGGGAACTTTTCACATTTGTTACTGTTCCAGTATTTCGGGTTTCTGCCAGCTTTTGGATAGATAATGCTTTTGAGAGGAATAAGGTGCCGTTGTTATAATAAATTGTAACAAAATAGTAAGTTGTGAGTGAAGGATTTATAGTTACAAGAGAGAATTTGGAAATGCTAATAGCATTTCTTCAGATTTAAGTGATGAGAGAGAGAGCACATTAACTACTCCAGTTCCATCAGTTTATCGATTGACACGGGCATGGAGATATTCTTTTTGCTACAAGCTTTTACTGTGTGTTGTTGGGAAAGGTACTAAAGGAGTTCTGTAGTTCCTTGTTTTATTTTTTTACATCTTATAAAGGTAGAAAACTATGTATGAAGTTGAGATCTTTAATTTACTTAATAAAATACTGGACTCGCTAGCTTTTAATAGGAAAGTTATCTTGTCATACAGTTCATAAGGCATTAGTCTTTGAGTTAATGAGTACTGCTTGACATTCCTAATTATGTCTCTTTTTTCTTTAAACGTTTGACCATGAGTTCATATAACTTACTTGAAAGTGTATTTGATTTCTACTCCCATTGGTGGGAAGGGGAGGAAGTAGAGAAATACATATTTTGCTTTATAGGGTCCACCATTTAGTAAAGTAGTTAAACCAAATTAGGGTTTAACTTCACTCAGTGACTCCAGTTATGTGACAGCTGGTAATATTTACTTACTGATAGTGCAGCGATTTTCAACCCGTGTGCCTCTGGCTGCAATAACTTAAAAAATATTTATTTTTATTGATTTCAGAGAGAAAGGGAGAGGGAGAGAGAGATAGAATCGTCAGTGATGAGAGAGAATCATTGATTGGCTGCCTCCTGCACGCCCCCCACTGGTTATCTAGCCCACAACCCCGCCATTTGGGAATCCTGGTTCATAGGTTGATATGCTCAACCACTGAGCCACAACAGTCGGGCTGCTGCAAGAATTTTTTTTTTTAATATATATATTTTATTGATTTTTTACAGAGAGAAAGGGAGAGAGATAGAGAGTTAGAAACATCGATGAGAGAGAAACATCGATCAGCTGCATCCTGCACACTTCCTACTGGGAATGTGCCCGCAACCAAGTACATGCCCTTGACCGGAATCGAACCTGGGACCTCCCAGTTCGCAGGCCGATGCTCTATCCACTGAGCCAAACCGATTAGGGCAGAATTTTTAAAATAAGCAATACTTGACTAGTCAGGGGCACTGACCTTTTTCCCTTAGATTGTCAAATAAAAAAATGACAACAACCAACATAATAGCTATCCACCATGAATGAATCAAAATTATACCTACTTTTTGTCAGATCAGTAAAAAATACAACAATTTTTTGTTTTCCACAGAATTTTAGTAATTACTTTATGTGTGCTGTGAGATGGAAAAGGTTGAAAACCACTGCTGATAGAAACAGACTAGTTCTGTGGCCAGAGGGTTCATAGAGCAATGTTAAACATGCTTATGGATCTTAACTCATGTGAATTTCTTTTTCCTGACCATATGTAGTTTGTTGTTTCATCAATATGAAAAGCATTATTACATTAATAGTTACAATGGAATTTTAATAGTATGATTAAGAAAAATATTTCCCTTTTCACCCCTACAACAGGCTCTACTCTTGAATAAGTTCTCATACCTAAGTGAAAATTGGTTTCTTTGATTTAGCGGGAGGAGAGGGATTTTTAAAAAAACCACACAAACCGTAGTCATTGCTGTTATTTCCTGTTCCTACTTCCATAGGATCTAGGTTGTAGGACAAGTCAGGGAATGTTTTTTTCTCTTCCCTTTCTTAGTCACAGCTGGGGAACTATGAGAAGCAGAGGTCAGGGCGTAGTCAAGGATATTTTGTTTTTATGCATCCTGGTTTTAGGATGTAGTCAAGGATATTTTGTTTTTATACATCCTGGTTTTAATGCACTATTAAGTTGAATTTTGCATTCATTTTTCCATATTGAAAGAGGTCAAATCAATGCAAAATTGCTTTGAATTCATGAAATTCCACGTGTTAATTCTATTTCTTTTAAAATATTATTGATCCCATGAGACTGCTTTTTTTTTTTTTTTTTTTACAAAAACACCTTCACACAACAAAATCAACTATAGGATATTTCCTTGGTTGACAGAAATGATTAGTAATAGATTATTCAGTTATTTTAATAGTGAGTATCCTGGAAATACTATTTCCTTCTTAGTTTCAGCCCTTGTTGACAACTCTTTCTAAAAGGATCTATGTGTGTGTTTCTAAATGATCACCTCAGGATGGACATTCTGACTAGGAATTCCTATGTGGTTTGGAGTAATTATTCCTCCACATATAAAGAAGTAGCTGGGGTAGTAAGTTCTTTTTCTGTTGTTGCAAATATTCTTCTCTTACTGCACTACTGAGGATATTATACTCCCTTCTCACTTGCTATTTTTTTCTCTTGTTATTCTGGAATCTTCTCTTTGGGCAAGTTACCTTAATGGGAGAGTTTTTTGTTAACTATGGTCAATTACCCATTTATTCAACAGATATTTATTGAGGATCTATTAAGTTCAAGATAAGGTGCCAAGAGTAATGAGGCTGCATGCCATAGAAATATTAATCTTAGTGCACTGTAAAAAAAAAACCACAAAAACCCAAATGGTTCACAGGCCAAATAGGTTTTGGAAATTGGGCATACTTTGTTTTGTTAGAGATGTACAATATACCTTAGTATGTTAGAAATTCTGAGATGTTCATTTTTAAGCTTTTTTGACATGAAATGTTTATTTTGTAGTGTTTATTAATTTTGTGAATTTCATGTACATACTTTGGAAAATGTTGAATTATACATAGAACCTGCCCTTATTGTTAAGTAGAGGGAGGGGAAAAATAGATACATAACTACACTAGAGGCCTGATGCATGAAATTCCTGCAAGGGCCTTGGCCCCTGCTGCAATGGTGGCCGCCCACTACAGCTTTGTTTTGAAGGACAGACATCCAGAAGGACGTGTGGTCTAATTAGCATATTACACTTTCATTATTATAGATATTCTTGAAATAAAGTTATAAATGGTGTTAGGCCTAGATAAAGTGATATAGGAGTTGAGAGGGTGGGAAATTTACCTCTAGAAATGTGGAAGGATTAGGAAGTGTCATTTGAATGATATACAGAGGATAAGTTTTGAATTTGTGGAACTGGGTGGAGGGATTTTCTAATAAAGTAGACAGTAAAATCCAAGCCATAAAAGGAGGTAAGTGTAGACCCTGGGGACAGGGGAAGAGTTCATTTTGGCTGGAGTGTAACATGCATGAAGAAGAGGAATGACATGCAAGGAAAATTGGGGGTTAATTGTATAGGTCCTGAATGCCAGAATTAGGAATTAGTTGTTGTTTTTTCTTTATTGTAAATGTTGATGCCTTGGTAATGGTATTTGAGATCATGTAATTTGACTGTGGTGACAATGGCTCTTTGACTTCCGGGTTGGAATTTGAATAGCCAAGAACACATTTTTTACGCAGAAATTTATGTCTCTTAGATTTTCAAACTAAGAAACATATTTATGGAAAGATCTCTTGTTAATGTGATAAATATATATTGATGAATGTGAGATATACAAGTAAGGACCACTCCTTTACCTTTAAGGTGCTGAAATGCTGCTTGTTTCAGCCATATTAGCTGTTAAATAAATGTTTAAAGGTTTTAAGAGATGTGGCCAGGAGCCGAGTACAGAGACAAAAATATGTATTTCTTATATCACATCATCACAGGGAGATATTCGTTAAGAAACAATACAGTGCAGTGGGAGTACAGAATATTTTCCTTGGATAATTAGGAGAGGTTTCATATAGTAATCACATAAATTGCATGTTGATAGATGAGTGGAAACTTTTTGGAAATGGGCATTCCAAGGCAGAGGTGGAAGATGACTACAACTTGTAAAGTGAGGTGTATTCAGAGTACTGAGGAGAGATAGAATCTGTATTTGCATGTTTTAGGTGTGGAAGTGGTGGCTCACAACAAGGCATTGAGATCTCAGGGGCCGTTGGGGGGAACTTTGAGAAGGCTTTATAAAGTCCATGCTTAAGGGAGTTGACATGCCTTTTTTGGGAGAGAGGGGGAGTGGAGAGACAGATATGGGTGGTTGTAACACATTGTACTGGATCTATTTTGGTAAAGATGTTCTGAGAAAATATAAAAGTTTAGTTGGGTATCTCAGAAACAATGTTAAGTTAAAGATTCATGTTCCTGTTCAAGGGCTTGATGTCTTAATTTTTAACAGAAATTACTACAAATCCCATGTTTTCTTAAATTCGGTAGCATATGTAAGGAGTATGAAATAAAATCAGTTTAATAGAGCAATCAATAACCAATTACTTAAAGTTGAATTTAATATGATAGTATCTTAGCCTGTAGTTGTATACTTCAGTTTTTGTTTTGGTAATTTTTGCTTTTAATTGCTACTATAGTAAAATAGAAGGTGAAGATATACCTTCATTTGGTTTATGAAATTCTAAGAGATTTCTCTTTTGACAATCCTCTTGGGAAGACTTGGTCATTTGGAGGTCTTAAGAATTTGTTAATTTGTCTTTTTCTCATTGTAAATGCCTTTGTAGCAAGGTTGAGTATAAGAAAGCAAGTCATTGAGATTCATTTAGTTTTATAAGCAGGAAGATTTGTTTCGTTTTTTGCTTTTTTGTAACTTCAATTACATTAAGCTCAGTAGCTGATTTATCTTAAACTTTTGTGGTAATTTGATTGCCTCTGAAGATAAAACCTGTGCGTTGTTTCCAGGACACTGTTCTCTTCTAATTTTTCCTCTTCCTGCACTGTTCCCTCCTTCTTTGTTTTTTGTTTGTTGGATCTTTTCCCTCTTTCTTTCTCCAAATGTTGTCATGTTTCTCTTCCTTCTGATCTCATCCAATTCAGAGGTTTTAAATAATACCTTTAAAATTATATCTAGCTTCAGTTTCGTCCCTGTAATACAAACTTATTTTTCTGACTTGTATATCTAACTAGAGGCCTGGTGCACAAAATTTGTGCACTCATGGGAGTTCCGGGGTCCCTCAGCTGGGCCTGCGCCCTCTCACAGTTTGGGAGCCCTTGGGGGATGTCCAACTGACGGCTTAGGCCCGCTCCCCACTGATGCCTAAGCCATCAGTCAGACATCCTTTTAACACTGCCGCAGAGGCAGGAGAGGCTCCTGCCACCACTGCTGTGCTCACCAGCCATGAGCCCGGCTTCTGGATGAGTGGCGCTCCCTCTATGAGAGCACACTGACCACCAGGCGGAAGCTCCTGCATTGAGCGTCTGCCCCCTGGTGGTCAGTGCATGTTATAGCGACCGGTTCCACCATTTGGTCGATTTGCATATTAGCCTTTTATTATATAGGTTTGTCTCTGTACTGGTGCTCCAGCTATGTCTTCAGCAGGCTGTTCCCGTGTTTTGTAAGACTGGCAGCTACTGGGTTGTGTGGCTTATAATGTGACCAGTGGGTCCTATAGTAACCTCCTTTGCTGTAAAATGGATCCCTTGGTCTGATGTGATATGCAGGATCTCACGCCAGGGGAACAAACACTCCCTCTGTGAGAGACAAACCCAACTAGGAATGTTTTCAATTTTGGCAGAATGAATTACTTTTCCACAATGGAAAGGGTACAATGTAGTCAACTTGCCACCATGTGGCTGATTAGTCTACTTGTAGGATGGGGCTGTTTTAGGGCTTAGAGTTGGTCTCTGTTCACTGTTAGGTTAGCTCTCTGGCTTTGATAGTAGCTGAATCAGCCTTGGTGAGTAGGACCTCATGCTGTTGGAGTCATGTTGTATCTGTATTATGTTTGCTCTGTTCAGTGTGCTAATGCTGGGCAGAAGCTGGCTGATGTGAACTGGTAGAGGCATTTTGTCTTCATTGATTAATTCTTTTTCCATGGTGGATGTCTGTCTTTTAGGGGTGTTAACATGTGTCACCAAGATCTTATTTCTTCATGCCCACTCCCAAATATCCATCCACATGACTCTGCCCAAGACTTCTTATCTTCATGTACTAATCTTTGTCCTCTGATAGCCAGGCTTTTTGCTGTTGTCTGTGAGTCCCATGTATATTCTAATCTCAGGTCAGTTCTCTTGTCCACCCAAGAGAACAGTCAGGTATGTTTCCCTAACCTTTGCCTATTGGGAAGATATTTTTCTTGCCACTGAATTTCATGGCTTTCCCTGAATGAGGCTGTAATTGCAGCTGCTGTTCATTTTTAGTAGACATATCTGCCTAGCCAATTCTCCATGAACCAAACTCAGTGACTTAATGAATATCCTATTTCCATGTCCCAACTACCTACTGAGTTATAACAACTCACTCAGCAGTTTTAACACTGAAGTTTGTGCATGCATTTTTATTTACTTACCACATACTACTGTTGCTTTTTCCTGTTGTTAGACTATGAGTTTCTCAGTTTGTATTTATACATCTTTATAATTCAAAGCCTAACAGAGTGCTTGACACTGGAAATGGTATTGTTCAGTTAATGTTTATCAGTGAAAAAGTGTTTTTAACTATGATTAAAAAATGGAAAATTTTATACATAAAACAATTTAAACTGGAATCACTAGCAAGTGCTACCAGCTTAAATTATATGCTAAGTGGGAGACAATATATGATATTTATTTGCAAGAGAGTAGTGTGGAAAATATGTAAATAATTGTGTACTAGTCTAAAAAATGCATTATCAGCTGATGGTGAACATTTGAATATTTATTTATTTTAAATATATTTTTATTGATTTCAGAGATAAAGGGAGAGAGAGAGAGATACATCAATGATGAGAGAGAATCATATTGGCTGCCTCCTGCACACCCACTACTGGGTATCGAGCCCGCAACCTGACATATGCCTTTGACAGGAATTGAACCTGGGACCCTTCAGTCTGCAGGCTGGCACTCTATCCACTGAGCTGGCTAGGGATGAATATTTATTTATTTTTGGATTGGTCCTTCTAATATTTTTTTGTTTTCTAACTAATGTTTTTTCCATGAGAAAATTTAGAAAATACTTTTATCTTGTTTTTTTCCATCAGATATTGTGAGCATTTTCCTCATTTTATTTAAATTTTTTTATAACATGATTTTAATAGGAACATAGTTTTTCATCTTACAAGTTTACCATAACTTTTCAATGATGATTTTGTTGAATATTTATGTAGACAATTTTACCCAGCAAACATTCTGTAAAAAGTTTTTAAGTTTTTATTTGCTTTTCCCTTAAAATTTTAAAAGTAGAATTACTGGGTTAAAGGGTAAGAACATTTGTAATATTGTTGATATTACCAAACTATTACCTATTGCCTCCAAAAATATTGTACCTGTTAACATTTCTAATAGTAATGAGAGTATGAATGTCAGTTTACCCTCCCCTGCATTACATATTATAATTTTTTTTTTATTGATTTTTTACAGAGAGGAAGGGAGAGTGATAGAGAGTTAGAAACATCGATGAGAGAGAAACATCGATCAGCTGTCTCCTGCACATCTCCTACTGGGAGATGTGCCCACAACCCAGGTACATGCCCTTGACCGGAATCGAATCCGGGACCCTTCAGTCTGCAGGCCGACGCTCTATCCACTGAGCCAAACCGGTTTTGGCTACATATTATAATTTTTAAAAACTTTGTCACTTTGTGAGATAAAAAAAGTGAAAATTTGACTATTTGTGCAATTGCATGTTTTTTATGTTTCTTGACCATTTGTATTTCTTCAATAAATTGTTCACTTTTCTGTTGGGATGTTTTAACTGGTATTAGTAATTTAATTTCATTTGAAGTTCTCACATAGTAGAACCTGTTTCATTTTTGTAGGTGTTTTTAAGTTATCTTCTATGAAAAATTTTAAAAGAACATTTATTTTATAAACTAGGAACCTTTCGTGGCAGATGAGTATATTGAACGTCTTGTATGGAGAACCCCAGGAGGAGGCTCTAGAGGAGGATCTGAAGCTTTTGATCCTAAAAGGTGAAGTGAAAATTTTTTTTCATAGACCCAATCTAGTACAGATTTATGTTTGAAATAGATGTTGCTATTGGAATTTCTTTTAACATTCATGTAAAGGGATTTTAGTTAACAGTTGGTCATTAAAAGACACAAGCATTAGAAGTTTGGTTGATTTTTTTCCCCCCTTTACATTCCTTTTATTTTAGAGAGGACTTTAACTAGTATGAGGGAAGGGGTTTTGTTACATTATAAGAACTTAATATTTTCTTCAATTATTAATAAATGAGAAAGAGTTGGCAATAAAAACATGTTAAATGTGTTGTTTTAAGTATAGCTGTAAATTGGGGAACAGAAAGTCACTGAACTCTAGAATGTACAATATGATTTTTATGTAGTATATTTACCTATTGACTGTTTCTTTGAAATTGGTTTCTATTTTGGAGGTTAATGGAGATTTTAGGTGAGGTTTTCTTTCATGTCAGAGATAATTCCTAACAAGATACTATAGAGAAGGTTAACATGATCATCCTTAGTTCAATTCAAGTTTATTAATACCTTACAGTTCTAAATGAAGTTCCTAAAATTAATCATAGGAGGATTGATACATATTCTTATTTTCCTTTATTAGGTTATTAGAAGAATTTGTAAATCATATTCAAGAACTCCAGATAATGGATGAAAGGATTCAAAGGAAAGTGGAGAAACTAGAGCAACAGTGTCAGAAAGAAGCTAAGGAATTTGCCAAGAAGGTACAAGAGCTTCAGAAAAGCAATCAGGTAAATACTTAGCTAAGCAATGAATAATTTATATAGACTATAATATCTTTATTTCCTTTCAGCTTTTAGTTCTTAATAAAAATCTAGTCAAATGAGATTAACTGTTGAGGCTTCTCTCTAGTTCTCCCATATCATGGGATAAAATGTTAATGAATTGTTATCAAACACTCCTGGCAGTGGCTTACATTTGGGATCACAGTGTTCCCTTCTTAGGATGGGGTGCTTTCCAGTATAGTGTGGTCCTTGCTTCTCCTCTAACAATCCAACCTTTCAAGAATGATGCTTCAGCAGACCTATATCTTTTTTTTTTTTTTAATTAAATCTTTATTGTTCAGATTATTACATTAGTTACTCTTTTTTCCCACCATAACTCCCCTCCACCCAGTTCCAACCCCACCCTCTGCCCTCACTCCCCACCCACTGTCCTCATCCATAGGTGCACGATTGTTGTCTAATCTCTTCACTCACCCCCACACCCCTTTCTCCCCCCCCCCCAAGAATAGTCAGTCCATTCCCTTTCTATGTCCCTGATTCTATTACAATCACCAGTTCATCAGATTATTTATTCACTTGATTTTTAGATTCACTTGTTGATAGATGTGTATTTGTTGTTCATAATTTGTATCTTTACCTTTTTCTTCTTCTTCCTCTTCTTACAGGATACCTTTCAGCATTTCATATAATACTGGTTTGGTGGTGGTGAACTCCTTTAGCTTTTTCTTATCTGTGAAGCTCTTTATCTGGCCTTCATTTCTGAATGATAGCTTTGCTGGATAAAGTAGTCTTGGTTGTAGGTTCTTGGTATTCATCACTTTGAATATTTCTTGCCATTCCCTTCTGGCCTGCAAAGTTTCTGTTGAGAAATCAGCTGACAGTCGTATGGGTACTCCCTTGTAGGTAACTGATTTTCTTTCTCTTGCTGCTTTTAGGATTCTCTCTTTGTCTTTTGCTCTTGGCATTTTAATTATGATGTGTCTTGGTGTGGTCCTCTTTGGATTCCTTTTGTTTGGGGTTCTCTGAGCTTCCTGGACTTGGAAGTCTATTCCTTTCACCAGGTAGGGGAAGTTTTCTGCCATTATTTCTTGAAATAGGTTTTCAATATCTTGCTCTCTCTCATCTTCTGGCACCCCTATAATTCGGATGTTGGTACGCTTGAAGCTGTCCCAGAGGCTCCTTACACTATCTTCATATTTTCGGATTCTTTTTTCATTTTGCTTTTCCGGTTGGGTGTTTTTTGCTTTTTCGTATTTCAAATCTTTGACTTGATCCTTGCAACCCTCTGGTCTGCTGTTGGGAGTCTGTATAATATTCTTTATTTCAGTCAGTGTATGCTTAATTTCTAGTTGGTCCTTTATCACAACATCGAGGGTCTCATTAGATTTCTTGAGGATCTCACTACATTTATCGGCGGTCTTACCAGTCTTTTCGAGGGCTTCTAAACAGTTCTTTAAAGACCTTAAAAGTGTGGTTTTGAACTCTATATCCAACAGTTTTCTTTCCTCCAATTCTGTCGTTTGTGTCCTGTTTCTTTGTCTCGGCATTTTTTTATGCTTCGCTGTGTCGATAGAGTGCCTTTCTGTGCTAAGTGTCCCAATTACCTAAGGTAGACACTCTTGGTGCACCCCCTTATGGGCTTTGTGCACAGTCTTGTTGTGGTTAAGCCTTGATTGTTGTAGTTATCACTGTGAGGAATTGACCTCCAGGTCAATTGGCTGTGAGAATCATCTGTGTCTGCGGTGGGAGAGCTTCTGTGCTGGAGACACCCCTCTGGGGCTAGACTTGCTTCGATGGGGCTTTGGTGCTCAAAGCAGACCTATATCTTTAAGGGCTTATTGTTAGCTTGGATATTTAGGTAGTCACTTGCATTCTCATTTAATCATAAAACATAGTAATATCAGAAAATTATTGCCTGGATAAGGTTTTTCTCCAGAGGAAACCTGGTCTGGGAAGTTTCACAAAAATCATGAGTTATGTGCCCTAATAAGAATTACAATGTAACTGGAAAAATGAATGCAGAATTCTTCCTCAATTCATTTTGGAGTAAAAAAAAAAAATAAACTGGCCTTGGGGCTAAGTAGGTCAAGCTTCTTAGCCATTCTTTAGCTCCAGACTGAATCTGGAACCTCCAAACCCCTTGCACAGCCTGATCTAGACTTGCTTGCCCTTTGTGAGTGTGTAAGTGTATAAGTTTAAGGAACAATGTTTAGCTTTGCTGCTTCCCAGGGACTATTTGTTTTTTTAGCATTAGGGATTAGCAAACTGATCTCTGCTCAAATTTCATTTATTTAGATTCCTTTATTTAAGCATCTATGGCTGTGAGAAAATATTTAATGATGTCAATAATTTATATAAGATAGAAATTATATTTTTAAGTAGTTAAATTGATAGATTTCAGGTACTTCTAATGCAATTTTCCCTTGATAATAATAATTAAATATTAATAGTTTAACAAGTTCTGAAGCCAACTTTCTCTACCAAGTATTAGCTGTGTAACTTCAAGCAACTCAAGCTTTTCTGTGCCTCAGTTTTTTCATCTGTATATAAAATAGATTGTTGTAAGGATTACATAAATAAATACATTAATATGCTTAGAATAGTGTCTAGCATAGAGGATGTCCTTAGTATATCTAAATTGTCAGCAATTTTATTATTGGCAATTCTGAGGCATTCATAGTGTATAATTTTCATCTACCAGAAGATAATCAGTATACTGTGGGAAAGGGATATTCTAGGAAGTAATACACATTTGCCTCATTAGAATAATTGTAATCTTTTCTGTTTTCAAAGCTGAGCAAAAAAAAAACAAAAAAAAAAAACCTTACTTAAAATATTATCATTGCTCTTTAAATATTTAAATGTTTTTTAAATATTTTTTTAAATCAGTGTCTTTTACTTCTAACATGTTTTTAACTCTTTAGTGTAGTAGCAAGTGAGTTGTTCAGATGACTGGTCTTTTTGATACTTAGTTCATTGTTATCAGAGCCATTATTTATGAGTAAGTGGTACTGGGAAACTTTGTTAAACAGAATGAATAGTAACTAGTGTTGCTGTTTTATTGATTGGTAAGTGTATTCATGATAAAATATAATTTTAGTAGTTAAAGTATAAAATTTTGCAATTTTGTTAATTTTTCAGATTATGTGTTGATCTATTAGGCATGAATCGTTTTTGTAGATCATCTTTTATATAATTTCTGTGTTATCTTTAGTTACCTCAGTTTGAGAGTAGTAATGAGTTAGTTTAGTTTTGATACGAATTATAAGTTAATCTGGGTGCTGTCATTCTATTATAAGTAAAAACTGCATTCTGTCATTGTATTTTATGCTTATGCATTTTTTTTTTTTCAGGTTGCCTTCCAACATTTCCAAGAACTGGATGAGCACATTAGCTATGTAGCAACCAAGGTCTGTCACCTTGGAGACCAGTTGGAAGGGGTAAACACACCCAGACAACGGGCAGTAGAGGCTCAGAAATTGATGAAATACTTTAATGAGTTTCTAGATGGAGAATTGAAATCTGATGTTTTTACAAATTCTGAAAAGGTGAGCACTATTGAAGGATAAAAGCAAATTATAGCATTAATAACAATGTCCTAATTATTAACTACAGTTAGTACTTTCCAGAGAATAACTTCACATCACCGAGTAGCTGACTTATTGTTCTGATGTGTAAATTAGTACACTATCTTACAGATTGCTGATGAAGTGTTCTAATTTTTAAATGGATTGGTTGGCTTTTTTTTTTTTCATGAAATTATGTTTGGTTTAGAAATGCCGAGGTGACTATATTAATGAGTGTTTCTTTTCTGTAATTGACTTTTAATATTAGCAGAATTTCTGTAGATTTTGAATAGTTACATTTCATTGGATGAGGGTGGTCTGACCTAATCATTGAAAAGTTGAGGTGGCATTTTTGTTGTTTTATTCACTTAAAGTGGGATATATGCAGCAGAATAATCTGAATTATTTTCATATATCTTGTTTACCCTTTTTGGATTCATAAACTCAGAAGAAACTTACACTTCTGCTTTCTGTAAGTAATTAGTTGAATTTTTTCAGAGTAAATGAACTATAGGTTTCATTGGGAAGGTGATTGTGGCATTATGAAATGGTAAGATTTCAGTGCCAGAAAGACAAAAGTGTATGTTTTATTGACTTATTGGTGATACCCCAAATGTATTCCTGTTGCTCAAAAAGTTTTATTTGTTGAGAATTTTAAAAGAAAATTGTTTGGGTGAGGGTCTGTGGGCATACATAGGGGAATATTACTATTTTCAAATATAAACATTTTTGACATATATATATGGGTTTTAAAAAAATTATTGCTTTTATTTTTTTAATAGATAAAGGAAGCAGCAGACATCATTCAGAAGTTGCACCTAATCGCCCAAGAGTTACCTTTTGATAGGCAAGTTTATTTCTCAAGAGCTAATTTAGATATATGGTATAATTTATAGAATAAACTTGTATTTTTTCCGGTATGATTTTGCTCATTAATTCAACAAGAGTGTATTGAGTACCTCCTTTGTATAAGGTACAATATATAATAGTTGAATGAAAAAATACGGTCTCAGTTTCTAAATTTAATAATATACCTTGAAATAATTTCAGTTCTTTGTTTTCCCCTGGGGAAAATATGATGAAGAAGAATTTTGAAATTTACTGAAGTGAGATTTTAAATTTTCATTTTTTGGACTTTCATAATCAAGATGGGAGGAGACTGAGAGTGTTTAAACATGGAACCACCCAGCTGCTTTTTCCTATCTCTAGATGAGAGTATTTAAGTTTTTAAAGATATGAGACAATGAAAAGCTGATGAAAGCTATAAAGTTTCTTCCAAAATGTCAGTTTCACACAGATTGTTAAATACAATTTTATGTAGTTTTTATACTCATTAGCTTATCCGCAGTCTCTGGAGAATTCAGGTTAAGAATCCTTGCTTTAGTTGAAAGGCTTAAGGCCATCTAAATCAAGTATTAATGGTTTTATCCCAAAATTAACTTTACTGAGATGGAAATTTTTACATGATTTCCTTTGTCCTTGGAATATCAGACACTTTAATAAAATATTGGTAGTAGTAGTTCCTGCATGTGAATATCTGAAAGAAATATGTCTTCCCATATAATAGACAATATATCTTTATTCTTTTGGTAATACTTGGAAGATCCTCTGGTACAGGTAGAATATAAATGTATTGCTATACTTAAAGCTTGACCATATATTGCAAACATATAGAGTTCCCTACCCACAAAATACCTTATTTTATTCTCAACTATGTCCTCATAAAGGATTAGCAGTAATGGTCATCTGTCACTTAGATATTATTATAATAATCTTATTCTTGCCCAGCATGAGAGTAATGATTTTTAAAGTGACCCACAAAAAATCTCTCTTTTAACTTTATCTCATTTCATTCTTGTGCCATTTACTTAAATGGGTAAAATGTGAAGCTCATGATAGGTGCATAATAATTGTTGGCTACCTCTCTCATCCCCTCTCTATCCTCTCTATTCTATGTTTCTATAAAACATGGCATATACTCATCTCTTCCATTTCTCAATTATACAATTGCATACTTCTCTTACAGTTTTGTTTTAGCCTCTCTGCCAGTTCTTGGAGTTGAATATATATCCTAATCAGATTTAATTTTTTTCACAAAGATTCACAACTCCTTACGTGCACTGTGTGATCTGCCATGACTTTGATATAGTCATGCCTCACATATGTTGTTTTGGCCATCCACAGACTGCATATATGATCCCATAAGATAATAATGGAGCTGAAAAATTCCTATCATCTAGAGACATTGGCCATTGTGATGTTGTAGTGCTATGCATTACTCATGTGTTTGTGGTGATGCTGATGTAAACAAACCTATTTTGCTGCCAGTCATATAAAAGTGTAGCACATGCAATTATGCAAAGTATATAATACTTGATAATTATAATAAACAACTATGTTACTGGTTTATGTATTTATTGTACTTTTTATCATTATTGTAGAATGTACTCTTTCTTTTTATAAAAACATTTTTCTGTAAAACAGTATGCCTGGTTACACTAGCAGTGGCCTCTTGTGTCTCAGGTTTATTGGGTCTCTTGATGGCATCATTTTCTCTTGTGGTTGATTTAATCTTGTGTTTTGTATGGTAACATGCTGTATAGGCTTGTAGTTTAGGAGTAATAGGCTTTATACAATATAGCATTGGTGTGTAATAGGCCATACTGTCTTTGTTTGTATAAGTGTACTGTCTGATGTTCACACAACAGTGAAATTGCCTAATGACCCATTTTTCAGAACATATTCCTATTATTGAGTGGCATAGACTGTATATCAATTTTGTATAACTTTAAATTTTTATTACTTTCTTCATCTGTCTTTGGCATCTCTTTTGCCAGTCACTTTCCTCTGTCTTCACACTGATTGTGTAGGAACTTTCGGCATCCATTTTCCATGATGTGTATTTCCCCTGATATTTAAGATTTGAGAAAAATTCTAGTGTATGGTATGTGTGATATTTTAGTTTCTGAATTTGCAAAGATTGATTACTAGGCACAATGCTTAGTCCTTTTTCTGGCTTCTACACTAGTTTTAAAATAGCTCATTTGTATATACTTTTTATTTTTATTTTAAATAACGATAATTGAACTTTTGAAAAAAAATCCCAACAGAGGGAGGAATATACAAATATCAAGTGAATTTAAAATGCCAGAGAATATGACTAGGGGCAGTAGCTCAGTGATGGAGCTGGCTGGATTATTAATGCCTCATACAATTCTTCGTTGTTTGACAATTGGTTATTCAATATGGGTTTCCTAAATGAGAACCAGCCACTCCATCTGAATATCCCAAATTTAGTTTTGTCACCTGGCATGCTTCCTGTCAGTACTGTCTCCCTTTTGGCTTTATCTTTTTCTTTCTTCCTTATTTTATGATGATCTTTAGTACAGAGGACTCACATATATCCCCAAACACAGTTTCCCCTTTTATTAATATTTTACAATAGTACCATTGCTATGGTATATTTGTCACAACTAATGAACTTCATCATTGGTTTTTATCTTTCAGATTTTCAGATGTAAAATCCAAAATTGCAAGTAAGTGGGGTTCTATTTATTTAACTGTTTTGAACAAGCAATAAATTACTTGGGTAAAAGAAAAAATTGTAAGAGGAGAGATAGTGGATCATGTCATCCTTCCATCCTATCCTTGGCTTTGATTGCTTTTCCTTGAAACAAACATTAGCAAATTCTTGGGTATTCCTCCAGAGTATTCTATAGATAAATAAGCCTAGGATATAAATCATGTATATATGTGTAAAATTTAGTTCTGTCATCCTCATTTATTTTAACACATTTCGTACCGCATAGAAATCTCTAAGACATACGCCAGGGACCACACGTTTTTGGGCAAACTGCACGTTATTTAAATCATAACTACAGATCATAATGCACTGTAGGTGTTGTTTTTCAATAATTATAACATTCTTATTTACAAAAACAATTAAACAATTAAAGTTCCTAGTACTTGTTTAACGTATGGTACTGTGTAAAACATTTTCCTCTATGAAGAGGGACCAAACAAAATTTACATAAGTATCTAGATTCGCTCCTTTTTCCATGGGCGTGAAAAACGAGAACACTTGTGAGTGGTCCTTAACAGATGGCGCGCAAAACATGAGAAAGCTCGTGAGCGGTACGAAAGGTGTTAAAATAATTAGTAGCATTCTATATAAATAGTTTTTACCTTCTGTTTTTAATTTAACAATGTATCTTCGAGATTATTCATACAGATATCTCTAGAGTAGGTCCTTTTTTTAAAAAAAACTAAGTTTATAATTTCTTACATAACTAGTTTGATTTTTGCCAATCTTTGGATTATATTTTAGGCAACTCATTCTAGGTTTCTAGAAAAACCACTGTATTTCAGGTTCCTGTGGTAGCCCGATCACTGTTTGCGAGGCCATTTTGTATAGAAGGTTCAAAGAACTACCTATTTGGACTTCCTGCTCTGTTTTTGATCACTATAGATAAGTCAAAAGTTCAGTTACTCATTCAGAACTATTATAACCTCAAGAATATAGTGAATCAAATATCACATATTATCTTAAGGTAGAATTTGGTGTTGAATCCACCATTTTGTTCAAGGCAAAGGCATCTGAACTCAAAAATTTCTGTAGTCCTCACTCTTTCTGCACTTCCAAGTTTAAGATTTTTCTTTTCTCTTGATCTCAGAGATACCATTGGGAAGATTTCCCCTGTCAGTTGCTTTTAAAGTAATAGTGGTAAATAGCAGTCAGACTGTGGGAGTTCAACTATTTTATTTGGGAAGATAGGAAAGATGTTTTTGTCTTGAAAATATAGATTTATATATCGCAATATATTGTGGTATCTAGATTCAGTGTAATATCTTACTGTTTTGTAATTTTTCAAAAGAGGGCTAGATCCATAGTCATTATATTTATAAACTAGAGGCCCCATGCATGAAAATTTATGCACTGGAGGGGGTGGTCCCTCAGCCCAGTCTGCCCCCTCTCATAGTCCGGGAGCCCTCAGGAGTGGGAGGCGACCTGGCGATCAGGGGAAGGCGACGCCTCCATCACACCTCTGCTGCTGCCACTGCTGGCAGCACAAGCCTTGGCCTGCCCTGGTTACCCGAGCCTCAGGTGGCCCTGGGCTGCTGGGAAGCCACCATCCGAGGCTTGCCTGCGCCTCGGGCCAGCCCTTGGGTTGCTGAGGGGCTGAGGAGACGGGGGGACTCCAGAGGCAGGCACATGGCAAGGTCCCAGCGGGGCTGAGGGGACTGGGCGCTGCCATCTTTGAGGGCGTGGTAGTCAGTTAGCATATTCCCTCCTTATTGGCTGTGGGTGCCGCCATCTTTGAGAGCAGGACAATCAGTTAGCATATTCCCTCCTTTTTGGTTGTGGGCACCGCCATCTTTGCAACAGCATGAGGGTCAATTAGCATATTCCCTCTTTATTAGATAGGATAGTTCATATACTAGCAAATAGCTTGCATACCTTGTTTGTCTCATTGACTTCTTTTTATTTTTAGGCAAATACCATGATTTAGAATGCCAGCTGATTCAGGAGTTTACTAGTGCTCAAAAAAAAGGTGAAATCTCCAGAATGAGAGAAGTAGCAGCAGTTTTACTTCATTTTAAGGTAAGTAGTAAAAATTATAAGTGAAAATATAGTCTTCACGGCTGGAGATTATGTAAATTCTGTATATTATAGTCTCTGATTTTCTCCTATTGTATGACTATCAGGATGATAATTTTTGTTTTGAATAATCTTACTGTACATTTTATATCTTTCTCTATAAGATATGTTAAATTTTAGGTGTTTAATATTATTTAAATAGGGATTTTATATTCTATAACATTAATATTTTATCAAACACCAATATGTATATTTGATATCATATGTCAAGCTATATATGAATTTTTATATAGTTTGCCATAGAAAGTCATATTTTTTTGCCTTCTTAATTTATAATGTATTGTTCTTTTCAGTCAAGCATGTTATGAAATAGGTCAAAAGCAAGAAGACTTGAACTTTAGTATCTAGTGGAATGTAGGAACCACAGAGTGGGTGGAATGTGACTCATAAAAGACAAGTTAAATCCAGAGAATCTCAGGTGGTAATACAAGGAATATTCTATTCTAGAACTGTCTTCTTGGAATTTGAACTACAAAGATAATCTTTGTATGGGAATGCATTTCTGTAAACATAATGCTTAAAGGAATAGTATTTCCTTTAGTCTGTTTCTTTATATTTATATCAGACTAGAAGCCCGATGCACAAAAATTCGTGCAAGAATAGGCCTTCCTTCCTCTGCTGCCGGCACCGGCTTCCCTCTGGCACCCAGGACCTGGGCTGCTTCCTTCCTCTGGCCACCAGCAAGCACCTGGGATGCGGGTTGGCTTCCCTCCGGCCCAGCTTCTTCAGGAAGGACATCCGGAAGACATCCAGTCTAATTAGCATATTACCCTTTTATTATTGTAGATTAGGGAAATATAAGCCATTTGTTGAACTTTTCATTTAAGTACTATATTTAAGTATTAAGAATGGCTCTTGAGCCCTAGCTGGTTTAGCTTAGTGGATAGAATGTTGGACTCTGGACTGGAAGTTCCCAGGTTGGATTCCGGTCAGGGGCACATGCTAGGGTTGTGGGCTCAATCCCCAGTAGGAGGCATGCAGGAGGCAGCCGATCAATGATTCTCTCTCATCATTGATGTTTCTATCTCTCCCCCTCCCTTCATTTCTGAAATCAATAAAAAAAAAATGTATATAAAAAAAGAATGGCTCTTGAGACATTATACTTTATATTGCTTACCTTATTTTTTAAAATTAGCTTAATATGACAAATTATTTTATTTAAACACATTCTATTTAAATGGATTCAATTTTAAAAATAAATTTTCAGAATGTCAGTTAAATGCAGCTCTGTCCATATTCTTGCAAGGGAAAGCAAATGCTTTGAATCCAAAAGAGGAAAGAAGGAAATATATATTTCTAAAACCTTTTCTCAAGATCTTGAATCTGTTTGTGTGTGTGCACATGTTTTAGAGTTGAAGGAGATGACTTGATGATTGGGTAAAATGACTATAAAGAACTCAGTTATGCCTAATTTTTCTTTGAAGTCCAGCAACTATTGGCCATTCATAGGGACACAGACATAGCTTTATTATATTATATAGGTATGCTTTTTTTTAATTGAGATTATTATTACAATTTAACAGAACAGTGATAATGTATTTCTTTCTTCTTCATAGGGTTACTCCCATTGTGTTGATGTTTATATAAAGCAGTGCCAGGAGGTAACATAACAGTACACTTTTTGTATTTCATTTCATTTTATGCTAATTTGTGTTTTAAAAACCATTTAAACATTATGTATTCACTATGTAAAATGCCTCTGCTATTTAGGGTGCTTACATGAGAAATGATATATTTGAAGATGCAGCAATACTCTGTCAACGGGTGAACAAACAAGTTGGAGATATCTTTAGTAATCCAGAAACAGTACTAGCTAAACTTATTCAAAACGTATTTGAAATCAAACTACAGGTAATTTTAAATAATGACTATGTAGTTTTTAAAGCAATATTTGATTTTTTTTCTCTGTGTCTTAAAAGTTTTTTTAATTACTAGTTTACTGTTTAATGACCATAGGAATAGAAATCTACTTATTCACTGAAGAGGGAAAGGAGTGATAGTGTCATGCTTTTTAAAACATGTTTTGTTGCCCTAGCTGGTTTGGCTCAGTGGATAGAGTGTCGGCCTGCAACTGAGGTTCACAGGTTCGATTCCTGTCGAGAGCATGTACCTCAGTTGCAGACTCCTGGCCCTGAGTTGGGGCGCACATGGGAGGCAACCAATTGATGTGTCTCTCTACATCGATGTTTCTCTTTGTCTCTCCCCCTCCCTTTCACTCTCTAAAAAATCAATGGAAAAGATCCTCTGGTGAGGATTAACAACAAAAACAAAAAAAAAGAAAAACATGTTTTGTTGAAAAAGTATGCTAATCACGAAGTGTCATAAGAACACATGTTTGAATTTTGTTTACCAGTAGTAGTAGTATCAATTGTAGTAACAGGTTATTATTTTTATTGGGTCTTCACCTTGACCAATAGATGGCATTTGTGAAACTGAATAAGGATTACAAATGCAGTCTGTAGAATTTTTTATAATATGGTACTCACATGAAAAAGAAAAAACAGAATTTAATTTATAGCCTATACTCTCATAGCATTATATTTTAAGGCAACATTTCCTAAACTATATTTACCACTGGATTAAAATACATTAAATATGTTTTTTTTAAAACAACTTAGGGCTTTTAAATACCCTTTAAAAGTAGTAATATGCATGTATTTCTCTAGAAATGGGGGTGAAATATACAACATTTCCCAGTTTTAGAGTAATGCCTATTAATGTTTCAAGGGACAATAATATTACCAAGACCACAGTTTGGTAAATGCTGCTTTAAGAAAATGCTTATATTGGTGTAGACTGGGGTTTTGTTTGTTGTTGTTGTTGTAAATGTACTTTATGAGTCAGGATAGGCCATTTTCAAGGAAAAAGATATTTTGAAATTCTTAATGCTTATTCCTATGACTGATGTAGACGGACTAGTAAATATAGCGGTAAAATTTTAAACCTATTTTTGTTATTGGTATATTTTCTATACATTGCCTTTTCCATTGAATTGTAAGTCAGAAAAATTTAAGGATGTGGAGTTAATTTCAGAAAAATACATCTTGAGTATGTAATTTAATATTTACTTAATTGACAAAATGTTGACTTTTTTTTTTAGAGTTTTGTGAAAGACCAGTTAGAAGAATGTAGGAAGTCTGATGCAGAGCAGTACCTCAAAAATCTCTATGATTTATATACAAGGTATATTTTTAATTATTATAAAATCATAACAGATCTTAGATTTTAATGTTTTTTTGAAAATGGGGAAGTATTCAAGTATTTTTGAATAATAGTTTGCCAGATAGCAGTCTGTCTTTTAGCATTAAATACTTGGCTTATAAACTAGTATTGTACAAGAATAGCATTCTTAGTACATTAATTTAGGGGTATTATGCTTTATATTAATGTATTTAATGAAACATAAAGCTTTGTTTACATTGTTTAAAACTAAGACTTGAAAATTTTGTTTCCGATTTTAATTGTAAGCTAGTTCACTGTTCTTTAATTTTTCCTCCAAGAACTAGTATAATTATATTTATCTGCAGTTGCAGTTTTAGAAATTGAGGAAGTGACAAATTCTTTTTTTTAATCTTTATTATTGAAAATATTACATATGTCCCTTCTTTTTTCCCATTGACCCCCTTCAGCCCACTAGTGCCTGACAAATTCTTTTAAAAATGACAATTTCAGCCTTAAGTATAATGTGAGAATCTGTTTTTGGTAAAAGACATTGTTAAACTTAGAAATATTATATCAGAAGTTTCATATGTAGTTTTTACCCAACCCTATGGCTATTGTTCAGTGTCATCATTTTGAGAGGAAAGTTTTCAAAAATAACCATAATCTGAAAGTTCTTATCTATACTAATAAAAGGGTAATATGCTAATTAGACCAGGTTGACTGGACATCTTCTAGTTGTCCTGCCTTCCTTCCGGACAAAGCCACGGTTGGGGGGGCTGAGGCAGAAGTGGTTAGGGGCAATCAGGCCGGCAGAGGAGGGCAGTTAGGGGCAACCAGGCAGGCATAGGGGTTAGTAGTGATCAGGCAGGCAAGCAGGTGAACGGTTAAGAGCCAGCAGTCCCAGATTGCGAGAGGGATGTCTGACTGCCAGTTTAGGCCCAATCCCGCAGACATCCCCCGAGGGGTCCCGGATTGGAGAGGGTTCAAGCTGAGCTGAGGGACTCCTCCTCCCTCTCCCCTGTGCATGAATTTTATGCACCGGTCCTCTAGTAAATAACAACATTATTATGAGCCTGTCTTCAACAATGGGAAGCAGAAAATTAGAGAGAAGTCCACATGGACAAAGCCCAAAGGGAATGAACAGAGAGTAGACTCCTCAATATTCTGACTTGTGTACCATGTCATGAATAGCATTAGACCATACTTGAAGAATTTCTGCCACTTTTTGCCATTTCTAGACTGGTTGGTTGCCTCCGTTTCCTCTCCTAAGCCATCCCTAGCCGTTTATGGCAGTTTCAAAACCATAATGTTCATAGTATTCATTCTATTTTAAATATAATCCTAAATAAGCTGCTCTCTGCATCCTAATAAGTACCTTCCCAAACTTTAAGAAATGGTGGTTTAACATAAGCTATTAAATTCACATTGTAAAAATATATATTTGTTAGTATTGTTACTATATCTAAAATATATATTAATCTTTTTTCCCCCTCTTCCATGAAAAGAACCACAAATCTTTCCAGCAAGCTGATGGAGTTTAACTTAGGTACTGATAAACAGACTTTCTTGTCTAAGCTTATCAAATCCATTTTCATTTCCTATTTGGAGAACTATATTGAGGTGGAGATTGGATATTTGAAAAGCAGAAGTGCTATGATCCTACAGCGCTATTATGATTCAAAAAACCATCAAAAGAGATCCATTGGCACAGGAGGGTGAGTGTTTATGATAAATTTTATATAATAAGACTAAAGATATTAAGAACTTTATTATATTTGGACAGAGTTGTCAAATACTGAGTCATTGGAATTTTCTATGAAGAACTCTTTTAATCCAATTTGTTTATAATATTGATCAAATCCTGTCCCTTGAACCACATGTTAAACATGACCTAACATAATATAATTAAAATGTAAAGCAGAATACCAGTCCTATAAAGAGTTCTATAGATTCTTTTTTAGTTTCAAACTCATTAAAGTATTTCAGGTTATTAACTAGGAAGCACATTATTTTTTTGTTGATTATTACAGGTGTGAAAAAAAAACCAGCCAATAGACAGTTCACAGTTTAGGTACCCTAAGCTTTTTAATGACTTGTACATAAAATTATTTAATTAATACCTTAAAACTTGTGATTATTCACATACTAGAAGGTAGTGATTTTCTGAAAGAATTGGTGGCACCTCAGTAATCCAGATCTCAACTATCTAGAACCCAGTTGATTCTAGGATGAAGCAGAATGACTTCTGTGGAGCCATATAACCAGGGTCCAGAGTCCACATACATACATTCAAGTCAGTATTTTATTTCCTAGTTTGTTGTATATTAAATAATGATCAGGGGGAAGTTACAATTAGGAATAAAAATTGACAGCTGAGAGGCAGCAAGTAAAGAAAAAGAAAAACTAAAGAACAATCAAACATTTTTAAGTAAATTAGTTCACAGTAGTCTGGAGCTACATATTCTAAGATAAAAAAAAAAATCTAACCTAATGATACCACCATATAATAAACGTTCAGAGTGACCCTTTAGTCATTAAGGAAAGCTAAATTATGTTGAACATATCTTGTTTAATAATAATGAAGAAATGTTTATTGGGATTATTATAACCATTATATTTAAATTGTTTAATATATTTTAAAAACATTACATTTTAAAGATTATTTTAAGCAGGACCATTTAGTTATCTGGAATACTAACTTATTTGGAGTAGCCCACTTCCTACAAAATAGAACAAGGACTTCTTGGCTATCAAGTTAGAATTGTAGAGCTGAAAGAGCCTTTGGAGATCATAACTCTGAGTCTCCTAATTTTTCAGGTGAAAGTCGTCTGTTTAGAGCAGTGGTTCTCAACCTTCTGGCCCTTTAAATACAGTTCCTCATGTTCTGACCCAACCATAAAATTATTTTTGTTGCTACTTCAAAACTGTAATGTTGCTACTGTTATGAATCATAATATAAATATCTGATATGCAGGATGGTCTTAGGCGACCCCTGTGAAAGGGTCGTTCGACCGCCAAAGGGGTCGCAACCCATAGATTGAGAACCGCTGGTTTAGAGATTTAAGGCTCACTTCTCTTTTCAGAACTAATTATTACAATTAGAACTTTTTAGATCTGGCTATTGGTCCATTTTTTTTATTGTTGTTGATGTATACTAACTTTGAGAGTACTTGAAATGAAAATCTATGTATAGTGAAGTGTTCTTTTTTAATTGGTTAATATGATGCTCTAGTATTCAAGATTTGAAAGAGAGAATTAGACAACGTACCAACTTACCTTTGGGGCCAAGTATCGATACTCATGGGGAAACCTTTCTATCCCAAGAAGTGGTGGTTAATCTTTTACAAGAAACCAAACAAGCCTTTGAAAGATGTCATAGGGTAAGAGTAATTGTAAATTTATTTTATTTATACATAGTTGTGTATTTTAAGTTTTGCCTTATTTATACTAAGATATAAATCTGCTGTCTGGTTAGGAACAACTATTTTTTTTGTAATAAAAATATATAGGATTTTTGTTTTAGAGAACAAAATTACTTTAAAATTATTTAGAAGTACATTTGTAAAAATGTTACGGTATGACACACCTAGGTGGGTGATGGGTATATTTGGTACAGTAATATATTTAATTTTCTGAATACTGGAAATATGTTAAAATATTTCTAAATATAGTTCAACATGTATCTCAGATTGTCCAACATGTAGCTGTCAACATTATACAGGGTGGGGCAAAAGTAGGTTTACGATTGTGAGTAAATGAAACAGTTTATTCTTGTGTTAATATTTATTAATTATTGTATTATTTTCCATATAAACAACTATAAACCAACTTTCTCCATACCCCATATTTATTGTTTGAATCATAGCAACTCTAAATCATCACCTTCTGCCTGGAAAGTCAAAAGATTAAAATTCAGTTCAATTCAGTGCAACCAGATCCAACAAATTATGTGTTTACTTTGTGCCAGCTGCTGTGTTAGACATTGAGGATATAAATATTAGATACATACACTACTTTTGAATAGTATGGAGAAAGAAAGTCAACATGTAAAGAATTGATGCAAAGTTTGTCTGCACTGTTGTGACCAAAGAGGAAGCAACCGGTTCTGTCTGGTTAAGGAATTGAAAAAAAGTATATCAGGAAAGGTTTCAAAAAGGAGGCATTTGAGACCTAGATCTTCAAAGCTAAATAGGTCATCTTTAGGAAGATGCTGCTAGCAGGCAGTTTCAGGTAGAGAGAATAATATATGTACAAAAACATATACAAAGATCAATTATGCAGCATGAAATGCTTGAAATAAAAATGTACGTGAAGAGAGGAGGTGGAAAAGATAGAGAAGAACTGTCTGTATACCATGCTTATAAATTTGGACTTGACCTTATAAATGATGATGGCAGCTTTAAAGGATATAAAAAAGGGCAGTGTAATATAATAAGCAAGCAGGTTGGTTTTTATTTCCTTTTTTAAAAAATAACTTTGAGCCCTAGCCGGTTTGGCTCAGTGGATAGAGCATCGGCCTGTGGACCGAAGGGTCCTCGGTTCGATTCCAGTCAAGGGCACATACCTCAGTTGCAGGCTTCTCCCCAGCCTGGGCCCTGGTTGCAGGAGGCAACCAATCGATGTGTTTCTTTCACATTGATGTTTCTATCTGACTTTCCCTCTCTCTGAAAATCAATGGAAAAATACCCTCGGGTGAGGATTAAAAAACAAACAACTTTGACATTCAATAAATTGCATATATTAAAAAAATTAAGTAAATTTGATAAATTATGTGTACAGTTGGAAGCTATAACTAGTCAAAATAATGAAAAGATTCATTACATCAAAAAGTTCACTCTTGCCCTTTTATCATCTCCTTTTTCCCTACCTCCACTTCTATCGTCAGGCAACCCCTGATCTATTATATGTCACTACAGGTTAGTTTTTTAAAAGAGGGGACATTTGAGGACTAAGTCTTAAAAGCTAAAAAGGATGTCTTCAAGAAGATTAATTTTATAGAATTTTTTATAAATGGAATTATAGTATAGTATATAGATATGTTTCTGTCTCCTTTCACTCAGTATAATTATATTGAGATTCATCCATGTTTTGTGTATGTATTAGTATGTTCCTTTTCGTTTCTGGATAGTATTTTATTGCGTGTATGTACCTAATTTGTTTATTAATTTACCTATTGATGGAAGTTAAGATTGATTCCAGTGTTTGACTATGACAAATGAAGTTGCTATGAACATTCATGTAATATGTCTTTATGTGGTCAATGCTTCCATTCTCTTGGGTATATACTTAGTAAAGATATGGTAGTAGTCATCAAGGTACTGCCTGTTTTCTAAAGTTATTGTTTCATTTGACATTCCTACCAGTAGTGTGTGAGTGTTCCATTTTTTCCATATGATGTGATCTCCAGTATTTGCTATGATGAGTCCTTTTAATTTTAGACAATTTAATAGGGCGTGTAGTCATACCTCATTATGGTTTTATTTTTGAATTTCCTAATAACTGATGATGTTGAGTATCTTTTCATGTGTCTGCATTCCACGTTGGTTGGGACAAAAAAAAGCTTTACAGTTGTTCATATGGAAAATAATAAATAATACAAGAATAAACTCTGTGCTCACAACTGTAAACCTACACTTGCCAAACCCTGTATATATATATTTTGATGTATTTTTGTACATTTGTAAAATTAGGTTGTCTGAATTTGAGAGGTAATTTTCTAACTTTTTAAGAGATATTTTATTTTCTCAGCATAACTACTGATAATTCTTTTACTGAATACTTAATCAGCACCAGCATCAATATCAAAATGAACATATATTATTGTGGGTTTACTATGTGCTAAATATTATGTTAAAAGTACTTTATGGTACATGCATTTTCATATTTTATTCTCACCTCAAGACTAGGATGTAAGTATGATTGATATTATTCCCACCTTGCAAATGAAGAAGTTGAGGCTTTGTAGGGTTAAATAACATCTCAAGGGTTCACTCAACTAGGAAGTGATGAAGCTAGGATTTGAGCCTTTCGTATTTTATAGCACATCAGTTTATTGGTTTCCCCATCTCATCCCCCAATAAAGAGTAGTTTTTGTTTTGAGTATTGGTGGCTCAGACTTTTTTGACCATACCCCCCAATGAGAAATGCACTTTACATGGCAGCTCAGAATATGTACTATATGTGTGCGTGTGTATGCATGTGTGTATTTCATGAAACTATATTTGGTTTTACTGTGTACATCAAGAGGGATTTTATTATATTTTATTTTCTATTGGTTCTCTCTCCCTTCTCGTCTCTTTCTTATCACAATCCACTAATGGGATTGCAATCCAGGTCAGAAGAACATTATTGATCTAGTCTAAGCAAGGAGAGTTGTAGGCAAATATGGAGCATTGTATGTATGTGAGAGAGGCACTGGAAGTGGGAAAGAAGAGGTGTAAGTTATTATTTTGATACCTGAATACTGATTACATCTTATACAAAGTTGATTGCTGAAATAAAAATGTTGCCTTTTTTTAAAGGTAGACTTGAGGAGTGATGTATTTGTTTTTTGTTTTTAAAGCTCTCTGATCCTTCTGATTTACCAAGGAATGCCTTTAGAATTTTTACCATTCTTGTGGAATTTTTATGTATTGAGCATATTGATTATGCTTTGGAAACAGGACTTGCTGGTAAGTATATTTGTGCTATAATTTGTATCAAGTTCCTTTGATCCTGCTAGGTTAAATTATATGCATGTTTTACATATATTCAGCTCTATGTCGAATTTAGTTCACTACAATGAATAATGCTTTTTGAGCTATAATGCAAGGATTTGTCAGATGCTGAAAGCTATACAAAGACACAATTCTTTCATATTGCTCACATCAAGCAGGACAGGATAAAATTCCAGAAGTGAAATGACCAAAGTGTGTTACAAATTCTTAAGAATTCTATACATGTAAACTGTTTTCCTAAAGGCTTTTTATTTCACTAATTTACACTGCTCCTGGCATGTATGACTGTGCCAGTTTTTCTGCACATCATTAAATACTTTTATTGAAAACTTTAATAATTTAGTGGTTAAAATATGTATACATACCTTAATTTTCATGTCTTTCATGAATAGCAAGGATTAATATTTCCTACTTGTGTATTGATTTTACTTTTTTCTCTTGTAAGTTTATGTTGGAGCCTTTAATTTTCTTATCAGTGAGTGATTTTGTCTTTTGTGGGAAAATAAAGCACCTTTGGTTTTCATTTTTAAAACTTTGAAAAAATCATCATCATATAAAGAACTCTAGGTATTTTTATTTCCTCATTTCCTGTGAATATTTTTCCTCATCCCTTATGTCTTTTATTTATTTATTTTTCCATCAGATAATTTTTCCCCAAAGCTTTGTTTGCTCTTAGATAATACAGTATATTTTGGATTTGACTTTTTTTTTTAATTGAATGTATTGGGGTGACATTGGTTAGTAAAATTATATAGGTTTCAGGTATACAATTCCATAGTACATCATCTGTATATTGTATTATGTGTTCACTACCCCAAGTCAGTCTCTGCCCGTCACCATTTATCTCCCCTATAACCTCTTTTATCCATCTTCCCTCTCCTCCTCCCCCACCCCCCCCCCCCTCTTCCCCTCTGGTAATCACCATACTACTGTCTGTGTCTGTGAACTTCTTTTTTTTCTCTTTGCTTAATCCCTTCACCTTTTTCACCCAGCCCCCAATCCCCTTCCCCTCTGACAGCTGTCAGTCTGTTCCCTAGAAACGTAAGTATCCAGGGTTAGAGGGACCTTAGAGTTTATCTATTACTATTACTCTTTTATAAAAAAGGGGGAATTGAAATTTGGAACATTCAGCTGTCCTTTGGGGGGCCAGAATGTGGAGTAGCCTGAATACTATTCTGAAAATTAAGAATTTATTTTGGCCTTAGTTGGTTTGTCTCAGTTGATAGAGCATCGGCCTGAAAGGTCCCAGGTTCGATTCCAGTCAAGGGCACATGCCCAGGTTGTGGGCCCGATCCCCAGTAAGGGGCTGTGCAGGAGGCAGCTGATCAGTGATTCTCATTATTGATGTTTCTGTCTCTCTCTCTCCCTCTCCCTTCCTCTCTGAATTCAATAAACATATATTTTAAAAAAGAATTTATTCTGTAAACAGTGAGGAGAATATTTTTGAGGCAGTAGTGGAGAATATGGTGAGTGAAATGAGTAAGTTTAAATATGTTGAAATTGCATAAAAAATAAACAGATTTGAACCACGAAGCTAGTTTTAAAATTATTTTAACTGTTATCAGAGATAAAGAGACCTGGCTACAAGAAAAATGGTAGAAGTGTGTTCATGACTCAAGTGATTCATTGGGCACAAGAGAGTGGAAAAAGGAAGAAACATGTATAGTTTAAGATGATGCATTGATTGATTGATTTATCTCAGCAAATAATGAAGACTGTAGATGGTGAAAAATTGGGCATAAAAACTTTGGATTAATTTTGTTATGGTTATTAAGTTTAATTTTACTTTTCGGTGAACAAAAATCATTGTTGATTTATTAAGACAGTAATTACTTTTATTCATGTTGTATATACAAAAACCACATTCATTTTTCTTTTGCCAAGATGAACTTCTTAAAGTATGATTCTAACATATACACACATGCCTTCCAACTTTAGGAATTCCTTCTTCAGATTCTCGGAACGCAAATCTCTATTTTTTGGATGTTGTGCATCAGGCCAATACTATTTTTCATCTTTTTGACAAGCAGTTTAATGACCACCTTATGCCACTAATAAGGTTAGTTAAATTTTCTTTGGTATTTCAGTAAATATAATATTCTACAAATTTTTTTAAATATTAAAATACATGTTCATAGTAACATCAAATGGAAAGGTGTGAAATTAAAAGTAAAGGTCTTTTGCCTTCTTCCTTGTCTCCTATTTTCTGTGGTATTCATTTTGATTTATTTGAAAAGACTGAATCTCATGTCATAAACCTATATCTGATGTGAAAGAAGATCTCTAGCTTGTACCCAGTTGTAACATAAAGACATACAACACAAATTTTATGAGAGTAATAGGATAGATTTTGATGAGGCATTAAGTAAAATTTGGTTTATATCTTCCTATCTATTTATGTGAATTTTTAAAGCACATGAGGATTAAATTAAACATTATATATGTTAACATGATTTATAAACCTATATGTGTACTTTATTATTAAAGAGGAAAACTATTAATATAAAGGATAAAATTCCAGGCATTTTGCTGTAAACATTGATATGCCAAGACATTAGTCGAGAAACAGTCCCAAAGATATAAATCACTTGTGATCTGTGAATTACACTTTGAAAGGAAATTTACTTATTCTCATAGCAGAGAATTCACATTACTACTACGGAAGCATATTTCTTATTATTTTGGGTTATTTTGATATTTAGGTAGCATTCAGAAGGCAAATATTACTGTCAAGTTTTTTTTGTTTTGTTTTGTTTTTAATATAAGAAAGCTAAATACAACTGTTGGTCTCCAAATTTTAATTAGTATAATTTACTATGTTCTTAAGACTCTGGTGATAGTCTGTAACTTTTCTTACGATTATAACAGATATTTAATAAACAAGAAAACGAAATAATTCCAAAATTTCAAAATCACATTTTTATATTCTTAAGGGATGGCTTCTCAGAGCTGAAAGTAACAAATCTGAATATTGCTTTTCTCTATTAACTTACTATTATAATGAATACTAAATACAGTTGACTCTTGAACAATGTGGGGGTTAGGAATGCCAACCCCCCTAACTTCTCCCTCAGTAAAAAATCTGTGTATAACTATTGACTCCCCAAAAACTTAACTATACTAATAGTCTGTTGACTGGAAACCTTACTGGTAAAATAAATAGTAGATTAACACACATTTTGTACATTATATGTATTATATGCTGTATTCTTACATTACAGTAAACTAGAGAAAAGAAAATGTTATTAACAAATTATAAAGGCCTGGGCATGGCTCAGTGGTTGAGCATCGACCTATGAACCAAGAGGTCATGGTTCGATTACTGGTCAGGGCACATGCCAGGTTGCAGGTTTGATCACCAGTGGGGAGCATGTAGGAGGCAGCTGATCAATGATTGATGTTTCTATCTCTCCCTCTCCTTTCCTCTCTGAAATCAATAAAAATATATTGTGTGTGTTTTTTTAAAGAAAATCATAAGAGAAAATACATATACAGTATTTATTGAAAAAGATCCATGTCTTAGTGCACCCACACAATTCAAACCCATGTTGTGCAAAATCAACTATAATTACTTTACTACTTATGCAATTTTTGGATTTGAGAGCATATTAAAACATGTATGTGTATAAATGTATATAACAATACACATATGAATATGAAAAACTTCGCATTGTAAGGCTACTAATGTGATTTTTTTTCTTTAAACATTCAATAGCTCTTCTCCTAAGTTATCTGAATGCCTTCAGAAGAAAAAAGAAATAATTGAACAGATGGAGATGAAATTGGATACCGGTATTGATAGGCAAGTTGTTAGTTTTACTTTTTCTCTTACATTTCTAAAAATTATAAAAACACCATTTTCTATATTATAAAAGGCCAGTGGCCGGAACAACCAAACGACTGGTCACCAGGAGGTGCATGGAACACCTCTTGGTCCCTCCCCACGGCCCATAAGCTGCTCGCGGTGGTGGGGCAGGGCTCGCAACTCATGTGGCATGGTGGGGCTCGCGGCTTGTGTGTTGCAGTGGCTCGCGGCAGCGAGCTACTCACGCGTGGTGGGTCTGGGGTCCCACCATCACTGCGGGTCTGGGTCTCGCGTGACTTCGCATGCTGCGCCTCTAATAGTAGTATAAAAATGGTTTTCAGAAAAGAAAAAAGTCTCAATTTTACCATCCTGCTATACAATTTGACTTTATTTTTACATGTTGCTTTTATCCTTCTTAGAATATTATTTTTATTAGTTCCTTAAGTTTATTATTTCTGGAAGCCAGTATATTTATATTTACTTTTAAACCAAATTCAGTTAAAAATTTTTTTGTAACGCCCCCCACACACACACACACACTTGTTCTCTCTCACTCCTTCCTTCTTTCTCCAATATGTAACAGAGGATTTTATTTTCATTTAGAATTTTCAGGCTTATATATGAAATGCTTTAAGTAAATATACTACTAATTTTCTAAAGGTAACTTCCACTAAGTGAATGCAAACTCTACATTCAAAGTATTTTTATAATGTTTATTGTAGTCAATTACCTATTCTTAGTATAGTGCAGTGGGTCTTTTTTTTTTTCTTTTGAGATCATGGTGGGCATATATTTATTGATGCTTATAATAGCTACTACGTATCAAGCATTTGCTATGTGCCAGGCACAGTGAAAGAATCTTTGTATTATTTCATGTATTAGATAGGAAATATTTTTCTATTTTACAGATGAGGAAATGGAGGCTTAAAGAAATTAAATAATTTGCTCAAGATTACTCAGTTAATGTTGGTAGAGCTGGGACTCAAATTCTTAAGCCCATTGTACTAGGTCTGGGCATATCTTTCTTTTTTACTGTAATTCTACTCCTCTCTCTCCTATTCAGGAAAGTATGTTTGAATGCAAGTCTAGTTACTGTGCTGTTATGAAGAAAACCTGGAATCCACTTTATTTTATTATTAAGTAAATAATTTTTACTTTATTAGTACTAACAAACTTGCGACTCACTTCCTAGTTTTCTTCTAAGATCACGAACTACCATAGAATATGTGACAATAAGGGGAAAAAATAAAATTGAAGAATAAAACGAAAAACAGGATGTTACAGAATTAACTACTGAGGCTGGTTTACTGAAGAATTAGAAGAATCCTAGACACTGGTCTCTCCCTTTGTTTTTAGTCAGGACCACATGAGATTATTCATACATAAAGCTTCTTTTAATAAAATTATAATGTATACATTATGTACATGATAATCATTACTTAAAGAACGTATGTGTTTTTATAATCTAAATCCCTCACGCTAACTTGTTTCTTGCTTTGCCTCAAGACTACCTGAAAATCATGTTTCAGAGGTGGGGAAGTTGAATATGTTAAGCCTTCAAAAGTATAGGAAGTACAAATTTCCTAGTTGTCTTCTTCATATATATTAGGTCATTTATTTTTATCTTACATGTCAGCCTCAGTTTCAGAGTATTCACATTAGTTGTCTAATTGAAGGCACAGTGGTCTGTGGTGGTCTTTTGAATGTGAACTTCAGTTCTCCTTTACCCATGTATGGTGAGGCCAAGAGGTGCGCTCATCATTCACCTGCATCCCTGCTGATATTTTCAGACCAATATCTATCTACTGTTAGGCTCTTTGCCTTTGAAGCTCACATCATCTCCCCCCACACACACCTTTTTTGTTGTTGTTAATCCTCACTTGAGGATATTTTTTCCATTGAGTTTAGGGTGGGTGGGAGGAGGCGGGAGAGAAAGAGAGAGAAACATCCATGTGAGAGAGACCTATCAATTGGTTGCCTCCCCTACCCCGACCAGGGCCGGGGATAGAACCTGCAACCCAGGTATGTGCCCTTGACTGGAAATCAAACCCCCTACTCTTTGGCTGACACTCTAACCATTGAGCAACATCAGTCAGGGATCCCCCCCCCCCCTTTTTTTTTGCTGTTATCTCTCATTTATATCAGTTTCCTAAATTTGTTGAGGCTTTGGGCATCTGATTCACAATTTTTCTTTAAATCTTAAGTCTTAGGTTATTTCTACTTCCATGTGTGTGACACAGTCATTTTCTTAATAATCTCCACATTAGCTATCCATTTTCATATCCTGTTCAACCTTTTTATCACTGGTAACAAAAACCTTGAATTTGAGTAATCCCACTCAGTGCTCACAACCTGCTCTTCTTCCAACCTGCTTTCTGACCTCAGAGGGAACTCTAGCCCTTAATATTGTCATCATTTGCTAGTCTCTCATTCTTTTCCCAGCTTTACTTGATTCATTATTATGCTTAGATTGCTTGATTCATCCTTGAATTACTCTCATAATTACCCTAAAATTTATTTTATTTAACCATAACTATCTTAAATATTCTAAACTCTGGATCAGTGCAGTCTTTTTTTATTCTTATAACTAGGTGACTGGTTACTATTGGAGAATATCACATAACTCAAACATTATTGTGGTTCTTATAAACCCATGCTAGGTGTTCAGTGTTACTTGTCCCCAGCCTCCTGCTTGTCTTCAGACTATGAAACTCATGTTCTTCTCACCTGTTCTTCCATATTTAGCCATTCTTCTTAAGCCCTCTATCTTTCCCCTTTTCTAAGCATTATTTATATATACTTGTTAAGGAAGTAGGTATATATAGGCTTCTAAGATTTAAATGAAGTATTGGGTAAATGAATCTTTACCTCGTTTTGAGCACGAAGCTAATAAAACCGAGAGTTCTTTGACATCAAGAGAAATCCAGAGTCTATCAATAGTAAAATAGTTATTTGTTTTTTTAAATATATTTTTATTGATTTCATAGAGCAAGGGAGAGAGACAGAAACATCAATGTTGAAAGAGACTCACTGATGGGCTGCCTCCTGCATGCCCCCTACTGGGGACGGAGCCCCCAACCCAGGCATTTGCTCTGACCGGGAATCAAACTGTGACCTCCTGGTTCATAGGTCGATGCTCAACCACTGAGCCACGCTGGCCGGGCAGTAAAATAGTTTTCTGGTGATATTAAATTAAGTAACTTTAATTTAGCCCTGGCCAGGGTTTCTCAGTGGTCAGAGCATCAGCTTGCGCACAGAAGAGTATTGGGTTCAATTCCCAGTCAAAGGCTTGTATCTGGGTTGCAGGTTCATCCCCGCCCCAGTTAGGGCCAGTCCGAGTGGCAACCAATTGATGCTTTTCTCTCCCCCTCCCTCCATCCCTTCCACTCTCTCTAAAAAGCAATGGAGCCCGACCAGTCAACATGGTGGGCTCGATCCCTGGTGGGGGGCATGCAGGAGGCAGTTGATCAATGATTCTTTCTTATCATTGACTAGTGGCCCAGTGCACGAAATTTGTGCACTTTAAAAGGGGATTACTTAGAGGAAATATTTAATATTGCTATTTGCCCTTTCTCTATAATAGAAGTGTCAGAGGTGAAAGAAAATTAGTAAAATGTATATGAAAATATTCCTCCTGTCAGAGTCTGGGGTGCACCATGGGACCCAGAGTCAAGTCCCCACCCACCCACATGTGCCTCAAAATTGCGTCAGACCCAGACTCGGCTGGCCCCTCCACCCCCATTGGGCTAGATCCAGACCTGGCCGGTCCCACCCTTGTCAAGCCCCGCCGGACGAGGGACAATAAATATTTTAATATTGCTATTTGCCATTTCTCTATAATAGAAGTGTCAGAGATGAAAGAAAATTAGCAAAATGTATATGAAAATCTTCCTCCTGTCAGAGTCTGGGGTGCACCATGGGACCCAGAGTCAAGTCCCCACCCACCAACATGTGCCTGAAAATCGCACAAGACCCAGACCCAGACCCAGACCTGGCTGGTCACCCCGCATTGGGCTAGATTCAGATCCAGCTGGTCCCACCCTTGTCAAGCCTCGTCGGGCGGGGGGCACAGCCTCAGGTCCCCTGGCCCGGCGCCAGGGCGGGGGGCATGGCCTGAGGTCCCCCAGGCCGGGGCGGGGGGTACACCTTGAGGTCCCCCGTCAAGCCCTGCTGGGCGGGGAGTGCAGCCTCAGGTCCCTAGACCTGGCACTGGAAGGGGGGTGCAGCCTCAGGTCCCTAGGCCCGGCGCTGGAGTGGGGGTGCAGCCTCAGGTCCCCCGTCAAGCCCTGCTGGAAGGGGGGCATGGCCTGAGGTCCCTCGGCCCAGCACTGAGGTGGGGGGGGGCACACCTTGAGGTCCCCTGTCAAGCCCCGTTGGGCGGGTGGGCGTGGCCTGAGGTCCCCCAGCCTGGTGCCGGGGTGAGGGGAAGAGCCTGAGGTCCCCCATTAAGCCCTGCCGGGTGGGGGCCATGGCCTGTGGTCCCCTGGCCTGGTGCTGGGGCGGGGGGCGTGGCCTGAGGTCCCCCGTCAAGCCCTGCCAGGTGGGGGCGCGGCCTGAGATCCCCTGGCCTGGCTCCAGGATGGGAGGTACGGCCACTGGTCCCCTGTTGAGCCCCACAGGGGCGGGGAAGAGGGGGCGGCACACCCTTAGGTCCCTGCTGATTGCTTGTTAAGGCTTGTTATGGGAACTCAGCCTCCGCTGTGGGTGCAGCCATCTTCTGTTACGGAAACCCCACCCCTCCACCTCCGCTGTGGGTGCTGCCATCTTTGTGGCGAACTGATGATCAATTTGCATATTCCCTCTTTATTATATAGGATGTTTCTATCTCTCCTTCCTTCCTCTCTGTAGCCAAAAAGATCTTTAATAATAAAAGCATAATATGCTAATTAGACCAGACAGCCAAATGACCTTCCAGATCTCCTTCTGGACAAAGATGCTGCGGTGGGGGCCAGGGCAGAAGCAGTTAGGTGCGATCAGGCAGCCAGAGTGGATAGGGGTGATCAGGCAGACAGGCGAGCGAGCCAGTGGTCCCAGATTACGAGAGAGATGTCCGGCTGCCAGTTTAGGCCCGATCCTGCAGGATCCCTGCAGGATCGGGCCTAAACCCACAGTCAGACATACCCCAAGGGGTCCTGGATTGCGAGAGGGTGCAGGCCGGGCTGAGGGACACCTCTCCCCCCACCCCCCCTCCCGGGCACAAATTTCTTGCACCGGGCCTCTAGTCTACACTAATAAAAGAGAAACATGGTAATTGGCGTACGACCGCTACCCTTCCCATTGGCTAATCAGCGTATCCTTATGCAAATTAACTGTCAGCCAAGATGGTGGCCGGCAGCCATGCACTGAAGCGAGCAGGGAGGTTTGCTTCCTCCAGGGACTGCAGACTCCAACGTTCCCCGCCTCACTTTCCGGCCTCTCAACTGCAACTCTAAGCAACTATTACTATGTTGCAAATAAGAAGCTAAACAAAACTGGCTTTCAGTCAGCCTCGGACCGCAACATTGTATCCATGTCTTCAGCAGCGAGGCCTCAGAGCTAAAGCTGGTCCAGAATGAAAAAAAAAAAAAAAAAAGAAAAGAAAACCAGGAGCGGTTGGGAGCTTTTAGTCAACTGCCAGCCGGAAAACAGCCCTCAGCCCCTCAGCCAGCCTGGCCAGGCACCCCAGTGGGGACCCCCACCCTGATCCAGGACACCCTTCAGGGCAAACCAGCCAGCCCCTACCCCTGCACCAGGCCTCTATCCTATATAGTAAAAGGGTAATATGCCTCCCGGCACCGGGATCAGCGGAGCAGCGAGGCTCCCGGCACCGGGATCAGCGTGACAGGGGGCAGCGCCCAAACCCCCTGATCAGCCCTGCTCTGTGCCTGATAGGGGGGAGCTCCCCAATCCCCTGATTGCCCTGCAGCTCTGTGTTTGACAGGGTGCAGCGCACCAACCCCCTGATCGGCCCTGCTCTGTGTGTGACAGGGTGCGGCACCCCAACACCGCCCCCCCCACGGGCCCTGCTCTGTGCCTAATAGGGGGGAGCTCCCCAATCCCCTGATTGCCCTGCGGCTCGGTGTTTGACAGGGTGCGGCGCACCAACCCCCTGATCGGCCCTGCTCTGTGTGTGACAGGGTGCGGTGCCCCAACCCCCTGCCCCCACGGGCCCTGCTCTGTGTGTGACAGGGTAGAGCCATAACCTCTCCATCGGCCCTGCCCTGAGTGTGACAGTGGCGGCGCCCCAACCCCCTGATCGGCCCTGCTCTGTGGGTAATAGAGGGTGGCGCCCCAACCCCCCTCCACGGGCCTTGCTCTGTGTGTGACAGGGTAGAGCCATAACCTCCCCATTGGCCCTGCCCTGAGTGTGACAGGGTGCAGCGCCCCAACCCCCTGATCTTCCCTGCTCTGTGTGTGACAGGAGGCGGTGCCCCAGCTCCCCTATCGGCCCTACTCTGTGAGTGACAGGGGGGAGCTCCTCAACCCCCTGATGGGCCCTGCTCTGTGAGTGACAGGGGGCAGCGCCCCAACCCCCCTGATGGGCCCTGCTCTGTGAGTGACAGGGAGCAGCGCCCCAACCCCCTGATTGGCCCTGCTCTGTGAGTGACAGGGGGCAGCACCCCAACCCCCTGATCGACCCTGCTCTGTGCGTGACAGGGGGTGGCACCGCAACCTCCCCATCGACCCTGCCTTGAGTGTAACAGGGGGCGGTGCCCCAACCTCCCAATCAGTCTACCCTGAAAGTGACTGAGGGTGGCATTGCAACCTCCCGATCCGCCCTGCTCTGTGCATGACGGGGTGGCGCCCCAACTCCCCAATCGGCCCTGCTCTGAGCCTGACCAGGGGCTGCACTTAGGGATTGGGCCTGCCCTCTGCCACCTGGGAGCAGGCCTAAGCCAGCAGGTCGTTACCTCCCAAGGGGTCCCAGACTGAGAGGGCACAGGCCGGGTTAGGGGACCCCTCCCCTCCCCCCTCCCCCCCCCCCCAGTGCACAAATTTTTGTGCACCGGGCCTCTAGTCTATATATAAAAGAAAAGCAATGGAAAGGTTATCCTCAAATTAGGATTAACCAACAAAAAAAAGGAAATTTTAATTTAACTTAGTATAAATAATATAAATAAGTTAAACAGATCAAATACATGCTGTTCTCAATTCTCTAGGACATTAAATTGTATGATTGGACAAATGAAGCATATTTTGGCTGCAGAACAAAAGAAAACAGATTTTAAGCCAGAAGATGAAAACAATGTTTTGATTCAGTATACTAATGTGAGTAAAATTATTTGATATGTTAGTAAGAATATCTGCTTTCTTAATACTTGTGTTAACGTTTTCATTGGTGTATCTAACTATATTCTATAGGCTGTTTCTTTTTATACTTAGATTTTAATGAGAAACTATATGTATTTTCTCCTTAGCTAACATGATACACATTTCTGTGTAATAATTGTAGAAAAATTTTACAGGCCTGTGTTAAAGTCTGTGCTTATGTAAGGAAACAAGTAGAGAAGATTAAAAATTCCATGGATGGGAAGAATGTGGATACGGTTTTGATGGAATTTGGAGTACGTTTTCATCGACTTATTTATGAGCATCTTCAACAATATTCCTACAGTTGTATGGGTGGCATGTTAGCAATTTGTGATGTAGCTGAATATAGGAAGTGTGCCAAAGACTTTAAGGTATGTATTCATAAATATCAAACTTGTAAATTGGCTCATGAACATATGTCAGACCATTAAAAATCTGTACTGACTTAACATTTTTGTAAAGTTTATAACTTTTGTTGATACTATCATGACATATAACATTTCCTAACTGAAAAAAGTACTCTAATTATATTTCCAATATTAATACATTTGCTTCATGCTTTATTTTAGACAAAGTCGTATTTCTATTCCACAGTCCAAATGACCGTATTGACTTCCATTACTAATGCTGTATATGTCACACATCAGCAAAATATATTCCCTCTTCGTGAACATCTCCCTGAAGTCACTTTTTCTTAAGGTTTAAATTAAGAAAAGTGCTAAATAATGATAATTAGTTCTAGTCCACAAAAGTATAAATGATTGTTACTATTGAAGAAAGTTGACAAGATATGTATCTTTTCAGGAAGATTATGGCTAAGTTTATGTAATGATTGAAATATTGAGTTTTAACACTACAGGAGCTTTTAAAAATTCTAATATATTAAACTGTCCCACATTAGTAAGTTCTGACTAACAGTTATACCTGAGAGGAATTTACAGAATAATTGTAAAACTGGAAATTATTTTAATGTTTTTTTCTTCTCTTATCTCAATTTAGATCCCACTGGTGTTACAGCTTTTTGATACTCTGCATGCACTTTGCAATCTCCTGGTAGTTGCCCCAGATAATTTGAAGCAAGTCTGTTCAGGTGAACAACTTGCTAATCTGGACAAGAACATTCTTCACTCCTTCGTACAACTTCGTGCTGACTATAGATCTGCCCGCCTTGCTCGACATTTCAGCTGAGGTTGAATTTATAAGAGAAACGTGTTGTACTTCAGCAGGCCTTGGTTGATAGAAAGCACAGGAAATTTCTTATGACATAGCCAACACTTTATGGAAAAATGACTGTTTGGAAAAACAGCAGCCATACCCTGGAGATTTTTTTTTTTTTAATTTGGACTACTAGCCATATTTTATTTTTTCCCCTTAAGTTGATTTTTAGTACTGTCCTTGAACATACAAGTTTCACATTCTGTGAAACTACATGTCACGGTTTTCATCCTGGAAAATCTTAGTGTCAGAAGGCAAATGAGATGTTACCAGTGATCCAGTTCATGTTCTTTAACATAGTCCACTGGAAAATTTCAACATCCTATTTTATCAATTTTAATGACCTTTTCCGCACTGATGATTGTTAATCAAGTTATTTTAGGTATTCCTAGAGAACTTTTTGCCTCAAAAGGTTAGCAATTGAGCGTAATTTCTGTAAATGATTGATTGGATTTTTCTGAGGTACAACTGTAATACTATTTCAAGGAAAAAGTTTTACACTAAACTAAAACGATGAGATGTTTTATGTAGATATTAGGTATGGATCAGAATATATCTGCCTCCTGGGTGAAAAATAAACACCACAACTTAAAGTTTACTATTTCTTATTTGGTAGACAGATTTTAAGTCATTGCTAGTAAATTAATAAAACTACCTTATTTTATATTTCACTTAAGATAAGGTGGAGGACCTTAACATAAGGACCATATTTATTCATTATTTTAATATTATAAGGGAAGTAAAAAAGTGAGGTATAATCTAAATGGTGTATATGAGAAATAGTGACAATATTTAGCAACAATGCAATTCTTTAATATTTCGATCTTAATGCTAAATTGAAATAAGATGGGATGGGTAAATACACAGACAGTCTTCTATTTTAAGAGGAATTGGGAATTGATAGATAACATATAACCTAAGTCTGGAGGTGAAAAAGTTAGTTGCTTTTCAAATCAATAACTTCTGTTATCTTTTTCAAGGCATTTCTGAACCAATTCCTAGTGAATGTAGTTAATTGAATTGGCTTAATATGGTGACTTGATAAATCACTTATAAAATTTTAAACATCCAGTGGAAATTTAGAAAGGCCATTACTCTATAAACTTGCTCTGTGAGAATGCATTCTTAACTACATGTAATTTCAGCTTCCATTGTATTCATAGCCTTAGAGGAACAGATAAAATTTAATGTTCAATTCATTCTTGGTATTTTTTCTCTAAATAGGCTTTTTGGCCTAATTTTGGAAAACTTCTTTTAAGAATGTTTCTGAATGGTCATCCACTTTACCTGAACTTTCAGGTCTAGAGCTAGCTACTGTTTAAGTTACTGTTAACTGAATTTCCTTCTTTTTCTGTTTAGCCCAGTGTTATCAAGGTAAACAAGAGAAATGAAGTATGCCATTTCTTATTAAAGCATTTAAGAAAATTGTGGCAGCTTTAGAAGGCTGTCTAGTTTTCTGTTCTTTAGCCAAGGGAGAGCCAGAACAGGTTTTGGATACTAGAGAGAGTTATATGCTTGTACTATTGCCATTTTTAGAAAGCTCTGATGTGAATTCAAATTATACC